>NC_138772.1:367233684-367833684 GCF_965119305.1 Pelophylax lessonae
TTTGCCTTGATTCCACCATCAACACAGACAGGGGAAACCCTCCTGCGGAGCCATTGTGTTCTCCTGGTGCTGCCCCTGCCAGGAAAACACAGTGATTATTGCTAGTGGCTACAAGAGATGCTAGCGATAAGTGTGTGTAAAATCTGACAGACTGGTTGTACGTTGTCCTCCAGGTGATCGACCAATCAACTTGGGTACCTTCAGCCTGGCCATACACAGTTTAAATCTGCATCTCAAATGAAGCAATCCCATTTACATATAACACTCCATAAAGGAGAATTGAGGGGCTTATCAGGTCTGCGTCAAAAATTAACAGCCACACCCAATCAGACAGCTCGTGTTAAAAGGGACCTGAAAAGCAATCTGCATGGCTTGCTTTTCCAAGCATTGGCTAGTTTAGTGAGCCTGGACTAATAACAGTCACTGTAATGCTACCCATACTGCTGTCCTTTTAACATGGTGACAAAAGTTGATACCTATGCTACATGTGTGTAAAGTTACTTGCACCCTGCTAAATGGACAGCAATAAGGTTGTAAATACAGTGACTGCCTGTCCCCCCTGATGGCGGCCCTGGGTGTGTCATGAAAGGCCAATTGAGAAAATGGCTATATCATGTAGAGGAAATCACCAGTGTGGGGCAACCTATGTCATGGAGGTAGATTTGGACATCGATGTATATGTATCACCAGAAATGGAATTCTTTGTTCTACAATATCTCAAAGACGACCTAGCATGTTATTTGAAGACTGTACTATTTTGGACATACTTGGACTCAAACATACACTGCTCTTTCCACAGCTCCTCCTCCTCTGGGGGTATGATAAAGTTTATACGCATCTTCACCAAAAGCACAAGATGATGTGTCGTCTCCGGATGAGGCTGCAGCGGAGATTTCAGTTTCTGCCTGAGATAGTGGATCTGCAGCGGGCCTGGAGTGATGCCAAAAGGCGCTCACCCAGGCTCCTGCTAAAGGCTGTGGAGCAAATCTCCGGTAAGTAAAAATATACATTACATGTGACCAGATAGGTTACAATTTTTTGGGTAGGTGGACATGTGTTTAGCTATGCAACAACACTAATACCAACACCCCCCCCCCCCCTCCCTCTCGCTCCTACCTTTCCTACCTCCATCAAGTGTCTCTTCACAACCTTTAATACTACTATGTACATTCGTATTTTTTATGTTTTTTTTTTTCTTCTGCTTCTAGCCAAAGCGGACGGACGGCACCCTCTTGTGCTTTTGGTGAAGAAGGGGAGGAGGAGGACGGCCACACTCCAATATGCAGTCAGAGGCAGCGAGCCATTTGAGCAGCTGAAAATTGTGGATCGTAAGTAGAAAATAAAAATGTTAGAAATTTCTAATCTCTAATCACATTTTACAGAGCCCCCTTTACATCGGAGTCTCCAGACTTACTACACTGTAAGAGGGAAGTGTGAAGACTCTGATATAAGGAGAGTTTGGGAACCATTATTTGAGGGGGGAAGCTGGGGACTCTGGTGTAAAAGGGAACTCTGTGTTCCCCAAAGCTCCCCCATACATCTGAGCTTACAGAGACCCTCTTACACTTCCCTTCCTCAGTCCACCACAGTCAAGGGCACAACAAGTCCCACTGCAGAAGGCTACCTGCTTGGACTTGTAATCCTCTCTGTAGGGGAATGAGGAAATACTGCCTGCTATGCTAAGACTTGTAGTGCCCTCTGTTAGGGACTAAGGATTCCTCAGTCCTCAACATTCTAGGGCACTATAAGTCTCAGCATAGTGGGCTGTCATACCTCAGTCCCTCACAGCTCGGGTCAAAAACAACACAGTTAAACATCTAAAGGACAACTCCAAACAAAACTACCAATAATGGACAGAGTCCATATGCTCTATAATGTCAAAGACCCGCTACCACTCACCTTCCACCTCTGGTGCTGTCATTGTGTAGGGCAAAGGGCTCCATCTACACCATGTTTGGCTTTCATGTCAGATAGGCAGGACTTGCTCAGCTCCACTCTCTTCCTTGGCAATTGACTCTGGCGTCATTGTGGATCTTTCCTCCTCTAGAAAACCCCCAGGGGCCCTCTCCTTGTCCCCCAGCCACCCAGGGCCTTCTTCTCCTCCTCCTCCACCAACCATTTTCAGACTCTTCCAACTTCCCTGGGGCTACTCAACCACTTTGCATAGTGGACACAACAAATCTATGACCAGCCTGCAAAATATCAAGTCTGGGCCTGGTTACCTGTATGTTCCGGGTCCAGGGCGGAGCTCTCCTCCCAGAGCAACAACTGATGATAGCAGAGTGAGTTGACCGGCCAGTCACTTCCTACTGGTGCAGGTACACACCTACCGATTCCTCCACATCTTAGGATAACATGATCAGACGGCCAATCCCCAGGCAGAGAAGGAGGAGTAAGTGTCAGCGGACAACAGACACCTGGCAGACGCAGTGAAGGGACTGCAGCACACTGCTGCAACTTTTTGATCCGAGGATTGAAAGCAATCTTTTACTTGGGAGATTTCCCTGACTGCGCCCTTCGAAATGTTGGTGCTCCGCCACTGGCCGCAAGGCCCCTGTAGGTGCGAGGCCTTAGGCGCCCGCTTAATTTGCATGGTGCCCTCCTGTTTTAAAACATGGTCAATGCATCTCATTGGTGTAAGTGCACTTCTATGTTCTGAATTGTAGGGGCATTGAGTATGGTGCTAGCATGATGAGAGGTTACTGCCTATTTGTGTCCATAAATAATATATAATGTTTTTCTTTTATTTTAGAAACCAGTGATCAGGATGTTGCGGCTCAGCCTTCTCAGGCCCCCTGTAAGTAATGTGGATGTGCTGGTGTGTTGTGTATTAGGTCGAACTTGGAGGAATGATTGTTTGTTTTGTTTTCTTTTGTGGTTGATGTAACTTCAGCAAGAGAGGAGCCTCAGGCAGGGCCGAGTCGCCTGGATCCGGGCCAGGAACAAACTGTTGGCCAAGAAGAGGCCAATTGGTCCGACTCGGATGAGGACCTGGGCTCTCCTCAAAGGGGAAGTAAGTATTCTACATGTGTTTGTGTGTTCAATGTGTCCTGGTAAATATAAGGGCTGTAATATATATATTTTGACATTGGGGTTTTGTAGCAGCTGACATTGAGGATGTTTGTTGTGGAGGACTGGGGAAGAGGGGCCACTGCTTACCCAGTCCACTGTAACTACTACCTTCAATGTTTCCAGACTACTTTCTGTGTGCCTTTATCAAATAGCTTTTGTTCAAGGATTGTATTTGTGTCTTTGTGTTTCTAGGAGATACAACGCCATCCCCCCATGAAGGGACACCATCCCCCCATGTAGGGTCTCCCCCATCCTCCCCCACTCCAGGCTCCCCTGAACTAGTCTGTAAGTACCTAAAATTAGATTCTCACATGAATTGTGTGTGCTAGGATGATGTGTATCTAGGATAATCTAAGTTGGAGTCAAAGCAAGTGTAGTTTTGCTATATGTGACAGGAAGGTTGGTCATGAAACACTCTTGCTTAACCTTCATGTTTGAAAGGTGGTTTTGGGGAGCTTTACAGGACATGTTATCTTTTGTAAGTTATCTCAAGCCACCCTATTCTAAATTGGTGTTAGTTTCTCTACATTGGAAATGGTGTGCTTTGTACTTGTAAATTTTTAGGGGACATTGTAATTTAATCATGTCCTGATTTAGTCAACACTGAAAATGTGTGTTTGTCAATCTTTCATAAATACTCTTCCTCGGTAATGTACCACATTCCAGTTCACAATTTGTGTTCTTTTTGTGCAGTTTCTCCAGAGCCAGCCACGCCATCCACTTCAGGGGCCCCAAAAAAACCTGATGATGGTAAGTTGTGTGCTTTTCCAGTAATGTGTCTACTTAGTAAGTGGAGAAATGCTAACTGTGTATGTCCCCGCTCAGGCTTCAAGTTGTTCTAAAGGCAGCGGGTTCTTTATGTGAATGCATTCTATGCATTAGTATTCCAAGTGATAGGTGTGCATATTCCCCCTAAGACTTACTGGGACCATTTTTTACGGTCCAAATTTTTGCACTAATACTTGTCTGGAACAGACTCCCCCTCCTCCTTAACTGAGGTGACAGCATGCCAATATTGCCTCCTGATGCTGTCACTCCTAATCATTGAGACCATTGGAAGGGAGGGGGGCAAGGCTGGCTCACAGCCTAGTGCCTGAACAGGCACAGGGTGCTTGGCTTCATCTCATGTGCCTCCATAGCAAGCTGCCTGCTGTGGGGTCAAACAACAGGAGGGAGGTGCCTAGAGGTGTGTACAGGGGCCATGTAAAAAGGAGGATTGTTATTTCTCTTGTCCCCAAAAACCTAGAGAGTGTAAGTCTAACCTGATTAGTTTTCCGCAGCCCTCCCAAAATGATATGTTTCCAACACTTAGAACAGGCAGGGCTGAGGCACCAAAAACATCAGAAAAACACAATCAGCACAAAAGCAGGGAGTACGTATCCTTAACGCTACAAGCTTCACCCAGAAGAATGACGCTTGCACTGTACAAATCTGCATCACCACCATATCAATGTCTAAATAAAACTTTCAGGGAAATGTGGAGGGGTAATGAGTGGGTGTTAGAGCGTTTTCATGACTGCGTAACCTACAGTTAGCGTGAGTCCATTTGTTGATAAACTTTTTCTTCTCTCTTAACACAGCTGGGATGGCGGAAAGGAGATCAGGGGAGCAGACACATCTGCTCCGTCCAGAACTGGCCCTCAAAATTCCTAAGGGTGAGTCTCTACTATGTGTCAGGTTCAATCTATAGACAGTAAGAGGGAGAGAGAACGCTCCACAGATTCCAATGGTGATAGAGATAAATGTGTGCACATGTATCGTGTTGACCAATTGAACCCAAAACACCTTACATTCTTCAAAATGATTGCTTGTGTTTACATGCAGAAAAGCATTTTACTTAGCTTTGGTGGAACTGCTACTAACATTCCAAGCCATCTTATGTAACCTTTTGAACAATTTGCTGTGAAAGTTTGAGTTTAAGGTTTACAACAGCAATTTAGCATATTTGCTTCAGAGTGTTGATAAAAGCCAACCAATAGACTCCTAAGCATATTTGTTGAGGCACATTAATTACAATCCTTGTTTGGATCATTTTGCCTAAAACTAATTGTCATGTTTTTTTCTACCCAGGGCACACCCACCTCACCTACGAGGTCCTCCTGGATTATATGAGGTGGTGCGGAGACCGAATTCTATATTTGGAACACCTTTGTGGCGTGGATCCAGACCCTAAGGAGCCATTCGTTAGGAATGTCACACCTTTAAAAAGATCCTAGTATTTTTTTTTTGTGGTTTGTTTACTTATGTTGCACGTTGCAACACAAAGAAATGTCACATTTGTAATTGTTGCCCATTATAAACAAAAATCTAACAAAAAAATCAAAAACAGTTTAAAAAAAAACCCTTTTTTTGGGACCCAAAAAAAAAAAAAAAAAAAAAGCCTTGTTTTTGGCAACCAAAAAAAATATAAAAATTTATAAAAAACCCTTTTTTTGGGGACCCAAAAAAAACAAAAAACAAAAAAAGCCTTGTTTTTGGCAACCAAAAAAAATATAAAAATTTATAAAAAACCCTTTTTTTGGGGACCCAAAAAAAAAAAAAAAACAAAAAAAGCCTTGTTTTTGGCAACCAAAAAAAATATAAAAATTTATAAAAAACCCTTTTTTTGGGAACCAAAAAAACCAAAAAAAAAAAAAAAAGCCTTGTTTTTGGCAACCAAAAAAAAAATGTTTACAAAAAAGCCTTGTTGTTTTTGGTAACAAACTAAACCAAAAATGTTTACAAAAAAGCCTTGTTGTTTTTATGGCAACGGACAAAACCACAAATGTTTACAAATAAGCCTTGTTGTTTTTATGGCAACGGACAAAACCAAAAATGTTTACAAAAAAGCCTTGTTGTTTTTATGGCAACGGACAAAACCACAAATGTTTACAAATAAGCCTTGTTGTTTTTATGGCAACCGACAAAACCAAAAATGTTTACAAAAAAGCCTTGTTGTTTTTATGGCAACGGACAAAACCAAAAATGTTTACAAAAAAGCCTTGTTGTTTTTGGTAACAAACTAAACCAAAAATGTTTACAAAAAAGCCTTGTTGTTTTTATGGCAACGGACAAAACCACAAATGTTTACAAATAAGCCTTGTTGTTTTTATGGCAACGGACAAAACCAAAAATGTTTACAAAAAAGCCTTGTTGTTTTTATGGCAACGGACAAAACCAAAAATGTTTACAAAAAAGCCTTGTTGTTTTTGGTAACAAACTAAACCAAAAATGTTTACAAAAAAGCCTTGTTGTTTTTATGGCAACGGACAAAACCACAAATGTTTACAAATAAGCCTTGTTGTTTTTATGGCAACCGACAAAACCAAAAATGTTTACAAAAAAGCCTTGTTGTTTTTATGGCAACGGACAAAACCAAAAATGTTTACAAAAAAGCCTTGTTGTTTTTGGTAACAAACTAAACCAAAAATGTTTACAAAAAAGCCTTGTTGTTTTTATGGCAACGGACAAAACCACAAATGTTTACAAATAAGCCTTGTTGTTTTTATGGCAACGGACAAAACCAAAAATGTTTACAAAAAAGCCTTGTTGTTTTTATGGCAACGGACAAAACCAAAAATGTTTACAAAAAAGCCTTGTTGTTTTTATGGCAACCGACAAAACCAAAAATGTTTACAAAAAAGCCTTGTTGTTTTTATGGCAACGGACAAAACCAAAAATGTTTACAAAAAAGCCTTGTTGTTTTTATGGCAACGGACAAAACCAAAAATGTTTACAAAAATGAATTGTTTTTGTGAAAACCTTCCAAAAAATGATGTCAAAACATAAAAAATGTTTAAAATGTTTATCTAAATTAAATTTAAGTATGTTGCTCTTTGCAACACAAATGTTACATTGGCAATTTAGTTCATTCTATTATATATTGTAATATATTTTTTGTACGCTACAGTTGGTAGACACCCACATGTGTTATTAAAACATTTATTTTATTACCCAAGTTTTCTTTTTGGTGTACACATCGAATGTCTTTTGTGTTGTATTTGTTTACTTGAGTGGTGTGGTCTGTAATTGTTAGTATGTTGGCTTTGGTTTATGTTAGCCTTGAGACTTGTTTTGAAGCTACATTTGAAGGGAGACCTTTTCTTGGGTCGTTATGTGAACATTGAGTTATCTAAATTTACATGAAATCATATGTTTGGAGATCGAGAAGCACGTGTGTATAAATGCCTACATTAACCAGGGCCATTACTTGGCCACCAACACTCCTAAAAAACCAAAGAGCAAACACAAACTAATCATTTTGCATAAAATTTTATTTCATCCCCAAAAAAAGCACTATAAGAAATCATATTGTGCCACCCTCAAATTTAAAAAAAAAATGGCCCCACAAATTGGCCAATGTAACAATCATTAACAAAACCAAAAAAAAAAAAAAAAAAGAAATTAAGTTGGTGGTGGTGGTGGTGACTGAAGCAGTGTGGTGAGCAATGGAAAGGTTCCTGCCATCAAATGGTGGGCCAATAGTCCCATCTGCTCTGGGGTTAGCCTTAGAGTTCTGGTAAAGTGGCCCATTAGAATCAGATCTTGTGTCTGAGGCTGCTGCTGATGCAGGGTGTTGAACCCTGGAAATGTCCCAGACTGAAGATCTTGTGCCAATAGTCCCATCTGCTCTGTGCTCAGCCTAAGAATTTGGGTAACGTGTGCCATTACCATGAGATGGGATCGTTGCTGCTCCAAGGCTATTTGATGCTGCTGGTGGTGCAAGGGTTGTGAAGATGTGTGGGGAGTGGTGGTTGATTGGTTGTTGTGGTCCACGGTGCGGGGGCAAACGACATGTCGCATTGGTGACAAAAAAGAAGAACGGCCTGGGGAGGAGTGAAGTGATAAAGGTGTGGAGGGAATGTAGTCAGGTGGAAGGGGTACTGTGGAACCAGTGCGCATTGAGGTTGTGCAGGAGGATTGCTCATTGAGGGGTGTGGGAGTCCGAACGGAGTGTGAAGTGCTAGGAGTGGCTACAGGAGGAATTGTCCCATCCCCAGCTGCCTGACAAGTGGCCAACACTGGCATTACCCTCCCACTACCACAACCTGCAGTGGCAGGTGAGTGAGATGTTTGGGAGGGCTCTGCCAATGGGGCATCTTCAGATCCAAACAGGCATTGGCGTGTGGCCAGCACCTGAGTGTCAACACTTTGCCGATCCCGTTGATGCTGGTCTGCTAAACTTACCAAGCTGTTACGCATATCCTGTTGAACCTGTAACATATCCTGGTGAACCTGTACCATTGTTGCTACAGATTCCTGTATGAGCCCGAGCAGACGTACTGCCTCAGTAGATTGCTGAGTACGCCTCCTTAACTCATTTTGGACCTGATACTCATCAAGCAGCCTCTCGGCTACATCCAGCATAGATGGACGAAGTTGGGTAGGTGACAATCCCTCTGCATCTAAGGCTACCTGAAAGCAGAAGAAATAGACCAAATCATTATCAAACATCATGACTAAATATTTCAGATTAGTTTGACAACTTAACACCCCAAGCAGAACGTTGAAAAGTTTGATGTGCTTCTAATGAGTACTTGTTCATTGTAAGATTATCCAAGCTAGCAACACTTCTGATAATGGGTACATATTATATTGGTAGGACTAATATGACAAAGGCAAAAAAGATTCAACATGAAGGTGTTCCCAATTAACCCTGGTGTGGTAGGTTGTTTATGCTTTTGGTAAATCTGTTACTACACCAATGACTTTATACATCTACGTATGTTGTCTAAAATCTTGCCATCAATCGGCTAGAGGACAACCCAACCAAACGATACCCATGAATTTGGACCTGGAAAATCAAAGACGGGCCGGACTTTAAAGATCCTGGATGTTTTTGGAACATTAGTGGCACACCAAATTATAACATAATTCCCTGATGTTCAAGATAGAACTCTTGTTGTGCTGGTGCATCGTCAGAATGTCATAGCACTAATTTAACACACACAATGTAAGCCACATCTAGTCCAAAATCAATGCTACCATTGAAATGTTACATGTGCACCTTGTTCCCTTATATCACATACCACAGCACTGGATGCAGAATCGTCGCCAGCTCCTGATCCAACTCCAGCTGCAACGTCAAGAGGGGCCTGATGTTCTTTTAAAAAAAAAAAAAAAAAACATGTTTAGTACATAACCTTAGTCAGTAATGATTATGGCCAGATTGCCCTCCTAGCTTCATGAATGAAGCATTGAGGCCAAACATTCAAAAGTGCTTTCCTGGGCTCATAGGACACTTGCTAAACCCTCCCAAAGGTTAAGAAGGCTTGGTCTGCCTACTAATGACGGCACCCATTAATGCTGTCAACTGTGTTTTGCAGGGTAAACATCTAAAAGGCAACACTCTTTCCTAAGAAAAAACATGTGTGTTAATGGGGTTAATAAGATTCAAAAAAACATTATTTGACTAGACATACCAACACCTTCCTCCAGGCCTAGCTGCACTGGGTGTGTTCCCTGCTGCGGATCTTCTGTAAAGGACATAGCAATATGAGCTATCTTGGCCAAAAAAAAACATCTACATTGTTTGGCACAGTATGATATTGGACCTACCAGGAGGAGGGTCAGCACTGATGTCAACACCTGTGAGTCCGTCTGGTTCGCCAAGCTGCATGGGCTGTGGAGGGGCTGAGATCCGTGCTACAGATGAACAAATTGCAGGTTGGGGAAAACAAAAAAAGGACAATTGGAAGGGCAAGTATCACATTCTCTTAATGTCACACATAGGATAGTAGTTAATCTTTTCCAAACAACTCACACAATTGACATCCAAGATAATATCCTACCTCGGTGCAAAGCATCCGAATCTAAGTCCTCTCTGGGAAAGATGGTATCGGGTCCTATGATGTTCAAGAAAGGTAATTGATAATCCCAGAGAGAACTTCGTGCACGTTCATCCAGCCGACCTTGACGGTCATAAAGACCCTCCGCAGCCCATGCAATTAGCTTCTTCCGAACGGACCCACAGATGTCGTTGACCTTCTTCCGCACACTGTCACGGTGGCGAGGTGCTTCACCCAGTGCATTTACAGCATCCCGGATTTCATCCCACAATCTGTTCTTCTCTGTTACTGAGTAAGACGCGGCCCTGGTCCCATGTATCGCCTGATATCTGGCCATATAGGCGTGGACCAGGGCACAGCACTGATTGTGGGTGAAACGGGGAAGCCGGGTTAATGTGGACAAGCTGACTCTGGTGGACGGACCCGCTCCAGGACTACTGTCAGAAGAGCCAGCTTGTCCACTTGGTGTGTTAACACCTCCCCCGGCTTCCTCCTCCGGGATGGGGATGGTGGACTCCCTCATGGATACAGCTGGAGCCTCCCTCACACCAGAGCCAGACGATCTGCCCACCCTGCCCCCCCTGGCCCCCCTGGCCCCCCTGGCCCCCCTGGCCCTTCTCATCCTTCCAGTGGGTGGGGCCATGGGAGCACGAGGTGGGCAGAGAATCTGGCTGTCCAGCAGCAGCAAAGAGCCCCAAACTCCTAAATCTGAAATGACAAAAGAGAAAACAGAAAAAACAGGATTTGCAGATTGCTCTTCATATACAGTATAATTAGTGAACAGTTACAGAACACACTTACCTAATGGCACAAACAGACTTGGTCGTGGTGGTGGTGGTAGTAGTGGGCAAAGAGCAGAAGAGGCTGCAAAGAAAAGGAAAAAAAAAAAACACATAAGAAAACGCATATGGGTACAAATCACACGAGGCCCTCCAAACACTTACCTAATGGCACAAACACGGTGGTGGTGGTGGTGGTGGCAAAAAAAGCAGAAGAGGTTGCAAAGAAATGTACAAAAAAAACACATAAGAAAACGCATAGGGGTACAAATCACACGAGGCCCTCCAAACACTTACCTAATGGCACAAACACAGTGGTGGTGGTGGTGGTGGTGGTGGCAAAGAGCAGAAGAGGCTGCAAAGAAATGTAAAAAAAAAACACATAAGAAAACGCATAGGGGTACAAATCACACGAGGCCCTCCAAACACTTACCTAATGGCACAAACACAGTGGTGGTGGTGGTGGTGGTGGTGGCAAAGAGCAGAAGAGGCTGCAAAGAAATGTAAAAAAAAAAACACATAAGAAAACTCATAGGGGTACAAATCACACGAGGCCCTCCAAACACTTACCTAATGGCACAAACACAGTGGTGGTGGTGGTGGTGGTGGTGGCAAAGAGCAGAAGAGGCTGCAAAGAAATGTAAAAAAAAAACACATAAGAAAACGCATAGGGGTACAAATCACACGAGGCCCTCCAAACACTTACCTAATGGCACAAACACAGTGGTGGTGGTGGTGGTGGTGGTGGTGGTGGTGGTGGTGGTGGTGGCAAAGAGCAGAAGAGGCTGCAAAGAAATGTAAAAAAAAAACACATAAGAAAACTCATAGGGGTACAAATCACACGAGGCCCTCCAAACACTTACCTAATGGCACAAACACAGTGGTGGTGGTGGTGGTGGTGGTGGCAAAGAGCAGAAGAGGCTGCAAAGAAATGTAAAAAAAAAACACATAAGAAAACGCATAGGGGTACAAATCACACGAGGCCCTCCAAACACTTACCTAATGGCACAAACACAGTGGTGGTGGTGGTGGTGGTGGTGGCAAAGAGCAGAAGAGGCTGCAAAGAAATGTAAAAAAAAAACACATAAGAAAACGCATAGGGGTACAAATCACACGAGGCCCTCCAAACACTTACCTAATGGCACAAACACAGTGGTGGTGGTGGTGGTGGTGGTGGTGGTGGCAAAGAGCAGAAGAGGCTGCAAAGAAATGTACAAAAAATACACATAAGAAAACTCATAGGGGTACAAATCACACGAGGCCCTCCAAACACTTACCTAATGGCACAAACACAGTGGTGGTGGTGGTGGTGGTGGTGGTGTTAAAGAGCAGAAGAGGCTGCAAAGAAATGTAAAAAAAAAACACATAAGAAAACGCATAGGGGTACAAATCACACGAGGCCCTCCAAACACTTACCTAATGGCACAAACACAGTGGTGGTGGTGGTGGTGGTGGTGGCAAAGAGCAGAAGAGGCTGCAAAGAAATGTAAAAAAAAAACACATAAGAAAACGCATAGGGGTACAAATCACACGAGGCCCTCCAAACACTTACCTAATGGCACAAACACAGTGGTGGTGGTGGTGGTGGTGGTGGTGGTGGCAAAGAGCAGAAGAGGCTGCAAAGAAATGTACAAAAAATACACATAAGAAAACTCATAGGGGTACAAATCACACGAGGCCCTCCAAACACTTACCTAATGGCACAAACACAGTGGTGGTGGTGGTGGTGGTGGTGGTGTTAAAGAGCAGAAGAGGCTGCAAAGAAATGTAAAAAAAAAACACATAAGAAAACGCATAGGGGTACAAATCACACGAGGCCCTCCAAACACTTACCTAATGTCACAAACACAGTGGTGGTGGTGGTGGTGGTGGTGTAATCCTTTATAGGCAAAAGGAGGCTGCAAACATTAAACATACATGAGAAATCGCATGACCTACATACGTGCACATAATAAATTACAGTTATCAGGAAAGCAAAAATGGTGTCTTTGGAAGCTGGGAAGGTAAGGGGGCAGGTTTAGATGCCAAATCTAGACTGCACACCTTTAACAAACATGAGAAAACACATGTCCAAACCACATGCACATGGGGCCAACTGCCAATGATTAAAAGACACTTGAGGGGTTCCCAAGCTATTGTGGGTTGGAGGGGATTCACCATAGACAACTTAAGCACACCCAAGATAAGTACAAATTGTCTCCTTCCTTTTTTTTGGGAGAGAGAGATACAATTGTCTTACCTCCAGATAATGTAGGTTGTGGGTCACAGGGTCTTGCTAGCACATAAGAAACATCGATCTATAACATCCAGCAGCCATATTGGCCATGTGCTCCTTTTATAGCTGGCTCACAGGTGTGATAATTAGCGGCCGTTTCTATATATATCTGCGCATTCGCGAATTTGCGCGTTCAAAATGGAGGACGATATCCCAGACGCATTAGATGGTGCAATGCTGGCATTTATTGGTGCCTTGTTTGAGGAGGCCCTGGCACAGGAGGCAGCAGAAGGTGGGGAAGCTGCAGCAGCAGCAGCAGCAGCACCTTCAGCAGCAGCACCTCCAGTCCGTGTGCCCTTACCTCGCCAGCCACGCATTTTTGCTCCAAGGATCTATTTGGACAAGCTGCGGGATTCTGATGTCAGGAGGAAGTTCCGGCTCGAGCGAGGAACTATTCTACACCTCTACCAGCTCATAGCAGAGAAAATTGACCCGGACACACAGCGCGGCCATGCGGTGCCCGGCATGGCCAGATTGCTGGCCACTTTGTATATTTTAGGGCGTGGCAGCTTCCAAGCCACTTCGGGAAGTATCATGGGCATTAGCCAGCCCACAGTTTCAAGGGTGTTCATGTTGGTCATTAATGCCATAGTGGATATAGTGCCCAATTTTATCCACTGGCCACAGAATGAAAATGAGTGGAATGAAGTCAAGTTGGGTTTCTACCGGCGGGCACACATGCCGCAAATCCTAGGGGCAATCGATGGCACCCACATAGCCATTAGGCCCCCAAGGAGCCACGAAAGTGAATACCGGAACCGCAAGCAGTACCACTCTGTGAACGTCCAATTAGTGTGTGACGCCAAACAGCGCATCATGAGTGTCAACACTGGTCACCCAGGGTCGTGCCATGATTCCAGTATGTTAAGAACAAGTACTCTGTACGAGGTGTTTGAAAGTGGACAAATGCCCGAAGGGTGGCTTATTGGTAAAGTATTTTGTCTTAACAACATAAACTGTAAGATTACATAGACATAGGAATAAGCTACATCGGTGTACACCCTGATTTAAGCAAAGCCTACCTAAAATGGATGTGTTATTAGTTGTCAGGCTGTTCACACACAACCAGATCAGCAGCTTAGCAGCTCACAAAAGAAAGATTTGCAAAGTTGTCTTTGAGTCCAATGAAGGTGGTTAACCAATGTGTAAATGGTGTCCTCTAGCCACCCAAAGAAAACCTACAAATGATTCCAATGGTATTGCCATATCCCCAAAGTACTTTGCATAAGTGAGTCAATATTGGTTTCCTCACTCTAGTTGCAGATATATTCCAGAAGTAAGACCTAGGCTAATGTAATAGGAACAGAATAGGGGCCAAGTTGTAACTTGCAAGAGAAACCCACCACTTTGTGTGTCCTTTTTCCCATTTGTATTAGTGATTTAGGCAGTTAGACAGAGTTGAGATGTTTCATATGATTTTTTGCAAACAGACGAGCAGGTTGTTTAGTAAAATGCCTAATTGTCTCCCATTTTGAGGAGTCATCTAAAGTCACATGATATGAATAACTAATGTATATTTTTCTTATTTTTCAGGGGATGCTGGTTACCCGCAGCTGACGTGGCTGATGGCTCCAATCAGGTACCCCCAGGGCCCAGCAGAGAGGAATTACAACAGGGCCTTGCGGAGAAGCCGGAGTATCATTGAGTTGACCATAGGTCTTCTCAAGTCCCGGTTTCTCTGCTTGGCCCGGCCTGGGGGTGAACTCCTGTACTCTCCTACAAAGGCTTCCAAGATCATCCTGGCGTGCTGCGTGTTGCACAACATGTGCGTTGCCCGGGATGATTCTTGGGAGCTGACGGAGGAGAGGGAGCCAGAGGTCCGTCAGCCGGCGGCCCCCAGGCGGCGGAGCACCGCTGCCGGTATGGCCACCCGGAATACCCTGGTTGCTAGCCACTTTACATGTAAGTACTGTAACCGGTCAAGATAGGGCATGTGTATTAATTAGCTAGTTAGCAGAGGTGCCACTCACAGGGAGACAGAGGGTGATTATCATCTGCCAATGACACTTGCCATTGTAGATAAAGTGTAGTCAACATTGGTAAAATTGTGTTACTTGAGCAAAAACATGCACCTCTAACCATAAACATGTTGGTATTGTGAATAGTGTAAAGGGCTGAGAAGAGCTGGCAGGTGTTTATTTGTGTCTATGCCACCTGTGTAGTTATTGATAACATGAACGGCTGCTTGGTATCTTATGGTGTTGTAATTTTCCAGAACATCAACATCTTGGAATCATGGCACGTACCATGGGAAGCCTGTGGTGATGGGCTGTCTGGCGTCACAGGTGTGTATTCAAATGTTTACATTAATGATTTCTGGTTTGTGTAAGTTGGCATAAAATGTGTTATTTCACTCGTGATGTCGAAATTAAATGAAGTTCAGAATGAAGCAAACAGGCATTAAGATGTGATTTTCATAATGAAATGTCTTATCCTTTGTTTTATTTTTCCAGGAGTGGTACTGCTTGCGGGTGTAGGTGGTAGAAACCCACCTTGATGGACTCCACTCATTTTCTTTTGTGGTCAGTGGATATTTGGTAAGGCACATGGCCAATGACCAACATGAACACCCTGGAACTTCGAAAGTGGCTTGGAAGCTGCCCAGCAACCTTGCCATGCCTGTCCCCTATGAGCTGGTAGAGGTGCAGAATGGATTCTGAACTCTGCCGGAAGTTGTGGAAGACATCAGAATCCCGTAGCCATGGAGCAAAGATCGTGGTCTGGCGCTGTAAAGGCACACGGACTGGAGAGTGACAATATTCTTTTGCTGCATCCCTCCTTCTGCTGTCATTCTCAAATAAATAAATACATTAGAATTGAACATGTGTTTTTTTGTTTTGTGTGGGTGCCTACAGACAAAAGGGCCATCCACACTGTAAGATTTAGAGAAGACTTTATCCTTCCGATTGACATTTTCTATGTAGTGCAAGGGCCTGCCTGATTGCATCCAAATTGAAAGTGTTGAGGTTTGAGCTTCTATTATATGGTTTGGTTAAGTCTACAGGAAAAAGTCTAGACAAATTGTTAGTGTATGGCCCATTAAGCTGCCAAGGCCGGAGTTTTGCACTTTGCATGCTGCTTGTACTGGTGATGTGAGGGGTTGTAATGTAGAGTAGGGATGTGACAGTGTTGTGTTGAGGTGTGAGGCAAATGTAGTGTTGGACTATGAGGGCCTGTGTTGTTGAAATATGGAGAGAGTCCAATATCAGACACCTATGTTTATTGGTCAAGAAATTGTAAGAACCATGGTAAATATGTAAAGAATTGCATCTCGATAAAACTAGGACCACACTCATAAAATCAAAATTGTGTTGTTTCCATTGATGTGCTTGAAATTTGGGTAGGACACCCCCCTCCCCCCCCAAATTCAAGATAGTTTAAAAAAACTGTTTAAAAAAATGAGAGTGAAAAGAGATCCCAAGTGTAGTGATGTGATTTGAACCCATGACGTTGTGAACTGCAGTGAAGTTGCAAAGCACTTAGCTATTGTGCAGAATAAAGCTGTATGGTGGAAAAAATGGAGTGTGTTAAGGCTAAAAAGCACATATAGCTAAAGAACTAAACATTGTATGGAATGTGGGAAGAAGACCATGGTAAAATTGTGAGGTTTCATCTTGCCCTGAAGTAGGGTAGGGGTTTGGTCACTTGCCTTTGGTACTTTCCTTCATAAGATCGATTCGACACACAGACAAGATCAAAAAAACACTTAAAATGGTGTAAGCTTGCAAGCGCTTCTGAGTGTAACATTATTTAGCAATATATATGATGTAATCCGTTCCATTTTAGCAATATAAACAAAAAAAGAAAATAAAAAAAGTAGGTGGAGATGGTAAGCCTCGAACCTACAGCAGAGGGAGATGAATTACAGACATGTGATGTGTGCACTAATCCACTAGCCCACATCGCTATGTGAAACTGTTATAAGCAGGAAGACATAAGTTTGCGAATTGGCGAAGCCGCGATCGTAAGTGAATCCCGCTGACGGCGGAATTCATTATTGCTGTTTTACTCGCCAATTCGCCGCAGCGCCAGTTAATTGATTTGAACGCGGCGAAACTGAAACACGTCATAGATGTTTGAAGCTGCAGTTTCTTTAAATCCGGCCCCCAGTCTCTTTGAGGGTGTTTGTCCAGATGAGCTCCTGTTCCTGGTTGAGCTCTATATTCTCTGGTTGGCTAAAGTTTTAGCCTTGTTGGGAAATACGTTCTTTTTATGCATTGTTTTCCCACCCCCACATACTGCTTTGGGACGTCCCAATGGTCAAGAATTACATGGAGCTTCGTCTGTCAATGAACAATAGAGAAAAATGGATTTTTGTCTTACCGTAAAGTCCTTTTCTCTGAAGTTCATTGACAGACGCAGCACCCTCCCCTCTATCTTGAGTGGGTTGGGGTTTTTCCTCTAAACACTGCTTGCAATGAAACTGCAGCCTATAGCAGGGTGTGTGGATGTATGCCTGCAGGGACGGCCCCATAGGCATGGTAAAGTTGTTTCCTGCCTAGTGTTCTACTCCTGTAGGGGGAAGCATAACCCAATGGTCAAGAATTATATAGAGCTGCATCTGTCAATGAACTTCAGAGAATAGGATTTTACGATAAAAGAAAAATCAAGTTTTTTTTTTTTTGCACATTATTGTTAATTCTTCAGTCTTTCTATTTATCTATTATCACCAAATTCAATACGCTAAGGAAACATTCACTTTCAACGTGAACAGCCTATTTACTTTTAGTAAATGAACTCCAATTTGTGCATAAGCTTAGATGTGATGACTATATTCTACTAATGATGGGGGGGGGGGGGGGGAGAATGTGTGGCCCATATCTACATAAGTATACAATGACAAGCCACCTTCTTCTTTTATCTTTGCCACCTATAGGCACACGCCTTACTGTGCCTAATAGTAAATCCAGCACTGCCTAAACCACCACCAGGACATAACCTATAACAACCTCCACTGTTGCAAGGGAGACCCAGCCACAAGTTTTATTGCGTGCATGCAATACACAGCAGATTTGCTTTGTCCCGCTACAGCAAATCTATTTAACACAAGTTGCGTTACATGCATCATCAGGACATATTATAGCTTGCTAAGGCAACTTCAGCAGAATTTGAAAGATCAACAATAGGGAAAGTTGAACAAAGGTTTGCTTAAAAACTTCAAGGGACTGTGTGCAAAAATAGCCCTACCAAACATGGTATTTACAGCAGCATCATTTCACAGTGAGATCAAGATCTTATTGCGCAGCTCTTGCACTAGACAATCTAGGATCTCACATGTAGCTGAGCATGCTTCTTAGTAAACAAGCACCTCTAAGGGTTAAGGCACAACAAAAGCAAGGAATGGTCATCTGTATACTTACACTTGTGTACTAGTGAGAATGCACTGCTGATTTAGACAGTGCCAGGAAAGAGAATGATTTATGTTCAATGTAATATACTGACTGGCGATCAATACAAGGATGCTGTTTCCAGCACAGCATATGTTATTTTCCTAGAATTAAGAATCTGCATAAATATAAAGCAGACTTGTCAAAACACAAGCCTTCAAACAAGAGGGAAGGTTTAAACACTGGATAAAATTTATATTGCATAAACCAAATCTGTATACCTGATTTTTAATTGGGACCAGTGAATGTAAATTGCACTGTAACGTGAAAATAGTGGGGCCAATTTATAATAAAATTGTAAAATATAACCATTATATTTCAACCTATTGTTTTACTGCTTTTAAAGTTTACTTCAAATTGTTTTTAGGTATTTACTGCATAAAAAAAGGCAGTATAAAGTTTGGAAAACTAGAAGAGCAGTGATGCAGTTTTTGAAATTCGTTCATAGGTTTTTGGTTTTGGAGAAACAGGGCAAACTGGCAAAAAACTGGAACATTTCCAATAAATTGAAGAAAAGGGCTAGTGATACAAGTAAATACGTATACTGCTGTTCTAGTGCTGTATTTATCCTGAACATTTTTTATCTCAATTTGTTCTCTTAAATGTCACAGCATTATAAATGTGTCAAATTTGAATAAAATACAGAAAGGGGCAAAAAAAAAATTGAACCAATAGATATACTGAAAGTGTCCTTTGAAAATGGAATCTGTCCAAATTATTCAATAAACAAAACTGGGGGTTGGGAACTTTATAAATAGGCTTCAAGTTGTTTTTGGGGACTATTTATTTGGTAAAATACTTTTTAAAGTCTTCCTGTAATTATTTGAACTAATCTGCGACATGTTATGAATATATTTAAAGGGCATGTATAAAAGATAAAGTAATCAAGGTTGTAATGGTGGCAAGCCACTGCATGTATACATTTAAATATATCTTCACATTCAGTAAAGCATGTTTGCAAAAGTCAAACATGGAATGTGAAATTGTGAATCACACTACAAAATGGTGCTGTAAGAATGTGAGTACATACAATAAATCTTGATTAATGTAGTAGAAAAAAACTACAAAATCCTAACAGGAAACATGTCTATGTACTGGGCCCCTAATGCTTTATGAGAGCCAACCAAAACTTGTCCAGTATATTATAATGCTTTCTGCAAGGGTCCCAATACAAAATGTTCGTTTTTTTTTTTTTTTGTTTTTTTTTTTTTTAAATGGCTCAGTACAATTTATGTTTAAAAAAAGAGCTCCAAACTAAACACAACATTTATACTCTCGCAAAGGACAGGTTCACTTTAGGCCAGTCTACTTAAATGATATTGTGCGATGAGTCTGTCTTGTTTAAGGATAATTAGGATTTGTTGGAAGACCTGTTATGTTTGTGAGTTCCACTTTTATGGACAGTGATTAGGAGGGGGATGTGTGACCACATAACTTCTTTATATTTAATTATAATGTTTTATATGACTTTAGAGTCATGGGGATGCTACTGTAAATGCTCCATCTAAGTTACTCCCTCTGTAAATTTAAATTTGATAATATTAAACAAAGATATATTTAAGCTATAAAGCCATATTTTCTTTTTTTTTTTTTTTTATGTTACTTAGTTTATGTATTTAAGCATGAGACAAATCTGGATTGGTTATTCTAATACAATATAACCTGTACATGTCTCTTACTTTGTTATAAGTGGAAGTACCCCAAGAAACAGTGCCTAAATTGCTTTATAACTTTCTAACTAAAAATTACTTTTTGCTTATTAAACCTAAATTTCTTATTTAAAACCTATTTCTGATAGCTTCATAACATTATAACATGTTTTACTAAAACAAAAAGGCAACCAGAGAAAAGATACATGGGGAATTATGCAGAAGTGATCTCATCACAATAATGAGATCATAACTAGATCATGCAGAAAGAGTTTATGGAGGAAAGAGGAATTCGTGAATGACAGTAATAAATGAAGAGGAACAGGGGCAGAAGGAGAAAAAAATTAATCTGAAACAAGCTGATGATCAGCAAGATGAGCTAGAACATGAGATAAGTGTCTGTAGAAAGTGTGAATAAAAGAGATGGGAGAGAACGCAGAGGAGGGTTAGTAGGCAAACTAGATACTAAAAAAGTAACATTTGTAGCTTCTTAGTCCTAGAGTAGGGACCTTTTTATTATGGACTCCCCTCAAAGGGATTTGGATACCATGCTTGACCCTCCCTTGTTTAGACTACTAGGTTCATTCCAGTGGTTGTAACAAAAGGGAATGGAGGGGAAGCAGGGGTATTAAGAGATGCCAACAAGGTTCATTGTCAGAGGTCAGATGAAAAGGCCTGGCTCGCAATCTGTGCTTTTATTCATCCCAAAGCAGTTCTATCGGGTTGAGGTCAGGACTCTGTGCAGGCCAGTCGAGTTCCTAAGCCCCAAACTCGCTCATCCATGCCCCCCCCTCCCCCCCCCCACAATGCAAATATATATATATCTACCCCCTTTATCAATCACGACCCAATCACAGGAAAACGTTATGCCACGTTGTCTAAAATTGAGAGTATACTGAATGCTAAGCAATATGCATAGACCTGCACTTGAGAAGATAAGAAGTATCTCTAGTAGCATGCGCTTTCTGTAGACAGATCAGAGAAGGGCAAAAATAGGACACATAATCAAATGCAGACTTCCATCTTAATGACTTATTCATCCCCTTGACATTCCATTAGATTTGTTTAAATAACTCTGTTCTGATAGCACACCCCTGATGATGCGCTAGAACGCAAAATGCGTTGAGTGGAGTTTACAGTGCTGACTACACGCTGCCACATGGATTCTGTGGGGTGGTCACATTTGTAAGTGCTGGCAACTTTTTTTAATCTTACTGTTGTTTTTAATCTCTGTAGTTCAGCAGTTGTATAAGTAAAGCTTGGGGGGGAATTCCGCACAAATGGAGACCCCCAAAATCCAACGTTCTGCAAATGCACAGGGATTTACTCCCTCACCCTTCTCAGGAAGACCTATTATCTACACGAAATTCTGACGCATACTATTCTCCAAGTCTTCAACCTTTGTCAATCTTGCGCATTACCAATTTCATATTACATACAGATATCCTCTTTAACACCTTGATCTTGTCCTGATAGTATAGATATAGATGTGTAGCATTGTTGAACAGCAAAAAATACATTTCTCAGTGTGGGTTCTGTCCCCCCATTCTTAGCTCCTCCAGGTGATTTAGGCACAACAGAAGCAGAAAGTGTACTCACAGCAGACTGCACACCTCCAGACTGGTCTGTATTTGTGTTTTCAATGCTCTCTATACTCTGTATCTGTACAGCAGGACCATCAACAGTGGCAGAGACAGCAGCTTCAGCAGGAGGCAGGGATCCACTTGTGAGTGTGTCAGCAGGCTCACTCTATGGAACTCTGAGTGAGCTTTGGTTTATTGCAAAATCCTCCAAGCGAGCGGCCGCTATCTCATTTATTATTTTCTCCCTTGCAGACCTAGTGGGGAGGGGAGACTGCGCAGAACCACAAGCACCACCATCATTATTTGCTGGGTCCATTGCCCTCACCGCCCCCTCTCCTTTCCACTGTCACTATACAAAAAGAGCATGACTGTGCAAGGATCTGACCACATGGCCATGTCATTCATTTACAGAGTTTTGTGAATGAATGAACTACAAGTATTGACAGCGTTTGCGGCTGACTGCTTGTAGTTCTCAAAGAACTACCAGGCGCTGATGAGCGCTTTAGGTAGTTCATTGATCCTCCTGTCACTCAATAACTGTATGCCCATATCGGAGGTATGGACAAACAGTCTGCAGGAGCCTGGCATTACACCTTTGATCTTCTGATTGAGGGTGCAATGCTTTAGAGGCTCCTAAAAGAAAAACAATAAATGCACATTTTTTACAGGTAAAATATTTGCATTTATTATTTTTCTTTTATTTATTTTTAAAGGTGAATGTATTCTTTAACAGCCCAACAGCTTGGCACCCTAGCAGCTTGGCATCTGAAGCCTGACAGCTCAATATCTGAGGCTCAGCATGGGATGTTTATGCATCGGGCATTTGTGTAAATGCAGCGGTAAGTCTGTCCACAGAAAGCTGGCAGGATAATCACAGAATGACAACACTACATGTGAAGGTGCTTATCAAAGGCTCAAATAGGGGAAATTGATTGTGTTTATTTTAGAGAGGTATTCATTTGATTAAAATACCCAATATAAATCTCTCCTAGCAAACCTTTAGCACCTTAACTTGCCAATTGATTGCAACAACTGTAATCTAAATATTTTCAGAGGGGTTTTTTTTCTTTATGTTTACAGTCTGAGAACGAACGACTCTTATCAAAGAGCCAAACATCTCACAGGAAAGTCTTGGAGATCATGTGTTCAGGTTTCGTGACTGTTTTATTTATCCAGGTTACAAGAAGCGGCCTTCAATTCAATATTTCCATCTACTTCTGAAGAATGAAGGAGATTATGGTATATCATTGTAAGCACCATGTAGTTCAGACTTGACAACCTTTTACACTTTTATCTGGTGCTCTGACATTAAATCTGTCCTACATTTCTAGCTTATCTATCAGCAAAAGTACACTATTTAGTGCCCACATTGTTTTTTTTTTTTTTTTTTTTTTTTTTGTTCCTGCATAATCTAAGGACAATTTTCACTTGTTCTTTCTAAGGTCTAAATGTGTCTCAGATTTAAACACTTAAAAAACTGACCCAACAGCAATAAAGGACACCGTTCAAAATACATATATTAAAAAAAAAAAACCTGACTCATAGTAGTGCCCAGAATTATCTATGTGGGTCCAGAAACATTGATCTATATGACAAGACCCTAATATAAAACATTAATATGCTACTCCCAAGCACATACATATTGGTAAACCCATTAGTAAGCCTTAGGCAACCTTGTAACAATCAATTGTATACAAATAACTAACATTTTAAATGGCTGCATAAGTTATTGTTCAGGATTGCAAAACAACCAGACAGAATCATCGGGGTCACCTGGCTTTGCCAGCCAATAAAATTGTTGAAGCTTGCACCTGCTTTGTCCAAGAAGCACCCCAGAAGCCTCTAAAATGGCAGAAACATTGCTTAACTGAGTACTGATCGCCACTATGACACTGTCCCACATAGAAGACTTATCAATAAACTGCAGTCATTGAGCATGGACTCCCATATTGTTGAGTGGATTAGGCAGTGGCTGAGTGACAGACAACAGAGGGTTGTAGTCAATGGAGAACATTCAGAACAAGGTCATGTTACCAGTGGAGTACCTCAGGGATCTGTACTGGGACCAATTTTGTTTAATATCTTCATAAGTGATATTGCAAAAGGCCTCGATGGTAAGGTTTGTCTTTTTGCTGATGACACAAACATATGTAACAGGGTTGATGTTCCTGGAGGGAAACGCCAAATGGAAAAGGATTTAGGAAAACTAGAAGAATGGTCAGAACTCTGGCAACTGAAATTTAATGTGGATAAGTGCAAGATATTGCACCTGGGGCGTAAAAACCCAAGGGCAGAATATAGAATATTTGACACAGTCCTGACCTCAGTATCTGAGGAAAGGGATTTAGAAGTAATCATTTCAGAAGACTTAAAGGTGGGAAGACAATGTAATAGAGCAGCACGAAATGCCAGCAGAATGCTTGGATGTATTGGGAGAGGTATAAGCAGTAGAAAGAGAGAAGTGCTTATGCCGCTGTACAGAACACTGGTGAGACCTCACTTGGAGTATTGTGCGCCGTACTGGAGGCCATATCTCCAGAAGGATATAGATACTCTAGAGAGAGTTCAGAGAAGAGCTACTAAACTAGTACATGGATTGCAGGAAAAAACTTACCAGGAAAGGTTAAAGGACCTTAACATGTATAGCTTGGAAGAAAGAAGAGACAGAGGGGATATGATTGAAACTTTTAAATACATAAAGGGAATCAACTCGGTAAAGGAGGAGAGCATATTTAAAAGAAGAAAAACTACCACAAGAGGACACAGTTTTAAATTAGAGGGGCAAAGGTTTAAAAGTAATATGAGGAAGTATTACTTTACTGAGAGAGTAGTGGATGCATGGAATAACCTTCCTGCAGAAGTGGTAGCTGCAAATACAGTGAAGGAGTTTAAGCATGCATGGGATAGGCATAAGGCTATCCTTCATATAAGATAGGGCCAGGGACTATTCATAGGATTCAGATATATTGGGCAGACTAGATGGGCCAAATGGTTCTTATCTGCTGACACATTCTATGTTTCTAACACCAACATACGTTTTTAGGGCAGGATTAAATAATATGTAACAGAAAATTTATCTATTCTACACTTTCTGCTTGTTCACTTGCACTGGTAGCCAGACACACACTTTTCTAGGGGCTGGCATTAGTGGTGGTTTCTGTGCTGCAACAAATGGCACAGTAAAAATGTAAGCAATAACTTTCATGTGGCTAGAATATATATTTTTGTGCAAGCTTTCAAAAACTGTTTTTCTCTATCGCTCATTGACAGACGTAGTCTTCTTGATTCTCAAGAGCTGGGTTATGTTGTCTCCGCAGGAGTAGGACTAGGCAGAAAGACAAAACGTTCTGGCTCCACCCTAGGGGCAGTCCCTGAGGGTATATCCTCCCTCTCTCTGCTACAGGGAATCAGTTTTTTTCTGTCTAGTCAGGAGTAAGGACCTAAGTTCCTTGCTGGGATCTTTTGGTCCTGGCAAGACTTTTTTTCTTTAAGAAAAAGACATTTTTTTAGGTAGTTTTCTCCAGTGTTTTTTTCCTGTGAGATCTTCAAGCAAAAATGCCGGACTGGGCGACACTTGTGGTCACACCAGCCCGCCTACGAGCGCGCGCAGACCATGGCATTGCGCTTGGTCGGCCGCGACATATTCAAGTAAGTATGCGGGGCCGGGCGACGGGCTGGATGTTGAGATCCAGTGGTCACCCCGGTTTCTGCCTACGAGCGCGTGCAGACCAGAGCTCCGCGCTGGGTCGGCCGCGACGGAGTCCCAGTGAAGGGACTGACTTTGCGAGTTAAAAGTCTCGCTTGGACGCCAGGTACCAGAGAGTCGAGGCGTCCACAAACCCCCACCCCGGTGGAGAGGGTATTGTGAAGAGAGGGTGCCTGTCGGTTCGGTATGGTGAGTAAACGTTCCCTTTTTTCCTCGTTATGAGGCAGTATGTATTATGGGCCCCTCCATATATGGTCAGTATATATCTGATACTTACAAGTCCCCCTTGTAATACAGCATGTGTTTGTGGGAAGTGGACTTGGTTTAAGAGCTAACACTCTACCCAGCAGACTGTAACATTACAGCAGACATAGGAGGTATAATCCTACCTTATGTGTAGTGTATCTTCTGTAGATCCATATATCGCCTCTTAGCAGAGATGCAGGTGGATGTGCTGGGAAAACGATTTCGGCGGTCCGCCGCCATTTTGCCGTAGACCGAATGCATGTATGTCCTCAGGTCACGTCGGCCGCCATGTTTTTGGAGTCTTATGTCTCTTCTATGGGGGCGGCCATGTTTTGTGAACCCAGCTACCTCGTGGAGAGCTGGGAAACGCCGGAAGGCGTACACAGGGGGCGGAGCCACGTCCTTCTACCCGGGAAAAAGCAACAGCTCCTTCCAGTCTGTAAAGACAGACGCTGACTGCAGTTGGTTGGAAACTTCACTGCATCGGTTGGTGAGCCTTGGGGGTCCCTCTCTCTCTCTGTGGGATCGAGAAGCAGGTACTCTGAGGGGCGCTATTGCGCTAGGGGGAGACACATAAAAAAAAAAAAAAATTAAAAAAAAAAAAAAAAAAGAGGTATTTTTTATTTAAAAAAAAAAAAAAAAAAGTTTTTTTGTGTTTTCTGGCAAAGGTGTCCTGAATTATCATGGACCCTGCCACTCATGTATCTCCTCCGGATCCCCTCGAGGGGTCTGCAGGATCCTCCAGCACCCCACTGACGATTAAATCATTGTCCGCTATTATGGAAGCTTGTGTCCCGGGTGGAAGTGGCTTGTCAGGGACAGGGCGCAAGTAAGCGACCCCCGCCTAACCCCTTATTATCTGAAACCTCGGATTCAGACTCTGAGCCTATTTCTGCAGTTGCAGGTACTTCATCTGGTATTGGTGTCTCGTGTACTGTCTTTTCAGACAGTGAGGAGGATGTTTCGGCATCAGCCATAGCCAGAGAGGAAGCGTTGGTAACGCACTCATGGTATCTGTTCTAGAGACCTTAAGATTACAGGGTATTCCGTCAGAAATAGCTGAAACTGAGATCCCTTTTGGGTCTAAAAACGCATCTAGTGGCGAAGGTTTCCATTGCCCAAATGTTTTGGCAATCCAATCAAAGAAGAATGGAGTCTGCCAAAACGCATTTCTACTATTTCTAAACGCATTAACAGGCGTTATCCGTTTGAGGAAACCCTCATTAAGAAATGGACAGAACCACCTGTGGTGGATTCACCAATTGCTAGATTGAATTGAAAGCCACGGTTATTCCTTTAGAAGACGCTCCGTCTTTTAAAGATCCAGTGGATCGCAAGATAGAAGCTATGTCTCGCACCATGTTTTCCTTGATTGGATCAGCTTTCAGACCTATAATAGCTATTGGTCTGTTTTCGCAGGCTGTAACTGAATGGACCTAGTGGTTACGCCGGGACTTAGAAGAGGTCCCTCAGGCGGTATCAGATTTGTTGGAACATATGATACAGGGGTTACAGTTTGTGTGTGATGCGGCGTTAGACGCCACTCCATTATTGGCGCGAGCATCAGTCTCAGCAGTGGTTCTCAGGCGTACACTGTGGCTAAAAGGTTGGTTAGCCGACCAAGGTTCCAAAAAAGCATTTGGCTAATATCCCCTTTTTAGGAGAGCGTCTATTTGGAGCCAACTTAGATGAGATCATTAAGGATCTCACGGGTGGAAAGAGCACCTTTTTACTGCAAAATTTTAAAGGTAGAGGAACTCGTCAAAGACGAGGGCCTTCTTTTTCTGCTCACAAGAGGTTTTTTCGTCCCGCGGGTGAAAAAACTAAGTCCTCCAAAGCTCCTGCAGGAGGCGTCAGGGGTCGTTGGTCGGGCAAGCAAAAGCCCGCCCCCTCCAGACCTGAAGATAAACCGTCCAAAGCCTGAAGGTGCGCCCCCACCCATAACTGGGGTGGGGGGACATCTTCGCCGGGTCCCGGATCCATGGCTTTCCAGAATCCCGGACAAATGGGTCTGCGAAGTCATAAGGTCAGGGTACAAGATCGAGTTTCGAGTTTCGATCTCTCCCACCGGCGCGATTCTTCCCTTCCAATTTCCGACTATCCTCAGATCGTTTAGAAGATCTGCGGAGAGCAGTCACAGATTTACTAGTGAGTGGTAGTGGTAGTCCACGTTCCTTGGACAGAACGGTTTCTAGGGTTTTATTCAAACCTATTTACAATAAGAGGGCAAAGTGCGTCCAATTCTGGACTTAAGGGCACTCAATTCTTTTGTCTTCATAAGAAGATTCAGAATGGAGTCCATTCGCACAGTAGCAGCCTTTCTGCATCCAGGGGATGTCCTAGCGTCCATAGACATCTAGGACGCATATCTTCACATTCCCATTTTCGCAGGACATCAGCGGTTTCTACGTTTTTCCGTAGAAGAGAACCACTATCAGTTTGTGGCGTTACCTTTCGGTCTCGCCACGGCTCAGCGGGTCTTCACCAAGGTGTTGGCCCCAATGTTGGCACTTCTGCGCCAAAGAGGCATATCGATTCTAGGTTACCTAGACGATCTTCTGCTTCATGCAGAGTCTCCTCAGACCTTGCTACAAGACGTAGAAATTACTATGATTTCTTTACAGGAATTCGGGTGGCTGGTGAACCAGCAAAAGTCATTTCTGGTTCCCACCCAGAAGCTCGAATATCTGGGTCTAATTCTAGACACAGTCAGGACAAGAGTTTTTCTTCCGGTAGGGAAACTCCGAAAGATTCAATCAGCAGTCCACCAACAGCTGGTCTTCCCTTCGGACTTGCATGAGGGGTCTGGGGTTGATGGTGGCTTCCTTCGAAGCAGTCCCATTTGCCCAGTCCCATACCCGAATTCTTCAGCAAGAGATTCCTCTCAGATGGAATCGGAATCCGGAATCCCTGGACAATCAGATCCGATTGAGCAAACAGACCAGAGAGTCTCTGGTCTGGTGGCTTCGGTCTCCGATGCTCAGCCAGGGAAAGTCATTTCTGCCAATATATTGGACGACAGTGACCACGGATGCCAGTCTATCCGGATGGGGAGGAATTCTCGGTCAGTTATCTGTCCAGGGACTTTGGTCCCCGGAAGAATCCAGGTTACCGATAAATGTATTGGAACTGAGAGCGATCAGACTTTGTCTGATTCACTGGACCGAGCAGCTCCAGGGCAGCCCGGTTCGGATCCAGTCGGACAACGCCACGGCCGTGGCTTATGTCAATCACCAGGGGGGCACCAAGAGTGTCCGAGCGGCCAAAGAAGTGGCTTGCATTCTTCGCTGGGCGGAACGATTTGTTCCAGCAATCTCTGCGGTGTTCATTCCGGGGGTGGAAAATTGGCAGGCAGATTATCTCAGCCGTCAGACTCTGGATCAGGGGGAATGGCCCTCCATCCAGACGTTTTCCACCAGTTGTGCCTACGATGGGGCACCCCGGATATGGATCTGTTGGCATCTCGATTCAACAGGAAAGTTCAGAGATTCGTGGCTCGCTCCCGCGATCCTCTAGCAGAAACCGCAGACGCACTGATCGCCCCGTGGGGGCAATACCAGCTAATGTATGCCTTCCCTCCTCTTGGGTTACTGCCAAGACTTCTTCGCAGGATAGAGGAGGAAGGAATTCCAGTAATCCTGGCAGCTCCGGATTGGCCTCGTCGAGCTTGTTACGCCGACTTGGTCAGACTGATGGCGGACGTCCCGTGGAGACTTCCTCTCAGGAAGGATCTACTGTCTCAGGGACCGATCTTCCATCCTGCTTTACGATCGCTGGTTTTTAACGGCCTGGTTATTGAGACCCAGGTGCTGAAGGACAAGGGATTGTCAGCTTCAGTTATTCCTACTCTAGTTAAAACAAGGAAAGCGACTTCCAGAAAGATTATCATCGTGCATGGAAGTCTTATATTGTGTGATGTGAATCCCTTGGGTTCCATCTACATCTTTATTCGGTAGTCCGAATATTGGCTTTCTGCAACAGGGAGTTGAGCAGAAGCTGGCCTTGAGTGTTATCAAGGGTCTGGTTTCAGCATTTTGCTATCTTCTTTCAGACGCTTTTGTCTACTCATTCCTTGGTGCGGAATTTCATCCAGGGGGTGCGACACCTGGCTCCGCCAGTGCACGCGCCGTTACCATCCTGGGATCTTAATTTGGTGCTGTCGGTTCTTCAGACACCTCCCTTTGAAAATATCAGGGAGATTCCCTTGCTTACTTTATCCCAGAAGGTGGTCTTCTTGGTGGCTATCACTTCTGCACGCAGGGTGTCAGAACTGGCTGCATTATCCTGTTGTTCCCCAGATCTGGTGGTTCATAGGGATAAGGTTGTTCTTCATCCGAATCCATCCTTCCTTCTAAGGTGGTTTCAAAGTTTCATTGATTAAGGACAGTGTATTGTCCTTCCTATGTCCTTAGCCCAATCATCCTCGAGAATTTGCAGGGCATTCCTTGGATGTAGTTCGGGCGATCAGGATATACTTGAATACTACGGATTCAATTTGTAAGACGGATTCACTGTTTGTGATCACGGATGGCCCTAAGAAGGGGTTGCCTGTTCTGCTGCGACCATCTTTAGATGGATCAGACAGACGGTGGTATAGGCTTATTTTATCTAAGGGTCGGGATCCCCCGTTCCCTGTTAAGGCGCATTCTACTCGGGCGCTTAGAGTTTCCTGGACCTTCCGCCATCAGGCGTCAGTGGTTCAGGTTTTCAAGGCGACTGTTTAGTAGTCGGTTCATACCTTTACAATATTGTATAAGGTTTATGTGATGGCATCGTCAGATGCCTCTTCTGGCTGCAAGGTTCCTGCAGGCCACTGTTTGAGGAGACTGTTGGTCTACCTCGAGGATTTGTGGGGTAGGTCTCATCTGTTTACTCGATGAGTCCTTTGATACTTCTGGTTGGCTCCGGTTGGGCCTTCTAGATTGGATTTTGATTCTGTCAATCCCACCCCTCATTTTGTGGCACTGCTTCTGGATGTCCCAGCTCTTGAGAATCAAGAAGACTACGTCTGTCAATGAGCGATAGAGAAAAATGGATTTTTGTAAGATCTTACCGTAAAATCCTTTTCTCTTAAGCTCATTGACAGACGTAGTACCCGCCCCTCTATCATTGAGTTGGGTTGGGTTAAATTCTCTGTACTGCTTTAAAACAGAACTGATTCCCTGTAGCAGAGAGAGGGAGGATATACCCTCAGGGACTGCCCCTAGGGTGGAGCCAGAACGTTTTGTCTTTCTGCCTAGTCCTACTCCTGCGGAGACAACATAACCCAGCTCTTGAGAATCAAGAAGACTACGTCTGTCAATGAGCTTAAGAGAAAAGGATTTTACGGTAAGATCTTACAAAAATCCATTTGTTTCCTTCTTCATGCATGGTTTCCACTGTTGCAGCAAATAATAGTCTTTCAGCTCTGCACAAACCTTTGAAAAAAATCAATTGTTCTTCGTTGGAGCAGGGGAGGGGTGATAATCAAACAGGCTTACTGGTTAGGAACACTACAGAACAACAGCTTTCACAGTTCACTGCTCTGAATTCCACTCCTCCCAAGAGAGGATCATCCAAAGTCTGGCACACTACTGCCCAGCACTTTTAGCAACATGCTTCTCAAAGCACTCTTTCAAGCCACTGGCCTGACAGTTTCTTGAACTTGAACTAACCATAAACTTTTTTTAATGAAACTGCACTACTACATTGCAGGAAGAACCCATATAAATATTCAAAACAATCCCTATGTCATTGTTGAGCCTCTTGGGTCATATATGCAGGCTGCACATGTGGCCTTTGGAAATTTTTTTGGCCAGGTTTAGGTTCAGTATAAATGACTTCACCTTCACCTGCTTTATACCGTCATCCTGTTTGAGCGCAGGGTCACTCCAACCATGAAGAGAACTGACCTAACTTTAGAGGAATCCTCAACACATTTGCATAATTAGTAGATTTACTCTTTCGTTTCTTCAGAAGTGCTTCTCTGAAGGCATTATGGGCACTTTAGAATGCATTTCAGCAACTTCCTCTGGAGTAATTGTTTGACTTCCCTCAGGAATGATTTCAGGGTTTTTATTCAAATCTGTTTATGGTCCTGAAGCACAGTGGGGGTGTTTGCCCCATCCTAGATCTGAAGGTTCTCAACACCTTTGTCAGGGAACTAGCCATAGAATAGTCACTCACAGACCTGGCACATTAGCCAATTCTCAATATTGAAGCGCCCGCACAAATATGCGCACACGTATTGCGACCGCCTGTTCGTCATGGCGAAGATGTGTGCACACTGGTTCATGCAATAGACGCCAGATCTCAGCACCTCCTAAAAGGATGACTGTGGCACATGGACATTGCTTAGTGGTCTTCAGCTTCCTGTTCCTGTCTTTGCTGCTGCTTCTTATCGCCTGTTGTCAACCCGGCTTACTCTTGGAATCCTCTTGTCTCGCTCCCAGCTCTGACCTCGGATTGTTCACGGGTATTCTCTTGCCTTCTGCCCTGTGTATGACCCCTGCTTGCCTAACCATGACTCTGCTACCTGATCTGCTGACCCCTGGCTTACTGACCTCTGCTTCTGTCCCTGACTACGCCTTCTGCTGTGCCTTGTCTGCTGTGACCTGCCTTGGTTGCCCATCTGCCGTACAATGCCTGCATTACCTACCTTCAGTACTTACCTGTTGATCCTGCCTGCTGCATTTTCTATTACAACCTGCTTCCAGCCATGTGCAGTCTCCACCATCCTCCGTGCTCCTGGGTCCTAGTGCTCACCTCCTCTGGTGTCCTGCAGAGAGATCTCCATATCACCAACCCTCATCTGGGGCACAGCTGGCAATCCCTGCTTCTTTGGGCTTCATGCTTCCTGTTACCACCTTCATGGACACTAAGCACTCAACCGCAAGGAGAGCCCTCTTTCGGCTTCAGGACCAGGTACTTGACAACCTTTTTGTGGTCCAGAAGTTCTTGATGCAATTGGCCCAGTGTGTAAATGCATTCCTGCAACACGAGGAATTCTACCATCAATAGACCTTAAAGATATGCAGTATATTTACATTACTTTCCCATTTTATCTCTGCATCTGCCAGTCCTGCAATTTGCGGTAAATGAGCAGCACTTACAAATTCTTGCTCTTTACTTCGGCCTCTTAGTCTTCACCAATGCATTCCCTGATCCTTGTGCTGCTTCACTTTCAGGGTATCCTCATTATTGGATCTATTCCTGAAGAAGCATTCTACTCAGGCCCTGGCCAGTAGATGATATAGAAGCTTCAGAACTTCAGGTGGATACAGAATCTCCAGAAATCTTTTTTGGATCTGAGCCACTACATAAAGTAACTGGGCTAAGTCTTGGACATAGTTCCGATCTGGGTGTTTCTTCCCCAGGGCAATAGGTGTTAACCCTTCATGCTCATGTCTGTACCCTTCACTCTAGGAAGCTTCCATCAGTCCAATTTTGTATAAGGGTAATAAGCCCCGTGGTGGACTTCTTCAAGGAGGTGATGTTTCCCAGTTTCAGGCCATGCCTCTGCAGCTTAGTGTGCTTATTGTGTAGGGTCAACTTCTTCAGTCTCTGAACCGGCCCACGTGCCTGTGTCCCAAGGCCAGGATATCTCTGACCTGAATGCTGACCAACCAGTGCTGGAATTGGGGGATTATTTTCTCTCATTACCCTGGACTATTAGATTACCAGTTTGTCGGGCTTGAAAGGTGTCCTAAGAAAGGAAATGGTCCAATTGATGTGTTCATTGAAGAAGTACAGACTTCTTATTAACATTCTCAAGCTAAGGGCCATTTGCCTATACCTGCTGAGGTGGACCGTCATGGATGACAGATGATGGTTCAGTCGAACTGTGCCACAACTGTGCATGTTAATCATCAGGGTGGCACCAAATACCACATGGTTCTTTAAGAAGTGAACTTAATTATTGCTTGGATCAAAAGGCATGTTCCAGCCTTGTCGGTAGTCCACATTCCTGGAGTAAACAATGGGCAAGAAGGTTTCCCCATTCACCGGCACCTGACAGAAGGTCGGTCATTGCATCTGGAAGGTTTATAGCTCATGATGTGAGGCATGGAAGTTTCACTCCAGACAATAATTTTGGCACATATTCTGTCCTTTCCTCAATCTGGGTTGAAGCAGCACATGGCCTTAAGCACCTGACAGGTCACGTTTTGGCCATGGCTATTCTCTTTCAGAGACCTCTGGCTGCTCAATCACTGGCAAAAGCTTTTGTTCAGGGGGTGGCTCATTTCATGCCTCCTATTAATTTCTAAATTTTGCCATGGGATCCTTAATTGGTCCTGCCAGCTCTGCAGACACCTGATTTTGAGTCAGTTAGGGACAATCTGTTTGCTACTCTTACTTGTAATGTGATTTTTTTCTGTGACTCCTGTGAAAAGCATTGCCTTATCCACCAACCTTTCTTGTTCTTCATAAAAGAATAAAGGTGATTTTGAGGCCCCAAGCCTCCTTTGACCCTTAGGCTGGCTGCACCTTACTCATGCTTAACTTCCACAAACTGAACAGAAAATAAAACCGATTTCCCCAGCCACACATTTAAGGTGGAAATCCTGCCGGCTGTATATAAATACTTTTTTACGGTACTGTAAATCATATTTCCTTTTCTGGGTGGGTACCCATGTTCCATTGTATATACTGTATGGAGGGACCCATTTTTGTCAACCATCCTGGACTTCAAATGTTTCTTCCTCTCTACATTTCTAGTACATGGGGATTGGGAGAATTAGTAGTCTACAGAAGGAAGATGTGTTTGTGCTTTCAGTTCAGCTCAAAGGGAGTAAAGGACAATACATTTCTGGCAAGATCAACAGGTATTTTCATTTCTTGCTGAAAATGTTTGTAGCATTGGTTGGCATTGGTAATTCAATGCCTTACATTGCACTGTATATTAAAGATTAGAAATATTGTATTATTTGTCAATATAAAAAAATAAAAACACAAAGAAAAAGAAAGGAATGTTTTTTAATGATATCTGAACATCTGCCTATATACAGCATAAACAGACAGAACCCTAACGGCAAAAATTTGAGAAAAGCGAGATTTGATCCTAGGAATTATTTGGAAATTGCAGAAGAAGTAAAGCTTGGTAGATTTGGACATTGAGCACCTCACATGCTATAGGCCTGAATGATGAATATAATCATACTTGCTTTATGGGTCAGTGATCTAACTTCCAATTTGTTTTTCCAGACTCCGAATATGATTGAATATCCCTTCTTGTCTGGAAGACAGCTAGAATTACTGTGTTAGAATGACAGGCGTAACTGATTTGTTTTTATGTTACATGTCCCTCTATACTGGCTTCTCGCAGTGTTGTTTCCGGCCTTTGAATACCTATGGTATTTTTTGGGACTATATGATTAGTTTGGTTTTGGTGATGTTATACAGTATATGCTAACTCTGAAAGTTTATTTATTTAATAGAGATTTATGGCAGATCATAATAACACACCAACAATGACTACAATTTATATTAAAAATTATTTATTTTCATTTTATAAAAAATTGGTTGCAAAACAACTTTTTTTTTTTTACGGATTTGTCTTTGGCAGTTCCCTAATTATGAACCATCCTCTATTCACAAAGAATCCTGTGTATATGTATTGAATTGTATATAAATATTGGCAGTTGGGATGCATTTTCTGATATAACAGTCTGCTTTTGCCAACAGTTGACAAATGTCCACCAGGGATCACTGCTAGGATAATTAATCTTCATTGTAACCATGGCTGCAGTACACAATGTGGCTGATTTACCAAGGAAGTAAAGCATGTTCACTTTGTAAATTGAAGTCTCATTCTCTATTACTTAAGCAAACATGAACATACTTTACTTGCTTTTTGCCCCCCCCCCCCCCCTACACACACTATTTAATTATGCATACAGCAGTGCGCACTGGCATGTATGGTATGCGTTTTTGTGCACTACGCTGCAAAAAATGCAGCATGTCTACATTTTTACTCAGTGCACACCAAACCACTTTGGTTTGAAGTGGGCACATAGACAACATTAGTATTTGCTGTGTCTTTGAGTTGAGTGTGCGTTGATCAACTTAAATTAATACTGTAGAGGCGGACAAGCCCTTAATCCTAATTGACCTTTACTTGCAACAGGGAACCAGTGATGCCTATAGACCAGGGATACTCAAGCTAAGGCCCTCCAGCTGTTGCAGAACTACACATCCCATAAGGCATTGGAAAACTCTGACATTCACAGCCATGACTGGGCATGATGGGAATTGTAGTTCCTGAACAACTGAAGGGCCATAGTTTGAAGACCCCTGCTATAGAGATACACTATATTACCAAAAGTATTAGGACACCTGCCTTTACACAATTATGAGCGCACAAAGCAAGGTCCATAAAGATATGGATGAGCGTGTTTTAGGTGGAGGAACTTGACTGGCCTGCACAGTTCTGACCTCAACCCGACAGAACACCTTTGGGATGAATTAGAGTGGAGACTGCGAGCCAGGCCTTCTCATCCACATCAGTACCTACACATATGCCCTTCTGGAAGAATGGTCAAACATTCCATAGACACACTCCTAAACCTTTTGGACAGCCTTCCCAGAAGAGTTGAAGCTGTTATAGCTGCAAAGGGTGGGCCAAATCAATATTGAACCTTACGGATTAAGACTGGGATGCCATTCGCATTATGGCTAAAGAGCGAGGACCAATGCGCTACCTGAAAGGGGTCTCACTCAAGAACCACTAAATGGTATAAGAATGTGCAAAAGTATCAATGTGCAAATGAAACAACTATAATCCAATACAATCAGAAAAAGCAGCCAATTCTATTAAGTGTCCCCACTGTATAGTAATACTATATAAATTAATAAAAATTGTCGCTAATTCATGTATAATTCATATTCCAAAAGGCAGTTCACATGATCCTAATATAAAACTGATATGCTAAAATATAAAATCAAAAATAAAAACGTGTTATGGTGAAAATTGCTGCGTTCTTAAAAAATGGTACAGATGGATAAATGACGCATCCGTACAGCTGGATCATTTGCAAAGGTGAATGAAGTTTATATTCTAATCTGTGAATCCAATATAGAAGAAGTATATGAAAAAAGCTCTCACTAATATACTGATGTGAGTGGACGGTACAGATGGATAAATATGCACAAATCTGTACAAAATGAATCAATGGTAAATGTTGTGCACCAGAAATGTATAAAACATAATAAAAGTGTAGGTATGTGAATCCATAAATATCATATAAAAAAATGTCATATAAAAAAATGGTGCAGATGGATAAAATGGTACAGATGGATAAATATGTAAACGTTCTTCTCTTAAAATCCAAGATAATAGGTAAGAATACTACATAAAAGTGCATGTGATATGCCAGAAAAAAAGTGATCTAGTGCAATAATAACAGCTTTAAAAAAATGAAAAACTTGAAATAGTCCATATGATGAATTAAGGTGAATCAATGGTGACTCCCAATGATAAAGTGACTTGAGCAGGTAAAACACAATAAATATATCAGATGACTTCCTTGTGAATACAAGCAAGTAAGTGCAGAACATGTTGTCTGATGCCCATGCAATATCTCTCCAGTGAACTAAAAAATCCAAACTGTGTGCAATGGCCGCTCACCTCACTGCACACTCAAAGGAGCGGGTCTGTGATCAATCTCACTTGGACCGATGATAATCTTTAGGATGGATGGACGGATGGACGGATAATTTCCACAACCCCTCTAACTTCTTAATACACTCTCTCCTTTCCTTATGGATCGCTCCAAGATAAAACACCCCGCTGATGGTGGTCAAATGCCTCTCATCTCATGTAAATCTGACAGATAGGGGGATTAACCGGTTGCCGACCGCCGCACGACTATACACTGCGGCGGTCAGCCCCGGCCAGGCAGAGTGACGTAGGGGTACGTCACTGGCCTGTCACTGAATTGTGAGCCAATTGTGGGCGGGCGCGTGCCTGCCCCGGCTCCTTCACTGACAAGTCAGTGCGTGTGACCGGCGGACCCGATCGTCCGCCGGTCACTCACGATCGCTCCGGTGAAGGGAGAAAGTCAGGCGGCTAATGTAAACAAGCCGCCTGTCATTCTCCCTGGTGTAAAAATGAAGATCAGACGGTTCTACTATGTAGGACCGTTGATCTCTGTTTTTACACCAATAGCCATGTCCCTTTACAGTTAGAATCACGCCCCTAGGACACACTTAACCCCTCCCTCTCCAATACAGTTAACCCCTTCCCTGCCAGTGTCATTTCTGCAGTAACAGTGCATATGTATAGCACTGATTACTGCAGTAATGTCACTGGTAACCCCAAAAGTGTCAAAAATGTCAGTCAAGGGTCCGATCTGTCCGCCGCAATGTCGCAGTACCGCAAAAAAATCGCAGATCACCGCCATTACGCGTTAAAAAAAACCACCAAAAATGACAAAAATCTTTCCCTTTGTTAGTAAACGCGATAACTTTTGCGCAAACCAATCAAAATACGCTTTTTGCGATTTTTTTTTTTACCAAACATATGTAGCATAAAACAAATTGGCCGAAAATGTTAAAAAAAATTTATTTTTACATTTTTTTTGGGGGGAATTTCATATAAAAAAATTTGAAAAATATTGTTATTTTTGCAAAATTGACGCTCTTTTTTTGTTTATAGCGCATGATCAAAAAATCGCACAGGTGATCAAATACCACCAAAAGAAAGCTCTGTTTGTGGGGAAAAAAGGACGTCAAATTCGTTTAGGTACAGCGTCGCACGACCGCGCAATGGTCCGTTAAAGTCACGCAGTGCCGAATCGCAAAATACCACCTGGTCTTTTAGCAGCCAAATCCTCCGGGGCTTAAGTGGTTAAATGAATGCCATCATGGTGTAGTACATTTTAAAATCCAATTTAATAAAGAAAAAATGCACTTACATATAAGTAGACAATAAAAAGCAGTGGATACAAGCCGCAGATGCGGTACCAAACAGCGACTTCCGGCTACGGTTGTAAACCGGAAGTGACGTCACCCGACTCCTCCTGCAAATCATCCAGGTGTACAGATGTGTAATTTATCCATCTGTACCATTTTTAAGAACACAGCAATTTCTCTGTCGCTCATAGACAGACGCAGTCCTCTTTGATTAATATCATTAGGGTTATACTGCCCCCTACAGGAGTAGGACACTAGGCAGGAAAAACGTTCTGGCCACACCTTAGGGGCAGTCCCAGAGGGTATATCCTCTCTCTCCCTGCTACAGGATGTCAGTTTTTTTCTGCCTAATGTCTCCTGTATGGCGGCGGCCATCTTGGATATACCCAGCCTGCCTCGAGGAGCAGCGGTGGGAGTGCCGGAAGACGTGTAAAGGGGCGGAGCCGCCTTCTTTACCCGGGTAAATCGATCCATAAGACTTCCTGTTCTGTAAGGACAGCGCTGAGAGCAGTTCGGTTGAAACTTCTGTGCATCAGGTGGTGAGCCCTTGGGGTCTCCCTCTCTCTCTCTGTGGGGTTTCCGAAGCAGGTGGCACTGAGGGGCGCTGTTGCGCTGGGGGATGACATACAAAAAAAAAAAAAAAAAAAGTTTTTTCTTTTTCAATCTTTGTTTGCTGACAGGTGTTCCGGGATTTGCCATGGACCCTGCCACACATGTATCCCCACCTGATCCCCTCGAGGTGGCCACAGGACCCTCCAGTTCTCCACTTACTATTGATGCATTGTCAGCGGTTTTGGAGTCTTTTGTATCCCGGGTGGAGGTGGCCTGTCAGGGACGGGGGGGGGGCGAAAAAGCGACCCCCGCCTACCCCTATTTCGTCTGACACTTCAGATACAGATTCTGAACCTGTCGCGGCGGCTGCAGGTCCCTCTTCTGGGGCTAGTGTCTCGTATCCCATCTACTCAGATAGCGAGGAAGACATTTCTGCCTCCGCTATAGTGCAAGATGAAGCGCTGGTAGATGCACTGATTGTGTCTGTGCGGGAAACCTTAAGACTTGAGGTTACACCTACGGAGGCAGTTGATACTGAAATTACTTTTGGTACTCGCAAGCCTACCAAGATGGCAAAGGTGTTTCCTTTGCCCAAATGTTTTTAAGATATAATTAAGGAGGAATGGGTCCGTCCAAAACGAACCCCTGGTATTTCCAAACAGATTGCATCCGTTTGAAGAATCCCTCCTTAATAAATGTACGGTACCACCGTCGGTGGATTCACCGATTTCCAGACTAAATAAAGCTACTGTTATCCCGGTGGAGGACGGTCCGTCTTTTCGGGATCCGGTGGACCGTAAAGCGGAATCTATATCCCGCTCTATATTTTCCCTGATAGGGTCAGCCTTTAGGCCAGTGTTTACCATTGCTCTGGTTGCACAAACATTGACAGAGTGGACCAAGTTGTTATGCCGAGATCTGGAGGGGAGGAGTCTCCCCCCGGCAGTATCGGACTTGCTGGAGCAGATGGTACAAGCGCTACAGTTTGTCTGTGACGCCGCCCTGGACGCCTCTCCATTAATGGGGCGCGTATCGATCTCGGTGGTGGTCCTTCGGCGTATGCTGTGGTTAAAATGCTGGTCGGCGGATCAAGCTTCCAAAAAAGCCTTGGCCAATCTCCCCTTTCATGGGGATCGCCTTTTTGGTGCCACCTTGGATGAGATCATAAAGGGTATCACTGGTGGCAAGAGCACCTTTTTACCACAGACTACTAAGGGGAAAGGACCTCGTCGCAGACGGGGACCTTCCTTTTCCGCTCAAAAAGTTTTTTCGCTCCTCTGGGGCGGGCGATAAGGCGAAGTCCTCCAAAGCCCCCCCAGGGGGTTTCAAAGGGCGCTGGTCGGGTAAACAAGGTCCGGCTCTGCCAGGCCTGAAGATAAGACCACTACAGCCTGAAGGTGCACCCCCACCCATATCTGGGGTGGGGGACGTCTTCACCGGTTTCCGGACCCATGGCTCTCCAGGATTCCAGGCAAATGGGTTCAAGAGGTCATACGGTCGGGATACAAGATCGAGTTTCGATCACTTCCACTGGTGCGGTTCTTCCCTTCCAATATCCGACTATCCCCGGATCGCTTAGAAGCTTTGCGGGGGGCAGTGACGGATTTGATGCAACAAGGAGTGGTGGTCCCCGTTCCTTGGACAGAACGTTTTCAGGGGTTCTATTCGAACCTATTCACAATACCCAGAAAAGAGGGCAAGGTGCGTCCAATTCTGGACTTGAGAGCACTCAATCATTTTGTCCGGGTGCAAAAATTCAAGATGGAGTCCATTCGCACAGTGGTGGCCTCCCTGCATCAGGGGGATTTTCTGGCGTCCATAGACATCAATGATGCCTATCTTCACATTCCCATTTACGCAGGACATCAGCGTTTCCTTCGCTTTTCCATGGGAGAGAACCATTAGCAGTTTGCGGCGTTACTCTTTGGTCTCGCCTCTGCTCCCCGGGTCTTCACAAAGGTTTTGGCCCCAGCTTTGGCGCTGTTGCGACAGCGGGGCATTTCGGTTCTAGGCTACCTAGACGACCTTCTTCTCCGTGCGGAGTCTCCGCAGGCTCTGTTGCTAAACTTGGAGATCACTATGATCTCTTTGGAAGAGTTCGGGTGGCTAGTGAACCGGCAGAAATCATTCCTGGTCCCCACCAGGAGACTGAACTATCTGGGCCTAACTTTGGATACATCCTTGGCAAAAGTGTTTCTCCCGGCGGAGAAACTCCGGAAGATTCAGTCGACGACTCACTTATTATTGACCGTCAACTGGCCTTCCCTGCGGACTTGCATGAGGGTTCTGGGACTGATGGTGGCCTCCTTCGAGGCAGTACCGTTTGCCCAGTCTCATACCCGGATTCTTCAAAAGGAGATTCTTCTCAAATGGAACCGGAATCCCGATTCCCTGGACAATCGGATCCGGCTGAGCGAACGGACCAGGGAATCTCTGGTTTGGTGGCTTCGGTCACCAATGCTCAGTCAGGGGAAGTCATTTCTTCCAATCTATTGGACGATTGTCACCACGGATGCCAGTCTATCCGGGTGGGGTGGGGTTCTCGGCAGACGATCTGCTCAGGGGCTCTGGTCCCTGGAAGAATCCAGGTTACCGATAAATGTATTGGAACTGAGAGCGATCAGACTTTGTCTGATTCACTGGACCGAGCAGCTCTGGGGCAGCCCGGTGCGGATCCAGTCGGACAATGCCACGGCCGTGGCTTATGTCAATCACCAAGAGTGTCTTGGCGGCCGTAGAAGTGGCCGGCATCCTTCGTTGGGCGGAACGATTTGTTCCAGCTCTCTCCGCGGTATTCATTCCGGGGGTGGAAAATTGGCAGGCAGATTTTCTCAGCCGTCAGATTCTGGATCAAGGGGAATGGTCTCTTCATCCAGAGGTATTTCACCAATTGTGCCTTCGTTGGGGCACCCCGGATGTGGATCTGTTGGCATCCCGGCTCAACAGGAAAGTGCGGAAGTTTGTAGCCCGCTCCCGAGATCCTCTAGCGGACGCCGCAGACGCGCTGGTCGCCCCGTGGGGGCAGTATCAGCTACTGTATGCCTTCCCTCCTCTCAAGTTGCTGTCGAAACTTCTTCGCAGGATAGAGGTGGAGGGAATTCCAGTTATCCTTGTGGCTCCGGACTGGCCCCGTCGGGCCTGGTACGCCGACTTGGTCAGGCTGGTCGCGGACGCTCCTTGGCGACTTCCTCTCAGGGAGGATCTGCTGTCTCAGGACCCGATCTTCCATCCTGCTTTACGATCGCTGGCTTTAACGGCTTGGCTGTTGAGACCCAGGTGCTGAAGGACAAGGGGTTGTCAGCTTCAGTTATTCCTACTCTAATTAAAGCGAGGAAAGCGACTTCCAGAAAAGTCTATCATCGCACATGGAAGTCTTATATCGCGTGGTTTGAATCCCTTGGGTTTCCTCCACGTTCTTACTCGGTAGCCCGAATATTGGCTTTTCTGCAACAGGGGGTTGAGCAGAAACTTGCCTTGAGCACTATCAAGGGTCAGGTTTCAGCGTTAGCAATCTTCTTTCAGAAGCCTTTGGCTACTCATTCCTTGGTGAGGAATTTCATCCAGGGGGTGCGACACCTGGCTCCGCCGGTGCGCGCGCCCTTGCCGCCCTGGGATCTTAATTTGGTGTTGGCGGTTCTTCAGAAACCTCCCTTTGAAAATATTAGGGAGATTCCCTTGCTTACTTTATCCCAGAAGGTGGCCTTTTTGGTGGCTATCACTTCTGCACGCAGGGTGTCAGAACTGGCCGCATTGTCCTGTCGTTCCCCATATCTGGTGGTTCATAGGGATAAGGTGGTTCTTCGTCCGAATCCATCCTTCCTTCCTAAGGTGGTTTCAGATTTTCATCTAAATGAGGATATTGTACTACCTTCCCTGTGTCCTAAGCCCAGTCATCCTCGGGAGTTTGCATTACACTCCTTGGATGTGGTTCGGGCGATCAGGGTGTACTTGACTACTACTACAGACTCATTTCGTAAGACGGATTCACTTTTTGTGATCACGGATGGCCCTAGGAAGGGGTTGCCTGCGTCTGCCACGACTATCTCTAGATGGATCAGACAGACGGTGGTACAGGCTTATTCTATTAAGGGTCGGGTTCCTCCGTTCCCTGTTAAGGCGCACTCCACTCGGGCGCTTAGTGCTTCCTGGGCCTTCCGCCATCAGGCGTCAGTGGTTCAGGTTTGCAAGGCGGCTACCTGGTCGTCGGTTCAAACCTTTACAAAATTTTATAAAGTTGATGTGCTGGCATCGGCGGATGCCTCTTTTGGCCGCAAGGTTCTGCAGGCCGCTGTTTGAGGGGACCGTTGGTCTACCTCGAGAGTTTTTTTCTGTTGGGTTTTCAGTTGAGTCTCATCCTTTTGTCCGATGAGCCTTTAAGACTTCTGGTTGGTTCCGGTTGGGCCTTCTGGATTGGATTTTGATTTCCGTTATCCCACCCCTCATTTGTGGCACTGCTTTGGGACGTCCCTACTGATATTAATCAAAGAGGACTGCGTCTGTCAATGAGCGACAGAGAAAATTGGATTTTTGACTTACCGTAAAATCCTTTTCTCTTAAGCTCATTGACAGACGCAGTACCCGCCCCTCTATTTTTTAGTTGGGTTGGGTTAAATTCTCTGACACTGCTTTGTTACATAACTGACATCCTGTAGCAGGGAGAGAGAGGATATACCCTCTGGGACTGCCCCTAAGGTGTGGCCAGAACGTTTTTCCTGCCTAGTGTCCTACTCCTCCTGTAGGGGGCAGTATAACCCTACTGATATTAATCAAAGAGGACTGCGTCTGTCAATGAGCTTAAGAGAAAAGGATTTTACGGTAAGTCAAAAATCCAATTTTTCACCATAACATGTTTTTATTTTTGATTTTATATTTTAGCATATCAGTTTTATATTAGGATCATGTGAACTGCCTTTTGGAATATGAATTATACATGAATTAGCGCCAATTTTTATTAATTTATATTTGCATTATGGTGCCTTGTGCACGTCCCAAGGCTTCACTCTAGCTCAATCTGTCACCCGCTGTGTCCACTGGACACAGCTTATGATAGATTGCTGTACCAGCCCACTGCCGGTACCATGTGATTACTCTGGCCAAGCACAGTAGATCACATGATAGTTGTACACAGTGAAAGGCTTCGATTCATGCCTTTCATTGTGCACTTTTGTGATGAGCTTTGTGATTTGTCACAGTCATCACATGGTACAGACGGGCCCATCACAGCCCATCTGTACCATGTGATTAGTTGTGGCCAATCTGAAAGAGTAGTTTTCATTCAGAAAAAAATTGTTGCTTATATCTGTGAAATTCACAGTTATAGGCAATCATAGTGTAAAAAAAAAAAAAAAATCCTGATCACCTCCTTTGGAGTAGTATATTTTTGGTAACATTGTATTGCTCTGGTCACTGTAAGAAATAAAAAAATGTAAAAGAAAGAACTTGTGATGCTTCGTACTAAATACCTAGGACTGTCCACTTTCATTTTGGGGATATTTGTACTGTCCTGGCATTTTGCCAGTACATCAGGACTGATCAATTTTCTGCTGTTTTTTGTTTATTTTGCAAAAAAAAAAAATAGCAGTGATTAACCTGTTCCGGACCGCCCGCTGCAGATATACTGCGGCAGGCAGCGCCTCCTGCATGGACCCACGTAGCCCTACGTTAGTCGCGCGCCTGCGGCTAGGGGGCAAGCGTGCGCCGTCGGCATCACGCTCCTGCCTCCACTCGGCAGCGGGGACTCCCATGCACAGGGCTTATGGCACCGATTGCCGCTGGCCTCATGCGATTGATCCCAGCTGAGAGAAGGACGGTCAGCCTACCATTCTTCTCTCTGAAATAATCACAGAGTGTCTGTGATGCTTCTATAAAGGATCACGGGTCTCTATGCTCATTTCAAAAGCCCCTCCCCACACAGTTACTAAACACTCCCCTAGGTTCACATTTAACCCTTTGATAACCCACTAGGTTAACCCCTTCCCTGCCCGTGTCATTATTACAGTAACAGTGCACATTTTTAGCACTGATTACTGTAGTAATGTCACTGGTCCCCCCAAAAGTGTCAAAAAGGTCAGTTAGGGGTCCAATCTGTCTGCCGCAATGTCGCAGTCCCGCTAAAAATCCCAGATCGCCGCCATTACTAGTTAAAAAATAAATAAATAAAAATGACATAAATCTTTCCCCTAGTTTGTAGAAGCAATAACTTTTGTGCAAACCAATCAAAATAGGCTTATTGTGATTTTTTTTTTTTCTTTTACGAAAAATATGTAGCAGAATACAAATTGGCCTGAAAGGATGAAAAATTTAGATTTTTACATTTTTTTGGTGGAATGTTATATAGCAGAATGTGAAAAATATTGTTTTTTTTTTTTTTTTTTTTTAGGAATTGTCGCTCTTTTTTTGTTTATAGTGCAAAAAATAAAAATTGCACAGGTGATCAAATACCACTAAAAGAAAGCTCTATTTGTGGGGAAAAAAGGACATCAATTTTATTTCGGTACAGCGTCGCACAACCGTGCAATTTTCCGTTAAAGTAACGCAGTGCCAAATCGCAAAAAATGGCCTGGTCATTAACCACTTGCAGACTGCCGCACGACTATGTACTGCTGCAGTCAGCTTCTCCTGGGCAAAGTGAGGTATGGGTATGTCACTTGCCCACGAGCCTGTAGGGGGCAAGCGCGCGCCGCTGCCAGCGCGCTCCCACCCCACTCATTCCCTGCCTTCCCCGCGCGTGTGACCGGCGGCTCCGATGTCCACCAGCCACTCGCAATCTCGCTCAGGAGAGGGAGAAAGACACACAGCTGATGTAAACACAGCCGTCTGTCATTCTCCCTTAGATCATCACTGAGGCTATGCGATCCTGCTATGTAGGATCGTATGTCTCTGTGATGATCTAGCAAGCCATGCCCCCTGACAGTTAGAATTACGCCCCTAGGTACACACTTTAGCCCTTGATCACCAATAAAGTTAACCCCTTCGTAACAGTGCATATTTATAGCACCGATTACTGTAGTAATGTCACTGGTACCCCCAAAAGTGTAAAAAATGTCAGTCAAGGGTCCGATCTGTCTGCCGCAATGTCTCAGTCCCGCAAAAAAAAAATTGCAGATCGCCGCCATTACTAGTTAAAAAAAAAACAATAAAAATGAAATAAATCTTTCCAGTAGTTGGTAAACGCAATAACTTTTGCGCAAACCAATCAAAATACGCTTTTTGCAATTTTTTTTTTTTTACTAAAAATATGTAGCGGAAAACAAATTGGCCTAAAATGTTAAAAAATTTAGGTTTTTACATTTTTTTTTTGAGAATTTCTTATAAAAAAAATGTGAAAAATATTCTTATTTTTTCAAAATTGTCACTCTTTTTTTGTTTATAGCGCAAAAAGTAAAGATCGCAGAGGTGATCAATTACCACCAAAAGAAAGCTCTGTTTATGGGAAAAAAGGACATCAATTTTATTTGGGTACAGCTTCGCATGACCGCGCAATTGTCCGTTATAGTCACGCAGTGCCAAATCGCAAAATAGGGCCTGGTCTTCGAGCAGCCAAATCCTCCAGGGCTTAAGTGGTTAAGGGGGCAATTACTTCTGGTCCAGAACTGGTTAATATAATGTGTGTTGTTTATGTCACGTCGCTAGAATGATATGATGTTTGGTTATTAACAAAAAAGCACGCAACGGGAGGATAACCATTCAAGTAGGAAGAACTTCTCCATAGGTGTCCGTAAAAAGGTTAATAACGTGGACATTTTTCGTTTTTTTTTTTCTCTTTAAAAGATAGTCATGCCCCCACCCACCCCCTCTACACATAGTACTGAAAACTGGTTACGTGAAAAACCTTCACTCATTCAGACTTGATTTGGAATTTTTGTTGTAGACTAACCCGGTGTGTTACATGATGTCCTCCTTGGTGGAAAAAGTGGAAATGAATGTTGAAACAAAGTGATGTGTTCTGTGACATAATGCCGACGCAGCTCATTCTATGGAACATACTAAAACATCTCAGAATGAGACCAGCTTCAGTAAAAGTAGGTGATATGGCACTACTAAAAATATCTTTGGGTTTATTAGCAGACAAAGTTTATGTTCTGTAATCATAAAAGGTGAATCAATGTTCTTCATTCTCAGTACTTTAAATTAATCTGCCCATATTTTAAATTAAATGGCAGTTCCGGGGGTAAGGATTCATTTGTGACTCAAAAAAAAAAAAAATTTCTACCAAAAACTGACCTCATACTCTTAAATACACTCACTACACAGCTTTTATTTATTGCTGACAATGATTAGTTGCATAAGTGATATAAAAGAGTTAGTAAAATGTTTAACTATTTAATTCATTTTATGTTCATTTTCAGAACTGTAAGGTGTTAATTTGGATTATGAAATCTATATTAGAACTGTTTGTGCTGGCAAAAACAGAAGCCTTTCAGTATCTAAATTGTTGGACGGTACCCAGTGGAATAAGACTGTTAATTATGACAGCTTCTAAGGACTCATATGCTAAGAAGCTGTTCTAATGCACATGATCTGATATTATATTTAATGGGTATTGATTTTAAATAAACTAAATGTTAAAACCATACATTAAATGTTTCTACGTTTTTTGTTTTAAGCCACAAAGAACAATTTATGGACCAAAATTTCCTAGATTGGAATGTAAAATTGTGTTGAACTGACTTTCAAGAGACACATGTTGGATATCTCATGAAAAATGCATTACATTATCTATCAAATGGAGTAGTTTCACATTACGGAGAGATGTTTTTTTTTTTTTTTTTTAATAGTCTACTACACGCTTGATTTTTCTACTGTTCTTCAAAAGAATCCAAAATACATCAAATATAGTAACATTATGGATTTTCAAGGAATGAGGAATTGTTTGAAAAAAAGAATCCGAGAAATTGTTCAGTGAATAGGATGCTAAGATCAACTGCTTGAGATTAGCAAAAGAAAATGGGAAATTATTTTTACCTATAAAAAGCCCCCTTATTCATGAAAACCTAAGATGCCGTTCATTGGCAAAGGAAAGATTTACTTTAAGAGCCGGTTCACACTACTGCGACCAGAAAGTCGCCCCATGAAGGAGTGACTTTTTAGTATGACTTTGAAGAGCCTCGTTTAGAGACTTGTAAGAGACTTGTGCACTACTTTGAAGAGACTTAAATGATAGGCAACTTTGTCTGTGGGGAATGCCTGGCTAAACTTTTTCTTCTTTCTGGAAAGTCTGATCACAGTCGCTTGAAAATAGATAAGGTTACGACTTAGAGGCGACTCCCATTGAAGTCTATGTGCACAAGTCGGATACAAGTCGCCTTGAAGTAGAACAAGAACCTTTTCTGAAGTCGGAGCGACTTCAGTAGTGCATATTAAGACGGCTCTCATTCATTTACATTGAATTTGTGATGACAAGAGACTTGGGGCAAATTGAGGGCACACAAGTCGTGTCCCAAGTCGGAGTAGTGTGACCGGCTCTAACAGAAAACCAAACTTTTGTTGAAAATTTAAGCATACATTTTCTCTAGGTAAATAAATTTGTTGCGATCAATACACTTTGGGCCCATTTACACTTATCTGATGAGTTTCAGTGCATTACTGTAAGTGCATTAAAGTGATTGTAAACCCATACATATACCCAGTGAAGTGACTGGCCTCTAGTGATACACAGGGATGAAACAAATCATCCTACGTAAGTTGCACATGTTTGTCTGCAGTCTTTTCTTCTCTACAGCTGCTCAAAGTCCAGGATTTATAAAGCTTGTCCGTGCTGTCAGAATACAGGAGGAGGAGTGCTATGATAGCTGATTGGAGGGAAGGAACACCCCCCTTTCTTTCACAAAGCACTCAGGAACAGAGCTGAGGTTTTCATTTACAGTCTGTGTGCTGCAGATTCCTCCCCGTCGCCTTTTTTTCCTCTTGGTGTCAGGAAAAACTCACCAGAAGTGACTCATGCAGATAGCTGAGGAATGGGACAGCAGAAAGAAATTACACTTAAGTCTCTTTATTGAGACAAGTACACACTGTAGCGGGATATGCTTTGTTCATTCTTCATGTTTGAGGTTTACAACCACTTTAAGATGCGTTGCCTTTAGACAGCTCATTTATTTTGAATGGGTTGCCAAAACAGTGCAATGCATATTTTAACGGTCATGCATGGTTTTGTTCATTGCAGCACATTGGGGCACACAAATGGTTCACAATTATGTCGCAGAGCACTAAATCACCGGTGCAAAGTGGTGCACTGCCTAGGTACCATTTAAAATGCAGTTGCACTCTGCAAGAACAGTTGCTCCAGAACTTAGTGAGTAGATGCTCTGCTGACTTCCATCATCCAATTATGTGCAAGGAAAAAAAAACAGCATTATATTGACTCCTCCAGGAGTAGGACTAGGCAGAACAAAAAAAAAAAAAACACCTGGCTACGCCTATGGGCCATCCTCAGCTTGGTATATAACCCCCCTCTCTGCTCTAGGTAGTCAGTTTTAATCTGTCTAGTCAGGAATAAGGACCTATTCTCCAGGCTGGGATTTCTGGTCCTAGCAATTTATTTATCCTTCCTGTCATCTTTTTTTTTTTTTTTTATTCTCTCTCGGGAGATCTACAGTTAACTGCCGGGCTTGGCGACGGGCTGGATAATCTAGATCCAGTGGTCCCTCCAGCCCAGCCAGCGAGCGCGCGCAGACCCCAGCTATGACATAGCCTCACAGATAGACGCTGGCCCACGAGTTAAACGTCTCACAGGGTCAGATACGACCAGGCTTGGGTCTGAGTTACATTGGTCCCTTGGCCAACAGCTCCCCTACTTCGGTAGTGAGGATTCTGTCTGGAGCATTACCTGCACCATGGAAGGGTAAGTATAGTTCTCCCATCCTTAAATCCCTCAGGGAGCTGGGCTACCCCCACTCCCTTTCCCCCCTGTGGGGACCTGGAGTCTGGTGGGGGTCCCAGGGCAGAGGATGCAGCAGAGACTCCTGGGGTCTACCCCGCTATCCCCATTCTAAGGGTCCTGGTATAGTGTGCGTCCTACCCTGGTAGTCTGGAGGGGTCTCAGTTTAGGAGACCCCTAGGTGCATGCCTTACTGTTTGCAATGTGGGTATAATGCAGGGGGGTCCCAGTGCCAGAGACTGGTGAAGAGTGTGCAGCAGAGTCTTCCCTAAATGGGTGCCCTAGGGGTTTCCCTTGCAGTGGGTGCAGCATTGCAGAGGGCGCAGGGAAGTTCTTGGCAGCATGCTTCAGTATCTGTAGCTGATGGAGGCCATTTTCCCTTAGTCTGGCTGGTCTCTGGCTGGCGGCTATGTTTGTGTAGCCCGTTGATATCACGGGGCCATTTTCCCTTAGACCCGCTTAGAGACGCTGGAGACGACCGAAGTCTCGTGGTGATGCCGTAGTTCCTTCTCTTCCTTCTTGGTTTCCTCTTCCTGTGCCTGGCACATAGTGGTGATGCCATAGTAAAATGACATAAATCTTTCCCCTAGCATTTTTTCAGAATTGTTACTTTATTGTAAAAATCGCAGAGATGATCAAATACCACCAAAAGAAAGCTCTATTTGTGGGGAAAAAAAGGACATCAATTTTATTTCGGTACAGTGTCGCATGTCTGCATAATTTTCCGTTAAATTAACGCAGTGCCGAATCGCAAAAAATGGCCTGGTCATTAACGGGGCAAATCCTTCCGGTCCAGAATTGGTTAAATTAAAAAAGACCAACCCTTTCCAAATATGCTGGGTTTCAGACACTATGCTGATGCCTGCAATACATAGAAAAAGGACATTTTTAGTGTTTTCACTTATCAACTATATTGCTCTTTGCCAGAGCCACCTATAAGTAGTGGGGCAATCCCCAAACAAAAATAGAATGCTTAATGATAATCAAGCAAAGCATCTGTGCTTATGGACCATAAAATTGGACTCTAGGATATGAACCTATTTATTGTGGTGCAATATGACATAAAATTGTGCCCCAGTATTTTCTTGCTTAGCAGCTATGATGCTGCGGTTGTCTTTTACGAGCAGTCAGTGAACGGAGCATCGTTTATACTTGAACTGCAAGGTGTCTAAAGTTGTAAATACTCAGATCCTATTTTGTGTAGTGAAATAGCCATGTCTCAGCCCATGTATTGTTCAAACATTATTTAAATCTTAACTACAGACATAAAAACCACCAATGAATCCAGTCATTTATGAGTTTATTATTCGGTGTGCTGCAGGCATATTTGCTGATATGGAAAATGCTGACAGGAAAAGAGCAAAAGGATGACTTCATCAGTTAATTCTGATTTTTCACTGTCCAGTCACAGACTATGGGCAGGGAGGGGACCAGGCCAAGTTTCTTAACCACTTTAAGACCGGAGGATTTTCATGCTTAATGACCAGGCCACTTTTTTCAACTTGGCACTGCGTGACTTTATCGGACAATTGTGTGGTCATGCAATGCTATACCCAAACGAAATTTACGTCCTTTTTTCCCTGCAAACAGAGCTTTCTTTTGGTGGTATTTGATCACCTCTGCGCTTTTATTTTTTGCGATATTAATAAAAAAAGGGCGAAAATTTTGCAAAAAACTGACATTTTCTAATTTGACAGTTAAAAAATATCCAATATATTCAATTTTTGTCATATATTTAGGCCAAAATGTATTTAGCTACATGTCTTTGACAAAAAAATTCTCAATGAGCGTATTTTTAACTGCTTTAAGACCGGAAGATTTTACCCCCTTCCTGACCAGGCCATATTATGCGATTCGGCACTGCGTTATTTTAACAGGCAATTGCGCGGTCGTGCAACGCTGTACTCAAATTAAATTTACATCCTTTTTTTCCCACACAAATAGAGCTTTCTTTTGGTGGTATTTGATCACCTGTGGGATTTTACATTTTTGAAAAAAAGAGCGACAATTATGAAAAAATAAACAATATTTTTCACATTCTGATATATAACATTCCCCAAAAAAAATCTACTAATCAAAATTGTTTTTAACATTTTAGGCCAATTTGTTTTATGCTACATATTTTTGTTAAAAAAAATTGCAATAAGTGTATTTTGATTGGTTTGCACAAAAGTTACTAACTATGGGAAAGATTTGTCATTTTTATTGTTTTTTTTTTTTTTTTTACTAGTAATGGCGGCGATCTGCGATTTTTTGTGGGACTGTGACATTGCGGCGGACAGATCAGACCCCTAACTGACATTTTTGACACTTTTGGGGGGACCAGTGACATTACTACAGTAATCAGTGCTATAAATATGCACTGTTACTGTAATAATGACACGGGCAGGGAAGGGGTTAACACTGTTGGTGATCAAGGGGTTAAATGTGTGCCTCATGCTTACTGATGTGTGTGGGGGTTCTAGACACAGACAGAGATCCCAGATTCAGCTATACTGAATCCTGTGATCTCCTCCTGTTTGTCACAGAGAAGATCTGCCCTTCACAAGCGGGCAGATTTTCTCACTCTTTCCCCGACGATCGGGGAAGAGAGACGGTGACCGCCATCTCTCTTCCTCCGGACCGACTCCCGATGTGTCTAAACACAGCGGGAGCGAGCCTCCGGCGGCGCGCGCGCACCGCAGAGACAGGGAGGAATCCAGCGATATAGGTCTACATCGCTGGACCCAGGGCTGCCACCTTGCTACAGTAGCAGCAACATGAGCAGTCCGGAAGTGGTTAACTTCTATAGAGAAAAGTCCGGTCCTCAACCTACTGTAGCTGTCTGACTGGGCTGTGTATACAGTGCATCTGGAAAGTATTCACAGCGCTTCAATTTTACCACATTTTGTTATGTTACAGCCTTATTCCAAAACTGATTTAATTCACATATTTTCCTAAAAATTCTACAAACAATACCCCATAATAACAATAATAATAAAGTTTGTTTGAAATCTTTGCAAATTTCTTAAAAAAAAAAAGCATACATGTACATAAATATTCACAACCTTTGCCATACCACTCAAAATTGAGCTCAGGTGCATCCTGTTTGGACTGATCATCCATGAGATAATTCTACAACTTGATTAGAGTCCACCTGTGGTAAATTCAGTTGATTGGACATGATTTGGAAAGGCATACACCTGTCTATATAAGGTCCCACAGTTAACAATTCATGTCAGAGCACAAACCGAGCCATGAAGTCCAAGGAATTGTCTGTAGACCTCCAAGACAGGATTGTATTGAGACACAGATCTGGGCAATGGTGCAGAAAAATCTCTGCAGCATTCAAGGTCCCAATGAGCACAGTGGCTTCCATCATTCTTAAATGGAAGAAGTTTGGAACCACCAGGAGTGAGGGATCAGGGGAGAAGGGCCTTAGTCAGGGAGGCGACCAAGAACTCGATAGTCATTCAGACAGAGATCCAGCCTTTTTCTGTGGAGAGAGGAGAACCTTCCAGAACAACCATCTCTGCAACACTCCACCAATCAGGACTGTATGGTAGAATGGCTAGACAGAAGACACTCCTCAGTAAAGGGAACATGACAGCCCACCTGGAGTATGCCAAAAGGCACCTGAAGGACTTTCAGACCATGAAAAACAAAATTCTCTGGTCTAATGAAACAAAGATTGAACTCTTTGGCCTGAGTGGCAAGCATCTTGTCTGGAGGAAACCAGGCACCGCTCATCACCTGGCCAATATCATCTCCACGGTGAAGCATGATGGTGGCAGTATCATGCTGTGGGGATGTTTTTGAGCGGCAGGAACTGGTAGACTAGTCAGGATAGAGGGAAAGATGAATACAGCAATGTACAGAGACATCCTTGATGAAAATCTGCTCCAGAGCGCTCTGGACCTCAGACTGGGGTGAAGGTTCATCTTCCAACAGAGCAATGACCCTCAGCACACAGCCAAGATAGTGGCTATAAGACAACACTGTGGATGTCCTTGAGTGACCCAGCCAGATCCCAGACTTGAACCCGACTGAACATCTTTGGAGAGATCTGAAAATGGCTGTGACCCTCCCCATAGGCAATCTCCACTCTAATTCATCCCAATGGTGTTCAGTCGGGTTGAGGTCAGGACTCTGTGCAGGCCAGTCAAGTTCCTTCACCGCAAACTCGCTTAGTCATGTCAGAACAGGAAGGGGCCATCCCTAAACTGTTCCCAGAAAGTTGGGAGCATAAAATTGTCTAAAATATCTTGGTATGCTGATGCCTTAGGAGTTCCCTTCACTGCAACTAAGGGACCAAGCCCAACCCCTGAAAAACAACCTCACACAATAATCCCCCTTCCACTAACTGATTTGGATCAGTGCAGAAAGCAAGGTTAATGTGTGTATGTAAAGGCAGGTGTCCCAATACTCTTGAAAGTATAGTGTGTGATATATATATATATATATATATATATATATATATATATATATAACACACGCTGTATATCTTTGCTTAATACCTTCCATTTAATTCAAGCTGCTGAGGGACCAAAAAATCTGAAGAATCAATCAGAGCTGAGTTACAAGTTACAAAAGAATTGCTTCAAACTCTTAAGATAGGATATCTAGAATAGGATCACTGTTACACGTATAATTAAAAAAACACAACAAAAAAAATAAGCACCTAGAGAAAGCTGCCTCTACAAAACTCAGTGACTAGGTGCAGGTGGCATTGGCCACATTTCCGCTGAAGCTATTGAGCTCTGTAAGCAATTGGCTTTTTAACAGTGGAAGTAAATATAAACTGGAAAACGGAAGCCTAAAGCTTAACCTGCTGGAGGGAAACATATATTAAAATTGTATTTTTAAGTCCTTTCATAATAAAAAAAAGAAAAATACAAAAGCACTCTACATTCCCTTTAATAAGGCAATCAGTAATGCTCATAAAACAAAAGATTTGCAGTAAGAAATCAGAATAAATCTTTCACTGATCTGACTGTAATAAACTGATGAAATGATGCCTTTGATTAGTTGAATTTGGTCACTGAACATCATACTGTAATTGCCTGACTGTGCACTTCCATATTATATAAGCCTTTTCACTTATTTTTCAGTTGGAAGAAGTAGACACCCAAGAGGAAATATTAGCTAGTCATTAGGCAGGGAAGAGACTGAGAAATGGAGAAAGGCAAGCCTGGTTCTCAGACATGTTTATGTACATTCTGTATACCCAGAGATGACAAACCTGTGATAAACCATTCTTGTAATGAAAATTGATCAAAGCATCAGAAGATATACCTCCGGCATTTTGATTAAAATTGATAATATACTACTTCGCCAGCATTATAGAATGTTGCTTGATGTTCCTAACAATTTGGAATGATCAATTCAACCTGTGCGTATTGTTACATTTGTACCAATAAAACATTACAAATATAAAGTGGTATAAATTGCATATTACAGTGTAGGATAATATGACACCATAGCAAATAAATGCAATGCAACAATGCATACATTTTTTTTTTTTTAGAATATGAACTGTATACAGCCTAATCCTTGTTAATCATTTCCAAGATAAATTCAGGAAAGCCATTTTTTCCCTTTCCCCTGCCTTTACTGTTGATTTACAACCTTTGCTATCCTTAGAGATTACAAAGCTTAAATAAATTAGATTTCAGAACTCTAGCCATTTGCTTCACCTTGACATGCTATCCCAGTCAAGTCATGATAAAGCACCATTGCAGCTCTGGAAAAAGAAATACTGAACAAATAGATCTTTTTTTTTTTTTTTCACAGCAGACCTGTCTTTGAAGCAATCAGAGAAAAATATGAGTGTGGATGTTGAGGTCGTAATATCTGCCCTTCAGTTAAAAAAATAAAAATAAATATTGGATCTTCTGTATTTGAATTTGTTAATTGATGAATATTCCCCGCATATACCACCGCATATACATACGGCCTCTATTTGTGTAGAATCCTGCCTATGATCATGTCAGCCTATAGAATATTCTTCTTCAGAACACCGCATGCCTGATAGGATCACAGAGTTTCCCCACTGCGGTGATCATCGGCTCAGAGAAGAATTTTCAGTTAAATAAAACCTCTGTCACATATCAGTATTCTGTGACCTTGTCTTAAAGGGACAAGAAAAAAAGGGGAAAAAAAGCACATTTTAATATAAAATTTATTTGATTATGCATGCAATTTTATGTTATTTTTTTTGCTAGCTGGTGTATTTATAATGCAGATTCAGGCATGTGATAAAAAATCAGTGCTCTGTCACACGTGTTTTTTTTTTTTTTCTTTTTTTTTTTTTTTTTCAACAGATTCTTGTATTTTAGCTGCTGCAGCAACATTTAAATAAAGCCCCCTTTTTTTTTTTTTCAAAGCAGCAAGTGAGATTAGTTGCCTGTCACTAGGGGAAAGACAGCTGATAAGCTGACAAGGTAAACAGCTGCACTTCAGAGTGACAGCACATTTTGTATACAGGATATGTGCAGGAGGCTAAGCCAGGAGCTTCTGTCCCTTCTTCTCCACATACTCTGTCCCTTTAATGCTTCTAACGCTATCCACATCTCTAGAATAAATTAGGTTTACTTGCAAAGCTAATGCAACAGAATCAGAATATTTGATTTAACCAACTGATCTTTGGAAAATGTACCCACAAACAGAATTTCCTTTTGGTGTTATTTGATGACCTCTGCGTTTTTTTTTATTTTTTTGCGCTATAAACAAAAAAAAAAAACTGACAATTTTGAAATTTTGAAACAAAAAAAAATAAACTACATTTTTTACTTTCTGCTGTAAAACCTATTCAATAAAAAAAACTCAAATTTCTTCATAAATGTATTCGGCAACATATTTTTTGGTAATAAAAATTCCAATACACGCATATTAACTGGTTTGCGCAAAAGTTATAGCATCTACAAACTATGGGATAATAGGATCAAATCAGCGCTAAAGCAAAAAGCAGCATATAACATATAAGGAGCATCAAATAATTACAAGTGTTCAAGTATAATACATTGAATAGAGTGCAAAACATGCTAAAATAAAAACAGAAGTGAATAATTAAACCCACATAAAGGTAGTGCAGTAAAAAGGGAAGAAAAAAATTATAAAAATGTTCTCAAAAAATATATAATGATAATAAAAGTCCATATGTTCGTGAAAAAATGTATCCAAAATATATCTATAAAAGTTCACAAATAAGTAATGATAATAATCAGTGACAGAAGTGTCCTTCATGCAGAATACCAAAGAAAACAAGCACTTATCCAACCAATGAGTGCAATGGCCGCTCACCTTAATAAAGGATAATATGCACATTCACACCAATCCAGTAGTCAGAATTCTTCCATAATAGTAAGTGGTCGGCTCATGTAAAACAAATAAGCATCTCCATGGTGTAGCATGTAAAAGCAGGATTTATTATTAAAAAATAGTAGCTTACAGGTTAATACACAATTGCAGGTAAGTAACTGGTAGGACCACGAGGTCCTTGGATCATACAACATAAACTATGAGATCGTTTTTTTTTTTCATTAATTTTTTTAATAGTAATGGTGGCAATCAGCAACTTATAGCGGGACTGCGATGTTGTGGCGGACATTCTGACACTTTTTTGGGGACCAGTGACACTAATACAGCAATCAGTGCTAAAAATATGCACTGTCACTGTACTAATGACACTGGCTAGGAAGGGGTTCACATCAGAGGTAATAAAAGGGTTAACTGTGTGCCTAGCCAGTGTTTTACAATACTGTGTGAGGTGCTTTTACTAGGGAAAGAGATGGAATGTGTTCCCTGCTTTGCAGAGACACAGGATTCATCCCTTCCCCCTGTTGGAACGGTGATCAGCCTTGTATAGGAAGATCACTGCTCTGCCTCTCTACTGAACGATTGGTGGGTACCGGCGGACATCGGGTACCGTGCCAATCGGCTTCTGCTGTGTAAAATCACAGAGGAAGCGAGCTGCCGGTGGCGCGCATGTGCGCCCCCCCCCACCCGGAAGTGTCAGATCACATATATAGACCTGAACTGGTTAAAGAAGAATGAAAGTTCTTGTCAGCTAAGTCTAATGAGATTTGAAAATTACAGTCACATGGCTAAAATAAGAATGCCTATCTAAACTCAAGGAATTTTGTTATAAAATCCCATTGCAGTGGGGCTCCCTGCACTGCAAGGAATATTTGTTTAAGTGTAGAGTTAGAGGAATAAACTGTAATATTTACCTTATTCTTGGCCCCAGCAGGCACAGTTCCACATATATAATGCAGGGCAGTTGGTCCTGCGTTGTATGTAATGACATCAGAGTGCAGCCACCAGCAGCAGTGCTGAAAAGAAGGGGCTGTGGGTGACGGGTCTCGCAGCAAGGTGGAAGCCTGCCAGAGCCAGCAATTGTGTATGTATTACTGCTTATTTCTCTAACCCCAGTTCTATGGCCTCATGCACACAGGACATTTTCCAACTCTCCAAGAAGCCTTTCCTCCTGGCATCAGTGTTTTACCAGAAAAAGCGCTTTGTGTTTAGGTGCGTTTAGGCTCCAAGCACTTGGGCATTAAAATGGTTGTAAAGGCTCCCTCCTCCATAGTGTTTATGAGTGCATTCATACATTCTTTAATTTTTAAATAGTTACATATCCTTACTGTGCTATGATCTATATGCACTGTCCCATTGTCTACATCAGTTGTCTCCAAACTGTGGCCTTTATTCAGCTATTGGAGTACTTTTTCTCCCGCTGATGCAAGATACTATTCCTCCCACTGAGACCAATAATGGGGCATAATGCCTGTTACTGACTTCAACAATGAGGCACTATTTCTCCCATTGACACCAACGATGGGGCACTGTTCCATCCACTGACACCAACGATCATACACTATATCTCTACCTAATGCCAAAGATGCACCATTTACTCCCACTGACGCCAGAACAATTTCTACTTCTGATTGCCACAGTCCAGCCCCCTCTAAAGTCTGAAGGACAGTACACTGGGCCTTTGTGTAAAAGGTTTGGAGACCTCTGGTCTACATGATTCCAGAGCTTCCCTCTCTTGTCATCCAGCAGCATTGGATATTTGCACCTTACAAGGTTTCATAGGTTACCCATGACCAAATAGCTAATTTATTTTAATGTGCATTATGAAGCACTATTGCAGCCCTTATTGACTATATAAATAGTAGTATTTACCTGGAACTAGGGTTGAGCGCCTCTTTTTCAACTCCATTGTGAATGCTGCCGGATGCTGCACCTGGAAGGAGACCGGGAGAAAATGTGGCCAGAGCAATAAATGTGTTATTGATGTCACTCCTGTGTGTCCTTTCCTACCACTGAAATCTATGACATGCTTATGTAGTGGTGTCCACACACAATTCCTGAGATTTTTTTTTTTTTTTTAAAGCCCTACTGAAGCCTAAACCTTTAAGCCTAGTATACACGATGAGACTATAGGACAAATCATTTTTTTTGCATTCTAGTCTTCATATCGAAATATCGAAAATGAAGAGGTTACTAAAGTTTGAAAATTCTTGTAAGACAAAATTAAAATTGGGAAGTGATGTAATGTGTTGTCTTGAGTTTGTATTGTATTTTTGGATGAAAATTGTACTGATTAAATGAAAATCACAGGATCTGGTAACATACGAGAAAAATGTTCATGTTTCGGATAATTTCAGATAATAGCCGTGTACTAGCGATCAGATTATCATACGATTGCTTCGAAAATTGTATTTTTTGTACAGTTTTTTGATCATATATACGGGCATTTAGTGCTATTTTAGTGTTGCATTGTATAGAGCAGGGGTGCCAAACTTAATTTCATTATGGGCCACATCAGCATTATGGTTGCCCTCAAAGGGCCGGTTGTATCTAGATGTCCAGAGCACTCTATTCCCCCCCTTACATCAGAAGTCAAAAGCCCCTCACTTTCGGAAGTCAAGAGTTCCCCATCCTCCCTTACATCACAGTGCACCACCCCTTACCTTGCGCTGAAGAAGCTGAGGGCAGAGTCAGTAAGGAGAAAATGCAGGGTCTGGAGGAGGACCAGAGGATGGCTGGAGTCAACTACCAGAGTCTGCTGAATGCTGCGACCAGGACAGTTGTAGATGAGGGGGAGCTGCGGCTGCACAGAGAGGCATAGGATCTGTAAGAAGAGTTTTTTACTCCTTCCTGCTGCCAATTGCTGGGACAAGGTGGGGGCATAGACAAGGGAGGGGGGGGGGTTGCCGCAGCTGCAGGAGAGGTGTGAGGGCAACATGAAATGGCCTGATGGGACACATTCGGCCCACGGGCCTTGTGTTTGACACATGTGATTTAGAGAAAACACTACCATTGTCAGGTTTTTATTGCTGTCTATGTTTCTATTAGGGATATTTAGCTTTATCTCCTGTCTTAGACCCCTTTTTACACAAATATTCTGATTAGGTCTGCCTGTCCCTTTTTCAGGCTGACCTGTTTGGACCATTCATTTCCCTCAATAGAGTGGCGGAAGTCAGCAGATGTGTCCGCTGACACCTGCCAGTATCCAATCTGATCGGGGCTGCCAAATACAGACAGACGGGGATACTTTCAACATCCGCCTGGTGGACGTTGATCGGATGACAGTCGTATAGAAACGGATAAGTGGTCCGTTTACATCCAACCGCTCCATAGAGGAGAGTGGGCTGTGTCCATGTTGGCTTTGCATAGCATAACTGAGCAGGTGGATTTGCTGGACTGAGTCCGTCCTGTGTAGAAGGGGCCTTAGAGACACAGGATAGGAACTAATTTGAGGAAAGAATAGAAACAGCAGAGGGGAGTTTAAAATACCTGTCAGGTTTTTATTGCTGTGTCTTCCTGTTCCATACCGTCTCATTTTTTTTGGACTTTTATATGGACCTATTATTTGTATAAACAGTGCAGTATTCATATATAGATGTACATGTAGGAGCACTTAACTATTCATGTCTATTGTTCTCATTTTCTTTTTTATCCTGGAGCCACATTGACAGGAAGTGAGAGGACATCACTATATTTAAAAAAAAAAGTTTTGGTTGGAGTTTTTTTTTTTTTTTCCATACGTATGGTTGTTAGGGCCATTGATACCCCAAAAAGCAAATTTCAATAGTGTTCTGGAGTTTTAGTTTCTCTTTTTGTTGATGTTTGTTGGTAAAGTATCTGACATTCTGTAGTGCTTGGGTAAGGTAATTCACTATAAAATACTCAGCCTTGTATATGTCATACTAGATAAACTACAGTAAATTTTTCTGACAATGCTATTTTTCTTTAAGTGCTTTTACAAGGGGGTATTATGATGGCCAATGAGGTCATTTTGAAAATACAATGATGCTGAATCTGATATTAAATACTAAACAGCTACTGTATGTAGTCTTTGTCCTGATGGCAGCTGTCTACATGTGTGAACGTGACATTATTTTCGATGTAGCTAATGTGATCCAACAATTTTAGGTCATACATAGAAGAAATGGCTGCACTCCAGGTGTGATCAAAATTCAGCTTTATTAGCTGAACATCCCAATGTGACAACCTTGCCACATTTGTCACATTTTGATCACACCTGGAGTGCAGCCATTTCATCTATGTTTGATTATCCACAAAGGCGAGCCGAGGCATGCTCCGGTGTGTCATCAGGCTTCTGGAATCACCTAGAGCAGTGAGTTCTCTTCCTTTCTGTAATTTAAGGTCATAACTGAACATTTTGGCCAGAATCATCTAATCTATTTAAAACTGAGCTCATAATTTTTCCTCCCCCACGTGCCTCCTCCCTGATTTCTCTGTCCAGATCAATAGCACTATTATCAGCCGGTCCCCACATGCCAAGGTGCTGGGTGTAATCCTGGACTCTGAACTATCTTTTCAGCCCCACGTCCAATCACTGTCCAAATCTTGCTGCCTCAACCTCCGCAACATCTCCAAAATATACCCCTTCCTAACCAATGACACCACAAAGCTCCTAATTCATTCCCTAGTCATCTCTCGTCTCAACTACTGCAACCACCTCCCTAAGGGATTACCTTTACATAGACTTTTCCATCTTAGTCCATCATGAATGCTGCTGCCAGGCTCATCCACCTTACCAACCGCTTAGTGTCTGCTACCCCTCACTGCCAATCCCTACATTGGCTTCCACTCACCCATCAATGACAGGAAGTCAGAGGAGGTCACCTCATTAACCACTTGCCGACCGCCGCACGACTATCTACGTCGGCGGTCAGCCCCTCACAGGCAAACTAACGTAGGGCTACGTTGCTTGCTTGTGAGGGTCTAGGGAGCGAGCGCGCGCCCCCCGGGGCGCGCTCCCGCGTGGTCACGGACCCCCCTGCGCGTGTGACCAGCGGACCCGATGTCCGCCGGTCACTCGGCGATCGGCGGGGGAGAGGGAGAATGTCAGGCAGCTTGTGTAAACAAACTGCCTGTCATTCTCTTCGCTGCAAAGACACTGATAAAACGGATCTGGTATGTAGATCCGTTGATCAGTGTCTTTACAGCTAGAGCCACAGCCAATCACAGTAGAAACCACGCCCCTAGGGACACACACAGCCCCTCCCTTCCAAATAAAGTTAACCCCTTCACTACCAGTGTATTTTTACAGTAACAGTGCATATATATAGCACTGATTACTGTAGAAATGTCACTGGTAACCCCAAAAGTGTCAAAAATGTCAGTCAAGGGTCCGATCTGTCCGCCGCAATGTCGCAGTACCGCAAAAAAAATCGCAGATCGCCGCCATTACGCGTTAAAAAAAAAAACAACAAAAATGACAAAAATCTTTCCCTTTGTTAGTAAACGCGATAACTTTTGCGCAAACCAATCAAAATACGCTTTTTGCGATTTTTTTTACCAAACATAGGTAGCATAAAATAAATTGGCCGAAAATTTTTAAAAATTTTGATTTTTACATTTTTTTTGGGGGGAATTTCATATAAAAAAATGTGAAAAATATTGCTATTTTTGCAAAATTGACGCTCTTTTTTTGTTTATAGCGCGTGATCAAAAAATCGCACAGGTGATCAAATACCACCAAAAGAAAGCTCTGTTTGTGGGAAAAAAAGGACGTCAAATTCGTTTAGGTACAGCGTCGCACGACCGCGCAATTGTGCGTTAAATTCACGCAGTGCCGAATCGCAAAATACCCCCTGGTCGGAATGGGGGTAAAATCTTCCGGGGCTTAAGTGGTTAAGGAAACAGACATCAATAAAACGTGGGCATTTCCATGTGTATGGCTGTTAGGGCCATTGATACCCCAAAAAGCAAATGTTTATTTTTCTTTTGTAACACTTTTCTTGGTTTTCTGTACAAAAAAAAAGAAAAAAAAAAGGATTTTACAATGTAGTGACAGCAAGATAGGATAACTTAGATTAAAAGACGTGTGAAGGTGGATGGAGACGCACGTAGCCATTTCAACACATGATCTTCTGTTGCCTCCATCAGAAAACCAGCACTGAGAAATGCCATGTAGCTATTGCTGGAGAAAGTGCATGAATGTAGACATGAAGAGGCTGCAAAGAGGTGACTGAAATTGCACAGCACTAAGGTGGAAGAAAGAAACAAAACTAAAAAAAAAGAAAATAAGTACAGTAAAACCTTGAATTACAAGCATAATTCGTTCTGGAAACATGCTTGTAATCCAAAGCACTCTTATATCAAAGCGAATTTCCCCATAAGAAATAATAGAAACTCAGATGATTCCTTCCACAAGTCCTTCGGTTTATAGTCTATATACAAAGATTATAGCAATGTGATAGGTTGTGTAACCATGAAATGTCCATACACAATATGCAGCCTTCCCAAGGGGATTAGAAACAAAATCTAGCAGAGCTACAGAATATAAGAGAGATGAGAGGAGCCTCTTCTGAACCACCGGCTCTCACCACTGTCAGTCTGCAATCCTGACCGGGAAGAATAGCCTGCAGTAGACTGATCTGAAAGTGAGGCTTTGAATCACTCGTGGAGTGCGGCGGGGAAGGGATGATGAAGATGGCTGTGCAGAGGACGGTCTATGTGGACAGCTTTACCCCGGATGCCTGCATACTTAGATGTGCCTGTTTTAATCATCAACCATGTGAGTTGCTAAATATTGAACCTTCATTAAATGTAACCATATTGCTACACGTTAGAGGCTCCTCTCTACTTTTTTATACATGACGCTACTTGTATATCAAGACATCGCTTGTATATCAAGTCGAAATTTATTTAAAAAATTTGCTTGCCTTGCAAAGCGCTCTCAAACCAAGGTTTTACTGTATTTAAGAAAAATGTCAATGGCTTACATCTACTTTTGGTGGCAGGTTACCATTATTGCTCCCATTTTAATTTATGTTGGTACCTGTTATTTTATGTTTCACATCGCTTGCAAAGTTCTCCTAAAAGGGGCTGATTTCCTGAAACTGCACTGAGGTTATTATATTATGTGCTCAGTTGCAATCAGTGCTTAATGGAGTTGAAATCTGGTAACTATTGGTCACTGCACTTTGCACAGTTGCATTTCTTGTTGCAGCACTAGTAAAAAATTCCTCCTAGATTGCCTGAAAATCATTCTTTAGTAAGGCAGGACATCCTTTTCTAAATATTTCAACTCTGTTATGTGATGCAATTGTACATTTATATTGGGACTTGAATTGTAGTTACATCTTGACTTGCAGCATAATGGAAAAGATGAAAGATTGAGCTGAGGAAATCCCTTGACGTCTATTCATTTTTAAATTGTAATAATATGGTTTGTCAATCAAATGATCCCTTCAAGAAAGTAGAGATACCGAAGATGAACCTGGTCTACACAGCTGTCCGGCATAGAGAGATAATATAAAATATCACACAGAGGAGGACGCTGCCACATCTTTCTTTCTCAGTCATTATAGTTTTATCTAGTCTGTTTAGCAGCAGTCATTTTCCAGTTGTAGGAATAATGACAGCCATGGGATGGAACATAATCATATAGGAGTCCTTGTTGAGAAGCTTAAACTGACTCTAAGTTACCATTTGCTAAGATTATAGGATGGTTCCTGTAGAGTTTTGTTGAATGCGTAATTTTTGTCTGCAGGTGTTATTCTAGCTTGTCATGTCTAACAGTGTAACGAGACTGACACTGCTTTTGCTTAATTTCGTTTATGAGATTGTATTGGTATCTGAAAAAACACAACAGCTCTTCCTTTTACCCTGACACATTCACAATTAGTTACAATAAACATCATTAAAATGCCATCTGCAGTAAGGCTTAACATTTGTTATACGCTTTAGAGCAAATTGTTAACACAATTCCAAATATGAAATTGATGGAATTGAGATGACTGTGAATCTTTTTATTTTTTATTTTTTTTGCCAGCCAGTGCAAACGAGATGTCTTGACGTGGTTGACCACAGAATGCTTCAGGTGATGATGAATTATCGGCAGATAACACAGCAGGCTCCATATGTGTCTCGCCATTTTAACCACTTGAGAATTGTCAAGTCATTTAAAATCTAATGGCTGTGCCAAGTCCCCATCAACACTGACAATCTTCTTTTTCTTAATTTTAGAACCAAGACATTCAAAATTTAATTAACTGGCAGATAAAAGGGTAAGAATGTTTTTTTTTTTTTTTTATAAGCATACATAGCTAAAATATAAATATCGATGTAGCAATCTGAAATTTCTTCAGAAACCATATCTTTCTCCCCTGGTTATAAATAATCCACAAGAACAGAGAATGAGATAGATTAGCATTTCAATAGTGTTCTGGAGTTTCAGTTCTCCGTTTGTTGATGTTTCTTGGCAAAGTATCTGACATTCTGTAGTGCTTGGGTAGGGTAATTCACTATAAAATACTCAGCCTTGTATATGTCATACTAGATAAACTACAGTAAATTTTTCTGACAATGCTATTTTTCTTTAAGTGCTTTTACAGGGGGTATTATGATGGCCAATGAGGTCATTTTAAAAATACAATGATGCTGATCAAAGTCCATCTGATATTAAATACTAAACAGCTACTGTATGTAATCTTTGTCCTGATGGCAGCTGTCTACATGTGTGACCGTGACATCCTTTTCGATGTAGCTAATGTGATCCAACAATTTTAGGTCATAGCTGAACATTTTGGCCAGGATCATCCATTCTATTTAAAACTGAGCTCATCATTTTTCCTCCCCCAGACGCCTCTTCCCTTGATTTCTTTATTATCAGCCGGTCCTCACATGCCAAGGTGCTGGGTGTAATCCTGGACTCTGAACTACCCTTTCAGCCCCCCGTCCAATCACTGTCCAAATCTTGTCGCCTCAACCACCGCAACATCTCCAAATCACACCTCTTCCTAACCAATGACACCAAAAAGTTCCTAGTTCACTTCCTAGTCATCTCTTGTCTGAACTTCTGCAACTCCCTCCTCACTGGATTACCTTTACATAGGATATCTCCCCTTCAGTCCATCATGAATGCTGCTGCCAGGCTCATCCTCCCTACCAACTGTTCAGTGTCTGCTACCCTCTCTGCCAATCCCTCCACTGGCTTCCACTCACCCAACTAATTAAATTCAAAACAACTTACAAAGCCATCCACAACTCTGCCTCCAGCTACATCACTAACCTAGTCTCAAAATACCAACCTGCTCATTCTCTTCATTCCTCCTAAGGCCTCATGCTCTCTAGCTCTCCCATCACACCCCTCCCATGCTTGCCTCCAGGACTTCTCCCAAATCTTTTCTATCCTATGGAACTCCCTACCCCAATCTGTCCAACTATTTGTTTGCTTTTAGATGATCCCTGAAAACCCTCCTCTTCAGAGAAGTCTATTCTGCCTCACCTAACAATTGTACTTTTATCTTCTCGATCAGATCATTCCCTAAAATTATTACCTTTTGGATCAATTTACCCTCCCTCCTAGATTGTAAGCTGTAATGAGCATGGCCCTCTGATTCCTCCTGTATTTAATTGCATTGTAACTGTAATGTCTGCCCTCATGTTGTAAAGCACTGCGCAAGCTGTTGGCACTATATTAATCCTGTATAATAATAATTATAATCATTGCTCCTCTGGTAGCAAAAGCCTCTGACGTATCATGGGATGTAGCTTATACCATTACACTAATGCTTGGGTTTCAGATATGTATGGACGTTTATTACTGCTTAAGGACCACCCGCCGTAGTTTTACTGTGGCAGGCAGCCCCTTCTGCGCGAACCAACGTAGTACTATGTCGGTCGCATGCCTGGTGCTAGGGGGTGAGCGCGTGCTTCTGGTGGCGCGCTCCTGCCCCCACTCATACAGCGAGGACACCGTGATTGCCGCCGGCCACCCGCGATCGCTCCTTGCTGAGAGAAAAGGATGGGTAGCTGTTGTACACACAGCGCTGACTGTTCTTCTCTCTGGAATGATCACAGAGTGCCTGTGATCCTTCTATTTAGGATCACAGGTCTCTATGATCATTTCAAAAGCCCATCCCCCCCACAGATAGAAATACTCCCCTAGGTTAACCCCTTCCCTGCCAATGACATATTTTTAGCACTGATTACTATAGTAATGTCACTGGTCCCCCCAAAAGTGTCAAAAGGGTCAGGTAGGGATCCGCCGCAATGTCCCCTGAGGAAGTCACGTGGTACCGTGACGTAACGCGTAGGGCGTACACCAAAAGAAAACCGGAAGTGACGTTACGGGACGGACTGGACGGGTCCCGCAGTAGACCTACGATCAGATCTATACAGTCTTAAATGTGAGTTACTATAAATTTTTTAAATAAAAAGCTTTAATCTACTACACAATGATGGCCCCTTTATTCGAATGAGCTGCAAAAGGTTGTTAAAAAGATAAAGGAACAGCAACCCCCAGATCGATTATGGAGAGGAAAGGAACCCTCCACAAGGGAAATCTGCAATCACCTGGCCACTCAGAGGAGATTTAAGGAGTGAGGAGACATAGGATCCAGGCATATAAAAATACAGGCGTATTGGTTGCTATTTTGAGGTGAGCAGTTAGAGCACATAGAAGTGCCAGCACTGGAGAGCACCTGGATCACTGGTCTGAGGTGCAAGAAGTGAACTAAGAAAGACCGAATTTAAGAAGCAATTATTGGGAATTATCACTCATTGATTGGACACTTGAGCACAATTTTTCATTGAATAATATTATAATTTATGTATTCACACGGGAGATAATTTTTGTCTCTTTGGTACCTATTTATGCATTTGCACTCTATATATTGTCATCTGTAACACCAAAATTTTTTTTTTGTTTTTTCACCAATTTATTTACCTGCACTGCATATATATATATATATATATATATATATATATATATATATATATATATATATATATATATTCCACCATACCCATCACAGGGTGTCTTACATGATGCATTTTAATTATTGCATATTTGCACATAAGGAACTCAATTTGCACAAATATCTTTATTTGCTTTAAGTTTTACGTGAATAAATTATTGCTCATATGAGATTATTTGTGTTACACCAGCAATATCTCTCCCTTTTATATATATGAATAATAATTACCCAGTATGAATAGTATTTATGAAATATAATAGCTTACCATAAGCGTCTATATCTCTGGAGCGCAGTACTCCCCCCTACACTTTTCAACAATATTATCATCAATGTCCAACTATTAAAGGCCTTTCTGTTTGATCTGATACTCTTGGTGCATGCTCTCCTTCTATGTTCACGTCCACCTGCCATTTATTATAGGCTACAACGTGTCCTTGTTAATATATACCCCCTTTTTATAAATTAGCAAGTCTTTTCCTTTTTTGACATATAGAAGATCGCTTGTTGCCTTTTGCAAGTGATAACATGCTTTCAGTAACAAACATTCTTTTTATAAACCTGTACAAATTTTAATTTTGCCTCGGGGACAGTTTCCAACATATCTATTTTTGATTGGGCATTTGGACTATCTCCCTACAATAGCCACATAGGAGGTTTCCCATCTGCAATATTAGTGTAGTATGTACTGAGGATATTTAGATCATCTACTGCTATATCTTTCTCACATGACATGATTATGATCATGATCTTTGTATTACCTTCACTGTACCGCCCAGGCTGGCTAACTGTATCTACTCCCACACTCGCCCCCAGGGGAAAGTGTTATTGGCACCCTTCCTGAATTAGATACTTGGTGGTATTGTTACCTAGGGTGGGCATTTGTGATTCTCCACAGCTATCAAAAGATTTGTAACAAAAGAAATGTATTTATTTTTGCATTGGTTGTATATTGTGGACTTATGTATGTTTTGTCATTGCAGGACGTTGGTCCTTTCATGTTCCTATACTCCTGAAGAAGCGGCTTCGGCCACAAAACATGTTGATTGCAGACTAGAACATGGGTAAAACTGTACTACTGCAATGGAGCTTCTTGAACTGACCAATTATTAATGAATATATATTGTACTATTGATTCTTATATGTTCTATTATTTTTTTTTTCATTAATTTTGTAATAACATTTTGTTTTTTAGATTTTATCCAATTGTTCATGCTTTTCTATGGTACCATGAAAATCCTATGTGGCCCACTTCCCTTTCCCTTCCTGTTCCCTTCTTTTCCTTATTGTCCTTTGGCTAATGTTGCCTAAAACATGTTTACTAAGAATTTTTTTTTATTTTTGCTTGCACATACTTGCATGATCGAAATTAGCAGTGCTTCACCTTATTCACTAAACTAAAGAGAAACTTTCCTTGCAAAGTAAATAGGTAATTTGACTTTAGTAAATCAACCCCACTATCTCTGGAAAGCACATCATGAAGAATAAAACCATTAAGCTAAATAAAAGTACGCAATTATAATGCTTAACATGGACAGTTGTAGGCCAAGATTCTGTGCAAATGAGCAAATGGGCGCATATGAGATTACTGTCCAAAACAAGCTGATGAACTATCAAAACAGCTGATAAGTAGGAGTAGCAGATGTCCCAGACTTGTCACTGGACAACAGTGGGTTTGTACATCTACAGATGGAGTGTAAGAGGGGTGGTACTGTGCTTCCCTTGAACTTAACAATAAATTAATTTTGAAGGATATGGACAGATAGAACATACATTATACTGATATTTTAACCAGCCTAATATATTGGAAACATTTCTACCTTGTAGATTCTAAATATACATTTTACATTATAAAACACACAGGGTTATTTTCAAAGCAAAGATCAATGTGCAGTAAATCACAGCAACCCTTTAGGAAACACTGTTTTGACTACTGTAAAATGATGAAAATTGAAATGTCAGTCACTGCACTTTGCACATTATTTTAGTTTACCATACATTTTACTGATTGTGAAAATGAATAAACTAAGCTGGTTTTAGACATTTAAAGGGACCTTCAGTTATGTTTAGAATTCTTTGGTAGTTTGTAAACACATAGGAATCAATTATGCAAACCTACCATATGATACTTTGGGCCTATCAGTGTGAATATACTATATATATATATATATATATATATATATATATATATATATATACAGTGCCTTGCAAACGTATTCGGCCCCCTTGAACTTTGCGACCTTTTGCCACATTTCAGGCTTTAAACATAAAGATATAAAACTGTAAATTTTTGTGAAGAATTAACAACAAGTGGGACACAATCATGAAGTGGAACGAAATTTATTGGATATTTCAAACTTTGTTAACAAATAAAAAACTGAAAAATTGGGCGTGCAAAATTATTCAGCCCCTTTACTTTCAGTGCAGCAAACTCTCTCCAGAAGTTCAGTGAGGATCTCTGAATGATCCAATGTTGACCTAAATGACTAATGATGATAAATAGAATCCACCTGTGTGTAATCAAGTCTCCGTATAAATGCACCTGCACTGTGATAGTCTCAGAGGTCCGTTTAAAGTGCAGAGAGCGTCATGAAGAACAAGGAACACACCAGGCAGGTCCGAGATACTGTTGTGGAGAAGTTTTAGGCCGGATTTGGATACAAAAAGATTTCCCAAGCTTTAAACATCCCATGGAGCACTGTGCGAGCGATAATATTGAAATGGAAGGAGTATCAGACCACTGCGAAACTACAAAGACCTGGCCGTCCCTCTAAACTTTCAGCTCATACAAGGAGAAGACTGATCAGAGATGCAGCCAAGAGGCCCATGATCACTCTGGATGAACTGCAGAGATCTACAGCTGAGGTGGGAGACTCTGTCCATAGGACAACAATCAGTCGTATACTGCACAAATCTGGCCTTTATGGAAGAGTGGCAAAAAGAAAGCCATTTCTTAAAGATATCCATAAAAAGTGTCGTTTAAAGTTTGCCACAAGCCACCTGGGAGACACACCAAACATGTGGAAGAAGGTGCTCTGGTCAGATGAAACCAAAATGGAACTTTTTGGCAACAATGCAAAATGTTATGTTTGGCGTAAAAGCAACACAGCTCATCACCCTGAACACACCATTCCCACTGTCAAACATGGTGGTGGCAGCATCATGGTTTGGGCCTGCTTTTCTTCAGCAGGGACAGGGAAGATGGTTAAAATTGATGGAAAGATGGATGGAGCCAAATACAGGACCATTCTGGAAGAAAACCTGATGGAGTCTGCAAAAGACCTGAGACTGGGACGGAGATTTGTCTTCCAACAAGACAATGATCCAAAACATAAAGCAAAATCTACAATGGAATGGTTCACAAATAAACATATCCAGGTGTTAGAATGGCCAAGTCAAAGTCCAGACCTGAATCCAATCGAGAATCTGTGGAAAGAACTGAAAACTGCTGTTCACAAACGCTCTCCATCCAACCTTACTGAGCTTGAGCTGTTTTGCAAGGAGGAATCGGCAAAAATTTCAGTCTCTCGATGTGCAAAACTGTAGAGACATACCCCAAGCGACTTACAGCTGTAATCGCAGCAAAAGGTGGCGCTGCAAAGTATTAACTTAAGGGGCTGAATAATTTTGTACGCCCAATTTTTCAGTTTATTTGTTAAAAAAGTTTGAAATATCCAATAAATTTCGTTTCACTTCATGATTGTGTCCCACTTGTTGATTCTTCACAAAAAATTACAGTTTTATATCTTTGTTTGAAGCCTGAAGTGTGGCAAAAGGTCGAAAAGTTCAAGGGGGCCGAATACTTTCGCAAGGCACTGTATGTATATATATATATATATATATATATATATATATATATATATATATATATTCTCTCTTTATTTTGGTAAAGAGTAAGTCAAATTGGTAAAATTATTTCACATTTGTTATAAGGATATACAACATAGTTTTGTACATTTTTATTAGCCATATACAAATATTTTATTCAGTTGTATAGGTCATTTTTATCCTTTGAGTATCAATCTATGGCTTAGATTTTAGAAATTATATTCATTGCTAATTTGAGTGGTGCATTTTGCTTCCTCCAAACTGTTTAAAACAGAATTTCACACTCTCAATCAAAATTTACTATATTTAATGCTAGCACTATTAAATAGTTAAGAAGGTATATCATATTTACTTGTATTAACCTTTTTTTTTAAATTTCTTCAGTTTTTTTTTTCCTGGTTTCCATACCTAAGCAAATGATGTCCTACATCTCAGTAGTCTTCAGGAGGGAGGAGGGGTTTTATCAGTTAGGCACACCCTCCAGTCTGCATGCCTGAGCAAACAGCAGATGGATTCCAGGAATTAAATGCTACATGAATCCTCTGCCCTTACTCAAGATGGTCATGGCTAGAAATGCTAGGGGTGTTTTTCAAAGTGATTTCTCAGCAAAATACAGCACAGAGACATGGATGGATATGTGAGTTTGCTTTGAACATTAAAAACAAATTATCGCATTTGTGGTGCTCAGATGCAGTTTAGTTCCACTTTAACCTTTCAAAAAAAAGGTACAGAAACCAATAAAAAAGTGGGTTTCCGATCTGTAGGGGAAAGGGGGAGAGGGATAAGCATCCTGCATGGGGGTGGGGTAAGGGGTCTTAAAGGTCTTAGGAATAGAGAAGGTGTAGGCCAGCAATGGAGGGAATGAGTAAAAAGGAGGCATAATAAGTGAAGGATGGGATGGGGAGAGATTGTGAGGGTAGGGGGAAGGAAGAGGGGTGTCTACACGGTTTCTAGAGAACCCTATCTATAGGGATAAAGGACTTGGCTCATGGGTTCCCACTGAAGAACTCCTTATTCCTTGGAAAGGGAGTTCCCATGATTCTGGGCGGAGGTAAAATGTACCCAGTAAAGCTATTCCTTGTCAGTTGTGTCTGGGGTGCACTATGTTCAGAGCTCAAGGATAAGCTACGCGCAGAGTACAGAGTTCAGGGTTCAGGGATGTGCTATGTACAGAGTAACAGAGTTCCCCATGATTAAACTCCAAGGGGTGTGTGCATGGCCTGGCTGGAGTCTGAGCTGAGGCTGCCATTCCTCTCACTTCATGCAAATGGGTTTGCTTCATGATGTGCGGCTTATGGATCTTTTACTTTGACATGTACAAAGCGCATTTCCTGGGGTGTCCTATGCATAGAGTGCAGAGTTCAGGGGTGCACTACATGTGTTACATCTAGAAGCAGCTGAAAGCAGAGCTGTCCCTTGTAAACACAGGCTTTTGTTATAGCAGGGAGCGGTAGCAGTGGGTGAGAGCCAAAGGTAATGGAATTGAGTTCCGCCATGTTCTGGTTGCAAAACTTTGGTGTTTACAAGTGATAGCGGGGAGCGGTAGCAGTGGGTGAGAGCCGGAGGTAATGGAATTAAGTTCCGCCATGTTCTGGTTGCAAAACTGGGTTGGAGGGCCACATGACAATGCCTGGCTGGCCAGGTTCAGCCCGCGGCTTTGTGTTTGACATATGTGGTCTAGACAAATGGGGTGAAAGAAGAGACAAGCTCTTTTCTGATTTGGGTTGCCCTCCACAGCAATAGAGGGAAAGAGGGGAGTAGAGCGAGATGTGTAGAATATTTGTCAAAAGTCTCCCATCTTGAGCCAGGATTTGCAGAGTCAATCTTACTACAGGAGATGTGGTCTTACATTTGTTCTCAATGAGTTTGGAAGCCAAAGCAGCCCCTGTAACAGTACACTTGTTCAACCCGACCCACAGTTAGTAGTGGCATGCTTGTTTCTCTCTATAGCCTTGGCTAAATGTACATCTCTATGCTAGAGAATGGAGTCCTGGAAGCCTACACCTCCAATTTGTCTTTAGCTAAATTACTAGCATTCAAGTTGAATTCAGTTCAGACTGTCTTCAAGGTTAAGTTCACCTTTGTGTACAAAAAAAACTATATATATATATATATATATATATATATATATATATATATATATATATATATATATATATATATATATATATATATATACAGTGTATATATATATATATATATATATAGGGCTTTTTTTTCTGCCACAACGCGGCGGAACTGAGCCAGTGGCAACCCTGTCCTTTCCGGGCTCCAGGGCTGCTGCGGATGGGAGGCGCCGAAGCTGTGTCACTCACATTTATTGTAAATTAGGAGCAGTGGCACTGCCCTGCACTGTCCTACACTGTCCACTGGCCTCTCTGCTGCCTGCAGCACTGGTTGATAGAATTACCTGCTGCTTGGCATCTAGCAACCAGTGATGTCACGTTATGAGGCTGAGGAGAGGACCCAGCATTCAGAGCGGAGGAGGAACTTCTTCCTCCTCTGCGCCTAGTCAGTTTTGGCTCCACCCACCTCCTCCAGCATGGCTGAGAGCCTGAAGGGAGCACATCTGAACAAGTTCAGGAAGAGGTAAGTGTGAGCTGCCCCGACCTGTACCAGCACTTGCCTGACTTCTGAGGGTGTCTGAGGATCAGCCTTGTTATCCTTGGATGTGTACTTTGGGAAGTTGCAGCTGGACAGGTCAGCAGGTCAGCCCTCGATGTCAGGAATGTGAGCAGACTGTCACTGTGGGTGATTTACAGCTTTCTGAAAGTGAGAACCCCCAGTGCTGAGCCGAGTGGAGAAAGCAACCTGCCAGCATCAGCTTTAACCCTTGTTGGGCTAAGAAATAATCAGTGAAGGGGATTGGGCATTGTAAAGGAGAATGGGGGGGGGGAGAATTTTGTGAAAAAGTGGCATAATGTGGAGGGGGATGGGGGCCAATGTGTATAGGGGTAATGAATGAAGGAGGAGGAAGTATGTACAGGGAGGAAGTAATGTGAAAAAGAGGGGGAATGGTGTACAACAAATATGGAGGGGGTAATGTGTACAGGGAGGGGGGATAATGGGTACAGGGAGAGGGTGTACAGTATGTACAGTGAGGGGGTAATTTGTACAGAGAGGGGGCTGTATGTACAGGGAGGGGGGTAATGTGTACAGGGAGGGGGCTGTGTTTACAGGGGGGGTATTGTGTACAGGGAGGGGGCTGTATGTACAGGGAAGGGGGTAATGTGTACAGGGAGGGGGCTGTATGTACAGGGAGGGGGGTAATGTGTGCAGGAGGGGGTAATGTGTACAGGGAGGGGGTAATGTGTACAGGAAGGGGGCTGTATGCACAGGGAAGGTGGTAATGTGTACATGGAGGGGGCTAGTGTATAGGGAGGGGGATAATGTATACAGGGAGGGGGCTGTATGTAATGGGAGGGGGGTAATGTGTACAGGGAGGGGGCTGTATGCACAGGGAAGGGGGTCATTTTTACAGAGATGGGGCTGTATGTACAGAGAGGAGGGTAATGTGTACAGGGAGGGGGTTGTATGTACATGGAGGGGGTAATGTGTGCAGGGAGGGGGCTGAATGTACAGGCAGGGGGTACTGTGTACAGGGAGGGGGCTTTATGTACAGGGAGGGGGGTAATGTGTACAGGGAGGGGGCTGTATGTACAGGGAGGGGGGTAATGTGTACAGGGAGGGGGGCAATTTGTACAGAGGGGGCTGTATGTACAGGGCGGGGGGGGGGGGGTAATGTGTACTGGGAGGGGTCTGTATGAACAGGGAGCGGGGTAATGTGTACAGGGAGGGGCCTGTATGAACAGGGAGGGGGGGAATGTGTACAGGAAGGGGGCTGTATGTACAGGGAGGGGGGTAATGTGTACAGGGAGGGGGCTTTATGTACAGGGAGGGGAGTAATGTGTACAGGGAGGGGGCTGTATGTACAGGGAGGGGGGTCATGTGAGCTTCATTCTTCTGAATCTTGCACCTTCTGCAATACGCAGTTCTAAGCCTCGATCACACCCATTATTTGGCGACTGTAATTTTCACCTCTGAGGAAGGCGTGGCTGGGGGTGGGGTTGTGGGCAGAGTTGAGGTGGGGTTGTGGGCGGAGTTGGGGTGGGGTTGTGGGCGGGGAAGGTGAGTTCCAGCACCTATTCTTTAAGAAAAAGGTCTCTAACATCCACCAGCTCCGAGATTGTCACCATGGAGGAGTGGAAGAGAACTCCAGTGGTAACCTGTGAAGCTCTGGTGAACTCCATGTCTAAGAGGGTTAAGGCATTGATGGAAAATAATAGTGGCCACACAAAATATTGACACTTTAGGCCCAATTTGGACATTTTCCCTTAGGGGGTGTACTCACTTTTGCTGCCAGCGATTTAGACATTTTTGGCTGTGGGTTGAGTTATTTTGAGGGGACAGCAAATGAATACTGTTATACAAGCTGTACACTCACTACTTTACATTCTAGCAAAGTGTTATTTCTTCAATGTTGTCACAAGATATAATAAAATATTTACAAAAATGTGAGGGGTGTACTCATTTTTGTGAGATACTGTATATTGCAAGTAATACCAATGTGCAGAGCATTGCACCCATAATCAGTGGATTGTAGGTGCCATGTCAGGCTGCTGCAGTCACTTTTTACAACTCTTTGTCCATATCTCTGTATAAGTACTTCTGACAGATGGGATTTGTAGTTTATGGTGGCAGATGGAGGTCAACACAGCAGTGCCGATTCTAAATGTGACAGCCGTTCCTTCCAACCATAGGAAGGTGTCTCTGTCCAACCTCTTCAAGTCTTTCTGAAGAGGAAAGGATCAAAATTTGATGCAAAAAATCTTGTCCATAGGGTGGGTGATTAGTGTTGAGCGAACACGGACTGTATTATTCGTGTTCGTACCGAATAATTGGATTTTTTGTACCCGAACACGGACACGGACACTTTACTGTATGTTCGGGTAAAAATCCGTGTTCGGTCGTTTTATTTCCGGGTTTTGCATGCTTTGGCGCTCTTTTCATGGCGGGCTTTCAACAGCCAATCAACAATCGTTTAACTGGTGTGCCTTAAGCCATCCCAGCCATGCCTGCAAATGTCTCAGTAGCTGTGATTGGCCGTCTGAAGCATGTGACCAAGTCTTTATAAGTTCGAGGCAGCCGCAGCGGCGTCATTATGCTGCTTAGATTCAGGGACAGAGCACACATCAACGTGCTGGCTGCTGATTAGGGAAAGATAGGCAGGAAAAAACCATTTGTGTCCGGATAGAATTGAGGGACAGGTCGGAGTGTTTAGGCAGGGCGAGTTGTAGGCATTTTAGGGATAGAGTCTGCTGAATTATATAGGGTCAGTGTCTTCTACAAACTACAATCGATATTGCTGTGTGGGGGGTGGGGTCTGCACTCAATCCTGATCTACGATCTCTTCTCAATCCTGTTAGGGACAGAGTCTGCTGAATTTTAGGGAAACTGTGTTCTACAAACTACAATCGATATTGCTGTGTGGTGTGGGATTGGAGATAGGCAGGTGTCAGTGATCCACATCCATTTTTCTGTGTGTGAGCTGCAGTGAACACAATCTTTTTGGGCTGCAGTGAACACAATCTTTTTGGGCTGCAGTGAACACAATCTTTTTGGGCTGCAGTGAACACAATCTTTTTGGGCTGCAGTGAACACAATCTTTTTGGGCTGCAGTGAACACAATCTTTTTGGGGTGCAGTGAACAAAATCTTTTTGGGGTGCAGTGAACACAATCCTTTTTGGTGTGCAGTGAACACAATCTTTGTGGGGTGCAGTGAACAAAATCCTTTGTGGGGTGCAGTGAACACAATCTTTTTGGGGTGCAGTGAACAAAATCCTTTTTGGGGTGCAGTGAACAACATCCTTTTTGGGGTGCAGTGAACACAATCTTTTTGGGGTGCAGTGAACAAAATCCTTTGTGGGGTGCAGTGAACACAATCTTTTTGGGGTGCAGTGAACACAATCTTTTTGGGGTGGAGTGAACAACATCCTTTTTGGGGTGCAGTGAACAAAATCCTTTTTGGGGTGCAGTGAACAAAATCATTTTTGGGGTGCAGTGAACACAATCTTTTTGGGGTGCAGTGAACACAATCTTTGTGGGGTGCAGTGAACACAATCTTTTTGGGGTGGAGTGAACAACATCCTTTTTGGGGTGCAGTGAACAACATCCTTTTTGGGGTGCAGTGAACACAATCTTTTTGGGGTGCAGTGAACACAATCTTTGTGGGGTACAGTGAACAGAATCTTTGTGGGGTGCAGTGAACACAATCTTTGGGGGGTACAGTGAACACAATCTTTGTGAGGTGCAGTGAACACAATCTTTGTGGGGTGCAGTGAACACAATCATTGTGGGGTGCAGTGAACTCAATCTTTGTGGGGTACAGTGAACACAATCTCATACTGAAGGTTTGAGGGTGCTGCCTGTTCCATACTCCCCCTACTCCTCATCTAGCCTTTTAGGGGTACAAACAATAGTAATTGGGGCCTAGTGTGGTTGTGTACGTGTGATATACATACACTTTTTTGGGATCATATTTTCTATTCCGCTATTTAATCAAAAACCTTTGGGGATCAGTTAAATTGGGGGATAGTCTGTGTTGGTACGTGTGAGAGAGATCCACCTTTCCAAGTTGTTGGGGTTCATCTCATACTTCTGAAGGTTTGAGGGTGCTGCCTGTTCCATACTCCCCCTACTCCTAGCCTTTTAGGGGTACAAACAATAGTAATTGGGGCCTAGTGTGGTTGTGTACGTGTGATATACATACACTTTTTTGGGATCATATTTTCTATTCCGCTATTTAATCAAAAACCTTTGGGGATCAGTTAAATTGGGGGATAGTCTGTGTTGGTACGTGTGAGAGAGATCCACCTTTCCAAGTTGTTGGGGTTCATCTCATACTTCTGAAGGTTTGAGGGTGCTGCCTGTTCCATACTCCCCCTACTCCTAGCCTTTTAGGGGTACAAACAATAGTAATTGGGGCCTAGTGTGGTTGTGTACGTGTGATATACATACACTTTTTTGGGATCATATTTTCTATTCCGCTATTTAATCAAAAACCTTTGGGGATCAGTTAAATTGGGGGATAGTCTGTGTTGGTACGTGTGAGAGAGATCCACCTTTCCAAGTTGTTGGGGTTCATCTCATACTTCTGAAGGTTTGAGGGTGCTGCCTGTTCCATACTCCCCCTACTCCTAGCCTTTTAGGGGTACAAACAATAGTAATTGGGGCCTAGTGTGGTTGTGTACGTGTGATATACATACACTTTTTTGGGATCATATTTTCTATTCCGCTATTTAATCAAAAACCTTTGGGGATCAGTTAAATTGGGGGATAGTCTGTGTTGGTACGTGTGAGAGAGATCCACCTTTCCAAGTTGTTGGGGTTCATCTCATACTTCTGAAGGTTTGAGGGTGCTGCCTGTTCCATACTCCCCCTACTCCTAGCCTTTTAGGGGTACAAACAATAGTAATTGGGGCCTAGTGTGGTTGTGTACGTGTGATATACATACACTTTTTTGGGATCATATTTTCTATTCCGCTATTTAATCAAAAACCTTTGGGGATCAGTTAAATTGGGGGATAGTCTGTGTTGGTACGTGTGAGAGAGATCCACCTTTCCAAGTTGTTGAGGTTCATCTCATACTTCTGAAGGTTTGAGGGTGCTGCCTGTTCCATACTCCCCCTACTCCTAGCCTTTTAGGGGTACAAACAATAGTAATTGGGGCCTAGTGTGGTTGTGTACGTGTGATATACATACACTTTTTTGGGATCATATTTTCTATTCCGCTATTTAATCAAAAACCTTTGGGGATCAGTTAAATTGGGGGATAGTCTGTGTTGGTACGTGTGAGAGAGATCCACCTTTCCAAGTTGTTGGGGTTCATCTCATACTTCTGAAGGTTTGAGGGTGCTGCCTGTTCCATACTCCCCCTACTCCTAGCCTTTTAGGGGTACAAACAATAGTAATTGGGGCCTAGTGTGGTTGTGTACGTGTGATATACATACACTTTTTTGGGATCATATTTTCTATTCCGCTATTTAATCAAAAACCTTTGGGGATCAGTTAAATTGGGGGATAGTCTGTGTTGGTACGTGTGAGAGAGATCCACCTTTCCAAGTTGTTGGGGTTCATCTCATACTTCTGAAGGTTTGAGGGTGCTGCCTGTTCCATACTCCCCTACTCCTAGCCTTTTAGGGGTACAAACAATAGTAATTGGGGCCTAGTGTGGTTGTGTACGTGTGATATACATACACTTTTTTGGGATCATATTTTCTATTCCGCTATTTAATCAAAAACCTTTGGGGATCAGTTAAATTGGGGGATAGTCTGTGTTGGTACGTGTGAGAGAGATCCACCTTTCCAAGTTGTTGGGGTTCATCTCATACTTCTGAAGGTTTGAGGGTGCTGCCTGTTCCATACCCCCCCTACTCCTAGCCTTTTAGGGGTACAAACAATAGTAATTGGGGCCTAGTGTGGTTGTGTACGTGTGATATACATACACTTTTTTGGGATCATATTTTCTATTCCGCTATTTAATCAAAAACCTTTGGGGATCAGTTAAATTGGGGGATAGTCTGTGTTGGTACGTGTGAGAGAGATCCACCTTTCCAAGTTGTTGGGGTTCATCTCATACTTCTGAAGGTTTGAGGGTGCTGCCTGTTCCATACCCCCCCTACTCCTAGCCTTTTAGGGGTACAAACAATAGTAATTGGGGCCTAGTGTGGTTGTGTACGTGTGATATACATACACTTTTTTGGGATCATATTTTCTATTCCGCTATTTAATCAAAAACCTTTGGGGATCAGTTAAATTGGGGGATAGTCTGTGTTGGTACGTGTGAGAGAGATCCACCTTTCCAAGTTGTTGGGGTTCATCTCATACTTCTGAAGGTTTGAGGGTGCTGCCTGTTCCATACCCCCCCTACTCCTCATCTAGCCTTTTAGGGGTACAAACAATAGTAATTGGGGCCTAGTGTGGTTGTGTACGTGCGAGATACATACACTTTTTTTGATCATATTTCCTATTCCGCTATTCAATAAAAACCTTTGAGGATCAATTGAATTGCGGGATAGTCTGTGTCGGTACGTGTGAGAGAGATCCACCTTTCCAAGTTGTTGGGGTTCATCTCATACTTCTGAAGGTTTGAGGGTGCTGCCTGTTCCATACCCCCCCTACTCCTCATCTAGCCTTTTAGGGGTACAAACAATAGTAATTGGGGCCTAGTGTGGTTGTGTACGTGCGAGATACATACACTTTTTTTGATCATATTTCCTATTCCGCTATTCAATAAAAACCTTTGAGGATCAATTGAATTGCGGGATAGTCTGTGTCGGTACGTGTGAGAGAGATCCACCTTTCCAAGTTGTTGGGGTTCATCTCATACTTCTGAAGGTTTGAGGGTGCTGCCTGTTCCATACCCCCCCTACTCCTCATCTAGCCTTTTAGGGGTACAAACAATAGTAATTGGGGCCTAGTGTGGTTGTGTACGTGCGAGATACATACACTTTTTTTGATCATATTTCCTATTCCGCTATTCAATAAAAACCTTTGAGGATCAATTGAATTGCGGGATAGTCTGTGTCGGTACGTGTGAGAGAGATCCACCTTTCCAAGTTGTTGGGGTTCATCTCATACTTCTGAAGGTTTGAGGGTGCTGCCTGTTCCATACCCCCCCTACTCCTCATCTAGCCTTTTAGGGGTACAAACAATAGTAATTGGGGCCTAGTGTGGTTGTGTACGTGCGAGATACATACACTTTTTTTGATCATATTTCCTATTCCGCTATTCAATAAAAACCTTTGAGGATCAATTGAATTGCGGGATAGTCTGTGTCGGTACGTGTGAGAGAGATCCACCTTTCCAAGTTGTTGGGGTTCATCTCATACTTCTGAAGGTTTGAGGGTGCTGCCTGTTCCATACCCCCCCTACTCCTCATCTAGCCTTTTAGGGGTACAAACAATAGTAATTGGGGCCTAGTGTGGTTGTGTACGTGCGAGATACATACACTTTTTTTGATCATATTTCCTATTCCGCTATTCAATAAAAACCTTTGAGGATCAATTGAATTGCGGGATAGTCTGTGTCGGTACGTGTGAGAGAGATCCACCTTTCCAAGTTGTTGGGGTTCATCTCATACTTCTGAAGGTTTGAGGGTGCTGCCTGTTCCATACCCCCCCTACTCCTCATCTAGCCTTTTAGGGGTACAAACAATAGTAATTGGGGCCTAGTGTGGTTGTGTACGTGCGAGATACATACACTTTTTTTGATCATATTTCCTATTCCGCTATTCAATAAAAACCTTTGAGGATCAATTGAATTGCGGGATAGTCTGTGTCGGTACGTGTGAGAGAGATCCACCTTTCCAAGTTGTTGGGGTTCATCTCATACTTCTGAAGGTTTGAGGGTGCTGCCTGTTCCATACCCCCCCTACTCCTCATCTAGCCTTTTAGGGGTACAAACAATAGTAATTGGGGCCTAGTGTGGTTGTGTACGTGCGAGATACATACACTTTTTTTGATCATATTTCCTATTCCGCTATTCAATAAAAACCTTTGAGGATCAATTGAATTGCGGGATAGTCTGTGTCGGTACGTGTGAGAGAGATCCACCTTTCCAAGTTGTTGGGGTTCATCTCATACTTCTGAAGGTTTGAGGGTGCTGCCTGTTCCATACCCCCCCTACTCCTCATCTAGCCTTTTAGGGGTACAAACAATAGTAATTGGGGCCTAGTGTGGTTGTGTACGTGCGAGATACATACACTTTTTTTGATCATATTTCCTATTCCGCTATTCAATAAAAACCTTTGAGGATCAATTGAATTGCGGGATAGTCTGTGTCGGTACGTGTGAGAGAGATCCACCTTTCCAAGTTGTTGGGGTTCATCTCATACTTCTGAAGGTTTGAGGGTGCTGCCTGTTCCATACTCCCCCTACTCCTCATCTAGCCTTTTAGGGGTACAAACAATAGTAATTGGGGCCTAGTGTGGTTGTGTACGTGTGATATACATACACTTTTTTTGGATCATATTTTCTATTCCGCTATTCAATAAAAACCTTTCTAGGGCAAGATCTTAAATTACAGAAATATGAGGAGACCGTCAAATAAGGGCCGTGGCCTGGGTCGTGGTGCTGCTGGTAGAGCTCCTGTTGCAAGGAGAGGACATGGTCGATCTGTGCCAGCTACACGCACAAGTGAAACACCTTCCTCAAGTGTGAGTAGGCGACAGAACCTGCATCAGTATTTGGTAGGGCATCAAACGCCCCTAGAAGTGATGAGGCCAGAACAAGTTGAGGCGATAGTAGATTGGTTTGCTGCTGACAGTGCCTCCAGTTCCTTCACATTGTCTCCCACCCAGTCTACTGCAGAAAGGTCAGAGTTGGCACCTGCAGCCAATGTCCAACCGTCTTTCACCTCACCCCCTTGCAAATCAGGCCAGCAGTCTGAGCCCCAAGCCATACAGCAGTCTCTTATTCTTTTTGAGGACTCTGTCAGCAGGGTTTCCCAGGGCCATCCACCTAGCCCTGCCCCAGAAGTGGAAGAGATTGAGTGCAGCGATGCCCAACCACTTATTTCTCAAGATGAGTACATGCAAGGATCATCGCAGCACGTCTCCGATGATGACGAAACGCAGGTGCCAACTGCTGCGGCGTTCAGCATTGTGGAGACCGACAAGGAGGGCAGGGGTGAAGACTGGGTGGAAGATGATGTGGAGGACGATGAGGTCCTCGACCCCACATGGAATGAACGTCATGCAGGTGAACTGAGTAGTTTGGAGGAAGAGGCGGTGGTCGCACAGAGCCACCAGCACAGCAGAAGAGGGAGCAGGGTGCAGAAGCGGAGCGGCCGTGCCCTAGACACTACGCCCGCTACTGCCCAACGCAGCAAGGGAACGAGCGCACCAAAGTCAGCTCAAAGGAGTTCTCTAGCGTGGAAGTTCTTTAGAAAATGTGCTGATGACAGGACACGAGTGGTTTGCACCCTGTGCAATCAGAGCTTGAAGCGAGGCATGAACCTTCTCAACCTGAGCACAACCTGCATGATCAGGCATCTAAGTGCAAAGCACGAGCTGCAGTGGAGTACACACCTTCAAAACCAAGAAACGTCTCTGGCTCATCCTGCTTCCTCTTCTGCTGCAGTCTCGGCCGCTCCAGCCACATCTGTAGTGATACCGGCACCTGCCACCCCGCAAACAGACGATCTGTCAGCAACACCACCACCTGGGTCACCAACAACCATCTCCACAATGTCCCGTGGAAGCGTTCAGCTTTCCATCTCCCAAACACTTGAGAGGAAGAGGAAGTACCCCCCTACCCACCCGCGATCCCTGGCCCTGAATGCCAGCATTTCAAAATTATTGGCCTTTGAAATGCTGTCATTCCGTCTGGTGGAGACGCACAGTTTTAAAAACCTTATGTCGGTGGCTGTCCCACAGTACGTCGTGCCCAGCCGCCACTACTTTTCCAGGCAAGCCATCCCTTCCCTGCACAACCAAGTGGGGGAAAAAATCAGGTGTGCACTGCGCAACGCCATCTGTGCCAAGGTCCACCTAACTACGGATACGTGGACCAGTAAGCACGGTCAGGGGCGTTATATCTCCCTAACGGCACACTGGGTAAATGCAGTGGCGGATGGGCCTGAGGCGGATAGCAATTTGGCGCATGTCCTTCCACCACCGAGGATTGCAGGGCGCTTCAGTTTGCCTCCTGTTCCTAACTCCTCCTACTCCGCTTCCTCATCCTCTACCGCCTCCTCATCCGGACAGCGTAACACCTTCACCACCAACTTCAGCACGGCCAGGGGTAAACGACAGCAGGCAGTTTTACAACTTGCCTGTTTGGGGGACAAACCACACACCGCGCAGGAGTTGTGGAGGAGCATGGAACAGCAGACAAATGAGTGGTTGCTGCCAGCGAGCCTCAAGCCCGGCCTGGTGGTGTGCGATAACGGGCGAAATCTCATAGCAGCTCTGGGCCTAGCCGGTTTGACGCACATCCCTTGCCTGGCGCATGTGCTGAATTTGGTGGTGCAGAGGTTCCTTAAAAACTACCCCGATATGTCAGAGCTGCTGCAGAAAGTGCGGGCCGTTTGTGCGCACTTTCGGCGTTCTCACCCTGCTGCTGCTCGCCTGGCAGCGCTGCAGCGTAACTTCGGCCTTCCCGCTCACCGCCTCATATGTGACGTGCCCACAAGGTGGAACTCCACCTTGCACATGCTGGAAAGACTGTGCGAGCAGCAGCAGGCCATAGTGGAGTTTCAGCTGCAGCACGCACGCGTGAGTCGCTCTGCGGAACAGCACCACTTCACCACCAATAACTGGGCCTCCATGCGAGACCTGTGTGCCTTGTTGCGCTGTTTTGAGTACTCCACCAACATGGCCAGTGGCAATGACGCCGTTCTCAGCTTAACTATCCCACTTCTATGCCTCCTTGAAAAAACAATTCGGGCGATGATGGAAGAGGATGTGGCACAGGATGAGGAGGAGGAGGAGGATGAAGAGGTAACATTTCCAAGGCTTTCAGGGCAGTCATTCGCAAGGGGCTCCGAGGGTGGGTTCCTGCACACGCAAACGCCAGGGACGCAATTGTCCAGCAGGGGCACAGTTCTGGAGGATGAGGAGGATGAGGAGGAGGAGGAGCTGGAGGAGGAGATGGAACCATGTTCACAGCAGGGTGGCACCCAGGCCAGCTCATGGCCATCACTGGTGCGTGGCTGGGGGGATACAGAGGACACGGACCATACACCTCCCACAGAGGACAGCCTTTCGTTGCCTCTGGGCAGCCTGGCACACATGAGCGATTACATGCTGCAGTGTCTCCACAACGACCGCCGAGTTGCCCACATTCTAACTTGTGCTGATTACTGGGTGGCCACGCTGCTGGATCCCCGTTACAAGGACAACGTACCGTCCTTAATTCACTCACTGGAGCGCGATCGCAAGATGCGCGAGTACAAGCGCACGCTGGTAGACGCCATGCTGCTGGCATTCCCATCTGACAGCGGGGCCACAGTGGAAGCACAAGGCAGAGGAGGAGGAGGAGGAGGTCGCCAACGCAACCAGGGCACCGCCAGCACCTCAGAAGGCAGGGTTAGCATGGCCGAAATGTGGAAAAGCTTTGTCAGCACGCCACAACAAACAGCAGCACCAGCAGCTCAGATGGAACGTCTTAGCAGGAGGCAGCATTTTACCAACATGGTGGAGCAGTATGTGTGCACACGCCTACATGTAGTGAATGACGGGTCTGCCCCCTTCAACTTCTGGGTCTCCAAATTGGGCACATGGCCTGAGCTTGCCCTTTACGCCTTGGAGGTGCTGGCGTGCCCTGCAGCCAGTGTATTATCTGAACGGGTATTTAGCACGGCTGGGGGCGTTATAACAGACAAGCGCAGCCGCCTGTCCAGAGACAATGTGGACAAGCTCACGTTCATTAAAATGAACCAGGCATGGATCCCACGGGACTTTTCCGTACCTTATGCAGAATAGCAATGGATACCGACCTTACCCACCCATTGTTCCATTTTTGCTCTTTCTCACTCTTTTGGGGTGTACCCTCATTTAAAATTTGTGAAAAGAAGCAGTGTTGGCTACCTCGTCCTCCTCCTCAGGGCCAGATTAATGTAGGGGCTATTGGAGCTGCAGCTCCAGGCCCCTACCTTTTATATAGGCCCCGGGTTGGCCATATTCACTGTTACCGCTCTTCTGTCACTTGTAAACACAGAAGTCTGGCTTCTATGCTCGCTTCCCCAGGCAGCACCCTCAGAACCTCCCCACACAGCGTGAAGGCCGGACAAGGAGGGACAGTTGGCGATGCATGGATGTGTTTATGGGCTTCAGAGACAGCATCCCATGTTGAATTAGGCATGCATGGCTGCACCCTTCCTCCTCTGGGTGCATGGCAAGGCACGGCCCTAAGGCCCTTCAAAATCCTCAGCACCAAGCCCATGATGCTGTTAATCCGGCCCTGGTCCTCCTCCACCGCCGCTTCCACCTACACCGCCCATAGGTGTGCGCAGCCTATTGCATTAAGGTGTGCACCCCAAAGTTGAAATACACATGCATGTGTTTGCCAGCAGGGAGAGTAATGTATCGGGGCCATGTACCTGTAGGCAAGGAGAAATAGAGCAGAGCAGGTCCCAGGGAGATCTTTCCCATCTCCTCACTGGCAATGCTATGTGCCCTAGGTGATTAGGGTGTGCCCAGGCACACCCAGCACACCCTGTGCGCACGCCTATGTCACCGCCACATCCACCACCACCTCAACCTCCCTCCTACTCCATATGGGCCTCGTCCTTCAGAGATGAAGAAGAACATTGTTTTATTTTTCTGTTTTTTTTTGTTGTTTTAAGTTATTTCCCTATCCACATTTGTTTGCAGAGCACTTGCCATGCTCTTAATTACGTTTTGCTGCCATTTGCAGCACTCTAGCCCTTTCCTTTGGTGTTTTAGAGCCATTTTAGTGCCTTAAAGTTCGGGTCCCCATTGACTTCAATGGGGTTCGGTGTCCGGGAAAAGTTCGGTAAAAGTCCGGGACACGGACCCGGACTTTTTTTTAAAGTTCGGCCGAACCCGTCGAACACGGACATCTAGGTGTCCGCTCAACCCTATGGGTGATTTAACTCCTACATACAGTATTTAATGTGCTTTATAGTCCATTTTTAGTGGGAAACTGTTGAAAATTACAAAAGAGTCTAGACAGGACTCCCCTTTGAATAACCTCAGACCAGGCTCATAACAGTTAATGCAACTTTACTGAAGAAGTGCGGCATCACAGTTAAGTATGAATAATGTCCTTCCCATAACCCTTACTATTGTAGTGTGGCTGCCCAGGCATACCTCTGTGAAGGAAGAGTACATTATGGCATTGTCCATGGCTTGGATGTCTCAGAGGATCTTCAGCAGACTGCAAGGCACAGCAGTCCCAATCTCCCAAACAGCACTAACCGATTTAACTTGCAGGTCCTACCAGAACTCTGGACCTCAGCCCTCCCTCTTTTGATTGCACAGCTGGCTAGGACCAAAAACTTGTGAACTGAGCTTGCAACAATGACTCTTTCCCCTGGCTTGGGCCAGCCACTAACTTGTTATAACTAAACGCAGTTTAACCTGCCTTCAAGGGTTCTTATATACTGTTGGTGACAGGTTTAAAGATACAACACTCAAGTGAAATGTGGTTTTTATTCACTAATAGGTCAAGCAGGTATATACTTGATATACTACACCATGAGAATGTTTTTGTTTAATACCGGTGCGAGTATTTTTTGGAATTCACCCAATCTAAAGTAAAAGTGAAGAGGTCCTTGTGTGGATGTGGAAGGATTGGTGAAAAGAACCCAGACTTGTGAAAAAGCCTATATAGGAAGCCTATTTAACTTAAAGTTAGTGGGTCTTTTTGTTCAGTGAGCTTTTTATCTGGATGACCTATAAGATATTTGGAAATATTTTCATTTTTTTTTTTTTAACAATCTTTATTTTCAATTTGCGACAAAAATATACCATACAAATTGAAAAAAGAAGCATAAGAGAATCAGCAAATTAAACATCAGTCAAGAAAATGGATGCCATAGGTGAATAACAAGCAACTGCAAGCACCCAGAAGTGCAATCGCTCCGTACAAAAACATTGTTGAGCAACAAGAGTATGAGGTTCATAGCCAAGAGGCAAGAGGCACGCTGCCGGACACCAATGATAAACACAAAACTCAAGTGCCCAGGTGGCCAAGCGGGCAAAAAACATCGCCCCATTGGGGTCCTCCGCCAGGGCACGCCCAGAGAGAGGGGGGCCAAAAAAAAAGCCTCCAACAAACCGCTCCCTTGGCAAGCATCCCAGCAAAGGACAATCCCACAGATAGGCCCACCACCCAAGCCGGGCGGCGGGGAGGTGGAGCCCGGTACACGGTGCACCATAGCACCTAGTGCAAATATCAGCCAGGGCACGTATGACCAGGAGGGTCAACAGGCACGGCGCCGGCAGCATGCCTGTCGCACGGCACTTATAATACATGCGGTAGGCATTATGCAGTCAGAAAGTGAAGCAAAAGGAAAAAGAGAAGGGGTAGCAGAGAACAGAGAGGGAGAACAGAGGGAAAGAGAATGGGAAGAAATCGTACCTGCCGACGTCCGGAATACACTCATCTCCACCACACGCCCCCGCCACCGCACACCAGCTGTAGATGGCAAACAGCATACCTGGCCGTAACCTAAGATGGGGGGAGATTCAAACCCAGGGGCCGGGCCGGGGACGAGGGCCTGGCTAAGTCAGCCAAGGATGGTTCGGCCAGAATCAGCAGAGCTCTATCTAGACTAGAGGGCACGAGGGCAGGGTCACCAATGTGATCCAACCAAGGCCTCCATTTTGCAGCATTGCGTTCCCTGGTCCCCCTGCATTTAGCAAGCCATTCCTCCGCATCTCTGATGCCGTCAACAACTCGCCTCCACTCCAAGCTGCCCGGCACCTGCGGCCGCTTCCAGTAAATAGGGATCAGTCTCCTAGCAGCATTGAGGAGATGGGGCAGTATACTGCACCGGTATCGGCTAATCGGCAGGCAGGGAACGTGCAGCAAGAAGTGGAGAGGGTCGAATAGAACCTCAATGTCCTGGATGGCCTTAATATGGTCCCGGGTGTCATGCCCAAAAGGGAGCGATAACCGGCACTCCCACCAAATATGGAGGAGAGTACCACGGCCACCACAGCCCCTCCAGCAAGTAGCAGGGATGGAGGGGTAGATGCGGTGAAGGTCAACAGGGACCCTGTACCAACGAGTCAGTAATTTATAGTTTGTCTCCTGCATTTTGGAATCTACGGAGCTCGAGTGTGTAAGCTGATGGAGATGGGCCGACTGTGTCTCCGAGAGCTCCCGACCCAAGTCCCGCTCCCATGCCTGGACAAATATGGGTCTGGATACAGAAGCCACCTCTCCCAGTAGCTGATACAGTTCAGACACAAGATGAGGGGTAGCCTCATCCTGTATGAACAAGCGTTCAAAGGGTTTGAGAGAGGCAGGAGGGCGAATAGAGGGGCCGTGAACCTGGAAAAAGTGATGCAGTTGTCGGTACTTCCAGAAGTTCAGTGGAGAACCACCACGACGGGTTCTCAGCTTCTCATAAGGCAACAGCTTGCCCCCCCTCAAGCAGCTTACCACAACTAGTGTTCCCATCATCCACCCAGGGGTCAAAGAACGACATTTGCTCTCCCGGAGGAAACCAGAGGAAACCTCCTAGAGGCGCCAGCGGGGAAACAGGATGTTTCGGGCGTTTCAGAGTAGTTATAGCTATACGGGGGCGTTTCGCGTTCCAGACAAAGTCAAAGATCATGCTTTCTAGGTGGGTAAAAAAACCACGGGGCAGTGGGATGGGCAGCATTTTCAAATAGAACAGCACCCGGGGAAGGACAGTCATTTTAACAATATTAACCCTCCCCAACCAGGAAAAAGCCGTCTTAGTCCAATGTAGGAAGTCGTGTTTAATGTTGGATAGTAGTCGGGGGTAGTTCAGAGCACAGAGCATATCAAAACTGTTGGTAAGTTGGATCCCGAGGTAAGTCAAGGACGTAGTAATCCACGTAAAGGGGAAGGCAGCTTTAAGGGATCTGGAAAGAGGTGGGGAAACGGAAATCGGGAGGATGTCATATTTGGGAAGGTTGATTTGGAAATATTTTCATTTAGTGAAGTGAAACAATACTGATAGAGATCAAGAAATTGATGTTAAAAAAGAAGTAATGGAATTATTTTTTTTTCAAGAATCATACTTGCTTAGGTGGATACAGCATTAGTCTGATGCTGCATTTATCCCTCACCAGCTGTAAGACTGAGAACCGATCGATCAAACACCGCTGATTGCTTGGTTCTCAGAGCTCAGTGAGCAGAGAGCTGGTGACTGTCAGTAACCGCTGTCTGTTCTGCAGCCCCCCCCCCCGCACTTACTGGAGCGTTGAACTGTGGAGGGGAGGGGGCTCGCTGAGAAGCTGAGCCAGATGGAAGGAAGAGAGGAAAGATCCCTGGTGTTGCACATCCAAGGAGTCCTATGGTGGTATGAGAGAGATAACCTCAGCCTGGGCTCCCACCCCCGGCACATTTTGCTTTGCCCGCTGGAGCTGAGTCATGGGGAGCCAGGTGCCGGTCCAAGGTTGTGGGTGGATTCCAACCATATGGTCATGAACTTTCCACAGCCTGGACCGGATCAGAGCCGACAGCATGCAGAACAAACTTTGGCTGTACTTCTCCTTTAAAGATACTTCACTATGGAAATATGTTTCTCTTAATAACATGTGCTTTGAGCCAAAGGATTAAGGAGAAGTAGAGTAGAGTGACAAACTGGTATAGGATCCATTTGGGTTGGAAGGAAGAGGTGTACATTACATTAGGCATACTTACCCCTTTGAGAAAAAGCGCTCTAGACCTACTCGAAATTAAGTGATCAAAAATTCCAAGTTGTTGTGAACACATTGAACACGTGGTAGAATAGTTAGGACATTATTTTACTGGATTTTTGTTTCACTGATTGCATGTTAATATTTTAATTTACAGGTATTTGTTTATTATCACCATTATATAAAGAATTTGATTACATCACATTTATTGTACCATTTTTGCTTTTCATTTTCTTGGTTGCATGAAATGTAAATTAACTCATTTTAAACATTTTGTAGAAAATGGCCTCACTACTGACTGGTAATTCAAAGCCATTAATTCTTCATTAGTTGTTCCTCTGTAGGACTTTTTTGATTGATGAGCTGATAATGAAAGATTATTTTCTTATTTCCCAGAGTAGAAAGGGAATTCCAAGAATTATTCACTGTCAATACATGCAGAAAATACCCATTGAAGTAGCAAAATGTCATAGGCTTAATATGCTTCCAGATGGAAATGTTTCATTTACTGAAACATTACAATTCATAGGTTGATGTCAGGCGGCAGTTTTTGTTAAATTAGAGATTAAAGTCTTTTCTACCGTTGTGTTTATCCATTCTACATGAGCTCAGCATAAGTCTGAATGGGATATGCTCTCTCTGTCATATAAGCAAGGGGGAAATTAAATCTTTCTCAGCAAATGCTGAAAATGCAGTGCTCAAAAGTCACCTCTATCAACTCAGCATGGGAAAAAACCTGCTGTGATTTTTCATTAAAATAATGGCATTTTCTGCCCTAAATGCAGCTTAATTACCCTAAAAAAAAGTGAATAATATTCCCAAAATGTACTTGTTTCAGGTAGGAAAAGAAATCTTGTATTGTGTTATTATAAGTTTTCTGGACAAAATATAGAAACGTCGTCCTTCATTTTAATTTGATCTGCACTATTGTTTAACCAACTAATGGCTAAGATTTGTATCTGATTTATTGTGCGGAAAATAACATTGCTATCCCTTTAAATGTGTACTATTAATAGAACGTACTCCAGTGCAACCAATTCATGATAAACTAAATTCATACAGAGAAATGTTTCTTCCAACATTACACAAAGTTTTCAAATACATAAAATCACTATATATCAAATTCATATATATTAAGCGCTAATGTGCATCTGTACAGAAGAAAGTACACTTGTGCATCACAAAATAGATTTAATTATTATAAATAAATCCATCAAAATTCAAGGGTTATAATAGACAGGTGAACAATCAACTCCAATTCCAACACTGTTTATCACCACCGTGCATATAACCTTACTGACTGCACACGTTACAGTCCCAGAAAATCTACTTTAAGTCAGTAAACAACAATGTAGTATAAGAGGTTACTAAGCAAATCAATTTATACCCAGTCAGGTAGGTCTTTTACTATGTACTTCTTGTTAAAAATTTGGGAAGGTTGCACAAACTGATTGTGGCATGTAATGTTGGTTTAAAAGAGAAGTTTGGGATTTTTCTTTTAAAGAATTGTAGCACCCTCCTAGGTAGGTGCTAGGAAAAAGCATTTATATGGCCCTGTCTGCTTATCAGGGGGGCCTGATCATTCAGCTAGGCTGTCATGTGTTTCCAGGTGTGTCTGTTGAGTCTCCCCACAGTATGTCCAATGAGGGCTCTTGTTGGGCAGTGGAGGAAACCTGGCCAATAGCACCCCAGGGCTTATATCCATCTCAGTGGGCGGGGTCTGCTGCAATGCATCCTGGGATGGGGTATAAGTCTGAGGGGAGCACATGACAGAGCATCTTTGGCGGGAAGCAGAGTCCCAGGAGGAGGCTGACGGCTGTCTCTCCTCCTGTCAGAGCTAGTGAAGGTGTCCTGGGCAGTTGGCCTAGAGGGCGAAGGTTGAGCTGGGCTGCAGAGAGGGCTCCAGAGTGCTGGGGACCAAGTGGAGCTGCTGGGCAGAAGTTTCCAGGAAAAACAGTGTTGTGAGTACTTAAAACTGCCCAGGGGTCTGCCTAGGAGAGGGGGCCACTCCAGAAGGTCAAAGGGATTCGGGAGCCAGCTAACCAGTAGAGAAGGCTTTGTTAGATTTTGGAGGGGCTGTTAGGAGACTACATACAGGATTTTAGTAATGAAAATGGTATTATTAGTAGTAATCAGCATGGATTCATGAAAAATTGTTCTTGCCAGACCAATCTATTAACCTTCTACGATGAAGTGAGTTGCCATTTAAACAAAGGAAAGCCTGTGGATGTGGTGTATCTGGACTTTGCAAAGGCATTTGACACCGTTCACCACAAACCCTTACTGTACAAACTTAGGCACATAAGTATGGACCATAGAGTACCTGGATAGAGAATTGGCTCCAGGGGAGAGTCCAGAGAGTGGTGATTAATGGGGAGTACTCGGATTGGGCGGGTGTGGAAAGTGGGGTCCCCCAAGGTTCTGTCCTGGGACCAATCCTGCTTAATTTATTCACACATGGCCTAAAGGATGGGATATCCAGCACAATCTCAGTATTTGCAGATGATGATAAACTAAGCATGCCAATATCTTCTATGCAGGATGTGAACAAAATAATGGGGTGGGCAACTACATGGCAGATGAGGTTTAATGTTGAAAAATGTAAAGTAATGCACTTGGGCGTCAGAAACATGAAAGCAAGCTACTCACTAGGGGGGGAACCTCTGGGTGAATCTAAGATGGAAAAGGACCTGGGGGTACTAGTGGACAACAAGCTTGGCAGTGGCATAAAACGCAAAGCCAACAAAATACTGGCATGTATAAAAAAAGGGGATTCACTCTAGAAATAAAGAGATTATTCTCCCACTCTTGGTTGACAACACAAGGAACTGTGAAAGTTATAATTCATGGGATGTTTTGAATGGAACTGTTTTGGGAAATTGTAAAATGGATGTGTTTAGTTGTGTTTAAAAGGCAACTTAAAGTGGAACTTTGATCAGAAAATTAAGTCCTGCTACATCACTTCAGGTTGGCCCCTTATGCAGGTATACCTATGTAAAACAATAAAAATTAGTGTCTATACTGTTTAAAATCTGGTGATACACTGTCTCACCCGGCTCTGCACATGCTCAGTTGCTCTCCATTTTGAGACATTTTTAGGCACTGTCGAGTTTGTAGAGGCCGATCTGCTAACAGCTTTAACCACTTGCCGACCGCCGCCCGACTATATACAGCGCTGGTCAGCCCCTCACAGGCAAAGTGATGTACCGGTACGTCACTAGCCTGTAAGCCAATAGGGGGCGAGTGCGCGCTGCGGAGGCGCGCTCCCGCCCCCGCTCATTCCCTAAGCAGCCCGCACGTATGACCGGTGGACCCGATGTCCGTCGGTCACTCGCGATCGTCGAATACAGCGGGAGAAAGGCAGGCGGCTAATGTAAACAAAGCCGCCTGTCTTTCTCCCCTGTGTAACAGCACAGATCATACGGTCCTGCTATGTAGGACCATTGATCTCTGCTGTTACACACACAGCCACATCCAATCACAGTTAGAAGCACGCCCCTAGGGACACATTTAACCCCTCCCTCTCCAATAAAGTTAACCCCTTCCCTCCCAGTGTCATTTTTACAGTAACAGTGCATATGTATAGCACTGATTACTGTAGTAATGTCACTGGTACCCCCAAAAGTGTCAAAAATGTCAGTCAAGGGTCCGATCTGTCCGCCCCAATGTCGCAGTCCCGCAAAAAAAATCGCAGATCGCCGCCATTACTCGTTAAAAAAAAACAATAAAAATCTTTCCCTTAGTTAGTAAACGCAATAACTTTTGCGCAAACCAATCAAAATACCCTTTTTGCGATTTTTTTTTACCAAACAAATTGACCTAAAATGTTAAAAAATGTTGATTTTTACATTTTTTTGGGGGGAATTTCATATAACAAAATGTGAAAAATATTATTTTTGCAAAATTGGCACGTTTTTTTGTTTATAGCGCATGATCAAAAAATCGTACAGGTGATCAAATATCACCAAAAGAAAGCTCTGTTTGTGGGAAAAAAATGTCAACTTTATTTGGGTACAGCGTCGCACGACCACGCAATTGTCGGTTAAAGTCACGCAGTGCCGAATCGCAAAATACCCCCTGGTCAGGAAGGGGGTAAAATCTTCCAGGGCTTAAGTGGTTAAAGCAAAATAAACCCTCCTATCCTTTACAGCTGGGAAGCAGGAAGCTGCTTCTGCTTCACCCACAACTGCCATTGTGCTGCACATGATCAATTGTGATCCTAGCTATTTGATAGTTGGACAGTTTGGTTTGAGGACACAAGCAAATGTAACAGTTAGCAATCCCGGCATTCCAGGGATATAACTTTTTTCTGAAACCCAAAGGAGTGCTACTCTAAAAGTAATTGAACAATCATATAACAAAGATAAACGCAAAAAGAGAAAGAAAAAATTGATATCTATTATTACTTATCATGCACGTAATAGTATAGTATAAATGATTCCTTAACCACTTTACCACTAGAGGATTTTGCTGTCTTACGTCTGGGCCACTTTTTGCGATTCGGCGCTGTGTGACTTTAACTGACAATTGCGCGGTCGTTCGACGCCATACCTAAACGAAATTTACGTACTTTTTTTCCCACAAACAGAGCTTTATTTTGGTGGTATTTGATCACCTGTGCGATTTTTACTTTTTGCGCTATAAACAAAAAAAGAGCGTTTTTTTTGAAAAAATAACAATATTTTTAACATTTTTTATATGAAATTCCCCCCAAAAAAATGTAAAAATCAATTTTTTTTTAATTTTTGGCCAATTTGTTTTATGCTACCTATGTTTGGTAAAAAAAAAATCACAATAAGCGTATTTTGATTGGTTTGCGCAAAAGTTATTGCGTTTACTAATAAAGGGAAAGATTTCTGTCATTTTTGGTGTTTTTTTTTAACGCGTAATGGCGGCGATCTGCGATTTTTTTTGCGGGACTGCGACATTTCGGCGGACAGATCAGACCCTTGACTGACATTTTTGACACTTTTGGGGGTACCAGTGACATTACTGCAGTAATCAGTGCTATATATATATATATATATATATATGCACTGTTACTGTAAAAATGACACTGGCAGGGAAGGGGTTAATTTTATTGGAGAGGGAGGGGTTAATGTATGCCTGGTGCTTACTAACGTGTGTGGGGGGAGGTGACTGTGTGACACAAGGACAGATCGAGGGTTCAACTATGCTGAACCCTGCAATCTGACCCTGCCTGTCACTTAGGAGATCCGCCCGCTTGTGTTCACACAAGCGGGCGGATCTCCACACTCGATTCCCCGACGATCGGGGAAGACCAGCGGCAATCGCCGCTGCTCCTCCCCTGGCCTGACTCCCGCTGTGACTGAATACAGTGGGAGCGAGCCTCCAGCGGCTCGCGCGTGCCGCCGAGAAAGGGGAGTGTCTGGCGACGTAGGTCTACGTCGCCAGACGATACCGAACCACTTTGCCGCAGTAGGCTCAACGTGAGCAGACGGCAAGTGGTTAAAGATCTGAAAGTCCACAAAGTGAAAAAATATCAAAAGTCCACAAAGTAAAAGAAAATGATAACAAATTAAAAAAAGTCCTCTAGGGATGACACTTCACAGTGTGACAATATAAATGTGTAAAAGCACTCCAGTGCTCATTCATTATGAAGTGACTCCAGTGCTCTTACTTCACCAATATGCACTCACCAGAATGTCATTGGTAAACAGCATTATCAATATCAATCCAATCTATAGAGATATTCCCAGCAGTCATTCCATCAATCCTCCAGATGGACAGTGCTCAATCAAGCGGAATCCTGGCCAAAAAATGCTCGCCACAGAGAGCCCAACTAGTAAAAAAACAATCCATATGGTGTACAATACAGTATAAAGCAAACACGGCTTGACTTACAGTGATTGCCGATGATCCGAGCCTCAGATACGACGGTGTGAGGTCAGCGAGGAGTGGCCTTATGTGCTAATGTCACACCGCCATATCGGATCGGCGGCCATCACTGTAGGTCTGCCTGTGTTTGTTTTATACTGTGATGTACACCATATGAAATATTTTTTACTAGTTGTTTTAAATTGCCAAATATACTAAATATAGTACTCTATATACCACTTTTTTGGGTTTCAAGTGGCAAGCATTGTTTGGCCAGGAATCCCCCTGACTGAGCACTGTCCATCTGGAGGGTTGATTGAAAGACTGCTGGGAATGTCTCTCTAGATTGTATTTATATAATGCTGTTTATCAATGACATTCTTGTGAGTGCATATTGGTGAAGGAAGAGCACTAGAGTCACTTTACCCATTTATATTGTCACACTGCGAAGTGTCATGTCTAAAAGACATTTCTCTTTCATTCATTGATGGACACAGCGCTCCATAAATCACAAGTACTGGGTTATATTGTCTTCTCCAAGAGTTGGACTAGGCAGAACAAAAAACACCTGGATACGCCCATGGGCCATCCTCAGCTTGGTATATAACCCCCCCTCTCTGCTCTAGGTTATCAGTTTTTAATCTGTCTAGTCAGGAGTAAGGACCTAGGCTCCCAGCTGGGATCTCTGGTCATAGCAATGTTTTCTCTTTCCTTACATCTTTTTTGTTTTTACAAACTACAATCAACTGCCGGGCTGGGCGGCGGGCTGGATAATCTAGATCCAGTGATCCCCCCAGCCCAGCCAGCGAGCATGTGCCGACCGCAGCCACGTGCTAGATTGGCAGCGACATAGCCTCACGGAAGTGTCCTGGGTGGAAGTGGCATGTGGGCAAAGGCCCAGAAGGAAGCATCCCCCCACCTTCCCCTGCTCAGTCTGTCTCATCTAATTCTGAGCCTGATGCCGCTGTGGACACAGCCTATCTAGGCGGACTTAATATCACACCCCCAGATCCATCCAATAGTGAGGATGATTCCTCCATGGTCACAGCAGCAAAAAAAGCGCTGGTAGACGCACCTATCACTGCAGTGCGTGAGACTTTAAAAATGGAGGATGCGGCTGATATGGCTGTGTCGTTTGGCATGCATAAGTCTCCTTGTAATCAAAAGGTGTTTCCTTATGTGCCTTATATTGACAGGTTTTCCTGTAAGGAATGGGAACAACCAAAATTACCCTTTGTGGTCCCCAAACGTTTTACTGTACATTACCCTTTATAGGAAACACTTTTAAAAAAGTGGACTAGTTCACCAGTGTTGGATCCTCCTGTTTTGAATAAAGCAGCCATGATCCCAGTAGAGAAATCCCCGTCTTTTAACCACTTCTGGACTGGAAGGATTTTCTCCCTTAATGTCCAGGCCATTTTTTGCGATTCGGCACTGCGTTATTTTAACGGACAATTGCTCAGTCTTGCGACGCTGTACCTCAATAAATTTGGTGTTCTTTTTTTCCCACAAATACTGCTTTCTTTTGGTATGATCACCTCTGCGATTTTTATTTTTTGCGCTATAAACAAAAATATAGTGACAATTCTGAAAAAAAAAAGAAAATATTTTTTCACATTCTGCTATATAACATTCCCCCCCCCCCCCCACCAAAATATATTTAAAAATCTAAATGTTTTAAAATTTTAGGCTAATTTGTTGCCTGCTACATCTTTGTGGTAAAGAAACTTGCAATAAGCGTATCTTGATTGGTTTGCGCAAAAGTTATCACGTCTACTAACTACGGGAAAGATGTCATTTTTATTGTTTTTTTTTTTTTAATAGGATTGGCAGCGATCTGTGATTTTTAGCTGGACTGCAACATTGCGGCAGACGAATTAGACCCCTAACTGACATTTTTGACACTTTTGGGGGGACCAGTGACATTACTACAGTAATCGGTGCTAAAAATATGCACTATTACTGTAATAATGACACTGGCAGGGAAGGGGTTAACACAGTGGGTGATCAAGGGGTTAAATGTGTACCTAGGGGAGTGTTTCTAACTGTATGGGAGTTGGGCTTTTAAAATGATCACAGAGACCTGTGATCCTATATAGAAGGATCACAGGTGCTCTGTGATCCTTCCAGAGAGAAGAACGGTCAGCTGTGTTTACAATAGCTGACCGTCCTTCTCTCTCAGCGGGGAATGATCCCGGGAGGCAGACAGCAATAGGAGCCGCCTGCCCCGTGCATCGGATTCCCCGCTGTCGATTGGGGGGTCGGTTCACGCAGGAGGGGGCTGCCTGCCGCAATAAAACTGCGGTGGGTGGTCGGGAAGTAGTTAAAGAACCGGCTGACAGGAAAGCAGAGGCTGTGGCACGCAGCATGTTTACTATGGCTGGATCAGCATTGCAGCCAGTCTTTTCCTCATCCCTGGTGTCTCAGATCCTAACTGAATAGGCTAAACTTTTGTGCCAGGGCCTGGGAAGTGAGCAGGTCCCCGCTGCTTATGTTGATTTAGTGGACCAGTTGGGGCTGCAGTTTATTTATGATGCAGCTTTGGATACAGCTCCTGTGCTGTCCAAATTTTCTGTTTCAGCGGTGGTAATTAGGTGCGTGCTGTGGCTTAAGAATTGGTCTGCAGACCAAACCTCTATGAACATATGATACATATGATACATATATCTTCTATATTTTTGTATCTTCAGCCTGTGCCATATCACTTTTCACTACATGCTTCCTTGCCTGGCTCTCCACCACTGTAGGAACTCTTGTCCCTTCAGCTCCCGGACCAGACGTTGGTACCCCCACCCTATGGCAGCACTCAGCAATCTGATTCAGCCAGATGTAAGTGTGATTTCCCCATTCGGGTTACACATTTGTTGAAATCTTACTGTCACTGACCAAATATCATAGTAAATATTTATACTCTAATTAAATCTAATTTTTTACCTCCAGATATATTCATCTCTATACTCCTGATGAGTGGGCAGAATAGATCCACGAAACGCGTCGAGTTTATTACAGAGATGTATTTACTGTCAGAATATGTAGACGCTGCAATGTCCTTATTGTGTGCACATTGTTACGTTACAATTGTGTCATTGGTTCACATGCGTTGTATGTTCTGCAACTTTGCATTTGGCTATGTATATGTGTATATATATTCATTGTATGCCTGTATTTCTCAATAAATGTATTTTTTGACTTTTTTAAAACCAGTGTGTTAACCTCATCTAAAGTCCCATGGGGCATACTTCTTTGTTTCTTGTATGAATTTAGGGATGGAGGTTTACACATCTGCAAGAGTGAGACCATATTTTTATTTTTCTCAAACCTCTATGAAAGCTCTCATTGATCTGCCATTTCAAGGAGATTGCCTGTGTGGGGCTACCTTGGATGACATCATTAAGGGTATCACGGGGGGTGGGGGGTACTTTCCTGCCACAGTCAAGAAAAGGGAAGGAGCTTCATGGCAGACAGGGGCCCTCCTTCCCAGCCCATAGAAAATTCTTTCATGCTTCTGGGATGGAGAAAAGGGGAAATAGATCTTTTAAATAGATTTAGAACTGGGGGGTTCGAAGCAACCTTGGCCTGGTAACAGAGCCGGGACAAGGCCATCCAGCACCCAGGGCGAAGACACCAAACTGCGCCCCCCCCCCCCCACACAAGATGTAGGAGCATAATGTTTTATCAAAATAAAAAAAATTGAGCACCAATTGGCACACTTAGCCCTAAGCATACATTCCCTTTCCAAGCCAAATATTTCCACAAACAAAAATTCTCCCTCCTCCCAGTACACATCTCTCCCTGCTGAAATCCCCCCTCCCAGCACAAATCTTTCCCCCCATCCTCTCTAAACTTAAAGCTTCTCTCTTCCCAAATGTTCCCTGCTAGCACAACTATCCCTCCTCAAAAAAGCACCGTTAGCACACATTCTCACCCCTCAAATGTCCCCTCCAAGCACAAATTCTCCCCTCTCCAAATCCCCCCTCCCAGCACCACAAATCTTCTCCTCCCCCAAATGTCCCCTCCTAGCACAATACCCATCAATTTTCCTACTGCCACAAATCATCTTCCCCAAATCCCCCCGCAAAAAAATGTTTTCCCTTCTTGCACAAATCCCCCCTCCTAGCACAAATCCTCTTCCCCCATCCCCCCAGCACAAACCCCCCAAATTCCTCCTCCTAGCACATCCCACGAAATTCCCCCTCCTAGCACAAATCCTACCCCCAAATTTCCCCTCTAGCACAAATACCCCCAATCATCCCTACTAGCATAAATCTCCCCCATCCCCATTTTTAACAGCCCAAAAATTCCCCATCCTGGCACAAATCCCCCTTCACCTCTTCTAACACAACCCCCCCCCCAAATACCCTCCTAGAACAAATCCCCCCCATCCCACCAGCAAAAATCCCCCCTCCTGGCACAAATCCTATTCCTTCCATCCCCACAGCAAAAATCCCCCCTCCTGGCACAAATCCTCTCCCCCCCCCCCTCCCACAGCACAAATATCCCTCCTGGCACAAATTCTCTTCCCTCCATCCCCACAAAAAAATCCCCCCCTCCTGGCACGAATCCTCTCCCCCCCCCATCCCAGTAGCACAAATCCCCCCTCCTAGCACAAATCCTCTTTCCCCATCTCCCCAGCACATATCCCCCCTCCTGGCACAAATCCTCTTCCCCCAACCCCACCACACAAATCCCCCCTCCTGGCACAAATCCTCCCCCCCCACCCCCCCAGCACAACCCCCCAAATCACCCTCCTAGTACCCACCTCCTAGAACAAATCCTACCAGTCAAATCCTCCCCCCATCAAAATGTTACCCCTAGCACAAAAAAAACCCATTATTCCTACTGGCACAACCCCCCCCCCCCAATACTCCTTTTTAACAGCCCCAAGACTTCCTGTTCTGGCACAAATCCATCTCCCACCCCATCCCAATTATCTCTTCAAGGACGATCCTCAAATCCCACCTCCTGGCACAAATCCTCACCCCCCCCCCAGCACGAATCACTCCTCCTAGCACCCTCCCCCCCAATTTCCCTGCTAGAAGAAATCTTATATTGTCATCTCTCAAATTCCCCATCCCAGCACAACCCCCCCCATATCAAGACGATACCAAAGTTTGTGACGAGGTCACGGGGTCCTCTGACAGACGCCTCAGGCATCCAAGGGCCATGGTAAGGCCAGTATCATCCTCGGCTCAGGCTTCTTCCGCAGTTCCTGTGAGGAATCAAGAGCGAGGACCTTCCTATCATCCTGGTGGCCGTGAACGTCCCTTTGGGCTTCCAGTTGTCCCAAGGGCTAATCTACCATCTTGCTTTACATTCGCTGGTTTTAAAGGCTTAGCTATTGAAAGCCAGGTACTGAGGGATAGAGGTTTGTCTGGATTATTGACCCCTGCTATGGTGAATGCGAAAAAGTAGTCTTCCAGCAAGATATACCATCGCATGCGTACATTTCTTGGTGTGAGTTAGTTAGCGCTCATTCTGTGACTCGGATCTTAACCTTTCTTCAACAGGGCATTAATGAGAAGTTGGCCTTGAGTACTATCAAGGGCCAGGTGTCTGCTTTGGCAATCTTCTTTCAGCGCCCCCTAGCCATGCACTCTTTAGTTCGTACCTTCATTCAGGGGGTTCGACATGTGGCTCCACCTTGGGATTTAAATTTAGTGCTTTTGGTTCTCCAGAAACCTCCATTTGAGAATATTCGGGAGATTCCCTTGTCTACGTATCCCAGAAGGTGACATTCTTGGAGGATATTACCTCGGCCTACAGGGTATCGGAATTGGCGGCATTATCCTGTCACAGTCCCGATTTGGTGGTCCATAGGGGTAAAGTTGTTCTTCGTCCCTGTCCATCATTCCTGCCCAAAGTTTTCTCTGACTTACATTTGAATGAGGACATTGTGTTGCCTTCCTTGTGTCCCAAGCCGGCTCATTCCAAGGAATTTGCTTTGCATACCTTGGATGTGGTTTGTGTGATTCGGGTGTATCTGGCAGCTACTGAGTCCTTTCGGAGCTCAGACTAGCTTTTTGTGGTTACGGATGGATCAAGAAAAGAGTGCCACTTGGGCCTTCCGTCATCAGGCATTAATATTGCAAGTTTGCAAGGCGGCCACTTGGTCGTCGGTGCATACCTTCACAAAATTCTATAAGGTAGATACTTTGGCATCTGTGGATGCTTCTTTTAGCCGCAACGTTTTGCAGGCTACTGTTTAGGAGGGGCTGTTCCCTTTTGAGGGATGTTTTTCTTTAAAACTATTTTTTTTTTTTCAGATGGACTCCTGTGACTCAGTTAAGGCTCCTGTGTCCTGGTAAGGGCACTTATGTTTATCTTAGAATGTGTATCAGCGCTGCTCCTATGAGTGACTGTTATGTTTAGCCATGGGTTTTTTTCCCCACCCCTCATTTTCCTTTTGGCTCTGCTTTTGGACGTCCCAGTAGTTATGATTTATGGAGCGACGTGTCCGTCGAAGAACGAAAGAGAAAATGTGATTTTTGTAGTTACCATAAAATCTCTCTGAGTTCATCGACGGACACAGCATCCACCCCTCTTTGGAGTTCTGATACGGCTTGTTACTAAATTGATTACCTAGAGCAGAGAGGGGGGTTATATACCAAGCTGAGGATGGTCCATGGATGTAGCCAGGTGTTTTTTGTTCTGCCTAGTCCTACTCCTGGAGGAGGCACTATAACCCAGTCTTTATTATTTATGGAGTGCTGTGTCCGTCGATGAACTCAGAGAAATGGATTTTACGGTAAGTCCAAAAATCCCATTTTTATTAAGTTGTTATTATTTTCTTTCACTTTGTGCACTTTTGATATTTTTTCACTTTGCGGACTTTGGGATCTTTATGGGATCATTTTTGATCATGATACTATTACGTGCATAGTTATAATATTAGGTATACATTTTTTCTCTTTTTGGGTTTATCTTTGTTATATTATTGCTCAATTGCTTTTAGCGCTGCACTCTTTTGAGTTTAAATTATTATTTACTAGGTTGGTCACCTAGCGCTAGCAGCTCCACCCCCTAACCACTCACTGATTTTGTACAATTATATCTGTTTTTTGAAACCATTAAATTGATTGGTTTAGTTCTGGTTAGTGATATACTGCTGGGGCTCTGGGCTTCAGCAAAATGGCAGCCCCCAGCAAGAAAAAGCAGGAGCAATGCTGGAGGTAATTTACAGCACACCTTAATTTTGATAGCATAACTTTTAATGTGGAATTTATGTTCTCATTTAAGTCTGGGGGGGGGGGGGTGTTACAGTGCAGATGTGGCAACCACTGGGGTCAGGTCTGGGGGGGGGGGTTCTAACTTAGACTAGAGTGAGCTGTTGTTTTTATGTGAACTAGTTTTTGTGGACTGCATTAGATACTGTTCCTGACTGTTCAAAGGAGAAATGTTTGCTGGTCAGCTTGGGTTTTCCTAATTGTCAGTTTCTTTATCCTTCAAATAACACCAGCTTTGCATGCCTACGACCTAATTTTTAAATAAAAAACTTGATGGCAGACAGAATATGTAGGCATTTTCGATCATCTTCCAGAGTTTAAGGTCAGTTGGAGAAAGACGGCTGTAGTCTCTCATTTATCCAAGGTAATGGGACAATAGGAGAACACTTCATAGTATAGCTCAATTTTAATGCCCTATTACGGAAACTCTCCAGCTGTTGTACTGAACAGATGGGAGCTCACAGGACATTTACAAAGACATGAAATGGCACAAAAGGTGTGTTAGGAAATGGAGCAGACAATATAACTTCTAATATAATACTTAACTCTATGACCTGGTAATGAATCTACATTTACAGACTTATATCTACTGGTCCATTCTTTTTCCAATATTTTGAATGTAAAAACACTTTTCGGTCTTTTATGTTGTCGTAACATGAGCAATAAAACATTTGTTCCAAAAATACGGATTCTTGTAATATAAATATGCTATGTTTGTTCTCTGTTTCCCTTTCTACTCACATTATAGGATTGCCTATATTAATATTACTAATAACTATAATTTATGCTGCTCCTTATGTAAGCACACTCTGGTGGTTACACCATTTGCATGGCATTGCTGGTATTCTGTATTGAATATCCACCAGGGACGCTAGCTATTTGGCATTCTCACTGTTCTTCAATAGGTTTTATTTGAGCACCCTTGTTTCCTGTCACAACTCTTTTTCTGCAAATGAAATAAGGCTTTCATAATCAGCAACAGCATGTAGACAAACCCCTGGTTACTATTTCTGGCTCCAGATTTCTAAAAATTTGCAAGTGAGACATCTACCATCTCATCCCTATGTGTTCTGGGCTTTCCTGGGGGCCCAGATTCATCATGGTAGGTATTAGGAAGTTTGCTGGTCTCCCCTCAGAGCTGTCCATCCCCAGTTACTCTGACCAGGGAAGAGGCTCTCCGGAGAGGATGGCAGAGAGGTGCTGAGCAGAGCTGTCGCCTGTGTGTAGCGATCCCAGTCTTCGTTCCTCGTCCACCCAGGCATATACCAACAATCAGAGGGGTCCTATCCAGCTATTAAACAGGAAGAGAGGAGGACATCGATAGTGGATGATTACCTACAAGCAGATATATTTGTCTTTTCTGGTAAGAGGCTTCTCCTTCCCCTCTTGGAGAGGAGAGAAGAATTCCATTTGATTCCTTCCTTCACCTGAGCACTTGGATTTGTATACTATCACACCCTAATACACATTTTCTTTGGTAAGGGAAGCCAGTCTTTAAGTGGTGATGGGATATCTGCACAATTTTCTTTTGTGAAGCTGAAGCCAAGTTGCATTCAGTATCAACACGGACTATTTTGGACTTTGTTGACTATTATCATTCTCACTTACCTTACTGTCTACCTATAATATATTTTGTTAACATATTTGTTTATTTATTGTACAAACCACCACCCAAGTATATTCACTCACTTGTTATGTTTTTGGTCACAGATTCACGTAAGTGAACAGATGGATATTTATATTGTGATTTCTTACTACAAGACCTACTTGAGTTGTTGTGATTTTTTACTAGAGTGTAGTCACCAGTGTGTAACACACTGTTTCCTTTTGTAACATCACCAGTTTTGGTATTTATTCATTCATAAGTTTTTAGCGCACCTGCTTTTCATTTATCACCATTGTTCATGTAGCGACTGACATAATTCTCAAGTGTATAAAAGTCTGTTTCTTGTGCAATAAAGGAGTTAGTTGTTTTCAGACACATACAAGCTAAGTTCAGGCTAGTGTTGTATGTAGGGCGGCTGGGATTATATATCTATGTACTGGACTGTAGGAAGCCGTATACTGACGGAAGACCACAAGTACAGTGTAGGTATGAGGTTCCGTTACACTGTCATATAGGGGGCTTATCAGCCACCATATGAATGCATTAAAGCTAATTTGAAAAATGAAAAAGAAAAAGCATAAAGACAAAAATGTAAAAAAAGCCCTTGCCCTTATGTGCTCACACATATAAATGCAGTCAGGCAAAAACAAGTGTACTATGCATATTAGGTATCCCTGTGCATACCGGAGTAAAATCACTCTAGGTCCATCATTCACAGTTAACACTAAGCTGATGACCTGTAAAAGTGCTGCCTATAGACAATTTTAGGTACTGTAGTTTTTGCAATTTCACAGGTGTGTGTAATAATTGGGTCTGTATTTCACTTGTTGCAACCTTATATTTAATAAAAAAAATGTAGTACTATATTGTGTTCATTGGCACTAACATTAATTTTAATGTATTTTATTTACTGAAAATTAAGCTAGCACAAACATTGCGTGAACATTGCAATTTCAACTATTTTATTCTAAAGGTTATCTGCTATTAGAAAATATATATAACGTTTTGGGGGTTTTAAGTAATCCTATTGCTTAAATTGTGCATTTTAACATGTGTGCACAAAAATGAAAAATAAATAAAGAGCTCTGGCAGTAAACGGGTTTAAGGGTATGTAAACCCTAATGAACATCTTTTATTTGGTCTGGTAAATAAACCAAGTATTTTGTTACAGGGATGCTTTTATGATGCAATTTTATTGGTTACATTATTCTCAGCTAGCTCTAAGGACTGCGGAAAGCCTCCTCCTTTTTTATAGAGCCAAAAAAGGATGAAAATACTTTCTTTAGGGCTCTTTCACACGGTCCGCCTCCTTCGGCGGACTCCATGCTGCTCGGGGGATCGATCCGCTGATCCCTGCTGAGCAGGCAGATGACAGTTCCCTCTCTGCTCTGTGTGTGGAGAGGGAGGTGTCAGAGCCCCGCTGCTCTCTATGGGGGAATCGGATGAGAGCGGACCGTCTGTTCCCTCTCATCCGATCCCATCCAATCCGATCCCCTGGACAGATGGAAAATAGGGTTTCCATCCATCCGGATTTCAGGGACAGGATCAGATGCGGATGGCAGCGGGTGTCACAGCTGCCATACGCTGCCCCATAGGGATGCGTGGAGGATCTGTTTAGGTTCACCTAAAAAACTGACAGGCGGATCAGATCGGAGCGTTCGCGTGAAAGGGGCCTTATTGTGACAATGCAGTGAGTCAGCATTGTGATCCTAGGATGGAAGCTGTGTTACTGGCAGGGTCACCAGGTAAGGAAAAAAATACCTGAAAAAAGAAAACTAATGTAGCTACCACATCTAAGGATTGTTAAGCTGCAATATCTAGATTTTCGTTCTTGGGTTTAGATCTGCATTAATGAGAGCACTTAATGATATAAGTATGGGAGTTGATATTGCTGAAATAGCTTTTAAAGGCATCCTGATCCTGGTGTCATTACCTATTAAGTCAAGAAACATGATATTATATATAAAATATGTGAATGGTCATATGCATCCTGAATAGGACACCAAATGATATTGTACTAGTTGTTAACTACTTCGGGTATTCCGCTTAGTTCACTGCAGTAGATTCATTAAAGAAAATAACATTCAGCAGAGTGGAGGATAATGTAAAGAAATTCAATCCTTAAAAACAGCTGAATCAACAATGTTTTTATTAATTAAGAAAGTCAATACAGCATATTTCTTGATTCAAGGTCATTTCCCCATGCAGGGTGCAGGTATCTAACTTGAATCATAAAAGTCAGATATTAAATGGGACACCTACACAGTTCATTGGATACCCATCCAATCAATTACAGCTTATATAAATAAGCTGTAAATCATTAAATGAGAAATAAATAATAAATGAGATAATAAATGTCCTCCTGTATGCCCTTTATTTACTTATTTAGTCTATTTTGTTTCTATTAGCTGTAAATATCCATTATGGTCATTGAAAAGTATCCAACAGCCACAATAATGCATTTTTATTTACTAATTTGTTTTAATCAGATCTCTTTTTGTAGTTTATTTTTGTCAATGGCCATTTTACATTGATAATATTTTACTTATGGTCCTTTTTAATAAACATTATATATCCTTCTCAGTGGTGAGATTCAGCCGGTTCGCACCTATTCCAGAGAACCTGTTACTAAAAATTTACAATTTCGCCGAACCGCCGAACAGACTTACTTTTCAGAGACCCGTTGCACCATCTGGAATGGATCATCCGCATCAGATCTGACTCAGCTGGCTCTGGCTGTGGCCGCTCTCTCTCTCCGGAGGGGAGGCGGGCGGGAGCCCCTCCACACACACACACACAGCACTGGTAAATAGAGCCGCTTGGCGTCTAGCAACCAGTGACGTCACATCTTCCTCCTCCACGCCGCCACCACGCCTACTCCAATTTGGCTCCGCCTCCACTCCATCCACTTCTTTCAGTGCAGTTAGCACTGCAGGCTGCCTGCAGGTGCGTGCAGCACGTGAGGAGGAACAGCTTGGTGGAAACAAGAGGATTCAGGAGGAGCCCGAATAAATGTTCTTCACTCTTCAGCCTTCAGGTATGAGTCACTGATTCTTTGACCTTAAATGTTTTTATTAAAAATGCGTGAAATAAGATAGATAGGCAACAAAGACTCCTATACCATGTGTGTTACACTTCCCAGGTGTCAGGAATAAATCCTCCTGAAGAGCGAACACATCAATAGCGCTGCTAATGTGGTCGCTCTTCAGGAAGATTTGTTCCTGACAACTGGAAAGTATAACACACATGGTAATAGGAATCATGGTAAATGTTTTACAATGCGGCATCGTTTTTAAATACCTAGGCCCCCTTGACCGTGACCCTTAAGAAGTGACTGTACTTAACCACTTCTGGACCGGAAGATTTTCCCCCTTCATGACCAGGCCATTTTTTGCAATTTCGGCACTGCATTACTTTAATTGATGTCCTTTTTTTCCCACAAATAGAGTTTTCTTTTGGTGGTATTTGATCACCTGGGAGATTTTTATTTTTTGCGCTATAAACAAAAAAATAACGACAATTCTGAAAAAAAAAAATATATTTCTTACTTTCTGCTATATAACATTCCTTTTAAAGAAAATTTAAAAATCAAATTTTTTCATAATTTTAGGCCAATTTGTATTCTGCTACATATTTTTGGTAAAAAAATCCCAATAATTGTATACTGATTGGTTTGCGCAAAAGTTATCGCGTCTACGAACTAGGGGAAAGATTTATGTCATTTTTATTTATTTTTTTTACTAATAAAGGTGGCAATCTGAGATTTTTAGTGGGACTGCAACATTACAGCGGACAGATCGGACCCCTAACTGACATTAGATAAAAAAAAAAAAAAAAATTACACGATGCTTGAAAGTCGGAACTGGTTACTAAACTTTTTGAATCCCACCACTGATCCTTCTGTTCATATTGCTTAAGGCTCCGTTCACATGTTAGCGTATGGATCACAGGCAGAATCGCCGCGGTTCCGCCCGCGATCCGGAGATTATTGCAAATTGCGGGACGCCTGTGCGTTACCCGTTGATTTGCAATAGACCCCCAAACGCTGAGCAATGTTGCCGCGATTTCCGCCTGCCGAATCGTGGTAACATCGTGCAAAAAAAAATCGCGGGACGCAATACGATCCAAAGAAGCTCTTGTACTTTTTTGGTCGTAATGCGTCCTGCAATTTTTTTTGCACGATGTTACCGCGATTCGGCAGGCGGAAATCGCGGCAACATCGCTCAGCGTTTGGGGGTCTATTGCAAATCAACGGGCAACGCAGAGGGGTCCCGCGATTTGCAATAATCTCCGGATCGCGGGCGGAACAGCGGCGGTTCTGCACGTGATCCATACGCTAACATGTGAACGGAGCCTTAGTGATCCTGTACTTACCGTAGCTAAGCATAGTCATAGGTTCACTTAAATGCTGTTGTCCTGCTCTGATGCTTCCTTGCATGATGCAGTGCCCAGTAGTGTTTGGGTCACTAAATGGAAGACATGAGCTTGTAACTTGGTGGAAAAACCCTTGGGCCTCACTAAAGATGGTTATATATTGAAAAATGTAGCCGATGCAGCAGGGACCGGTCAAATTTCAATCACTGTGTCACAATCCCTGCTTGACAGATCCTTTGATTAACGGCCATTTTTAACCCACAGTTTCACAATTTGATTTAAAATTTTTTGTATTAAAATAACTTATAATAGCATATTGCAGATTACCATAATGTCTCTCTGAGATATTCAAGGTTGACAGATTATTTAGTTGTAGGCTTTTTTTTTTTCCTTTACCTCTCCTCTGCCTTTCTCTTCTCTTCTCTTCCCTTCTCTTCCCTTCACTTCCCTATCTCCACTTTCTTGCTCCTTAGAACTGCAAAGTGAACATCTAACAAAGTTAAGGCAAATGTAAATATTATAAATAAAGAGAAGAATTCTGCGCTCAGGTGTAATCATAGTAAAAATAGCCTCCAGCACTATAGGCCTTGATACAAACCTAAAATCAAACAATGGTAAAAAAAAAGTGCAGTGCTCAAAAACAAATTGCAAACAAATTCAAATAAGCATAATCATATAAAATAATATAAAGAGATCAATTATCATGTGAAAAAGTTATATCCATCCAAAAATGTGAGAAAAGTGAATAACATAAATTCATATATGATAAGTCCACCCAAATAAATGATAAAAAGTTCCAAAAAAGTGGGCGGGGCCAGTGAGAGGGACGCGGTCATGCCAGCCAGGACCTGGAAGTGGATACATAGCACGAGGAGAGAGTTCTGATGACTGTATTTTGCAGCATACTATGTCGCCTGTTCTAACATTGGCTTTGTGAGTACTTTAACCCATTCATTTTAAATTGGTTTATTTAAAACTACACCATGAGAGATTCTTTCTATTTCTCCTGACAACTGCTTTTGAGTGTTACAAGGAGGGTCTTTCTCAGAGGTCTGGTGATTCCCTTGCCATATGGAGTATATACAGAGCTTGTTTAAACATCTGTTATAGGTGGTCTAACCTGGTAAAGTGCATTCATTCACTAGAGCACATTTTGTGGTGAAGGCGTTTCTATAACCACATTGCTTGCCAAAAAGGGGTTTTGTCTCAGAGGATTCCTCACTTTTTTGGAACTTCTTATCATTTATTTGTGTGTACTTATTACATATATGAAATTTTGTTATACACTTTTCTCATGTTTGTGGAGACGCATCTAGCAACTAATTTTGTTTTTTGGATGGATATATCTTTTTCACATGATAATTGATCTCTTCCTATTATTTAACCACATAACGACTGCTCACATTGCTGCTACTGCGACGATGTGGCTCGTTATCATCCAGCAACGTAGACCTACGTCGCTGGACTCCTCCCCTCTTGGGCGGCGCGCATGCGCCGCCGGAGGCTCGCTCCCGCTGTTTTCAGTCACAGCGGGAGTCAGGCCAGGGGAGGTGCGGTGGTGATCACCGCCGCTCTTTCCCGATCCTCGGGGAATCGAGTCTGGAGATCCGCCCGCTTGTGTAAAAAAAGCGGGCGGATCTCCTAAGTGACAGGATGGGTCAGATTGCATAGCTGAACATGCGATCTGTCCCTGTGTCACTCAGTCACCTCCCCCCACACATGTCAGTAAGCACCAGGCAAACATTAACCCCTCCCTCTCCAATAAAATTAACCCCTTCCCTGCCAGTGTCATTTTTACAGTAACAGTGCATATTTATAGCACTGATTACTGTAGTAATGTCACTGGTACCCCCAAAAGTGTCAAAAATGTCAGTCAAGGGTCCGATCTGTCCGCCGCAATGTCGCAGTCCCACAAAACAAATCACAGATCGCCGCCATTACTCGTTAAAAAAAACCCACCAAAAATGACAGAAATCTTTCCCTTAGTTAGTAAGCGCAATAACTTTTGCGCAAACCAATCAAAATACGCTTATCGCAATTTTTTTTACCAAAAATATGTAGCAGAAAACAAATTGGCCAAAAATGATAAAAAATTTTGATTTTTACATTTTTTTGGGGGGAATTTCATATAAAAAAATGTGAAAAATATTGTTATTTTTTTTCAAAATTTCCGCTCTTTTTTTGTTTATAGCGCAAAAAGTAAAAATCGCACAGGTGATCAAATACCACCAAAAGAAAGCTCTGTTTATGGGAAAAAAGGACGTAATTTTGTTTAGGTCTGGCGTTGCATGACCGCGCAATTGTCAGTTAAAGTCACACAGTGCCGAATCGCAAAAAGTGGCCTGGACGTAAGACAGCAAAATCCTCCGGTGGTAAAGTGGTTAATATGATTATCCTATTATGAATTTGTCTGAAATTTAATTTTGAGCACTGCACTTTTTACAATTAAATGTAAATACTGTATTAGGAAATGGGTATGTAACAAAACTTGTAGCTTCTTTACAGATTTTCTATTTGTGCTTGTTCAGCCCACATTAGAGAGTGTTTCTAATGTTATGTTTAGGTGCCCCCTAGCAGCTAAAGGGCATTGTGGCCAAACCGCATAGCTAAGGGCCTACACTGAGGATGGACTGAGAGGGGTAAACTGGTGACATTGGGTTGGAATTGCTGAGCTCAACCCAGTTGCACTCATTCTTATGCATTTTAGGAGGGTAATAGTTGAGTCTCAAGCCCTCCTATCAGTTCTCCTTGTACAACAAAAGGGCCTTATTATTCTTGCGTCCTTAGGCAAAGACAGACGCCACTACATAAACAAAGACTTGTTTCCCAATTTGATCTCAGGCCTGGTCTCTGAGTGTGGTCCTGTACTGTGACTAAGGATTGCATTGCAGTAGCCTGGATGTCCAGGTAAGTGCTTCAAGGAACTGCCCACTCCGCCAGCAGCAATTCATCACTGACTCCTGTCCTGAACTGGTTGCTTGCCATTTTTCCACCACCCTGATTAAATTCATAGGCTATACTATGGCCATTCCTACATCCCTTTGCAACACAAAAACAAAGCAAATTTTGCGGGATGCTTCCTAAGTTGCAAAACATGTTAACCACTTAAGCCCCGGGAAGATTTTACCCCCTTCCTGACCAGGGCCTATTTTGCGATTCGGCACTGTGTGACTTTAACGGACAATTGCGCGGTCGTGCGACACTGTACCTAAACAAATTTGACGTCCTTTTTTTCCCATAAACAGAGCTTTCTTTTTGTGGTATTTGATCACCTGTGCGATTTTTTGATAGTGCGCTATAAACAAAAAAAAGTGTCAATTTTGCAAAAATAACAATATTTTTCACATTTTTTTATTTGAAATTCCCCCCCAAAAAATGTAAAAATCTAAATTTTTTAACATTTTAGGCCAATTTGTTTTATAAAAAATAAAAGGTGTACTGCGCTATGGATAAATATAATGTGCTATACCTACATGCAGCTGTTCAAAAAATATGGTAGTGACCAAATTTCTAAAAATGCAGTGCCTAATACCAGCGCAAAGAGGTATACAATAATAAATAGTATTAATAAATAATAAATACCACTCATAAATAAATAATATTAAAGTGCAACGTGCAATTCATGTGCAATTCATGTGCAAATAATATCCTGTGATATCCCCACTGCGGGGTTTTATAAATAATTGAATCAGTGAAAAATACAATAAATAAGTAAATAAATGGTGCCAGTCCAATATATAAGCAAAGATAAGCAGTGGTAGTCCAATAAATAGATAAACCAAGTAAAGTCCAAAGAAGTCCCAAAGGTGCTTAGGTGCCAAGAGGAAAGTGCAAAATCATGCCATTAATCCAGTGCTGTGAATAGTGTAAGTCCTCCCCCTTTGGTTGTTCAACTTACCGGACTAAGATGACCCCCAAGCTATATAGCCAGAAGGGTCAGTAAAGCTTGTGTCCCAGTAAGGAACTTGGTATAGAAATCCTTAGGGATAAGGTGTCTGTGGCTTTCAGTATTTCCCAGTAACCCGATGTACATAGGTGGAGAAAAGAAGCTCACAATAGTGTAACTCCGATATGACTTTTAATAGGTATAGATAAAGGATTACACTCACATTTAGTAGTAAAAATTCAGGCAGATAAAAATATAAGGCAAGTCTGGAAACCTTCCTGGCCGTGGAGTGCGCTCGGGATGGCTCCTGGTCCTGGCGTGCGTTCCACCATACTGGAAGTGACGTGCCGATGACCGTAAATCGGACATTGCATTGACGCGTTTTGCCCTCCCCTTTGGGCGTTATCAAAGACTTATTTCCGGTCTGCGTCGATAGACCTGCTATATATACTTCCACATCTAATTAACAAGATTCGACTTCCTGTTCCTGTTAGGTGTACCTAGCCTCAAATACACCCAACAGGAAGTCTAAAACCGCCATAATACAGCAGATTGACTTAAAACATAAACTAAAACAAACAGTCTTGGACAAAATCACAATACATAATACATACAACGTTCGGGCAATCATTAAGGACACTTTCAACATGGGTATAAATTCATTAATCTCCATCAATACGGATGAAGGTTATCAGCCCAGGCCGGCTATTTGTATATGGACACCAGAATAGAAATATATATATATATATATAAACCCCTGATATATTGCTAATATTAAGCAATGGACCAAAAATATTAATCAATAATAGACCAAGAAATGGTAAAATTGGAAAATACATCTACAGAGGTAAAATTATTATCTCTGATACACATGAAAGAATATCATAATTAATTAAAAATTGGTTAAAAATAATTAAAAGTGGTAAAAGTGAATGGATAAAATTATGATAAAAATAGTTTATATATATATATATTTATTTCTAAAACAAAATCAATATACATATCCATATCATAATATACTACCAATTGGATAAAAAGCAGTTGAGGTCAAACTCTACGTTTAATCCCTCAGGCTGCATAGTCTTTAATAAATAAATCCATTTCCCCTCATTTTGTGAGATTCCCTGTTTCATATTTCCCCCCTCCAATTGGGCCTTACTATATATTCCTTGATCTAACGGGGGCGTTGTGCAATATGCAAAACTTCTAAATATATAGCTCGTAAAACTACACAATTTGCATCCACTAGTAAAGGAACCAATTTTAAAATAGACAAATTTATTACTTGCACATCCACCCATGTAACATATCTTCTGGAGTGTCCATGTAAGCTCCAATACGTGGGTCACACTACTCGTGAGCTAAGGGTTCGTTTAAGGGAACATGTAACTAATATAAAAAATGGTTTTAAAAAACACAGCCTGTCCAACCATTTTAGATTGGTACATATTAAGGACCCCTCCAGTTTAAAATTGTGTGGGATTGACAGAGTAAGGCCCAATTGGAGGGGGGGGGGAAATATGAAATAGGGAATCTCCAAAATGAGGGGAAATTGATTTATTTATTAAAGACTATGCAGCCTGAGGGATTAAACGTAGAGTTTGACCTCAACTGCTTTTTATCCAATTGGTAGTATATTATGATATGGATATGTATATTTATTTTATTTTAGAAATATATACAGTGCCTTGCGAAAGTATTCGGCCCCCTTGAACTTTGCGACCTTTTGCCAAATTTCAGGCTTCAAACATAAAGATATAAAACTGTAATTTTTTGTGAAGAATCAACAACAAGTGGGACACAATCATGAAGTGGAACAAAATTTATTGGATATTTCAAACTTTGTTTACAAATAAAAAACTGAAAAATTGGGCGTGCAAAATTATTCAGCCCCTTTACTTTCAGTGCAGCAAACTCTCTCTAGAAGTTCAGTGAGGATCTCTGAATGATCCAATGTTGACCTAAATGACTAATGATGATAAATAGAATCCACCTGTGTGTAATCAAGTCTCTGTATAAATGCACTTGAACTGTGATAGTCTCAGAGGTCCGTTTAAAGAGCAGAGAGCATCATGAAGAACAAGGAACACACCAGGCAGGTCCGAGATACTGTTGTGGAGAAGTTTAAAGCTGGATTTGGATACAAAAAGATTTCCCAAGCTTTAAACATCCCAAGGAGCACTGTGCAAGTGTTAATATTGAAATGGAAGGAGTATCAGACCACTGCAAATCTACAAAGACCTGGCTGTCCCTCTAAACTTTCAGCTCATACAAGGAGAAGACTGATCAGAGATGCAGCCAAGAGGCCCATGATCACTCTGGATGAACTGCAGAGATCTACAGCTGAGGTGGGAGACTCTGTCCATAGGACAACAATCAGTCGTATACTGCACAAATCTGGCATGTATGGAAGAGTGGCAAGAAGAAAGCCATTTCTTAAAGATTTCCATAAAAAGTGTCGTTTAAAGTTTGCCACAAGCCACCTGGGAGAAACACCAAACATGTGGAAGAAGGTGCTCTGGTCAGATGAAACCAAAATCGAACTTTTTGGCAACAATGCAAAGCGTTATGTTTGGCGTAAAAACAACACAGCTCATCACCCTGAACACACCATCCCCACTGTCAAACATGGTGGTGGCAGCATCATGGTTTGGGCCTGCTTTTCTTCAGCAGGGACAGGGAAGATGGTTAAAATTGATGGGAAGATGGATGGAGCCAAATACAGGACCATTCTGGAAGAAAACCTGACGGAGTCTGCAAAAGACCTGAGACTGGGACGGAGATTTGTCTTCCAACAAGACAATGATCCAAAACATAAAGCAAAATCTACAATGGAATGGTTCACAAATAAACATATCCAGGTGTTTTGAATGGCCAAGTCAAAGTCCAGACCTGAATCCAATTGAGAATCTGTGGAAAGAACTGAAAACTGCTGTTCACAAAACGCTCTCCATCCAACCTCACTGAGCTTGAGTTGTTTTGCAAGGAGGAATGGGCAAAAATTTCAGTCTCTCGATGTGCAAAACTGATAGAGACATACCCCAAGCGACTTACAGCTGTAATCGCAGCAAAAGGTGGCGATACAAAGTATTAACTTAAAGGGGCTGAATAATTTTGCACGCCCAATTTTTCAGTTTTTTATTTGTTAAAAAAGTTTGAAATATCCAATAAATTTCGTTCCACTTCATGATTGTGTCCCACTTGTTGTTGATTCTTCACAAAAAACTACAGTTTTATATCTTTATGTTTGAAGCCTGAAATGTGGCAAAAGGTCGCAAAGTTCAAGGGGGCCGAATACTTTCGCTAGGCACTGTATATATAAACTATTTTTATCATAATTTTATCCATTCACTTTTACCACTTTTAATTATTTTTAACCAATTTTTAATTAATTATGATATTCTTTAATGTGTATCAGAGATAATAGTTTTACCTCTGTAGATGTTGGATTTTCCAATTTTACCATCGTTGTCAAATTTCTTGGTCTAATATTGATTAATATTTTTGGTCCATTACTTAATATTAGCAATATATCGGGGGTTTATATACGTATATATATTTCTATTCTGGTGTCCATATACAAATAGCCGGCCTGGGCTGATAACCTTCATCCGTATTGATGGAGGTTAATGAATTTATACCCATGTTGATTTAGAAAGTGTCCTAAATGATTGCCCAGGCGTTGTATTTATTAATATGTGATTTTGTCCAAGACTGTTTGTTTTCGTTTATGTTTTAAGTCAATCTGCTGCATTATGGCGGTTTTAGACTTCCTGTTGGGTGTATTTGAGGCTAGGTACACCTAACAGGAACAGGAAGTCGACTCTTGTTAATTAGATGTGGAAGTATATATAGCACGTCTATCGCCGCAGACCGGAAATGCGTCTTTGATAACGCCCAAAGGGGAGGGCGAAACGCGTCGATGCAATGTCCGATTTACGGTCATCGGCACGTCACTTCCAGTATGGTGGAACGCACGCCAGGACCAGGAGCCATCCCGAGCGCACTCCACGGCCAGGAAGGTTTCCAGACTTGCCTTATATTTTTATCTGCCTGAATTTTTACTACTAAATGTGAGTGTAATCCTTTATCTATACCTATTAAAAGTCATATCGGAGTTACACTATTGTGAGCTTCTTTTCTCCACCTATGTACATCGGGTTACTGGGAGATACTGAAAGCCACAGACACCATATCCCTAAGGATTTCTATACCAAGTTCCTTACTGGGACACAAGCTTTACTGACCCTTCTGGCTATATAGCTTGGGGGTCATCTCAGTCCAGTAAATTGAACAACCAAAGGGGGAGGACTTACACTATTCACAGCACTGGATTAATGGCATGATTTTGCACTTTCCTCTTGGCACCTAAGCACTTTTGGGACTTCTTTGGACTTTTCTTGGTTTTTATCTATTTATTGGACTACCACTGCTTATCTTTGCTTATATATTGGACTGGCACCATTTATTTACTTATTTATTGTATTTTTCACTGATTCAATTATTTATAAAACCCCGCAGTCGGGATATCACAGGATATTATTTGCACATGAATTGCACGTTTTAGTTTAATATTTTTCATTTATAAGTGATATTTATTATTTATTAATACTATTTATTATTGTATACCTCTTTGCGCTGGTAGTTGGCACTGCAATTTGTTTTATGCTACATATGTTTGGTAAAAAAAATCGCAAAAAGCGTATTTTGATTGGTTTGCGCAAAAGTTATTGCGTTTACTAACTAAGGGAAAGATTTTTGTCATTTTTGTTGTTTTCTTTTAACAAGTAATGGCGGCGATCTGCGATTATTTTTGCGGGACTGCGACATTGCGGCGGACAGATTGGACCCTTGACTGAAATTTTTGACACTTTTGGGGTTACCAGTGACATTACTACAGTAATCAGTGCTATACATATGCACTGTTACTGTAAAAATTACACTGGCAGTGAAGGGGTTAACTTTATTTGAGAGGGAGGGGTTAAGTGTGTCCCTAGGGACGTGTTTCTTACTGTGATTGGATGTGGCTTGATGTGTAAGAACAGAAATCAACGGTCCTACATAGTAGAACCGTGTGATCTCCATTCTTACACAGGGAAGAATGACAGGCGGCTTTGTTTACATTAGCCGTCTGCCTTTCTCCCGGTGTAATGGACGATCGCGAGTGCCCGGCGGACATCAGGTCTGCCGGGCACACATGCGGGGGGGTCCGTGACCGAGCAGGAGCGGTAGCGCGCCTCCGGCGGCGCGCGCTCGCTCCCTAGAGCCTCACAGGCTAGCGACGTAGCCCTACATCGCTTTGCCTGTGAGGGGCTGACCTCCACAGTAAATAGTCGTGCGGCGGTCAGCAAGTGGTTAAAAGCAGTTCCGCACACTGGCATATATAAACCGGTTCACATAACACAGTTCAGCCCTTTGCTGCTATTTGCTCACTTCCTGAGCTACACAAAAAGGTGTGTTGTGGTATGATAAATTCCATCCAGTTGTAAAACACTGCTCTAGGATAAAGTCATTCATGATGTTTCTAGTCTATAGCAGGGAAAACCTGCAGGGGAAAAAGTCTACTGAAAGTATGCAGCATGGCAATGACCCTCTCCCGTCAAATGGAAGCCCACCCAAGGCCTTCCCAAAACAGCAGGTTTTAAATTATGTTACCCTTTCTCTGTCCCATGCAGGACTGGACTCACATGGCATGATGCATGATATATATATTATGGCCATGTCAAAATGGCCACCCAAATCTTGTGAGATTTCAGTGTCAACAGTAGGCACTGACCTCAAGATTGTTGAAGCCCAATGCAGAGGACAAATAAGTCTTTCACTGGGCTTCCCAAGTGCAGTGTTTCTCAACTCTCGTCCTCAGGGCAAACTAACAGGCCAGATTTTAAATTTTATTTTGGGGCGATGCAGACTAGAATACTGCAATCACTGAGCAGCAAATGATATCACCTGTGATGTATTTTAGTTTTTTTGCAAACCTGGCCTGTTAGTGTGCCCTGAGGATCGGAGTTGAGAAACACTGCCCTAGTGCACAGAGCACAGCAGTGGTCATGTGATTGCTCTGTGCTCCATACAGTGACACCTTGTTTTAATGGCCAAACAAAGCTATTCAAGGGTTGTATTCTTTCTACACAATAGCACAGGATGATATAATAGAACCAGCACCTGTATGAGAGGTAGTAGTACTACAGTATTTTCTTCATTTATCATTAGCTATTTTTATCAATATATAATTTATTATTTAATAAATACATTTAAAGCGGAGTTCCACCCGTTTGGTGTTTATTAAAGGTCAGCAGCTACAAAAAGTGTAGCTACTGACTTTTAATAAACACACACTCACCTGTCCCATGGTCAAGCAATATGGCCGGCAGGAGCCTTTGTTCTCTCCCTCTTCTCTCCGCGGCGCCGGCATCCCTAGTGTGGGCACCTATGACAGCTTGTGGCTTCACAGCCAGGTGCGCACTGCGCATGTGTGAGTCGCGCTGCGCATCCTGAGTGGATGGGCAATCTCCTGGGACCTGTGACATGTCCCAGAAGATTGCAGGGAGGGAGAGGCGAACTTCCACTCAAGCCCGAGTGGAAGTAGGAGCAGGTACCTGTCAAATCTAGGTACCCGCTCCCACCCAAAAAAAATGACATGCCTAAGGAGGCCTTAAAGCAGAAGTTCCACTTTTGGGTGGAACTCCACTTTAATATGTATTTACTACTAAGCTTTACATTTCTCTGTGTTATAGAACATAAAACATTTTCTTGTGAGAATGCTGTAAGTGACATTGTTCAACATGTGAAGCTACAATTAGGTTGGGGTTGGTCCAGTGGACATAAGGTTAGAGCTAAGAGAAGAAGCATGACAAAGGGGGATGAATAACTATTAAAAATAACTGAGAAATGTTTTTTATGTTCCTCCAGTTGGGGGGAGGTTATTAAAAATTACTGAGCACTGAATTATCTATTGTTGATGACAATGCTACTCTTATTCAATTTTAGCTCAGCATAAGCTAACAAAGATTTTGTGACTTTACTTAAAGCTGACCTCCAGGCAAACAGTTACCAAGCAGTTGTAATATATATATATATATATATATATATATATATATATATATGGGAGATGTTTTACAAACCAAATGACTTCGATGTATGCAACCTTGCCAAACAGCATAAGCCAAATTAGGACTTGAGTTTTCTCTACTATAGTAAAAGTAATTGTAAACCGACCTTTTTTTACAAATTATTTTAATAACAAACATGTTAGATTTACCTGCTCTGTGCAATGGTTTTGCACAGAGCAGCCCTGATCTTCCTCTTCTCAGGTCCCCCGCTGGCATTCCTATGGAAGCCGCTTCCCACATTCGCACACCTGTAGGCTTGATCCCGAGCCACGCATTCGGCGTCCATTGACTCAGACGGTGCAGCTCGGTCATGTTCCCGCGTCACATGATTTGATTGACTCTGTTTCTGCTTTTGGGCATATTGCTGGATAGAGAATGGGGGTGGAGGGGGGGGGGGTGGCTTTGGGTGTACTGCACACAGAAGGTTTTTTACTTTTAATGCATAAATTACACGCATTCTACCTTTACAGCCACTTTAAGCAATATATCTGGATCACATCCCTACCCCCTAGCCTGTGAGTGTACTGCAAAGGAGGAGCAGTAGATTGATGTAGTCATCTTTGTACTTTTTCCTCCTGTCAGCATATTTTTTAACACAAGTGCAAGCAGCACACTAAATTTTCTCCCAGTGCTGCCCTTTTCTTTCCCCTGTTGTAGCCTACAGGGGATCACAAGATGCTGATGTCAAGTCACATTCATTAACTTAATTCATTTGATTGTTACAATTAATTGCATGTTTTTTTAACCAATACATAGCTGCATGAATTCATTTTTGTATATAGCTTCCTAGAGTTAGGAATGTTTGTTATTAGTTGTAAGTTATTAGTAAGGAATTTCTAAATATGACTGTCACACTACCCTGATTTGTATCTGACAAGGACATATCTCTCTCTTATATGTTAAAGTGATCCTTACACAAATTTAGCATGTGATAAAAAATTACTGAGGTAGCAGTTATCTCCCTTAAACAAATTAAAATGATCAGTAGATTCAAAGGTATAGGCAGGTGTCATTATGTATGCAAATTTAGATTTTTCCTAAGGTTAAGTCTGGCTCCCTCCTACCTCCACAGCTTTCCAAATGGTCAGTGACAACAATCATCCCAATTAATGCCCATTAGGTGGGCTCAGATGGCAAGAGATGACTGGCCAAGCAAAATACTGCATATGCATAATCTTTTAGCTGCATATATCTTTTCATCAAACTAATTTTCAACATGCAGTTTTCATTGAAGATAATCCCTGCTTATACTTTGTTTCTTTATATTGTCAGTTAATTGCCCAGTTTTGTAACAGGTTTACGTAAAGTAAACCTGTTACAAACTTGGGCAATTAACTGATGGGTTCCTCTCACCATAAATTCACAACACCACTGTTTACAAAGGCCATAAACAAGGACTGCATACACTACCATATGACATTAGACCCTTAAATAAAATAAATAATGATCACAGATTTTGCCAAATTGCCAAGCATTGTAAAACTATGTGATGATTGCAATGTCTTTTTGTCCAGCTTATTCCTTGTGTTAAGCCAGAACCAATAGTTTCTGCTTAACTCATGGACATGTGAACTTTGGCAATGTTAGTATGCATGTTTATGCACACGTAAATGGGGAAACCTTTGTTTAGCAGTTAGATTTCAAAGGCCTGATCCCACTACTGTTTGTTGTCTATGACCCTCCTGAACGATGATATTGGTATTTTAGGTTGTGAATTATAGGAACCAAATGCCCAAATATTGCTAAAAGTATACTAACGGTCTGCACCCAACTGGTCTAAAACATGTAAGAAACCACTCTAACCCAAAAGCTGGAGGCTGGAGGTTCAAAAAACATGAAGTAATAAAAATGTTTAATAGTTACAAAATATATTTAAGGGAAAACACTTTGCAATCTACAAAAGGCTTTTTATAAGGCTTTATTTTAACCAATAATGATCTTGACTAGATCAATTCCATGTACTGCTGAACTTTGCCTGTTTGGGTTGTTGGAGGAGGAGGTATGGTCAATATATTATAAGATATTACAACAGGAAACAATATTTTTGGCCAGGAAACAAATAGCGGTAAAACGGTTGCAATTGACTCCCCCATCAGTGAACCATTGGATTAAAACTGTTGTTCAAATCATTCCTTATGAAAAGATTATATATGATATGAACATAGAGAAGTGACACAAAAATATCACAAGATCTGGGATGTATGGATAAATGCTAATGCTACTCTAGATGGGAGAGAAATATGAAAGGAAGTGTTTGCCTAAGTGTTCAGGGTAACCTGCTTAGCGGTATCCCCGAGCGTGACTCGGGGTGGATTTTCCATGCTATTATTGGTATCCCCGAGTCACGCTCGGGGTGGATGTGCAGAGCGAGCAGCGGTGTCTCTCACCTTCTCCTGGCGATCCAGCGATGATCTCCCATTGCTGTGATCGCCAGCCGAGATCCCCGCCGCTCGTCTGTCGGTATGAGGACTTCCTGGTTCCGTTCCCTGCAGCAGCAATGCTGCATGGGAGCGGAACTAGGGAGGGAAATTCAAACGTTGCACAAAACACATAACATTTATATTAGATATATATATATATATATATATATATATATATATATATATATATATGTGTGTATGTGTATATATATATATATATACATATATATATATATATATATATATATATATATATATATATATATATATATATATATATATATATAATATATAACGCATGAATTATAATCTAATCAATAATATACTTTTATTATATAATATATACATATATATTATATTATATAATAAAATTATATTATTGATTAGATTATAATTTATGCGTTTGTGTTTCAAATTGATCACATCTGGGATGTCTACTAGAGTCTTGTTTTGGTCAGGTTTAAGTCAGTAATTACTAAGAATTGTAGGCCTATAATACATAACACCAAATTTCCATACAAAAAATTGTACCGCTTTTGGTACAGAATTCCTGACATAATCATACCGCCAGGGAGGTTAAGATCGGGTGGACAACAATAAATAAGTTGGAATACCAGGAATATATGTTAAATATTGATAACTGCTGTGCTTTTCTTTTGTTTTTTCTCTATCTGTATAGATGTGAATGTTGGGATCCCTTGGGAGATCAAGCTATATGTTTTGAGTATGTTAGGAAATGCATATTGTTTACAATTGCGGAAAAATTTTGAAATAAAGAATATGAAAATAAAAAAAAAGCCTTCTGCATATGGCTAAGCACAGCTTTCCTTTAATTACATTTTGTAACCCAATATTCCAGTTGTTGATCATTACAAATTTTGTACCCTCTAAATATGGTTTAGGTTAGAGTGGTTTTTAAAATGTAAGAACACTTCATTTACAGCCCCTGTGTAATATGCCCAAACTGCAGAAATGTTTTCATTTAATTACTTTGACTGCACAGTTGCATCTAAACATTTGCTTCATTAATTCCTACAGGTAAAAGTGAAAAATAAGCATCCATTAGTTAGCAGTAATTACATTTAATGGGGAAAACAAATATATGTGATATGACTAATGTGTGATTCATACCCACACTGTGTGAAACCGTTCAAGCTACTGAATCAGAGAAAAACAAATGCTTATTACTCATATTACTCAAGAAAACAAAATTCTACCAGCTTTTTAAACATGTTTAACATATTTTAAATGTTCAAATGAATTCTGCTTTATAAAAAATACTACTTGCAAGCTTTTTGTGAATAAACATGAATACTTTGATCAAAACTATATTTCATTCTGAAATTAATGTTTATAAACAATGTTTACATTGTAAAATAACATTTTGTTGTTGTAACTGTTTTTTTCCATATTTATGGTGAAAATATTTTTCCAGAATGCCATTATTGGTTATTAATTGCTGCATTTCTCTTTTCACAGAGACTACCTTATCTGAAGAGGTGTAAGATTAAAAAGAAAAAAAGTAGGTCACTTGTAGTATGTGAAACAAAGTGTGAAAATAAGTTGGGGGAAGTTATTTTTAAAAGATGTTTTTAATTTTTTTTTGGGGCCTGTAATTTAAATCTAGAATATAAAGATTGTAGGGTTGGTTTACTAAAGGCAAATAGACTGTGCACCATGCAAAATGCAGTTGCATTCTGAAACTGCAGTTGCTCCAGAGCTTATAAATGAGGTAATGATTCCATTTTCAAAGAATATCCAATCATGTGCAAGGAAAATTTAAAAAAATAGCATTTTTGCTTGCACATGATTGGATGATGGAAGTCAGCAGAGCTTCTGCTCATTTACTAAGCCTTGAAGCAACTGCTCTTGCAGAGTGCAAACTTCACAGTCTATTTGCCTTTAGTAAATCAACCCCTTGTATTACAGCACGGTGGATCCAGTGGTGGGATTCAGCCGGTTTGCATCGGTTCGTTGGAACCTGTTACTAACATTTCACAAGTTCCCTGAACTAATGCAAGGCAGAGATCGGGCCGGTCCGTTATTGCCACCCAGTCGGTAATTTACCGGCACAGCCGGTATTTGGGGATCCCCAGCAATTGCCGGTATTTTTATTGCAGCATCTGTGCGCTACACTGGTTGCTAGGATGGCCAGCCGACTGGCGTCTAGCAACCAGTGACGTGCCGAGGAGGAGAGGACCCAGCATGCAAAGCGGAGGAGGATCTTCCTCGTCCTCCACCGTACCTATTATTTAATGTCTGGCTCCACCGACCTCTCCCCTGCATCTTCACAGTGTGGCCGCTGCAGGAGGGAAACTGCCTGACAGAAGCCCTCGGAGCAGACACAAACTGATGCTACGGTGAGTCTCTCCCTCTCCCCCTCCCCCTCCTCTCTCTCCCCCTTCTCTCTCTCTCTCTCCCTCATTCTCTCTCTCTCTTTCTCCCTCCCTTCTCTCTTTCTCTCTCTCTCTTTCTCCCCAGGTGCTGTTGGCCTTCTAAGTTTTGGGGTCAATTTTTCCAGTAATTAGGCCGAGTTTGTCTGTGGTGATGGAGCACTGGATCTGCATCATGGATAGCTGGCACTTGCAGTTCACATACTAGTATATGGACTATTCACAATATTAATGTGTGTTTATATGTTGATTATTATGTAGTTTTATGTCTGAGCATTTATATCACTGAAAGGTGTCACTATCTTTGTTCTATGTTGTTTTGGCATGATTTTAAGGTATAGTGCATCAAGTTTTTATTGCAGTTGTATTTTGGTATCCTGACACTTCTTAGTATCCAGCCCCCCCTCTCTCTCTCTCCCTTCATCCCTCTTTGTTCCTCTTTCTCTCTCTCTCTCTTCCTCTCTCCCTCCCTCTTACTTTTGTTGTTTCTTTCTCCATCCCTCTTTCTCTTATACTCTCTTTCTCCCTCTCTCTCTTTTTTTTTCTTTCTCTCTCTCTCTCTTCATACAGGTGAAGGGGGGAGGTTGCTGTGTCCACCACCATTCACTGATGTACTAACTCCCTGCTTTTAATTTAACCGGTTCTGGCAGATTTCCCCCCTTCATGCGATTCAGCACTGTGTTACTTTAACTGACAATTGCGCTGTCGTGGACGATGTACCCAAATAAAATTGATGTCCTTTTTTCCCCACAAATAGAACTTTCTTTTGGTGGTATTTGATCACCTGTGCGAAATTTTTATTTTTTGTTCTATAAAAAAAAAGAGCGACCAAAAAAAATTACAATAACCGTGTTTTGATTGGTTTGCACAAAAGTTTTTCCATCTACAAACTAGGGGACAGATTTATGTAATTTTTCTTTATTTTTTATACTAATAATGGTGGCGATCTGCGTTTTTTAGCGAGACTGCGACATTGCGGCGGACAGATCGGACCCCTAACTGACATTAGATAAAAAAATTACACCATGCTTGAAAGTCCAAACCGGTTACTAAAATTTTTGAATCCCACCACTGGGTGGATCTGCTTTAAAGTTTGCTAAGCTTTCATAAGAAAACATATTTCCATTTGATCGTTTCTTACATTTTTAATAAGTCATTGCGTGATCACATATTTACAGTACTTTTTTCATTTTAGACTCAAGTAAAAATTAAGTAAAGTTCATTCCATTATTGTTTATCCTAATTAAACGTCAATATCAAAGTTTATCTACTGTGTAGGCAATCATTAGATATACAGATGAAGTACATATATTTTATGTACAGTAAACTGTTTTACCTGCCCAAAAAATGTAACTGTATTGAGCCAGTCTTGTGTTCCAGGAAGTCCTATCATACTGAACAGCCAGGTAAGATTTGCCTTTTCTCATCTACAGTACAAAATAGTCAAAAACGATTTCCAAAGCACGTGGCATAGCGTGCATTTTTTGTGCAGTTTGCCTTGTGTTCGGAAATGCCCAGATGTGAAGAGATCCTCATTGTTCTTGTGTAAACACACCTATTTCACATTCAGGCCCCATTCACACCTAATGTAGTGGGTACACATTTTTTTGGCTCGTTCTTCCCGCAATATGCATAGGCCAACCAATTAATTTCGAAGGGTTGTCGTATATGGGGTAAAGTAGCTCATGTAAAATTTTGTAGAGTTGTGGTTTGCATGTTTTTTACTGTGCGTTTTGCTGTGTTTGTGGCAAATCTTTTTCACATGGCAAAATGTGTGTTTATTTCTGCATTTGGGGTGCAATTAACAATTAAGTGACTAGTTAATTTTAGGAGGATAAGCTATACAGCCTGATTGTACAATCTCTATACAATCTCCTTTAGATTTATCAAAACTATATAATAGGAGGACACACCTATCTATCCAATCAATCTATATCCAATCAGGCAAGCCTTTGCCTTACATAGTTGATGGTAGATGTAAATGAGATTGTAAAATCAGATTGTATTTTGTATGGGGAGCTTTACAGACTTCCAGGAATACACATTTTCTGTTTTCAATACTACAGCTCTGCTCTACATAGGCTGTTATATGATTGCCCAGCTTCTGCACACTCTGCCAAATGGACCATCTATGTAAGAAGATAGTAACATACAAAATTAAGAAGACCCTGGCTGTTTATTTAGTGAGAACAGTGCTGACATTGCCTGCATTGGAAAAGCACGTAACTTTAGAGGTGGGTGGGAGCAATCACCTGGAAGGGGAAGGTAGGTACAGGGTGTGTGTTAATGAGGCCAGCTGATGAAATACTTCCTTGTAATAGTTTTTCTGTCCCAAATACCACATTTCAGATCGGATAATGGAGGAGTTATATATTGGAGACTGGAGGCTGAGGTAATGCCTGTCCTCGAAGACAGAGAAAGCTTTTTCTTTTCTGGAACAGAGGTACATTAATGGTATATTGGTACATAGTAAAGCTGAAATTCAGAAAAATAAAGCTTAGCAAAATAATATATTTTAAACAGACCAAAGGGGAGCAAGTAAGAGAAATGCATTGTTATGTTTTGAAATTACAACTGAACCTGGAAAATAGAATGCCCGGCCTCTTCATTCTTGTTCAAATTAATTGACCAAAACCTATTTATACTATGTCTCCGTAATATGTTAAAATGGAGACTCTCTGTGAAAATTAGATAATTTACAGAAATATGCATGAATGATAGTATGATTGAGGACTTTTATTTTACATTTAATCCACCAGTGGAAAAATCAATTGCTCCTTTATAGAAAATATTGTCTTCAGTTTAGTTACATCTATCAGCATTGCTGGTATTTTAATAGCACATACAATTCGTGATTACACTGCAGTTATTTTGATACAAAAATGCTATTGTAGCATAAATTGGATCAGTGAAGTGTTGTTGTAATTTTAACCACGGTACTGCTGTTTCAGTTATTTGTGGTCTTACTTGAATTTTATTCATATATATAACATTACATTGCCAATTAATTATTTAGGAAACTGTTGTCATAGTAAAGTATTTTATCCTGGATATGTGTGTCTTTCTTATTGGCTCATGGCAGTAATTATCTTATTTTTTGCTTCCCTGGGGCTTCAAATGCATATAGTGTTACTGTAAGGATTTTGTTGTTTTAGATTGCCCTTCTCTGCGTTTAGTGGCACATCTGCTATACTAGTATAGAAATTGTAATTTTTTTATTTTGATTTTCATTCATTGAATTTGATTGTTTTTTTTTTAGAACTGTGATGTTTAAAAAAGGAAATTCTATAAAAAAAGAGTACATTTTCTTGGAAATATGTGGCTGTTTCCCCTCAGTAAAATACTTTAATTTTTTATGCAGCCTGTCTATAGTTCTAGCAGTGTTCCTCATAGTCTATGGATGCGTTATCCTAGGGAGATACCCTTTTTAATTTTATTTATCTACAAAGTTTCAGCTATGCCCCTTGACAGGTACCCGACATCAGACTGCCTAAACACCTTTCCTGCCTCCTGTTAGTTCATGAATTATGACACTGTTTTGGTTTCATTACATCCCCTTTTCCCCGCACCTCTCCTAAACCAACCCAACAGGTTCTGACTCCAGAAGATAGCAATTAAATAGTGGCTGTACCTGCAAGTATATTGTAAACATGGAAAGACATTTCTGAAAAAGTGTGTTCTTACATTTCAGACACCGGCATATCTCAGTTGGAAACAAATGCATCTGACTGGGAAAATCCAAACTGGATCATAGATCCTACCACTAATAATGGGCAGGCCCGTGGTTGCCTGAAGGGAGCTGGAGAATGCCTACAATCATGCTATAATTTCCAGAGCTGAACATAACTGGCAGGATTAGGTAAAGGCCATCTTACAGAGACTTTAGGCTTTAACACCAGCCTTAAGCTGGCCATAGATTGATAGAATTTTGGATGAAAATTCTTAGGAAAAAGCATACGTAAATTCTCAGAACATTCAAATGTGGTTAAAAAGATTTTATTTGCTTTTTAACCTTTGCTTTTGGAGTGAATGAACTTTACAGAATAAAAACCACTTACACTGTTAGAAATTTGTTCATTTGAAAAAAAAATTCCATCCTGCTCCTTCAAATTTTCTCGTCACTGCTGTCGGAAATGAACGTTAATTTGACTCACTCAGAATTAGATGATAAGCAAACTTGATTAGAACCTTCTTTTCCTAATATTTTTTTATTTAAAATTCTACCCATCTACAGACAGCTTAAGGCATTCTAATTTCAGCCATGTGACTGTAATTTATGTATTTAATTGGACTCAATTGAAAATAACTTTCACTTTTTTTAAAAAGAAGGATGATTATCCATGTGTTAGATTTCTGAGCTTAAAGCTGATTTCCAGGTTTACTTTCACTTAAAATTGATCATTTGAAACACTTAAAATTGTTAATTTGGGCCATGCTGGCCCAAACTATTTCCTTCACTAACATGTGCGCCTGCTAGGTGTACTGTATAAACTGTAGCCTCAGTTACATATAGTATACAACACTGTGTTCCGGATTTAAGATGAGACCTGGCTGCCTTAGCCATTCATAGGCAGCTTTGTATTCAATTAATGAATACAAAGCTTCTTCTGATTGGCCGGGGCAGAAAAGTGGGCAAATGATGTTACAATCTCCTACTTTGCCAATCAGAATGAATACAAAAGCTGCTGATAAATTGCTGAGTTCCACTCAGCCCAGCCCGATGCTATTTTTTCTGGGTGTGAGACAGACAGTTTATACAGCATACCTAGCGGGCGCAAATGTTAGTCAGGGAAACGGTTTGTGTGGACCAGCGTGGCCCAAAAAAAATATTTAAAGGGAAAGTAAACCTGGACATCAGCTTTAATGTCTCTTTGCCCTGGGTATTTCTCATGGCACCAATGGAGAAATATAGGGTTGGAGCAGTGCAGAAAAGTATAAGTTGGTTAGGGGGTGGGTGGACTAGTAAAGGACTCTGCAACTTTGCTCTCTATGAAAATGTAATTTAATCTTAGTACTCAGGGGGTATGTAAGGATAATGAACATATAAGAAAATATAATGAGATGAATCACAGTAAATTATACCTCACATGCCTCAAATGTAATTTTTTTTATAAATACACATTATGCTGTAGTCACAATTTAGCTGGAATGCACATATAGAAAGTTCTGTTTGAATTTATGCAATAATGCACATGAACTGAGCCATCTGGGAAAACAAAAATCACCTTTTTAAATGAATTATTTTAAATTAAATCACAGCATATCACAGGTGCTGAAATTTGTGTTTAAAATTGAACTCGTTAGAAATGTAGATTGTATATATTACATTTTCTGCAGACATATACTGCACACTGCCCAATATATTCTGTTTTGGCAAGAGTGCAAGGCTTTTACCCTTTCCCAGGTATTTTCAAATGCTGTAACTACATGAAATAGTTAAAATCATAAATCATCATTGAAATAATCTTTAACATAAAATGTATTTAATTCAACAGCAACGGTTGAAAGAGGAAAGGTTACTCATACTGCCACAGAACCAAATGTTTGACTGGAAATGCACAGGACAACAGTCACCCAGGCACCTATCTGCCAGTCTATTTGGCTTCTGTTTAATTGCATGTAAATGATGCTGATCCATTACAGTCCTTAAGTAACTTATTAAGGGAGCAAAGGAAAGGTAAGTACTGTATATGCTGGGGAAGTGTGGAGGATTAAAGAGGCAAAGCACAGATTTGCTTTTTGCATTTAAGCATCCTTTTGGGATCCTTTTCCTCTACTGAGAGGAAGGGAGCTAAATGCTTAGCAGTGGAACCCTGATTACCTGCTAATATCCCAATGGATTATCTTTGAAAAACAAGAATCCCTGAGGAGTGGGACTTTGAGCGCTCAAAGTCCCACTCCTCAGGGGTTCTTGTTTTTCAATATATTCATTAGGGATGTTGGCAAGATCCCAGGTTAAAACACAGACTCCGAATAAATCTTTTCCAATGGATTATCTTTAGGCCCCTTTCACATGATGCAATCTCCGACAAAGTCTGTTCTCTGCTCAGGGGGGGAGGGGGGGTCGATCCACGCCGTCCTCTATGGGGGAATCGGATAAGAACGGACCGCCTGTCCGTTCTGATCCGATCCGATCCGCTGGACAGATGGAAAAATAGGGTTTCCATCTGTCCGGATTTCATGGATAGGATCGGAAGCGGATAGCAGTGGGTGTCAGCGGAGATGTCTCCGCTGACATCCGCTGCCCCATAGGGATGCATTGAGCATCCGATCAGACCCCTTTCACACGATGCGCCATTCGACGAGGTCCATTCTCTGCTCAGCGGGGGGGATCGATCCGCCGATCCTCGCTGAGCAGGAGGATGACAGCTCCGTCTCCGCTCTGTGTGCAGAGATGGAGCTGCCAGATCCCTTCTGTCCTCTATGGGGGAATCGGATGAGAACGGACAACCTGTCCGTTCTCATCTGATCCCAATCCGATCTGCTGGACGGATGGAAAGTAGGGTTTCCATCTGTCTGGATTTCATGGATAGGATCGGAAGCGGATAGCAGCGGGTGTCAGCGGACATGTCTCCATTGAGATCTGCTGCCCCATAGGCAGATCTGACTGGATCGTTCGTGTGAAAGGACCCTTAGGGACACTATGCAGTATATCCATCCCTGAAGAAATTGGAGAACTTTGAGGAAAATTGCATAGGACATGGAAACTCTCTGCAAGTAGCAACATGATGTTACATTGTTATAGTGTGTAAGTTATGTTTTCTTGTCATTTGAAGGATAACTGACCTAATGAAAGATTTGTTTTATGGGTATCTTATAAAGAATATGAGCAGAGTGCTCATAACATAAAACATATGCTTTGAATTCATTACAGCAGAATGTTGAACTTTTGACTCCAATGGGACTATTGCACATAGGAAATTGCTCAAGAATGATCAGCAGCAGTTAAAAGCATTGCCGTAAATGACATCTCACACCTGGGAGATTTGTGGCTTCCAGGACATGTGATTGATTGCGCAATGTTGCTGTTCAGTCACACCAGGGAAACTATATGAGATTAATTGCTTGCATTGCACTGAATGGATGAGATGATTGATCATTGCCCAATCTTTGTTTTCTATTTTAAGTATTCAAGATTAATCTCCTGAGAGTAATTTTGCAGAAATTCCCAACAACCTTGAAAAAAGGTTTTGAATACACTACAGTGCCTAAAGCCCCGTACACGCGTAGCGATTGTCGGCCATAAATATTCGGCCGCCGACCGATTGGCCGATTGTAGGCTTGTTAGTATTATGCTTCCGACAACCGACATCGCATTTTCGGCCCAACAGAATCTGGTGTGCAGACTTTAAAATTTTTGTTGGCCGTCACCAGAACGGCCGATTGTTCGCCAGTCAGTACAGAATTCGGCCGACAAACAGCAGATTAGCAAGACTGGGCATGCTCAGAAAAGAAAAAATACACGGAAAGTTAACCATCACATGACATCACTTCTGCGGTCGGCTGTTGTTGGCCGACAAATTTCGTGTGCAGTCTTTTGCACTTTTCAGCCGACAGGACAGCACCGGAGGCTACGTGTGTATGGGGCTTTAGACTTTCCCAAATACCATAGGCTTACATAGATGTGTAGATCAGGTATTTGGTCCATCTGCCCCTACTGTGTTTACCATCTTGACAGTTTATGCTGACTTGTGTGACTTTAACCTCTTTTGAAAATACGAAAAGGAGAACTAATTCCCTACCTCTGAGAAAAGCAGGGATTTCAGCCCAGCATTCCTGGAGGTAAGTATAGCAGGGACCAGAGGGTGGGTAGTGGATAGGGTTTACAGTGTTAGTTCTTCTTTTATTTTTTTCTGCAAAGATGAACTAACACTAAGGTTTAGCATAGGTTGAGTAAAAGTATCATTCCACTTTGCTGAGGGGATCATTTGAATATTGACATACAGTATATTAGGATATTTCATCATTCTACCAAAGGTGCCTGAAATTAGTCACATTGGGGTTCATTTACTAAGAATAAGGAGAAGCAATATATGGTAAACTCCTAATTGCACCTATCTGAAACAACTAAGACCTTGACGTGGAGAACGGAGAAGCACCATCAAATAGGTAAATGCCTATTCATAAATGTCAAGTCAGGATACACTTTTCCATAACAGAAAATGCTAAACGCTGTCCCTAGAGAGTGTAGGACTGCAGGATTTAGCCAAGATCCCATTAGCAAGTGTGATTTCTTGTTGGGCTGCTTTAATACTAAAGATATTCATTTTCTTTTCTGTTTTGTAGCGTTTTTTTTAATTTTATTATTTTACATGTTTTGCAAACAAATGCATTTTTTGAAAAATGTTAGAGTAATGCATACTTTTTTTTTAATGTTAAATGTATCTATACAAATTATAGTTATATCTTTAGTATATTACAAATACTTTTTTATCTCTAATTTGAATGTTATTAGAATATATACTTATAATTTTATATCTTGAGTCTTGAAACATAGCAATATTATATACAGTGCCTTGAAAAAGTATTCATACCCCTTGAAATTCTCTGCATTTTGTCATGTTTCAACCAAAAGAAATGTATTTTATTGGGATTTTATGTAATACACCAACACAAAGTGGCACATAATTGTGAAGTGAACGGAAAATGATAAATGGTTTTCAAACTGTTTTACAAATAAATATCTGAAAAGCGTGGCATGCATTTGTACTGTATTCAGTCCCTTTACTCTGATACCCCTAACTAAAACCTAGTGGAACCAATTGCCATCAGAAGTCACCTAATTAGTAAATAGAGTCCACCTGTGTGAAATTTAATCTCAGTATAAATACAAAAATGTGTGTGCAGAAAACTTAAAGATTTTTTGATGAAATACATTTTTAATTTATGTAAGATACTTTCATCCGAGTAGTTCAGTGTCACCATAGCAACACTTTACTTCTCTGGGTGGGGAAGTCCATTTTTTATGTTAACATTTTGATTGGTGATCAAATCTTTGTACCAGCAATACTTTGAACTATCATGTATGAGTTTCATTCACGACAGCTGTGATTACTACTGATCTGTGAATGGCTAAAGCTAATCACATGGTACAGGGTGCTGTGATGGGCCCAGGTACCATGTGATAGCTGTGAGCCAATGACAGCTCACTCACTAATATAGGAAGTAAAGCTGTTATGAATGAGATTCATTCATAACAGCTTTGTAGACATTATGATCATGTGATCGCATAGCGATCACATAAGCCCAGGACTGCTCAAAGCAGAACGGTACCACAAGCCACAATCCACTGTGTATGGTGAATACAGAAGTTGTGAGGGGCATGCTGTGCACCCCAGCAGACATGCAGCGACCCCCTTAGCCCCAGTAGGTACCATGACAAATATGTACATGATTGTGCCTGTATGTGCCACCTGACAAGACAGAGTATATATATATATATATATATATATATATATATATATATATATATACACACTGTATATATACACTACTCAAAAAAATTAAAGGAACGCTTTTAAAACACATCCGATCGAAATGAGGAAAAATATCATGCTAGATATCCATACTGATATGGACTGGGCAATGTGTTAGGAATGAAGGGATGCCACATCGTTTGAATAAAATGAAGATGATCAACCTAGAGAGAGCTGAATTGAAAGACAATCCGAAAATAAATGTGAAAAAAGGATGCAGCAGGCTACTCCATTTTGCTGAAATTCAATTGCAGAAACTCAAAATCATACTCAGTAATTTGTATGGCCCCTATGTGCTTGTATGCGTGCCTGACAATGTCGGGACATGCTCCTAATGAGATGATGACGAATGGTGTCCTGGGGTATTTCCTCCCAGATCTGGACCAGGGTATCACTGAGCTCCTGAACAGACTGAGGTGCAACCTGATGGTGTCGAATGGACCGAAACATAATGTCCTAGAGGTGTTCTACTGGATTTAGGTCAGGTGAGCGTGGGGGCCATTCAGTGGTATCAATCGCTTCATCCTCCAGGAACTGCCTGCATACTCTCACCACATGAGGCCGGGCCTTCTCCTGCACCAGAAATATATCACTTTGTACAGGCAAATTTAAAATGATTTTACAGCAGTTTTTATTTTAAATGTTCAACATATGTATAGGAAGTATAAATTACTTGAGATCTTGTTTTAAACAACATTTTTCTCTGCTGTCCACCTGGTTCTAGGAGGGGAACTCCTTTAGAAGGTTGCTTAGTTTTGTGACCATTAGTAAATATACAGTTGTGACTATTTGTTGAGTGCTTTCATAAATCTTTTCTCCAACTAATAGTAGTCGATAATGCATGGGAGTGAACCCATTTGCCAACGAGGTGTTTAACCACTTCTGGACTGGAAGGATTTGCCCCCTTAATGACCAGGCCATTTTTTGCGTTTCGGCACTGAGTTGCGCAATGGATAATTGCGCGATCATGCGACGCTATACCCAAATAAAGTTGATGTCCTTTCTTTTCCACAAATAAAGCTTTCTTTTGGTGGTATTTGATCACCTGTGTGATTTTTTTTATTTTTTTGCGCTATAAACAAAAAAAGAGCGACAATTCTGAAAAAATAAAAAAAAACAAAATAATTTTTACTTTCTGCTATATAACATTCCTCAAAAAAAATTTATCAAAATGTTTTAACATTTTAGGCCAATTTGTTTTCTGCTACATATTTTTGGTAAAACAAATTGCAATAAGCGTATTTTGATTGGTATGCGCGAAAGTTATTGCGTCTACTACCTACGGGAAAGATTTATGTGATTTTTATTGTTTTGTTTTTTTTTTTTTACTAGTAGTGGCGGCGATCTGTGATTTTTTGTGGGACTGTGACATTGCTGCGGACAGATCGGACCTCTAACTGACATTTTTGTCACTTTTGGGGGGACCAGTGACATTTCTATAGTAATCATGTCTTAAAATTATTCACTGTTACTGTAATAATGACACTGGCAGGGAAGGGGTTAACACTGTCGGTGATCAAGGGGTTAAATGTGAGCCTAGGGGAGTGATTCTAACTGTATGGGGGTTGGGCTTTTGAAATGATCACAGAGACCTGTGATCCTATATAGAAGGATCACAGGCACTCTGTGATCATTCCAGAGAGAAGAGCGGTCAGCTGTGTTTACAATAGATGACCGTTCTTCTCTCTCAGTGGGGAGCGATCGCGGGTGGCAGCCGGCCCCGTGCATCAGACTCCCCGCTGACGAGTGGGGGCGGGAGCGCTCCACCAGCGGCACACGCTCGCCCCCTAGCTGCAGGCGTGCGACCGACGTATACCTACGTCGGTTCGCACAGGAGGGGCTGCCTGCCGCAGTAAAACTGCGGCGGGTGGTCCGGAAGCAGTTAAGTAAATCAGCCCTTTTTTGTGTGTGCACCATTCAAATTACCATGTCCTTGCAACATACCATGATACTATGTTCTATCAGCTAAAAACAAAACACAATTTAGATTACAAACACAATACTTTCTAACCAAATGAATGTAATGTTCTTTAGGTTTAGAGTTTAATCATCCTTCTTGATCTGTATACCACAAATTTAAAACGGTTTAAGCGCCATGGGAGTATTTATCTAAAGATAAATGTATTAAAGATTAAATTTTATTGTTGTGTTTCTTCCTTGAGGCTAAACATATTTTATCCCTGAGGCATCAAAAACTCTATTGTTATAACATTATGCAAGCAATTATAGTGTTTCTAACCAGTAAATTCATAAAGCATGACTGCAGTCTTCATATTTACATGATCACACAATCTTAGTCCCCAGCAGAAAAAGCCAATCATTGTAAACTTGAGTTGCTATTTTATACAATAAAGAGACCTTGGAAACACACACAAACACAAGCAAAAGAAGTAAAATATAAAAAAATAGAAGGAAGGAATCATTTGAAAGAAAGAAATGAATTCAAGGAACACAATATATACACAAAAAGTGTTTGTGGAAGTATCAATGCTTTCATCAAAGAGTATTCATGGATTCAAAAGGATTAAAAAAGTGATAAAATCACAGATCATACAATGAAAGTCAGGCATAGCTCTACGGGAAACATAATGCAAACACTTACATATCAACATTTAAAAAAATAACATACAGCATCTCACAAAAGTGAGTACACCTCTCACATTTTTGTAAATATTTTATTCTATTTTTTCATGTGACAACACTGAAGAAATTCACTTTGCTACAATATAAAGTAGTGAGTGTACAGCTTGTTTAACGGTGTCAATTTGCTGTCCCCTCAAAACAATTCAAAACACAGCCGATAATGTCTATACCGCTGGCAACAAAAGTAAGTACACCCCTAAGTGAAAATGTCCAAATTGGGCCCACTCAGCCATTTCCCTCCCTGTTGTCATGTGACTTGTTAGTGTTACAAGGTCTCAGGTGTGAATGGGGAGCAGGTGTGTTAAATTTGGTGTTATCGCTCTCACTCTCTCATACTGGTCACTGGAAGTTCACCATGGAACTCTCTAAGGATCAGAAAAAAATAATTGTTGCTCTATATAAGCTGGCCTAGGCTATAAGTAGATTGCCAAGACCCTGAAACTGAGCTGCAGCATGGTGGCCAAGACCATACAGCAGTTTAACAGGACAGGCTCCACTCAGAACAGGCCTTGCTATGGTCGACCAAATAAGTTGAGTGCACGTGCTCAGCATCATATCCAGAGGTTGTCTTTGGGAAATAGACGTATGAGTGCTGCCAGCATTGCTGCAGAGGTTGAAGGGGTGAGGGGTCAGCCTGTCAGTGCTCAGACCATACGCCGTACACTGCATCAAATTGGTCTGCAGGGCTGTCGTCCCAGAAGGAAACCACTTCTAAAGATGATGCACAAAAAAGCCCGCAAACAGTTTGCTGAAGACAAGCAGACTATGGACATGGATTATTAGAACCATGTCCTCTGGTCTGATGAGAACAAGAAAAACGTATTTGATTCAGATGGTGTCAAGCATGTGTGGCGGCAACCAGGTGAGGAGTACAAAGACAAGTTTGTCTTGCCTACAGTTAAGCATGGTGGTGGGAGTGTCATGGTCTGGGGCTGCATGAGTGCTGCCGGCACTGGGGAGCTACAGTTCATTGAGGGAACCATGAATGCCAACATGTACTGTGACATACTGAAGCAGAGCATGATCCCCTCCCTATGGAGACTTGGCTGCAGGGCAGTATTCCGACATGATAATGACCCCAAGCACACCTCTAAGATGACCACTGCCTTGCTAAAGAAGCTAAGGGTAAAGGTTATGGACTGGCCAAGCATGTATCCAGACCTAAACCCTATTGAGCATCTGTGGGGCATCCTCAAACAGAAGGTGGAGGAGCGCAAGGTCTCTAACATCCCCCAGCTCCGTGATCTCATCATGGAGGAGTGGAAGAGGACTCCAGTTACAGCCTGTAAAGCTCCTGTGAACTCCATGCCCAAGAGGGTTAAGTCAGTGCTGGAAAATAATGGTTGCCACACAAAATAAAAAAAAAATGGAAGGGATGTACTTACTCTTGTGAGCTACTGTACATATATAAAACAATATACACTTAATCACGTCACCTTAGGGTTTTATGGCTTGTTCACCCCAGTCCCATTGGGCTGCATTGGGCAGTCTTGCCCATTGCAAAGACATGGCAATTGTCTCATGTTCCTTTGCTTCAGTTCACACCAATGTGCTGCATTGATATGCACTGAAAAAAATAGGTCATGTTGCATTTTTGCTTAGCACATTACAATACACTATAATGCACTGAAATTCGTGGCCACACAATAAAATTTTCTTCACCCAAACAGGAAATTACATTTTTAGGGGCACTCTGTACACCAGCTGTGTGCAGAATGTCTCCATGTTGAAATATTACGTTAAATTTTACAGAAAAATTACAGTGCTGCAGTTTTAAAAGTAAAGGTAATTTTTATAACATTAAATTACAATATGGCTTGTGTAGCAATTGTATATGCAATAGTAATTTTTTTTTTATTTGCTAGATTTTTTCCATAAAAGGTGAGTTATACTTTACCTTATTTACTGGGCTTTGGGGCTAATTCCCTTCTAAAATGTAGCTTTTTTTTGCAAAGTAAGCAGTCAAATTTTCTTTAGTAAATCAAACCCTTTGCCTTACTGAACCAATTTTTATACCTAAGGAAAACTAAGGAATGACCCAGAAAGAACTTCATTTTTTTACCTAGAGTGATAACAGAAGTTAAAGAGAATAACAGATTATGAAAGTTCAGAATTTACGAAGGCATTAGGTCTTGGTATACTGCCACTTTCACTGAAAAGCTATTGGTTTCTTTTATAAAATTCTTGTTCATACATAACTGTTTTCTCAGTACCTGACAAAGTACAACACTGGCAAAGGGTACATTATAGATTTGTTACCATAGGGATAATTATAGTAAAATATGGAGTACGTTATTTATGGTACAGTAAAACTTCTTCCTCCAGTCATACACATGACATAAAATCATATCACACTGTTTTATATAGGAAAGTGTATGTCAGTTAGAGTAAGAAATGCAGCTGTTTATGTGGGTTTCTCAGAAAAACTAAATAAAAATGTCAAAGTTGTATATTACAGTTGTTAACAAATACCAAGATTTAACCTTAAAGAATAAAATGATGAAAAAATCCATGCTACTACGCTGAGAAAATCAAATATTCTCTAGATTCTAGAACATAACTTATGCTACTAATTAAAAATACTATACATTTCAAGTTCAGATATTTCCCTAAAAAAAAAAATAAATAAATAAAATGGCTAAAATGTATTTACAAAACTGTGTATTACATTTATTTATCTATGTTTTAGTGTCCATGAACTAGCGCATCTAAACTTTGTTACACACCTTTCGGGCAGTAGGGTTCCTTAAATTGGTTGTAAAGTGAATTTTTTAAAAATAAAATAAAAAACATGATATACTTACCTGCCTCAAGCCTCCTCTTCTCGAGTTCCCCGCCAGTACTCTCGGCTCCTCCGCTTCTTCGTGTGCCAGCATATTAAGCCACTCTCTTTGGTGGAGCACAGGCTAGACCAGGATTGCTCTTGATCCAGGCTGTGCGCTTCCATAGACACACACAGTATGACTCATCCCCTCCCCCCACTACCTTCTCACAGGACTTGAGTGACAGCAGCAGGAGCAATTGACTCCAGCTGCTCTCAGCCAAGCCTGTGAGAGAGGGGAGAGAAGATTTTCATGCGAGCACAGTGCTTGATCTATACAGGACTCAAGAAAGTATTTAAGGGGAGGGGGAAAAACAACTACTGAAAGGTTTTTTATCCGAATGCATAAAATGCATTCGGATAAAACACCTTATGACTTTAGAACTGCTTTAACCATTTGACCTCTGGATGATTTCCCTCCCTTCATGACCAGGACATTTTTTGAGAATAGTGCAGTCATGCAATGCTGTACCCAGATGAAATTTATGTAGTTTGTTTTTCCCCACAAATAGAGCTTTCTTTTAGGGCTATTTGATCATAACTGTGTTTTTTATTTTTTGTTCTATAAACAATAAAAGACCAATAGGTTTAAAAAAAAAAAACAAAAAACAATATTTTTTTTACTTTCTGCTTTAAAACATATCCCATAAAAAAAATAATAAAAAAATGTACTTTCTTAATAAATGTAGAGCAATATGTATTCTGCCATGCTTTTTAGGTAAAAAATCCCAAAAAGTGTGTATTAATTGGTTTGCGCAAAAGTTATAGTGCCTACAAACGATGGGATATATACTGGATTTTGTATTTATTTTTTTTGTACTAGTAATGACAGCAATCAGCGACTTATAGCAGGACTGTATTATTGTGGCAGAGGGTCTGACACTAACTGACACTTTGTGGGAACCAGTGATATTAATAAAGTAATCAGTGCTAAAAATATGAACTGTCACTGTACTAATGACACTGGCTGGGAAGGGGTTAAATATCTAGGGCGTTTAAAGGCTTAAACGTGTGCCTAACGTGTTTGTGTTTACTATGTGTGTTGCTTTTACTAAAGGAAAAAATTGTTTTTATTCCCCCTTTGCAGGGACACAAAATCCATAACATTCCCCCTGTCAGATTGGAGCTCTGCCTTGTTTACATAGGCAGAGCTCCATTCTGTGTCTCTCCTCGCCAATCAGCAGGCCCCAGCAGACGTCTATTGGCCCACACCCGCTGATCGGTTTGTGCTGTGTCAAATCAAGTTATGCAGTTAGCAAGCAGTTAAACATGGACTCCACACAAGCAGCTAAAACAAAGTTGAATTACTGTTCATGTATGTGAACTGTCTCATTTTGTTTAGCTAAACCTCTTATTTAACTATAAATACAACTTGGTCAAGGGCCTTTTCCAGCCTGTGACTGAGCAAAAAAGGAGAAGCAAAACCCTAATTAAAGCACAATGGCAAAACTTTTTTTTTTTTTTCATTTTGGATAGAGCAAGGGAGGTTTATAACCCCAGTCGTGTTTTTTTTCCGCCATCTGTGTCCCATTGTGGAGATTTTTCTTCACTTCCTGTCGAGTAGCCAAACAGGAAGTGAGAGGAAAACCCTGCAAATTAGGTCCCCATTGGAAGATTTCCTTTCTATTACTTTTCTGGGGACAACCCAAAATGTGGGATTTTTCTTTTTTTGTTTTGGTTTGGTTTGTTGTCATCTTGTAATCCTTCAAAATACAGATTTCCTATTTGTGGGTGGCTAAATCCTACGCCTCCACTTTATCTATGGGGGGTTGCCATGATTGACATCCTAGCTTGCTCTTCTGATATGGACAACACATTTGTCTGTGTCTCCTAATCTACTTTACAATGGGAAGGGGGGTGGGGGTAAATTGGAGCAGAGCAATTGGTGGTTTACAGAAGATAGCTATGAAGGTAGATTTTCCTCGGTGCAAATCACAGGCGGTGAAAAGGATACTAAATTTCTGGCAAGATCAACAAGTATTTTCTGTATTTGTTGAAAATGTTCTTAGCTTGAAAATACAAAGAAAATGAAAGCATCCAGCACATCCAATGACTGTAGGCTGGATGCTTAGATATCCTTTAAGCTGTGACATCTTGTCATTGCCTTACAATGGTAGGCATATACAAAAATCTAATTGGAAAAATGTTGCCATATGAGTTTCTGAGAGATATGAAAATATAGTGCATCCAATCCCCTTAGGTATGAATATATCCTTAAAGACACACTCCTGTGGGGCATGGCTTGGCAGTGGATGTAGCCAGACATGAGGCTCGCAGGCTCTGCCGAACATCCAACCTTATATCCTGAGGGACCTCAATTTAACGGCTGAATTCAGGCTATACTGCCTCTGGCTGCCTACTGACCCTCTTGGCTCCCAGCCAATAGTCTTTTCAATCCCCACAGCGATATCTAAAAGTGGCTTCACCACCCGCTCGGCTCTGGACTATGTGGGCCAAGATGGCGGGCTGCCACAATGGCTAGCTAAGTAGAAGTACAAGGAGGTGGGCCAAGAAATCTTTACAGTGCTGTCAGCTCGTGAGTCTCCTGTACAACCTCCTGACATGTTGGGAGAACACAGCGGCTGTCAGTCTGAAGCCAATGACACTGTGCCTTTGGAGGACCCAGCGACCTCATTGTTCGAGTGGGACACAGTGAGTACCTCCCCGGCTATGCTGACAACCCACACAGATCTGGATCCAGACCCAGCTGGATCCAACCCAGCCTGTGGGATATCTTTGCTGCAGTCACTTGTAACATGTCACTCCTCTATCTCAGCTCTTACTTCAGAGATTAAGGGGTAAAGATTGAACTCACCCTTGTCTATCAAGACGTGCAAAAACGGAAGGATCGCACCACAGCAATAGAGGACCGTTTGGGCATCCTGGAGGATGTATAGGCACCCATGCAAAGGGATATTCATTATCAACAAGTGCTAGTGGCCAAACATTCTGCCCAACTGGATGTTTTAGAAAACTGGCTACGCAGAAATAACATTAGAGCCATAGACATTCCTGAAAAAATAGAAGGGAAAAACCCAGTGAATTCCATAGAGAAATGGTTGCTGTCTGTGTTTGGAAAAGATTCCTTCTCACCAATGTTCGCAGTGGAACATGTACACAGAGTCCCCTCTAGGCCTCTACCTCTGGGCAACCCCCCGAGGCCATTTCTAATCAAAATGCTTAATTATAAGGACCGAGACACTATCCTTTCCAAAGCCAGATTGATAGGGGACACCCTGGGGATCGATAATTCTAAGATCTTGCTATTTCCAGACTAAAACAAAGAGCCCAATTCAATGAGGAGAAAAAAAATGCCTTCCTTCCCTGGAACTACAATACACCATGCTCTATCCTTCATGTCTCCGTGTAGTGGCCAAAGATGAAGTACATTTTTTTGAAAAGCTATTAATGGCCTCACAGTGGCTGGACAAACAAGACTGGTCTCTTTGGGAAGATTTTGCAAAACACAGGCGCGTCACCTGATCATACTAAGCCCTACTTTGTCTACCAGTTTCGAACTGATCCTGTTTACCCTCAATCCTTCTTTGAAGGTGGTTCAAGCAAGTCATTTCAGCATTTGTTCTGCCTCTTGTTTAGGCTCTTATCATATGAAATGTAGGCTCCTCTGTGCAAGCTTGAAATTTCAGCCCCCTTAGCTATTGGTCCTTCGTGGACCTACCTAACTACCTAACTGCTACTGCAGACTGTTGGACCCTGTTGGTCAGCCTGTTTTTTTTTATGTATTTTTATTTTATTAGTAGTAAATGTTTGGTCATTGACTATCCACTTGCTCTAGAGTCTGCAGGCATATCCACCTATATGCCTCACAGCTGCACATCTGTGCCTCCAAAACTAGCTTTTAGGGCTAACGTGTCCTCCTGTTGCTTTTCACATTTTATTGTTTGAATATCAATGTCTAAGTCTCACGTTATAGCTAGCTGGAATGTTCTAGGTTTGGGAGGCAGAGTGGAAAAGCTGGCTGCATTAAATATGGTTAGACGTTTGGGCTCCCCTCTGGTATGTCTACAGGAAACCTATATGTCCTCTAACCAAACATCTCCGTTCTCCTCTCGGGTATTTGGAACCCAATTTCACTCTGCCTACTCATATTCCAGAGGTGTTAGTGTATTCTGTTTTCATGCTCTGTCTCTAACATTGATCCACATATTCGTTGCATTTTTTTGCAATGTAATTTGGATGGACTTGAATGTTTAACAGCTAATATTTACATACCTCCTCCCTTCTCCGCAGAGGTTATCAAACTTTTAGCAGGCTTTGCATTTGTTGTGGGAAATTTCAATAAGTATATAGACACGAAGTTGGATAAATTCTCTAACCCAACTTCACAGCTAAATACCAAGGGAGGTTCAACCCCCTTCGCCAAGCTTGTCAGAGCTGGGCTTGCGGGATGTGTGGCGGATTCATCACTCACAGGTTAAGAATTTTTCATATCACTCAACTACTTGTGGTGGACTATCTAGAATAGATCTAGGTCTGGGCAATGATGCAATGCTCCCTTTAGTGTCCTCCTCAAGGTATGAGGCAAGACTCTCCCTTATGTATTCAAATCCTCACAACTGGGATCTCTAAAAGCTCATACTGGAAAATTAACCCTTTTTGGTTATCCCTATTCCCTGATCCTGCCCCAATCCCAAACACTTTAAACACTTTTATCAGCTTTAACCAGAACTCAGCTCCCCCTGGGATCTTTTGGGACACATGGAAGGTTTTTTTACATGACCAATTTATTAAAATGATTTCATCTTTTAAGACCAAAAATAGATCTTGGTAGTAATCTGTGTTACAGGAAGTTCAGAAGGCAGAGTCAGTATTTATAGCATCTCCCACAGAATTTACTGAAAGGTCCTGGGTGGAGGCCAAACGCATAGCTAAACATATGGTGTTATCAAAGGCTGAAAACAAAAGGTTCTTCCTCCAACAAAAGTTCTTTGAGGCGTGCAAAAATACCAGACACATGCTCACGATGATGCAAAGTCAAATGGAGGGTCTTCATACATTGCTGCAATTAACAACCCTTCAGGGGAAATCATTACCTTTCATCCTGATATACTTACAATATTTAGAGCCTTTTACGCAGTTGTATATTCCTCAAGGGTTTCGCCATCACCAGAGGAAATCCAGGCCTTCCTTCACAATAGTCAGGTTCCTCAACTTTCAAGTGCTGACAGGGAACTATTGACTGTGCCCCTCACAAACGATGACCTTCTAGAAGCATTGGCTCTCTCCCCCCTGGGCAAGTCTCCAGGGGCGGATGCATTGCTGGCAGAGATCTATAGGAAATACGCTGAAACTTTGGCGCCAGGCTTGAAGGGTGTCTTTTTGGATGAATTCAAGTGATTCTCCCTCTATCAATGAATGAAGCCATTATCATTCTACTTCGAAAACTAGTTAAGACGGTTTGGCCAGCCGATTCCTACAGACCTATTTCACTTTTGACCACGGATGTCAATCTACTGGCTAGGGTTCTAGCTACGCGTCCGGTTTCATTCTCTCCAGATCCACTGCGCTCAATATTAGAGGCCTATTCTTAAACCTCCAGCTACCCATTAGTAATCCAGGCAATAGGGCTATTCTCTCACTAGATGCAGCAAAAGCCTTTGACAGTGTCGAATAGCCCTATCTGTGAGAGGTGTTGAAGTGCTTTGGTCTGGGAGAAAGTTTTATTGGCTGGGTAAAATTACTGATCGCTGCCCCTACTGAAGAATTAACAGTCCCTTTCCCTCTTTCTAGGGGCACATGGCAGGGGTGTCCTTTGTCACCCCTGCTATTTGCATTAGCCTTGGAACCATTATCTGCCAAGGTTAGATCTTCCCAGCTAATTACAAGTTTTCTAAGAGAGTCTGGGGTTTTTAGGACATGGGAAATGGCAGGTGTTCATTATATATCACAATTTTATAATCAAAACATGTTAAAATCCTTTAGGATTCTGGCTTTCTCCTCATATTCCTACCAAAAAGCAATGGGTAGAACAAGTTAATTACATTCGTATAAAGGAGCAGTTGACTTACTGGCACAGAAACACCTCCCAAAATGTTTTCTCTATATGGCAGGCTGGGTTGAATACACCAGGTTTAGCGCCACCACAACTAGATATGTTTAGGCTACTACAGGTGTAAGCAACACATATACTGTAGAATTTTATCTTTAGAGCTTAAAGCATAACTCTACTTTTGTTGCAAAAAAAACATTCCCCTCTGGGTGATCTCTGTACATTGCAGGGATTTTAACAAACTTTGTTGCACATTCCCACCTTTTGTTATTCTGAATAAATCATTGTTTGTGCCTCCGTGCTGAGTGGGTCAAATGGGAGTGGTTTCATAATTGTCTATCGGCTGTTGCAGCTGCAGGGCTCTAATGAGGAAAGCTTCTGGGCCTGCATCCCTTTAAACTTGTTCCTTTTGGAAGTATCTCACCTAAAATTACATTTTTGTTGCAGGGGATGCCAGAAATCTGACTTGTATCTTAGGCAGACTTCTGGGAAAATATGGTGAGCCAATCACACAAGCAGGAAATGATGTTTCTGGGATGTGGTCAGTACACATTCTGTGTACAGAACAGCTCCAGGTAGCCATATTGCATTGCATTTTCAGAAAATTACAGAGCTGCAGATTGAAAAGGAAAGGTAATTTTTAATAACATTCAATTACAATATGATTGTCGCAATTGTATACGCTATATTGTTTTTTCCTTATTTGCTGATTTTTTCCCCCACAAAAGTGGAGTTACCCTTTACTGCTCGAAAGCTATTTTCACCTCTACTACTGCATCAAAGAATGACTCATGTCTTTGCCTTCTGTCCACCAGAGGGCAAACCCTCCTGCTGGATAGTAAGTCGGTGGTGACCAAACACAATATATGGCCCGTTGGCCATTCGGGTTTATTGTTTTCGTTCTATTTTCTTTTCTCCTCTCTTCTTAGTTTTATGTGTTACATGATCCTAGTATCTAATTTAGTGCCACTCTGATAATTTCACGATTCTAAACTATGTTAAAAGTTGTGTTTTTAGTACGGCATATTATTGTCTTCTTCAAAAGGTGTATGTAAAGATATATGATGTATGGCCTGTATCCTCTTTCTTCAATTTATACGCCTTTTATATTGCTTATTACTGCAATATATGTTGTATGTTTATTGGCAAAATAAATCTTTCTCTGATTTAAAAAAAAAAAAAGCACACCTTTCGAGTGTTTATATGATCTATGTAAATAGTTGTGTGACACTTCACGTATTACTGTATGTAAGAATGGATACATACTTTCTAGCCATGTACATGTAATAAGTATGTATATACTGTATGTTGTATGTGCCAAAGCCGAACTCATAGCTTCATATCAGGATATTGCAAGCTTTCTTTTTAAATGGTGACCTTAGCTGAACTGTAGCAGTGTATTGTGCTGGAGATCTTGGATCTCTTTCTCATACTGAGAATTCGTGTACAATTTATGTATGGGATGAAGAACCTTATGCTGAGATTTATTTTTTTTTCCAAGAATCGCATTACATGGACTCTAGAGGGAGAGGAGATGCTTTCTTAATGAAAAACTTAGACATTTTAATGAAATGCTCGCCTAAGCTGTGAGCGCTGCCAGGGCTTTGCTGTGATCTTGTGAGCTTATTTCAGCTTCAGGTATTTTCAATTGTACAAAACAGATTTGAACATTAAAAATGGTCTTCAACACTGATGTTCCTGAAGCAATAGTTCTGTACTATACAGATACATTATTGATAAAGTGCACAATCACAAATGCAAGCATAACAGAAGTTATAACTCTCTCTTACTGTCATTTTTATTTATTTCATTTTTTTTTTACTAGTAATAGCGGCGATTAGCAATTTTTAGCGGGACTGCGACATTGCAGCGGACAGATCGGACCCCTAACTGACATTTTTGACACTTTTGGGGGGACCAGTGGCATTACTACAGTAGTCAGTACTAAAAATATGCACTGTTACTGTACTAATGACACTTGCAGGGAATGGGTTAACACCAGGGGCGATCAAAGAGTTAAATGTGTGCTTAGAGACTGCTTTCTAATTGTGGGGGGATAGGAACAATGGATGAACACAGAGACCTGTGTTCCTAAATAGAAGGAACAAAGGATCCCTGTGTTCATCACTCACAGGACAGTTGTCTGCCGTGTTTACATTGGCAGACCGCCAATCTGTTTCCATGGGGAGCCATCGCGGGTGCCGGACCCGCTGATTGGCACCTCCTCTAGCCAATTGGCGCGTGCACGTGCCTCCGGTGGCATGCGCACGCCTACACTAACTGCTACATGATGTACATGTATGTCGTTTTGTGTAACAGAGCTGACCTGCCGCCGTAAAACTACAGCGGCTGGTCGGCAAGTGGTTAATGAAGCTGAGCTTGCCGAAAATTTACAAATTGTACCTGAAGTAGCATCTAATGTGTTTCTAGGGCAGTGTCTTAATAGTTACGATTTCAAGTAGTGCGATTTGAGAAGTAGTTCATGTATTACTTTTTCAGGACCATTTCACTGCCATCGACCATAATGTAAATTGTGCTGCAAATCGTACCCGTGTCTATATCAGCGTTACTTGAACCTTGAAAGAAGTCAAATATTAACCCTTTGCTAGATAAACTTTTGTTCATAACATTACTGTTCCTTAACCACTTCAGCCTCGGAAGGTTTTACCCGCTTAATGACCAGGCCATTTTTCGCGATTCGGCACTGCGTTGCTTTTACTGACAATTGCACGGTCATGCAACGCCGTACCTAAATACAATTGATGTCCTTTTCTTCCCACAAATAGAGCTTTCTTTTGGTGGTATTTGTTTACCTCTGCAGTTTTTCGTTTTTGCGCTATAAACAAAAAAACAGCATACATTTTGAAAAAACACCAATATTTTCTACTTTCTGCTATAAAACATTCCCAATAAAAAAATTAAAAAGCTTTAATTTTTTATCAGGTTAGGCCATTTTGTATTCTGCTACCTACTTTTGGTAAAAAAAAAAATCCCAAAAAGCTTATAATAATTGGTTTGCGCAAAAGTTATAGCGTTTAAAAACTACGGGATAGATTTATGCACTTTTTTAAAAAAAAAATGTATTAGTGATGGCAGCGATCAGCGATTTTTATCGGGACTGCGACATTGCGGCGGACAAATCTGACACTAAGTGACACTTTTTGGGGACCAGTGACATTAATACAGTGATCAGTGCTAAATAATATGCACTGTTACTGTATAAATTACACTGGCAGGGAAGGGGTTAATACTAGGGGTGATCAAAGGGTTAAATGTGTTCCCTATATGTGTTTACTAACTGTGGGGGGGGGGATTAGACAGAGGCAGAGGAAGAGCTGTAATTCAGCTTAGCTGAATCACACAATCTTTCCCTGCCTCTCTGACAGGAGAGCCGTCTTGCATTGTTTACATTCTAGACGGCTCTTCTGTCAGTTTTGCCGAAGGTCGCGGGAGGCCGGCGGCGATCAAGCCCGCTCCACCCGTGGTCTGCCTCCCGCTGTGTCTGAACCGCGTGCACATAATCACGTAGATTTATGTGATTATGTGCAGCTGAGCTGCCCTGCTGCAGTATATCTGTGTGGGGCAGTCGGCAAGTGGTTAATGTGACATGGACAGCCCCTCACACTGAAGTAGAAATTAAGTCTTATCAAATCATTATAAATCTCACAGAAGTAGTGCTGAAGCAGTGGTTGAAGTTGGGCTCTAAATCGTACCCGGTTTGACTGCAGGCTTAATGCGAAGCAAAAACATCTGGTGAGTTATCCCCACTAATGTGGGCTTGTGGGCAAACACATTTGTGGAGGTTTAAATCTCCACGTTTGGATCTCTGCTTGAGATTTCACAGCGTCAGCTTGCACTCACCTTTTCTGTTGGGATCATTTTTGGACTCTTGAACTTTTTTTCTGTTAAGCTATCCTACGCCTCCCAATCTATGGACTCTCTTGAGATGTTTAAATTTTATCTGCATATGTAAGGCGGCTGCGGGAAGACCATTGTAATAATTTCATTTATCACAGATTGTTTTATTGTTTTTACCTTGTTACTGTGTGGAAGTGCACAATCCTATTGAGTTACATAGAGCGGAGTTGAATGGTATATATTTGGTTCGCTGTTGTTTGGTATTTGTGGATTTCAGGTTGGTTCTCAGATATACCTGCAAACTCAGCCCAGACCGATGCACTCATCACTACTCAGAAATCATTCAGAAATCACTGAAGCCAGAGACAGCAAGACAAGCAGTCAGCAATGACAGCTTCCATATTTCTCTGTACAGATCTTCTTCAATAGACCACCACCATAATGGCTGTAAACTGCTTTGTTTTCAACATGTAAGCCTACAGTTTCCATCTTATTAATAATTTTACTGTGCCTTGCTCTCTTTCACTGCACGTAAATGTCACACATTATTAGACAAAATATTTTCTCATTCTGTTAAACCTTTCATGAGGAAATAAGGCTGGTGTGTTTCTTTGTCATGTGGGAAAATAACGGATTGGATTTATCTCCTCTATACTACCTTTGGATTGCTGCCCGGTAAAAGATTCACAGCACGTGTGATCGTCTTTGAGCGCAGTAATTAGCTGACGGTCATAATCATGCAAAATATGCGCCTGTGCAGGAAGAAGTCAGACTCCATGCATTTTATACGGCATCTTTAGCTAGAAGGGTATAATCAAGGTGCACAACAAAGCAATTACTATATCTGCATTGCTTCAGGATGTGTAATACTGCATAAAAGGGATCAATTTTCTCCTGTATTTTTAGTGCTGAGTGATGCAGTATACCATAGCATTAAATGTAAGTGTTTTATCTACTTGTGTGAAACATATACATTGAAAACATTTCTATTGAATTATACTATTGTCTGCTAGAAAAAACACTGACCTTTTGACAAGCATAACAATTTAACCTCTTGAAGACCAGGCCTATTGGGACACTTTTTGTTTACATTTAAAAATCAGTATTTTTTGCTAAAAATTGCTTAGAACCCCCAAATGTTATATATACAGTGGAACCTCGGTTTACGAGTACCGCGGTTTACGAGCAACTTGAAAGACGAGCAATCATTTTTATTTTTTTTTTGCTTTGGTTTGCGAGCGCCGCTTTGATATACGAGCGGCGCCCGCACCCGGAAGTGATGTCATTAGCCGAGCCGAGCCGAGTGTCTCCGGAATACAGCAGAGCAGATGGGCGGATGTGGTGGAACCCATACATGTACTGTACAGTAAAGAGAAGGCAAACGTGAGTCGAGTCAAAGTACAAAGTCAAAGTACAGTACAGTAATACACTGCACAGGGCTGAACAGAATACTGTACTGTACATGTACAGTACAGTACAGTATGTACATACAGTACAGTACTCCGGAATACAGTACAGTAACCCCTGCACCTGCATACTGTACATTTAAAAGAGAAGTCAAATTGTGAAAGTACTGTACAGTAAATACACTGCACAGGGCTGAACAGAATAATGTACATGTACAGTACAGTATACAGTACAGTACTGTATTTTGAAGTTCAGCTTAGTTTGTTTTACATTTCTACAGTACACTTTATACTGTATTTTGTATTGCCATAATGAATAAATGTTTGTGGAACGAATTATCTGAGTTTCCATTATTTCCTATGGGAAAATCCGCTTTGATATAAGAGCGCTTTGGATTACAAGCATGCTTCCGGAACGAATTATGCTCGTAAACCAAGGTTCCACTGTATATATATATATATATATATATATATATATATATATATATATAAAATAAAGGGGAAGGGGAGGAAAGAAGGGGAGGGGGAAAAATGGGGAAAAATAGGGAATAAATGGGACTTTGAATGAGACTCTTGCCATTGGGTCTCCATCCCTATGTATACATGAAGTATAGAACACACACATATATATATATATATATATATATATATATATATATATATATATATATATATATGGTTTTTAATGCAAAAGAACGCAAAATATAACCCAATTTTTTGCTAAAATATAAAAGATGATGTTATGCTGAGTAACTAGAGATCTAACATGTCACACTTAAACCACTTAAACCACCACGCTTAGGCCCTGTTCACACCTGAGCGTATTTCAGCTAGTAAACGCTCATCTCTGAAGTCTCAAAATGCCCAACAAGCAAAATCACATTCATTTCAATGGCCCCTGTTCACATCTTAACGTTTTGTTGCCTGAAGCAAAACGCCTGAAGCTCAAAAAAGTACATGAGCTTCTTTTTTGGCAGATTACAAGCGTTTTTGTTAGATGTCAATGCCTGCCTCCAAACACCTGCAAAAAACGCCTGAAAAAAGCTTGAAAAAACGCCTGAAAAAAGCCTGAAAAAGCACCTGAAAAAAGCCTGAAAAAATGCCCGTAAAACGATATGCTTAAGTATGAATGGAGCCTAAAAGAACCAGCCCTTTTTCTGACACTTGTTGCTTACAAGTTAAAATCAGTAAATTTTGCTTGAAAATTACTTAGAACCCCCAAACTATATATATTGAAAAAGAATAGCGCACACATGCAAAAGAAATTACCAAGTTTGAAGACAATCCATAAATAAAAATGGGGATTTGGTCCCACCATATGGCCATATAGTGCTCAAGCCCACCACTACGTCAAAGTACCCCATTATCAGTGGGTCCTACACTATCCATGAAAAAGAGATGAATCCTGCCTTTCTAACCCTTGGAGACAACACTTTTTGCTGGGAAAGATGTGCAATGCACTACAGGGGACTCCTCCTATATCTACTTGATAGTGGACACTGATGGAGTACAGGTGTGTTTGGGGGGTTGGGTGGGTTGCTCAACCTCGGTAGTCCGGTCAGACCGAATACATAATAAACAAGCAAAAAATTTGGGGGAGCATACCCATGTATTTCTAAAGCTGGTGCAGCTATGAACCAAAAGACATGTATATTAAAAAAGAATAGCGCACACATGCAAAAGAAATTACCAAATTTGAAGACAATCCATAAATAAAAATATATTTTATATATTGTGGCAGTGCAACTAGTGGTGAGCAGGTATTTCTCCCAGGATTATCAACCAGGCAGGTTGAGAGGCTCCAGGAGGACTGTTTTACTGGGAGAAGACTGGGTTTGCAGTTTCCCCTATGGTGGATAAAGTCCAGTTGGGGACCTGGAGTCTGGAGATTTCCAAGCGATCTGGGTGGGAGGAAATCTCCAATCCTGGGACCGGGTCTTAGGAACAGCCAGCACATTGATTGTGCCGTGGGTCTGGGCCTTTTAAGACAGACAGGACCAGGGTTCTGGGCTCCACCCTCCCAAAGAGTCCTGGCGTGCAAGGGAGAAGGGTGCATGTCTGCACGGTACGAGTAGATGGTGAGCCTTTGGGCTGGAACAGCAAGGAAGCTGGAGAAAGTGTGCTAACTGAAGTACAGTGTTGTTACAGGAACTCTGTTAGATGACGAAGAGGGTCGAGGCTAAGAGCCTGAGCAGCGGTGCTTCTAGAGAGCCAGGTAGCTTTGGATTTTTCATTTACATTATTACTGTCGAAACCCCTACATGGGCAATTGTTATGTTATTGGACTTGTGTTTCTTTATATTTTCCTTTAATAAAAGTGGCACAACAAGCCCTTAAACAGCACAACTGCGTGGACTAAGCTCACTGGTAGGCTCTGCGCTCAAGCTAAACACCCCGAATATCACAATATATATATATATATATATATATATATATATACACACAGTCCGGTCCATAAATATTGGGACATCAACACAATTCTAATCTTTTTGGCTCTACACACCCCCACAATGGCTTTGTAATGAAACAAACAAGATCTGCTTTAACTGCAGACTTCCTGCTTTAATTTGAGGGTATTTACATCCAAATCAGGTGAACGGTGTAGGAATTACAACAGTTTGTATATGTGCCTCCCACGTTTTAAGGGACCAAAAGTAATGGGACACATTAACAATCATAAATCAAACTTTCACTTTTTAATACTGAAGTCTGGAATGCATAGACATCACCAGGTGCTAGGTTTCATCCCTGGTGATGCTCTACTGCAACTGTCTTCAGTTCCTGCTTGTTCTTGGGGCATTTTCCCTTCAGTTTTGTCTTCAGCAAGTGAAATGCATGCTCAAACGGATTCAGGTCAGGTGATTGACTTGGCCATTGCATAACATTCCACTTCTTTCCCTTAAAAAACTCTTTGGTTGCTTTCGCAGTATGCTTCGGGTCATTGTCCATCTGCACTGTGAAGCGCCGTCCAATGAGTTCTGAAGCATTTGGCTGAATATGAGCAGATAATATTGCCCGAAACACTTCAGAATTCATCCTGCTTTTGTCAGCAGTCACATCATCAATAAATACAAGAGAAACAGTACAATTGGCAGCCATACATGCCCATGCCATGAAACTACCACCACTGATGAGGTGATATGCTTTGGATCATGAGCAGTTCCTTTCCCTCTCCATACTCTTCTCTTCCCATCACTCTAGTACAAGTTGATCTTGGTCTCATCTGTCCATAGGATTTTGTTCCAGAACTGTGAAGGCTTTTTTAGATGTTGTTTGGCAAACTCTAATCTGGCCTTCCTGTTTTTGAGGCTCACCAATGGTTTACATCTTGTGGTGAACCCTCTGTATTCACTCTGGTGAAGTCTTCTGTTGATTGTTGACTTTGACACACATACACCTACCTCCTGGAGAATGTTCTTGATCTGGCCAACTGTTGAGAAGGGTGTTTTCTTCAGCAGGGAAAGAATTCTTCCGTCATTCACCACAGTTGTTTTCTGTGGTCTTCCGGGTCTTTTGGTGTTGCTGAGTTCACCGGTGCATTCTTTCTTTTTAAGGATGTTCCAAACAGTTGATTTGGCCACACCTAATGTTTTTGCTATCTCTCTGATGGGTTTGATTTGTTATTTTCAGCCTAATGATGGCTTGCTTCACTGATAGTGACAGCTCTTTGGATCTCATATTGAGAGTTGACAGCATCTGATTCCAAATGCAAATAGCACACTTGAAATCAACTCTGGACCGTTTATCTGCTCCTTGTAAATGGGATAATGAGGGAATAACACACACCTGGCCATGGAACAGCTGAGCAGCCAATTGTCCCATTACTTTTGGTCCCTTAAAAAGTGGGAGGCACATATACAAACTGTTGTAATTCCTACACCTTTCACCTGATTTGGATGTAAATACCCTCAAATTAAAGCTGAAAGTCTGCAGTTAAAGCACATCTTGTTTGTTTCATTACATCATCCATTGTGGTGGTGTATAGAGCCAAAAAGATTAGAATTGTGTTGATGTCCCAATATTTATGGACCTGGCTATATATGTATAAAGATGGAAAAATCTCCAAAAGGCATCACATTACAGATTAGACATTCTTATAATATGTCAACAAAAGTTAGATTTTATTTCCATCATTGACACTTTCAAAATTACAGAAAACAAAAAAATGGCGTCTGCAAAAGTTTGGGCACTCTGCAGAATTTATAGCATGTACTGCCCCCTTTGCAAGGTTGAGACCTGCCAGTATCATGGATTGTTCTCAATAATCATCTGGGAAGACCAGGTGATGTCAATCTCAAAGGTTTTAAATGCCCAGACTCATCTGACCTTGCCCCAACAATCAGCACCAGGGGATCTTCTAAGCAGTTGTCTAGAAAACTAAACTGAAAATAGTTGACGCTCACAAAGCTGGAGAAGGCTATAAGAAGATAGCAAAGCGTTTTCAGATGTCAATATCCTCTGTTCGGAATGTAATTAAGAAATGGCAGTCATCAGGAACAGTGGAAGTTAAAGCAAGATCTGGAAGACCAAAAAAAATATCAGACAGAACAGCTCCCAGAATTGTGAGAAAAACAATTCAAAACCCACGTTTGACTGCACGATCCCTCCAGAAAGATCTGGCAGACCCTGGAGTTGTGGTACACTATTCCACTATAAAGAGATACTTGTACAAATATGGTCTTCATGGAAGAGTCATCAGAAGAAAACCTCTTCTACATCCTCACCACAAAAATCAGCGTTTGAACTTTGCAAATGAACATATAGACAAGCCTGATGCATTTTGGAAACAAGTTCTGTGGACCGATGAGGTTAAAATTGAACTTTTTGGCCGGAATGATCAAAGGTACGTTTGGAGAAGAAGGGGCACAGAATTTAATGAAAAGAACCTCTGTCCAACTGTTAAGCATGGGGGTGGATCAATCATGCTTTGGGGTTGTATTTCAGCCAGTGGCACAGGGAACATCTCACGAGTAGAAGGAAATTCGGATTCAATAAAATCTCATCAAATTTTGGATGGTAACTTGATGCTATCTGTGAAAAAGCTGAAGTTAAAGAGAGGATGGCTTCTACAAATGGATAATGATCCTAAACACACCTCAAAATCCACGGTGGATTACATCAAGAGGTGTAAAAACGGAAGGTTTTGCCATGGCCTTCACAATCTCCTGACTTCAACATAATTGAAAATCGATGGATAGACCTTAAAAGAGCAGTGCGTGACAGACAGCCCAGAAATCTCAAAGAACTGGAAGACTTTTGTAAGGAAGAATGGGCAAAGATATCTCAAACAAGAATTGAAAGACTCTTGGCTGGCTACAAAAAGCGTTTACAAGCTGTGATACTTGCCAAAGGGGGCAGTACAAGATATTAACTCTGCAGGGTGCCCAAACTTTTGGAGACGCCATTTTTTTGTTTTCTGTTATTTTGAAAGTGTAAATGATGGAAATAAAATCTAACTTTTGTTGACATATTATAAGAATGTCTAATCTGTAATGTGATGCCTTTTGGAGATTTTTCCATCTTTCCTTGGCTTCTTTATGCACATTAATACAAATCTTTACCTGGGGTGCCCAAACTTTCGATCCCCACTGTATATACATATATATATATATATATATAGATATATATATATATATATCTATATATATATATATATATATTTTTTTTTTTTTTTTTTTTTTTAGCAGAGACCCTAGAGAATAAGATGGCGGTCATTGTAATATTTCGTGTCACACTGTATTTGCACAGCGGGCTTTCAAACGCAATTTTTTTGAAAAAAAAAAAAAATTTCAATTAATTAAAAACAAAACAGAAGAGTTAGTCCAATTGTTTTGTATAACAAAAAAGATGATGTTACGCCGACTAAATAGATACCTAACATGTCATGCTTTAAAATTGCAAATACTTGTGGAAGGGCGACAAAACCACTATTAGCGGTTACTACACTGCCCAGCCAAAAAAAAAAGTCACCACCAAAAAAAAAGGTTACACACTCTAATATTTTGTTGGAACGCCTTCAGCTTTGATTACGGCACACATTAGCTGTGGCATTGTTTCGATAAGCTTATGCAATATCACAAGATTTATTTACAGATATATACTGTAAAATTTCTCTTTATTTATTACAGGTACTTATATAGCACTAACAATTTACACACCACTTATATATTGTATATATTAACATCAGTCCCTCCCCTCAAGGAGCTTACAGTCTAAGGTCCCTAACTTACATTCATACCTACAGTATCTCACATTTTTGTACATTTTATTATATCTTTTCATGTGACAACACTGAAGAAATGACACTTTGCTACAATGTAAAGTAGTGATTGTACAGTTTGCATAACAGTGTAAAATTGCTGTCCCCTCAAACTAACTCAATACACAGCCAATAAAGTCTAAACCGCTGGCAACAAAAGTGAGTACACCCCCAATTCAAAATGTCCAAATTCGGCCCAAAGTATCAATATTTTGTGTGGCCACTATTATTTTCCAGCACTGCCTTAACCCTTTTGGGCATGGAGTTCACCAGAGCTTCACAGGTTGCCACTGGGGTCCCCTTCCACCCCTCCATGACGACATCATGGAGCTTGTGGAGATTAGAGAGCTTGAGCTCCTCCACCTGCCTGTTTGAGGATGCCCCACAGATGCTCAATAGGGTTTAGCTCTGAAGACATGCTTGGCCAGTCCATCACCTTTACCCTCAGCTTCTTTAGCAAGGCAGTGGTCCTCTTGGAGTTGTGTTTGGGGTCGTTATGTTGGAATACTGCCCTGTGGCGCAGTCTTTGAAAGGAGGGGATCATGCTCTTCTTCAGTATGTCACAGTACATGTTGGCATTCATGGTTCCCTCAATGAACTGTAGCTCCCCAGTGCTGGCATCACTTAACCACTTGCCGACCGCCGCCCGACTATATACGGCGGCGGTCAGCCCCTCCCAGGCAAAGTGACGTACCGGTACGTCACTAGCCTGGGAGCGAATAGGGGGCGAGCGCGCGCCGCCGGAGGCGCGCTCTCACACTCGCTCGTCCCCGAAGAAGCCGGCGCGTGTGACCGGCGGACCCGATGTCCGCCGGTCACTTGCGATCGTCGGGTGGAGAGGGAGAAAGGCAGGCGGCAAATGTCAACAAAGCCGCCTGTCATTCTTCCCTGTGTAAAAGCACAGATCACTCGGTCCTGCTATGTAGGACCGTTGATCTGTGCTGTTACACACACAGCCACATCCAATCACAGTAAGATGCCCGCACCTAGGGACACACTTAACCCCTCCCTCTCCAATAAAGTTAACCCCTTCCCTCCCAGTGTCATTTTTACAGTAACAGTGCATATGTATAGCACTGATTACTGTAATAATGTCACTGGTAACCCCAAAAGTGTCAAAAATGTCAGTCAAGGGTCCGATCTGTCCGCCGCAATGTCGCAGTCCCGCATAAAAAATAGCAGATCGCCGCCATTACTCGTTAAAAAAAAAACAATAAAAATTACAAAAATCTTTCCCTTAGTTAGTAAACACAATAACTTTTGCGCAAACCAATCAAAATACACTTTTTGCGATTTTTTTTTACCAAACATATGTAGTAGAAAACAAATTGGCCTAAAATGTTAAAAAATTTAGATTTTTACATTTTTTTGGGGAATTTCATATAAAAAAATGTGAAAAATATTGTTATTTTTGCAAAATTGTCACTATTTTTTTGTTTATAGCGCATGATCAAAAAATTGCACAGGTGATCAAATACCACCAAAAGAAAGCTCTGTTTGTGGGAAAAAAAGGACGTCAATTTCATTTGGGTACAGCGTCGCACGACTGCGCAATTGTCTGTTAAATTCACGCAGTGCTGAATCGCAAAATAGGCCCTGGTCAGGAAGGGGGTAAAATCTTCCGGGGCTTAAGTGGTTAAACAGCCCCAGACCATGACACTTCCACCACCATTCTTAACTGTAGGCAACACACACTTGTCATTGTACTCCTCACCTGGTTGCTGCCACACACTCTTGACACCATCTGAACCAAATACGTTTATCTTGGTCTCATCAGACCACAGGACATAGTTCCAGTAATCCATGTCCTTAGTCTGCTTGTTTGCAGGCTTTCTTGTGCATCATCTTTAGAAGAGGCTTCCTTCTGGAACTACAGTCATGCAGACCAATTTGATGCAGTGTGCGGCGTATGGTCTGAGCACTGACAGGCTGATCCCCCACTCCTTCAACCTCTGCAGCGATGCTGGCAGAACTCATACGTCTTTTTCCCAAAGACATCCTCTAGAAATTATGCTGAGCACTCAACCTTTTGGTCGACCATGGCGAGGCCTGTTCTGAGTGGAACCTGTCCTGTTTAACTGCTGTATGGTCTTGACCACCTTGCTGCAGCTCAGTTTCAGGGTCTTGGCAATCTTCTTATAGCCTAGGCCATCTTTATGTAGAGCAATATTTTTTTTTCCAGATCCTCAGAGTGAGAGAGAGTGTCAGAGAGAGAGTTCTTTGCCATGACGTTCCATATGGATATTCAAGTGACCAGTATGAGAGAGTGAGAGCGATAACACCAAATTTAACACACCTGCTCTCTATTCACACCTGAGACCTGTAACACTAACGAATCACATGACGCCAGGGAGGGAAATGGCTAATTGGGCCACATTTGGACATTTTCACTTAGGGGTGTACTCACTTTTGTTGCCAGCGATTTAGACATTATAGAGTTATTTTGAGGGGACAGCAAATTTACACTTTTATAGAAACTGTACAATCTAAGTTATTTCCAAATCTGGGTAATTGTAAATTTTTAGAAGGCAAAATTCTATGTATCATTTTATTCCACCAATCTTTAAAATTCACAATTGTAATTACCATCAATACATGTCTTTAAAAACCAAACAACATGTTATTACATATTATATGTTTAAATAAAACTGGCAAATAGTTTTTTTCCCCACTAGGAAATAAAGCTGGAGTAGGTGTAACAAAAAAATTCCCAGATTTGTGCAGAGGTCCTATGGAGACATATTAAAAACTAAATACAATGAGTCAGGAAAATCCCTAATGAAATCTAACTTAAATATACAAATTATTAAAAGTGAGATGTGATCAAATGTTTCCTCGGGTTTTTCACAGTAAAATGAAAAGTGCCTCTGATTAAAATTGCTGTCAATCAGCTGTAGCTAGGTCCACATTTACATTTTAATTGATGGAATAATAGCGATCTTTGTAAAAATGTTACAGTCCAACAGGCCCTGTTGGATTTATTCAAGTTAATAGCTTGAACACGGTGGACTAATCCCTCAGAGGCTCTGAGACTCTCAGGAAGCAGCTAGGTACCGCCTGCCTTTAGTGCAAAGCAAGAGATCCTGTGTGTTTATGAAGCAGATGTCAAGTTTAAGTTTCACATGAATGCCACTCAGAATTTTGAAAGTGATCTTGGGATTAAAATATAAAGTCCTTGAAAAGAACAAGAAAAGTCAAACAAAATATTTCCTAAGGCATTGCTAGGCATTCACTCATCATTTTGCTCTGCAACCTGAATGAAGCAGCATTATTAGAAAATCTTGTCAAGGTAGACCGTAAGCATACAACAAAAAGCATTGCCAAATGTGTGATCTCTCATCTGGACATATTATTCCATTGTTTAAAAAAAAAAAAGTTACCTAAAATAGAATGAATTTAATTATTATGGCTAATACTGTATATGGTCAGGTTTGCTAATGCTCTTTTAGAGGTGTGACAAACTTGTGTCGATGGCATCAGTTTGACATTATTTTTAGAGGCTTCTGAGATAATTCTGAATTCATTGACATGTACATTTGACCTCCTTCTGACCTGCATTTCACCTTCTTTTAAGTGGATTTTACATTCCAATAGAAATATTTGGGAATACAAAATCCATCTAAAGGGAACAAAACCCCATTGACACAAGTCCTATATGACACTAGGAAAGCAATTTGTGGTATAGAAAGGGTGTCTGAAAGCTTAGACTAGGTAGCTCAATGGAGGTTGAATCAAGAATCGCATGGACTTTGTAGGCACAAAAGTATAGCAAAAAATATATATGTATATTTATTGTACATTTTAAAAAAGAGGGACACAAACCCCATCTATAGATCCATAGTATGTCAAAAGTTATGTAATATGTAAAACACACAACAAGGGCATAATGTGTTGGTACATAAATACAAAACTGGAAGTAAATAGTTATCTGTAATGTGATCCACATCGAACGATTCCATCAGAGGGAGCAGATAGGTAGGGCTGTCCTCCAAAAGGATCACTGCGTGTGGTCATCACAGGTACATACAATTCATAAGATTGGAGCTAGAACACGTTTTACATGTATGCTTCGTCTGGAGTTTAAGTTCATTGCTCTGTACTCTGCTTTTAGATAATGTAAAACGGCAAGGGGGGTGAGAGAAGCCAAGGGAGCCAGAAGGAACATGGAAAGACTGGGAATCACACTGTGTTGATTCCTATCAGTAGATGGTAGTAATTCATACGTATCTTATAACATGGGGGCTGTCATAATGTTATGAGCGCATGAATGTCCAAGGCTGAAGAAATACATATGCCGCCCAGTCCACAAAGGGGCCGGCAGGTAGATTCAGCGGAAAAAATTATGTAGGTATCAAAAGGTAATACGTGGCACTTCAAAAGGGTATTGGGGCCTATGGTCATGCTCCTAAGGTACATCTCACCCCCCACAAATGGGGAACCGCCACTAACCGCCACCAAACCGCTTCTGGTAGTGCATTTTCCTATTTACAGCTCAACTGAGGTATCTAGCTAACCTCTTCCCCCCCCCCCCCCTTCATGACCAGGCCATTTTTTGTGATACGGCACTGCGTTAATTTAACTGACAATTGCACGGTGGGGTGACACTGAACCCAAATAAAATTGATGTATTTTTTTCCCCACAAATAGAGCTTTCTATTGGTGGTATTTGATCACCTCTGCGGTTTTAATTTTTTTGTGCTATAAACAAAAAAAGACAGACAATTTTGAAAAAAAATCCAAAATGTTTTACTTTCTGCTATAAAACACATTCAATAAAAAAGTTAACAAAAATCAAATTTCTTCATCAATTTAGACCAATATGTATTCTGCTACATGTTTTTGGTAAAAATAGAAATCCCAATAAGCACATATTTATTGGTTTGCACAAAATTTATAGCGTCTACAAACTATGGGATATTTTCTTGCAATTTTTTTTTTTTTTTTACTAGTAATGGCAGCGATCAACGATTTTTAGCAGGACTGCGACATTGTGGCTGACAAATCGTACACAAACTGACACTTTTGACACTTTTTTGGGGACTAGTGACTTTAATACAGTGATCAGTGCTAAAGATATGCACTATCACTGTACTAATGACACTGGCAGGGATGCATAGGCCGGGGTGGGAGGGACATTGGGGACAATGAAATCTGGCATCTCTTCCAACTCCCCCTCTTCTGCATACCTGACATCTTTTTTGGTGTCTTCAGTCTGCTTCTGTTGGTGGAATGCTCTCAGGGAAATGGTGCTCATGAAGTTTGCTCGAAAAGATAGAGTGAATGTTTTCTTTCAGTAAAAGCCGATTGGAGTGACTAGGGGGTCCAGAGGCCAATCAGGAGTGAATACGCCCCCCATACGCCTCCCAGTATATAACATAGCCCCGCCAAACCTCTAGCACTGTAATACAGAGGCTGTTACTCCTGCTGCTTGTAAAGCTCCAGTGTCATTTTGCAATTATTAGTGTGAGGAAAGGGATATGCAGTGTAGTTAGGGTACTATATACCACTATAGTTAGATTCAAAAATCTAGTTTTTGTAGGGATAGTAAAAGTGTCAGGGTGACCGTAGTGTAGTTTAGGGTGACCTGACTCTGCCATGTCAGGCTGACCGTAGTGTAGTTTAGGGGGACCTGACTCTGCCATGTCAGGCTGACCGCAGTGTAGTTTAATGTGATCTGACTCTGCCATGTCAGGCTGACCGTAGTGTAGTTTAATGTGATCTGACTCTGCCATGTCAGGCTGACTGTAGTGTAGTTTAGGGTGACCTGACACTGCCATGTCAGGCTGACCGTAGTGTAGTTTAATGTGATCTGACTACAACAAGACAGGTACAATAATCAGAACTCAAACACACATATATATATATATATATACCAGTATCGCAACAAATCTATGTACATCCATCAATACATATATATGTGATCATTATTTATCTCTGTACAAAAATACCTTCATCTCGTCACATGCATATACTCCAGTATATACCTATTTTTTCATTTTGCATCCTAACAAACTACATTCTTAATACAACCCCCCCCCCCAAAGAAAAAAAAGAAAAAAAAAAAAAAAGCACCTCTGCCAAGATCGGTATATACTCGAAAATCAATATAGTTTTCTCCTAACACATTACATTGGTCTACCTTTTAGGGTCTCTGAGAGTCAACAGTTTTATAAACTTAAGGAGGCGTGCCTCCAAAAATTCTAATAGCGGCCATCTGTGCCGGGGCCAACCCCGGGCCAGCTAGCCATTGTTCCCAAATACGTTCCCAAATACGATCACATTTTTTAAGACTGCCTCTATGTTTGTATGTAAGATATTCACAAAGTAGTGTTATGTTAACCTCCTCAACCCACTCGGAATGACTGGGGGGAGAAGGAGAAAGCCACTTTCTCGCAACAAGCTTTCTGGCTAAAAAAGCACTCCAAGAATTGCCGTCTGTATATTTGAAGAATAATCCTTCCCATTCAAGCAACCTAACAATCCTATTTTTGGTTCATAAGGGAGAGTAATATTCCATGTATTATTAATAGTTAATATTATTGTTTTCCAGTATCGGGTACGTTTGGGGCATTTCCATAACATATGAATAAGCGTACCATTAGCCCCCTGAAAGCTGTGTGAGCATGGGGAAGACCTCCTGAAGCGATGTACGCTGAGGAGGGTAACAAGTGTTAAGACTACTCAAGGATCGTTTCTATGTGAAAAGAAACCAATGGACATTTCCTGTGTGAAGGGGAAATTAATTAAGACTGAAGATTACTCAAGGTGAGGTCTTGGACTATTTCTATGTGGAAAGAAATAAATGCACTGTTTGCTATGTGAAGAGACAAGCAAAGGGACATGTTCAATGTGAAGAGGAAAAGGGACATGTTAAATGGACATTGTGCTGTGTGAAGAGATTATAAATGGACTATTGAGTGTCTGCTGTAGGATCAGCCAAGTCTGCCCAACAGTAGGTTGGAGACAGACTCCGTAGGTAGGTTCCTGTGTGTGAGAAGGTAGCCGCCCACAGTGGCAAGGATTTATTTTGTGTTTTATTTTTATTTTGACATTTTTGAGGCTTGCACTTGTGTGAAGTAAATTGCAAGAATAAACCAAACTGTTGTTTGCAACCACTTCTCGGCTATCTCTCTGTGAAAACGCACCCCCCAAGGGGTCATCCACGCCCACCACCGAGCTAATGCCTCACATTTGGTGGAGGTATGCATTGGGCAGAAGCAGAAATCCCTGCAAAGAAGCAGAAATCCCTGCAAAGAAGTTCATCTGCTATATGAACTTTATCTGGTGCATAAGATTGCACGGTCTGTGTGTGCAGGAGAGGAGATCCTGCAAGAGAGAGGAAAACTACCTGATGTAAAGAGACACTGGAAATTTTTTTTGTTAAGTGTCTGAAGATGGGGGCGCTCAAAACGCCTGAAAGAAGCAAGGATGGCTGAAATGATAGACAGAGCTCTTTGGCTGGAGGGGCTGTTACCCCCTGAACGAGCCCCACCCATGCCTGAACGGAGTCTGCTAAAGAGAAAGGTTGTTGTCCCTAGCAACACTGGGGCAAATGCAGATTTTCAGCAGAGCTTTTCAGCTCAACAACAGGCTCACCAAAAGAGCATGGCAGCTCACCAAGAGGACAGGGCAGACTGGAAACAGAGACGCCAGCAGCAAATGGAGGCCATCGGTTTGGAGGAAACCAAGTATGTGTGCAGGGCTGAGCTGGATGCCTTGCAACGGAAAATGGAAGAAAAGGAACAAGCCCTGGAGTTGCTTAGGATGGAGCATAGAAACTTGCAGGCTCAGGTGTCACAGTGGGAAGAATCCACTGCTCTTCTTTTTTCCGAGTTACAAAAACGTGGAGAGACTATAATGGAGAAAGATACCATCCTCATGGAAAAGGAAATTGAAATTCAGACTTTGCAGAAGCAAAGTATGCGTGATATGTTGGAGTTGCGTAATCAGCTGGAAAAAAGTCTTCAGTCTTTGGAAGCTACAAGAATAGACCTGCAGGATGTGCAGGAACAGAATGTCGCTCTGAAAACGGCATTGTCTCTCAGCGACAAGGAGAAAAGTGAGAGAGAGGCTAAATTACTGAGTACTGTGTATGAGCTCACCACTTTGAGAAATGTGGTAGATGAATTGTGTACGGACTGTGAAAGTTGGAAAGATGAAGCCCAACGTGTCCAGCAGCAGTTAAAGGAGAAAGAAGCCTGTGTGGCAGAATTACAGTCTCATTCCCAGAAACTAGCCAATGAGGTGAAGGCTCTTATGCAGGGAAAAGGAGATTCGGAACACAAGAAAATAAAAGTAGAGGCACAGCTGCAGGAATCGCAAGTCAAGGTGTCAGAAGGTGACCGAGTGTGTGCTAAGCTGTCAGAGAAGGCAAACCGACTGCAGGTTGAGTTGGACAATGTTACAAATCAGCTTTCTCAAGCAGACAGCAAATCTAGAGAAATTGCCAAGGATTTCTCTATCTTGGAATTGCAGCTGCAAGACACGCAGGAACTCTTACAGGAAGAGAGGTGTCAAAGGCTGAGTTTTAGCACAAAGCTCAAACAAATGGAAGATGAGAAAAATGGCTTCCTGGAACAATTAAAAGAGGAAGAGGAAGCAAAGAAAAACCTATCAGAGCAAGTCGCAAGTTGCAAGCTCAGATAGGAGATATGAAAAAACGCATGGAAGAAAGCGTTGCTTCATTAGAAAATGTTGAAAATGTGAAAATGAAGTTTGATCAGATGCTTGGTGAGGAGAAGACTGTGTCTGCAAAATATGCAGAAGAACATGACCGTGCAGAAGCGGAGGCGCGTGATAAAGAGAGCAAAGCCCTGTTCTTGGCTCGCTCCTTGGAGGAAACTCTCGAGTGTAAGGTTGAACTAGAAAGAGTTAACAAACAGCTGTGTACAGAAATGGAAGATTTGGTCAGCTCCAAGGATGATGTTGAGAAAAGCGTTCAGGAGCTAGAAAAGTCTAAGCGAGCCTTAGAACAGCAAGTAGAAGAGATGAAGACTCAGTTGGAAGAACTTGAAGAGGAATTACAGGCGACAAAGGATCTTTCCCAAAGACGGGGTAGTGTGCCTAATACAGCTTTTAAAAGGATCAGTGTTTTGGGGTCTGTCCTGAGTGAGCATCGGAAATTTGACATGTTGCTTGACTCACCCCTTTGGAATAAACCGTTCCTTCAAAAACTTCAAGCATTGGAAAATGTATCATTAGAGCTTCAGCACACAAAGGAGCTGTGTAAGAAATGGGATGATTTCTCAGTTCAGGCTGAAAGTCTACTGGAGAAAACTAAGGCTGTTGGTGAAAACGTGAAGCAAATGAATTTCAAGTGCCTTTCAGGGAATATTTCCAAAATGGAACTGGTGAAAGATAAGTGGCAGAAGTTTGATCATGATCTTGAGATACATTCCATGTGGAGTTCAGATAAAGAAAGGGAACTAGGTGACCTTGAGCGGTCAAATAGTTCAGCAGAAAGTGCATTGAAGAAACCTGTAATAGACTGTGTCGTTGCCTTTGACCCATATGTTGGTGGAAGGAAAGTTGATGATGTTCTGGTTGGCTACTTCTGTGAAGAGTTTGGCAAGAAATATAAACTGGATATCAAATCAAATAGTAGGCCTTTACTGCGACTCGCTCAGGAGGGCGAAAAGCTTAAGAAGTTGATGAGTGCAAATGCTTCAGATCTGCCTCTAAGTGTGAAATGTTTGGTGAATGATATTGATGTCTCTGGAAAAAGGAACAGTGGTCACTTTGAAGAAATGTGTGACAGCCTGTTGTCGCAAATGGAAGATCCTCTGCACAGCATCTTAGAGCAGTGCCAGACACATGCGTGCCTGGAAAACTGTGTCCCAACCCCAGGGTTGAGACAAAGGGGGGGGGGGGATATGTGACAGGACGTCAAGTAAATGTGACAGGAAGTCAGGTAAATCTGTGAGTGTTGTCACAAATTGGAGATACAATTCACCAATTACTATAGGGTGTCGGCTGCAGAAGCCAGCAGAAATGTCTAAAGACGTTGAACAGACTTCAGCTGTTCAGAATGAGGAAATCAAGGCCTCTATAATTTGTCCAGAGAAAGTCTATGGAAGGCTGCCTCCGGAAGCTGTCTCCTGAAGCCGTGGGAGCTGGGGACAGGAGAGCAGTCAGACGTGTGCCCCCTGAAAGCTGTGTGAGCATGGGGAAGACCTCCTGAAGCGATGTACGCTGAGGAGGGTAACAAGTGTTAAGACTACTCAAGGATCGTTTCTATGTGAAAAGAAACCAATGGACATTTCCTGTGTGAAGGGGAAATTAATTAAGACTGAAGACTACTCAAGGTGAGGTCTTGGACTATTTCTATGTGGAAAGAAATAAATGCACTGTTTGCTATGTGAAGAGACAAGCTAAGGAATGTCCTCTATGTGAAGAGAAAAAGGGACATGTTAAATGGACATTGTGCTGTGTGAAGAGATTATAAATGGACTATTGAGTGTCTGCTGTAGGATCAGCCAAGTCTGCCCAACAGTAGGTTGGAGACAGACTCCGTAGGTAGGTTCCTGTGTGTGAGAAGGTAGCCGCCCACAGTGGCAAGGATTTATTTTGTGTTTTATTTTTATTTTGACATTTTTGAGGCTTGCACTTGTGTGAAGTAAATTGCAAGAATAAACCAAACTGTTGTTTGCAACCACTTCTCGGCTATCTCTCTGTGAAAACGCACCCGCCAAGGGGTCATCCACGCCCGCCACCGAGCTAATCCCTCACATTATATATATATATATATATATATATATATATATATATACACACACACACACACACACACCTGTAAATGGGTATATATACCCTATATATACCCCTATACAGAAGTTAAAAAAAAACGCCTGAAACAAAAACGCCCAGGTGTGAAAGGAGGGTAACACCATCCCTGCGCTACTGAAATTCTAAGAAAAATTATCTGTTTTTTTCTGGTTCTGGACATGCTACAGAGCTGAAACTTCACAGGTACACCTTTTAGACCCCCCAGACACTAAATCCAAAGAAATCTCATTTTTTTTCAATAATTTTGTCAATAATTGGCTCTCTATCTAAAACGACAATTTTTAAGAACTTTTTTTTTGCCTGATTCATAGTCCCTGGGGCATGACCCAGAACCCTAGGCACTTTTTAGGGGCATTTATTGGGTATTAGGGCTTCAAAATGGTGTTTTTTAATTCCAGAAGTTCGGGTCCCATTGATTTCAATGGGGTTCTGGAATCCGAACCGAACTTTCGGGAAATTCGGGTGTTCTGTTCGAACCAAACTTTTCAAAAGTTCGATCATCCCTACTCACCACCGATCGCCGCACTGTGTGACCCCGGGGCACACATGGGCAGCAAGAAGGGGAGGATATCATATGACAGTCGCCCAGAGCAAGAGCGGTCCAACCCATCCATCATTGTACAATAGGCCGGGCAGAAACCAGTTAAAGAGTACAGATAAAAGAGTACAAATATACTGTATAATATATATATATATATATATATATATATATATATATATATATATATATATATATATATATATTACAGAGTATAGAACTGTGATAGTTTTTGTCTTTTGTATCTGCCCAGCATTTCACTTACAGAAACCTTATACTGTACATGATTCATGTCATGTTTTTATGGTACAAATGTCATAATACATTAAAGATTACACTTTAATGTTCTCCGTGGATTTATGATGACCCACATACCTAGTTTATTTTAATATATGGATTCCCCTGGTAATGATATATTCCATCCAACCTATCCAAATGTATTTCAGATATAAGTATCAGTCAAGCATATCTGTAATGAATGCATACTTAACTCTGAAGGATCGTTGTTCTGTGTAACAACACTTTGGCTGGTCTTTCCCATAGGAATCAACTTCTTTCTTTAGTTTTACATGCACATACATAATTTATTTTAATATATGGATTCCCCAAGTAATGATAGATTTCAGCCTACCTGTCCATATGTATTTCAGATAATAAGTATCAGGCAAGCATATCTGTAATGAATACTTACTGTAACTCTGAGGATCATTGTTCTGTGTAACAACACTTTGGCTGGTCTTTCCCATGGGAATCAACTTCATTATTTAGTTTTATTGCATATATGCATAAAGTGCATAAGCTATATCTCAGAGAGTACCTGCAATAGAGTGGTAAATGGAACTGAGATTGTGTTTATTTAAGCTAAATTGCTTTATCCAAAAAAATTCTGTTGCCAGAAAAATGATGTGATTGTTGTATTTTGTTAATAGGGTAATAAGCACGTTTTGTATTTCTGTACCCGTAAGTTTAGGCAGTTGTGATATAATAGCTGCAAGTAATAGCTCTGAAAGGAATACTGCTTGAGTTATTGTTTCATGCAATTAGCTATTCTGTGGCTCACTCTGTTTTCTAAAATTATTAATAATTTGTACAATGCTATCATTTTTCATGGTGCTGTATTAAACTTTACAACCAAGGGAAAGCAATACAGATACATAAACGCACAAAAGAAAATGAATACAGCACAGGCAAGATACAATACAAGATTACTCAGAGATAAACAATACTAGTGGAGCATGTGCTAAACCACTAACTTCCAGGGCTGATATAGACATTGATATGGTATCTAGTTATATCTGTCAACATTTGAAAATGTGGAACTATACAGGGGAAGCAAGATAGCAGATGAAACGCTGGACTCCTGTGTTTTTGGAAAAGCCATGCAGGTCTTGTGGCTACAGTTATCTATTGCAGTATTTTAATGTTTCACTCTTATAAAAGCAAAAAACAAAGTGCCCAAAATATGTTGGCACCTTTGTTTTCAGCACCATAGTTTTAACCATAGGCCTTTCAGTGCAAATATAAGTAAAAATACAAGAGTGCGTCAGCATCTCCATGATCGCTAACCTACAGTATACATGGAACTTAGCATAAACCCTGAAACTTACTCTTAGCCCCCACCCAAACTCTAGCCCTTTTCCAAACATATACAATATTAGCAGCTGCCAGTTTTGCCCTTCTGAGTTAATTAGTTGCATATCAGTGATTCTACTCTTTTGCTCAGCACTAAAAGCCAAGCTTTGGGAAAAAAATACAATCTTTCCACCCCATTCACTCATAACCATTATTATTTTTTTTTTTTTTGTGAAGAAAAAAGATTCTAAGACCTGATTTAACTTAGATAGGTTTGCTGTTCTGTGATGATCCATTGCACCTCTTCTGGAACTGATACATTTGAAAAAGAAGTCACCATACCTGTAACTTTCAATAAAGGTCTTGATTTGCTGGGACTTAACACAGGAGTGTTTTGAGGCCATGCAGAGACCCATTTATTAGGGTTACATGTGCTAAGATGCAAAAATTAAAACCTGCGCTTTGGGCCAGCCAACTGGTCTTGTTGCCTCCCCTCATATTTTGACATTATGATGCTGCAACTACAAGGGGTAGTTATCCTTCAAAAAGTTTACATACTTTTTGATATTTAATGGAGTTAAAAAAAAGTGCGGAAACTTTTTGAAGAACCCTGTGAAAAAGACTGGTAAAAGACTGGTAGACCCTGTGAAACTAAGTGAAAACAATGTGAAGACCAAGTTCATGAATCTTCTGACAGTCAATAAGCAGTTGCCATGTCTTCCTTCATTATGGTGAGGAATTAAAAAAAAAAAAAAAATACACTAAAAATGTTTTCTTATTAATTAGATAAATACAGAATATTACAGATTAATATTGTTTTAGCCAGCAGGTAGAGCTTGAATCTCTTATTGTGTCTACTAAAGACTATTAATCAAAACTGCTTGTTTACAGAGATTAGTAATAGCTCAAGCTGCAATTGCATACAGAACTGAATAGTCATCCTGTTCTGTGTGTAAATGCATTCCGAAATATTATCCAGACAAAACCAGCAGCGAGGCAGGGTGCTCTGCTGTGCTTTCTCTTTACATGACCTATATGTTTATTTTTAACCACTTCAGCCGTGCCCACCGTACATTTACTACGGCACTCTGCCGCTTACAGGCAAAGTGACGTAGCCCTACGTCGCTCGCTCATGAGACTGTAGGGGGGAGCGCGCGCCGCCGCAGGCGCACTCCCGCCCCTGCTCGTTCCCTGGGGAGCCAGCGCGTGTGACCAGCGGCTCCGATGGCCGCTGGCCACTCGCAATCTCCCACAGCAGACTGAAAAGGTACCAGCTGATTGGAGAAAAGCCAACCTGGTGATAATATTTAAAAAAGGGCTGAGATATATCTCTGAAAACTACAGGCCAGTTAGCCTAACATCAATAGTCTGTAAGCTATTAGAGGGGATGATAAGGGACTATATCCAAGATTTTAGTCATGAAAACAGTATATTTAGTAGTAATCAGCATGGATTCGTGAAGGATTGATATTAACATTCTATGAAGAAGTGAGCTGCCAACTAGATAAAGGAAGGCCTGTGAATGTGGTGTATCTGGATTTTGCAAAAACATTTGATACAGTTCCCCACAAACATTTACTTTACAAACGTAGGTCTGTCGGCATGGACCATAGGGTGAGTACCTGTATTGAAAACTGGCTACAAGGGCGAGTCCAGAGGGTGATGATAAATATCGTGTACTCGGAATGGTCTGGTATGGTAAGCGGGGTCCCCCAAGGATCTGTCCTGGGACCAATTCTGTTTCATTTATTTATAAACGATATAGGGGATGGGATAAATCGCTCAATCTCAATATTTGCAGATGATACAAAGATAAGCAGGGCCATAACTTCTGCACAGGATGTGGAGACCTTACAAGAAGACCTAAATAAAATAATGGGTTGGGCAACTACATGGCAAATGAGGTTTCGTGTTAAAAATGTAAAGTAATGCATTTAGGTGCTAAAAATATGAATGCAAGTTGCTTGCTAGGGGGAGACCCTAGGATGGAAAAGGACCTGGGGGCTCTGGTAGATGACAGGCTCAGCAATGGCAAAAGAATATTAGCATGCATTAAAAAAGGGATTTACACCAGAGATAAAACGATAATTCTGCCACTCTACAAGACTCTGGACTGGCCACATCTTGAGTATATCGTCAAGCTCTGGGCACCAGAATGATGTGCTGGAACTGAATAGAGTTCAGAGAAGGGCAATAAAGCTAAAAAAGGGACTAGAGGATCTCAGCTATGGGGAAAGTCTACAAGCATTGACCTTATTCTCTCTGGAGAGAAGACACTTGAGAAGGGCAACAAAGCTAATAAAGGGACTAGAGGATTTCAGCTATGGGGAAAGACTACAAGCACTGAACTTATTCTCTCTGGAAGGAGACACTTGAGAGGGGATATAATAGCAATATACAAATACTGTACTGTTGACCATAGCATAGGGAAAAACATTTCAGTGAAGGGGAGTTTAAAAGACACGTGGCCATTCACTGAAATTGGAAGAGAAGCAGTTTCACCTTAAACTGCGTAGAGGGTTCTTTACTGTCAGAGCGGTAAGGATGCGGAATGCTCTTCCAAAAGCAGTAGTATCAATAGTGGTATCAGCAGGGAGTGTCGATAGTTTAAAAAAATGATCAGATGGGCACCTTAATGATCACAACATATAGGAATATATAATTTACTATTGCCATAAACACAAGCACACTCGCACACCACAGGTTGAGCTGGATGGACTAGTGTATTTTTTTAATTTTACTATGTAACTATGTAAGATACCCATCATAAATCGCTGCCTGTTATGGATAAACCTAGAATCTCAGTTGAGTTCCCCAATAACTATGGACCTTTTTATATGAACAACTTCCAAGGACAGGCCCACCATATGAGTCAAAAACTTTTGGGCCCCTCAAACTGAACTGCCCTATTTTTTGTCCTAGGCCTTTCTTCTAGGGTTATCTATAAATGAAGGACTTTTGCAAATTGCAGGTCTATTCACAAATCAAAGCATCAACTTTTAAAAATCCTTACTTTTGCAACCCGTAAAAGCTTTCAACATGACCTTATGGGAGAAACTGGGAGAGCTGGCGCAAGGGGAAAGGCAAAAAAATACATCATTACTTCAAAAGTTCAGTTATCTATAAACACATCTATATTAAAGACAGGGCTGGCCCAAGACATTGTGCTGCCTGGGTCCAAGAATGAAATGCTGCCCCCCCCAAAAAAAAATTCATGCCCTCCAAGAGGCCCCCACATTCTATAGGACTATGAAAGCAGTCAGAGGAGTTTGAGTGTGTACGGAGTGACAGCAGGAGAAGGACAGAGCAGTAGATACTGGGCAGATGAGCGCATCAGGCTTTCTACTGTCTATAGTGTCACAGTGCCCTGCAGGGCTGCGGGCATGGTACAGGAGAATGTGGGGCTGTGGGCATGGTACAGAAGAATGCAGTGCTGTGGGCATAATACAGAAGAATGCGGGGCTGTAGGCATGGTACAGGAGAATGCAGGGCTGTGGGCATGGTACAGAAAAATGCGGGGCTGTAGGCATGGTATGGGAGAATGCGGGGCTGCGGGCATGGTACAGGAGAATGTGGGGATGCGGGCATGGTACAGGAGAATGCGTGGCTGCGGGCATGGTACAGGAGAATGCGGGGCTGTGGGCATGGTACAGGAGAATGAAGGGCTGCGGGCATGGTACAGGAGAATGCAGGGCTGCGGGTATGGTACAGGAGAATGCGGAGCTGTGGGCATGGTACAGGAGAATGCGGGGCTGTGGGCATGGTACAGGAGAATGCGGGCTGCGGGCATGGTGCAGGAGAATGCAGGGCTGTGGGCATGGTACAGGAGAATGCGGGGCTGCGAGCATGGTGCATGAGAATGCGGGGCTGCAAATGTTTTTAGATTTGACAGTACTGCCTTGGTATTTCCCCTTCCCCCTTTTTGCTATTCACAGTTTTGTTCTGGCTCTTAAAAAAATTGCAAGACCAAGTATTTCATAGACTAGATGTCATTTTTTTTAACCTTTTTTAAATCTTTGTTAACCTTTACTAAAAAAAATTGAATAAAATTAAACTTTTATTGAAAAAAAAAAGCCAATAAATGATAGAAAAAAATATCTCTTTAAATAGTTTAATGATAAGATATTTAAATTATCATCTATGCATTCAAGTTTTATGCTTGCATGCTAATATTTCATGATTTATATATAGGATCTAAAAAAATAGCTGTTGAATTTAAAAGATACAGCACACACGGGAACAAACTTGAGCTTTATTACTAAATCCTACATTTTTACTGTGTATAATCCTGAGGTTTTATTACCAAGGTGTCTGATGTACCTGATTAATCTATGTTTTGTGAGTAAACTGTACAACTGTGGTAATGCTAGCTTGTAATATTTTATCATACTGGCCTGCAATATTTTATCCTAGAAATTTGGGATAGCAGAATAGTTCTTAGGTGCTATCTGCAAAGTAAAGACCATTACGAAAATTTAGAAGCAGAAACATGAAAATACAATAGTATAATGAATAATCTCTTTCAAGGTCATTTACTTAGATGACAGCATTGACATTTAATGCCTGACAAATGAAATGTTTCACTGGAGTAGCATAAAATCCTAAATGTGCTGCTGTTGAGAAAATTGAAAGAATAAAATGACAGTGGAACATTTAAAATTCCATTTGATTAAAATAAAACAAATATGCCTTTTTTTTAAATTTTAATAATTTGTATAACCCATACCCATGTAGGCAGCAAAGCTTACACATAACAGTCTAAAATGTTCTTTTTTAATTATTGGATCTTGACCAAAGTATATATAAAATGACATTAGTCTTTTGCATTGACATTGCCTTGTGTTGCTTTGCTTCAAAATAGATTTTGCAAGGTTTGCCTGGTCTCAGAGGCCATCAGCACATTGTATAAACATCACGCCCGGTATAAGTGAATGCGAACATGGTCAGAGGATTTCTTTGTGTGGCTTTCAAACATTGATACAAGTGTTTTATCTGCATGTTATTGTTCCAAAGGAATTGTTTTCTAAGGAAGAATATTCCAGAATGCATCTCATGTGACCACATAGATGATAGTATGCCATTTTTAACCACTTGCCACCTGGTGCAATTTTGACTTTTCACATACATGTTAAATTCAGATTTATTTTTGCTAGAAAATTACTAAGAACCCACAAATATTATATATTTTATGAAAGCAGAGGCCCTACAGAATAAAATGGTGGTTGTTGCAATTTTTTATGTCGCACCATATTTGTGCTTCAATTATCAAAGTCAAATTTTCAAGAAAAAATACATCTAAATAAATGTTCCCCCATCTCCTCTGTGGGGAACCAACTCAATCACTTACAGTAGTTATGGGCTCCCCAGTGGAAAGGTAGAATCCAGAAACAGTGGCAGGAGGGGGGCCCCCTTCTGAGCCCTGTTAATGTGATAAAGCAACTGTAAATCCACTTGATCACCTTTTCATGAAAACTGCTCACCAACTTTAAAAACAATACCAGAATCATGAATCACAATTCCTTTAAGGATATATATATATATATATATATGTGTGTGTGTGTATATGTATATATATATATAATATATATACTGGCTGGATGCTATTCAACAGATAGGGGAGGCAGGTGGGCTCTGCAACATGGCAAATGAATGTGTAATATTTAATTACATTACACTCATCTAGAGGACCCTTTGCTCCAACTACCGTGAACCCAGTACCGAGGCAACCTATTGCATCAGTAGCCCTAGACAGGGTGAGAGAAACTTTTGTTCTTCCACCCCCCCCCCCCCCCCCTGCCTTTAGAAACAAGAAGCAATGAGGATGTCTTCACTTTTGGTTTTGGTTTGTCTGTTTACAAGCGATTGTTGGCTTGTAAAGCATCTTTGATCAGACCAATCTTAGTTTGATCAGATGATTTGGAGGGCAGAGGAGAGAACTGGGGTCTAATAAAGAGGACCTATAATGGCCCATACTATCACAAGGGGTTTTGTTCATCCCTTGAGATAGCAATAAAGTTCAAGCAAAAAAATAAATAAAATAAAATAAAGGTACAGTGCCAAAGAAAAATGTAAATACAATATGTGATAAAATAAAAACATTTTAAAGTGCCTAATTTTGCCTGTTTGCACTGGTTGCCTTCAATGCAAAAATAGTGTAATAATACTACTTATTTAACCACTTAAGCCCCGGAGGATTTGGCTGCTAAACGACCAGAGGGCATTTTGCGATTCGGCACTGCGTGACTTTAACGGACAATTGCGCGGTCGTGCGACGCTGTACCGAAACGAATTTGGCGTCCTTTTTTTCCCACAAACAGAGCTTTCTTTTGGTGGTATTTGATCACCTGTGCGATTTTTTGATCACGCGCTATAAACAAAAAAAGAGCGTAAATTTTGCAAAAATAGCAATATTTTTCCCTTTTTTTTATATGAAATTCCCCCAAAAAAAAATGTAAAAATCAAAATTTTTTAATATTTTCGGCCAATTTGTTTTATGCTACCTATGTTTGGTAAAAAAAATCGCAAAAAGCGTATTTTGATTGGTTTGCGCAAAAGTTATTGCGTTTACTAACAAAGGGAAAGATTTTTGTCATTTTTGTTGTTTTTTTTTTTAACGCGTAATGGCGGCGATCTGCGATTTTTTTTGCGGTACTGCGACATTGCGGCGGACAGATCGGACCCTTGACTGACATTTTTGACACTTTTGGGGTTACCAGTGACATTTCTACAGTAATCAGTGCTATACATATGCACTGTTACTGTAAAAATGCACTGGTAGTGAAGGGGTTAACTTTATTTGAGAGGGAGGGGCTGTGTGTGTCCCTAGGGGCGTGATTCTAACTGTGATTGGCTGTGGCTTCAACTGTATGAGGAGTGATCAATGGATCTACATAGTAGATCCATGTGATCAGCTCTCATACAGAGAGGAGAATGACAGGCAGCTTGTTTACACAAGCTGCCTGACTATCTCCCTCTCCCCCGCCGATCGCAGAGTGGCCGGCGGCGATCGGGTCCGCCGGTCACGCGCGCGGGGGGGTCCGTGACCACGCGGGAGCGGGAGCGCGCCTCCGGCGGCGCGCGCTCGCTCCCTAAACCCTCACAGGCGAGCGACGTAGACCTACGTCACTTTGCCTGTGAGGGGCTGACCGCCGCCGTAGATAGTCGTGCGGCGGTCGGCAAGTGGTTAATTAAGCGCTTTTTGTTTACTCCAATGTAATATCACTGTTTTTGCTGGGATCTTGCATTTTTCAGATGTTTGGCCACTGACCTTTTGTTTTAAGGTTTATGCCTATTTTAACCAAAAAAAAGCACTATCGTTTTTTAACCACTTAAGGACCGGAAGGTTTTACCCCCTTAATAACCTAGCCATTTTTTGTGATACGGCACTGCATTACTTGGTACTGACAATTGCGCGGTCGTGCCATGCTGTACCCCCCCAAAAAAAATTGATGTCCATTTTTCCCACAAATAGAGCTTTCTTTTGGTGGTATTTGATCACCTCTGCGATTTTTATTTTTTGCGCTATAAACAAAAAAAGAGTGACAATTCTGAAAAAACAAAAAACAAACAAAATATTTTACTTTCTGCTATAAAATATTCCCAATAAAAAAAATTAAAAATCTAATTTTGTCATCATTAGGGTTGAGCGGACACCTAGATGTCCGTGTTCGACGGGTTCGGCCGAACTTTAAAAAAAAGTCCGGGTCCGTGTCCCGGACTTTTACCAAACTTTTCCCGGACACCGAATCCCATTGAAGTCAATGGGGACCCGAACTTTAAGGCACTAAAATGGCTCTAAAACACCAATGGAAAGGGCTAGAGTGCTGCAAATGGCAGCAAAACGTAGTTAAGAGCATGGCAAGTGCTCTGCAAACAAATGTGGATAGGGAAATAACTTAAAACAACAAAAAAAAAACAGAAAAATAAAACAATGTTCTTCATCTCTGAAGGACGAGGCCCATATGGAGTAGGAGGGAGGTTGAGGTGGTGGTGGATGTGGCGGTGTCATAGGCGTGCGCACAGGGTGTGCCTGGTGTACCTGGGCACACCCTAATCACCTAGGGCACATAGCATTATCGCTCTGTTTGCCAGTGAGGAGATGGGAAAGATCTCCCTCGCACCTGCTCTGCTCTATTTCTCTTTGCCAGCAGGGAGAGTAATGTATCGGGGCCATGTACATGTAGGCAAACACATGCATGTGTATTTCAACTTTGGGGTGCACACCCTAATGCAATAGGCTGCGCACACCTATGGGCGGTGTAGGTGGAAGCAGCGGTGGAGGAGGACCAGGGCCGGATTAAGAGCATCATGGTCTTGGTGCTGAGGATTTTGAAGGGCCTTAAGGGCCGTGCCTTGGCATGCACCCAGAGGAGGAAGGGTGCAGCCATGCATGCCTAATTCAACATGGGATGCTGTCTCTGAAGCCCATAAACACATCCATGCATCGGCAACTGTCCCTCCTTGTCCGGCCTTCGCGCTGTGTGGGGAGGTTCTGAGGGTGCTGCCTGGGGAAGCGAGCATAGAAGCCAGACTTCTGTGTTTACAAGTGACAGAAGAGCGGTCACAGTGAATATGGCCAACCCGGGGCCTATATAAAAGGTAGGGGCCTGCATGGAGCTGCAGCTCCAATAGCCCCTACGTTAATCTGGCCCTGAGGAGGAGGACGAGGTAGCCAACACTGCTTCTTTTCACAAATTTTAAATGAGGGTACACCCCAAAAGAGTGAGAAAGAGCAAAAATGGAACAATGGCTGGGTAAGGTCGGTATCCATTGCTATTCTGCACAAGGTACGGAAAAGTCCCGTGGGATCCATGCCTGGTTCATTTTAATGAACGTGAGCTTGTCCACATTGTCTCTGGACAGGCGGCTGCGCTTGTCTGTTATAACACCCCCAGCCGTGCTAAATACCCATTCAGATAATACACTGGCTGCAGGGCACGCCAGCACCTCCAAGGCGTAAAGGGCAAGCTCAGGCCATGTGCCCAATTTGGAGACCCAGAAGTTGAAGGGGGCAGACCCCTCATTCACTACATGTAGGCGTGTGCACAAATACTGCTCCACCATGTTGGTAAAATGCTGCCTCCTGCTAAGATGTTCCATCTGAGCTGCTGGTGCTGCTGTTTGTTGTGGCGTGCTGACAAAGCTTTTCCACATTTCGGCCATGCTAACCCTGCCTTCTGAGGTGCTGGCGGTGCCCTGGTTGAGTTGGCGACCTCCTCCTCCTCCTCCTCTGCCTTGTGCTTCCACTGTGGCCCCGCTGTCAGATGGGAATGCCAGCAGCATCGCGTCTACCAGCGTGCGCTTGTACTCGCGCATCTTGCGATCGCGCTCCAGTGAGTGAATTAAGGACGGTACGTTGTCCTTGTAACGGGGATCCAGCAGCGTGGCCACCCAATAATCAGCACAAGTTAGAATGTGGGCAACTCGGCGGTCGTTGTGGAGACACTGCAGCATGTAATCGCTCATGTGTGCCAGGCTGCCCAGAGGCGACGAAAGGGTGTCCTCTGTGGGAGGTGTATCATCCGTGTCCTCTGTATCCCCCCAGCCACGCACCAGTGATGGCCATGAGCTGGCCTGGGTGCCACCCTGCTGTGAACATGGTTCCATCTCCTCCTCCAGCTCCTCCTCCTCCTCATCCTCCTCATCCTCCAGAACTGTGCCCCTGCTGGACAATTGTGTCCCTGGCGTTTGTGTGTGCAGGAACCCACCCTCGGAGCCCCTTGCGAATGACTGCCCTGAAAGCCTTTGAAATGTTACCTCTTCATCCTCCTCCTCCTCCTCCTCATCCTGTGCCACATCCTCTTCCATCATCGCCCGAATTGTTTTTTCAAGGAGGCATAGAAGTGGGATAGTTAAGCTGAGAACGGCGTCATTGCCACTGGCCATGTTGGTGGAGTACTCAAAACAGCGCAACAAGACACACAGGTCTCGCATGGAGGCCCAGTTATTGGTGGTGAAGTGGTGCTGTTCCGCAGAGCGACTCACGCGTGCGTGCTGCAGCTGAAACTCCACTATGGCCTGCTGCTGCTCGCACAGTCTTTGCAGCATGTGCAAGGTGGATTTCCACCTTGTGGGCACGTCACATATGAGGCGGTGAGCGGGAAGGCCGAAGTTACGCTGCAGCCCTGCCAGGCGAGCAGCAGCAGGGTGAGAACGCCGAAAGTGCGCACAGACGGCCCGCACTTTCTGCAGCAGCTCTGACATATCGGGGTAGTTTTTAAGGAACCTCTGCACCACCAAATTCAGTACATGCGCCAGGCAAGGGATGTGCGTCAAACCGGCTAGGCCCAGAGCTGCTATGAGATTTCGCCCGTTATCGCACACCACCAGGCCGGGCTTGAGGCTCGCTGGCAGCAACCACTCATTTGTCTGCTGTTCCATGCTCCTCCACAACTCCTGCGCGGTGTGTGGTTTGTCCCCCAAACAGGCAAGTTGTAAAACTGCCTGCTGTCGTTTAGCCCTGGCCGTGCTGAAGTTCGTGGTGAAGGTATTACGCTGTCCGGATGAGGAGGCGGTAGAGGATGAGGTAGCGGAGTAGGATGAGTTAGGAACAGGAGGCAAACTGAAGCGCCCTGCAATCCTCGGTGGTGGAAGGACATGTGCCAAATTGCTATCCGCCTCAGGCCCATCCGCCACTGCATTTACCCAGTGTGCCGTTAGGGAGATATAACGCCCCTGACCGTGCTTACTGGTCCACGTATCGGTAGTTAGGTGGACCTTGGCACAGATGGCGTTGCGCAGTGCACACCTGATTTTTTCCCCCACTTGGTTGTGCAGGGAAGGGATGGCTTGCCTGGAAAAGTAGTGGCGGCTGGGCACGACGTACTGTGGGACAGCCACCGACATAAGCTTTTTAAAACTGGGCGTCTCCACCAGACGGAATGACAGCATTTCAAAGGCCAATAATTGTGAAATGCTGGCATTCAGGGCCAGGGATCGCGGGTGGGTAGGGGGGTACTTCCTCTTCCTCTCAAGTGTTTGGGAGATGGAAAGCTGAACGCTTCCACGGGACATTGTGGAGATGGTTGTTGGTGACCCAGGTGGTGGTGTTGCTGACAGATCGTCTGTTTGCGGGGTGGCAGGTGCCGGTATGACTACAGAGGTGGCTGGAGCGGCCGAGACTGCAGCAGAAGAGGAAGCAGGATGAGCCAGAGACGTTTCTTGGTTTTGAAGGTGTGTACTCCACTGCAGCTCGTGCTTTGCACTTAGATGCCTGATCATGCAGGTTGTGCTCAGGTTGAGAAGGTTTATGCCTCGCTTCAGGCTCTGATTGCACAGGGTGCAAACCACTCATGTCCTGTCATCAGCACATTTTCTAAAGAACTTCCACGCTAGAGAACTCTTTTGAGCTGACTTTGGTGCGCTCGTTCCCTTGCTGCGTTGGGCAGTAGCAGGCGTAGTGTCTAGGGCACGGCCGCTCCGCTTCTGCACCCTGCTCCCTCTTCTGCTGTGCTGGTGGCTCTGTGCGACCACCGCCTCTTCCTCCAAACTACTCAGGTCACCTGCATGACCTTCATTCCATGTGGGGTCGAGGACCTCATCGTCCTCCACATCATCTTCCACCCAGTCTTCAACCCCTGCCCTCCCTGTCGGTCTCCACAATGCTGAACGCCGCAGCAGTTGGCACCTGCGTTTCGTCATCATCGGAGACGTGCTGTGATGGTCCTTCCATGTACTCATCTTGAGAAATAAGTGGTTGGGCATCGCTGCACTCAATCTCTTCCACTTCTGGGGCAGGGCTAGGTGGATGGCCCTGGGAAACCCTGCTGACAGAGTCCTCAAAAAGAATAAGAGACTGCTCTATGGCTTGGGGCTCAGACTGCTTGCCTGATTTGCAAGGGGGTGAGGTGAAAGACGGTTGGACATTGGCTGCAGGTGCCAACTCTGACCTTTCTGCAGTAGACTGGGTGGGAGACAATGTGGTGGAACGGAAGGCACTGTCAGCAGCAAACCAATCTACTATCGCCTCTCTGTGTTCTGGCCTCATCACTTCTAGAGGCGTATGATGCCCTACCAAATACTGATGCAGGTTCTGTCGCCTACTCACACTTGAGAAGGTGTTTCACTTGTGCGTGTAGCTGGCACAGATCGACCACGTCCTCTCCTTGCAACAGGAGCTCTAGCAGCAGCACCACCACGACCCAGGCCACGGCCCCTATTTGACGCTCTCCTCATATTTCTGAAATTTAAGATCTTGCCCTAGAAAGGTCTTTATTGAATAGCGGAACAAAAGAACAACAGTATCGCACGGGTGTATCTCACAGTCAAATATGCAAACTATGCCGCAATTTAATGTTTTTTACACCAAAAGGGTGTGTATTGAATAGCGGAATAGGATAAAAAACTGTGTATCTCACACGTACAAACACAGACTAGGCCCGATTAAATTTTTTCCTACCCTAAAGGGAGGATGAGGAAGAGGAGTATGGAACAGGCAGCACCCTCAAATCTTCAGAAGTATGAGATGAACCCCAAAAACTTGGAAAGGTGGATCTCACACGTACAGACACAGACTATTCCGCAATTTAATTGAGCCCCAAAGGTTTTTATTGAATAGCGGAATAGGAAATATGATAAAAAAAAAGTGTATGTTTTTCACACGTACAGAAGCACACTAGGCCCCAATTACTATTGTTTGTACACCTAAAAGGATGGATGAGGAGGAGGAGGAGGAGGAGTATAGAACAGGCAGCACCCTCAAAGCTTCAGAAGTATGAGATGAACCCCAAAAACTTGGAAAGGTGGATCTCACACGTACCGACACAGACTATTCCGCAATTTAATTGAGCCCCAAAGGTTTTTATTGAATAGCGGAACAGGAAATATGATCAAAAAAAAGTGTATGTTTTTCACACGTACAGAAGCACACTAGGCCCCAATTACTATTGTTTGTACACCTAAAAGGATGGATGAGGAAGAGGAGGAGGAGGAGTATAGAACAGGCAGCACCCTCAAAGCTTCAGAAGTATGAGATGAACCCCAAAAACTTGGAAAGGTGGATCTCACACGTACCGACACAGACTATTCCGCAATTTAATTGAGCCCCAAAGGTTTTTATTGAATAGCGGAATAGGAAATATGATCAAAAAAAAGTGTATGTTTTTCACACGTACAGAAGCACACTAGGCCCAAATTACTATTGTTTGTACACCTAAAAGGATGGATGAGGAGGAGGAGGAGGAGGAGTATAGAACAGGCAGCACCCTCAAAGCTTCAGAAGTATGAGATGAACCCCAAAAACTTGGAAAGGTGGATCTCACACGTACAGACACAGACTATTCCGCAATTTAATTGAGCCCCAAAGGTTTTTATTGAATAGCGGAATAGGAAATATGATAAAAAAAAGTGTATGTTTTTCACACGTACAGAAGCACACTAGGCCCCAATTACTATTGTTTGTACACCTAAAAGGATGGATGAGGAGGAGGAGGAGGAGGAGTATAGAACAGGCAGCACCCTCAAAGCTTCAGAAGTATGAGATGAACCCCAAAAACTTGGAAAGGTGGATCTCACACGTACCGACACAGACAATTCCGCAATTTAATTGAGCCCCAAAGGTTTTTATTGAATAGCGGAATAGGAAATATGATCAAAAAAAAGTGTATGTTTTTCACACGTACAGAAGCACACTAGGCCCCAATTACTATTGTTTGTACACCTAAAAGGATGGATGAGGAAGAGGAGGAGGAGGAGTATAGAACAGGCAGCACCCTCAAAGCTTCAGAAGTATGAGATGAACCCCAAAAACTTGGAAAGGTGGATCTCACACGTACCGACACAGACTATTCCGCAATTTAATTGAGCCCCAAAGGTTTTTATTGAATAGCGGAATAGGAAATATGATCAAAAAAAAGTGTATGTTTTTCACACGTACAGAAGCACACTAGGCCCCAATTACTATTGTTTGTACACCTAAAAGGATGGATGAGGAGGAGGAGGAGGAGGAGTATAGAACAGGCAGCACCCTCAAAGCTTCAGAAGTATGAGATGAACCCCAAAAACTTGGAAAGGTGGATCTCACACGTACCGACACAGACTATTCCGCAATTTAATTGAGCCCCAAAGGTTTTTATTGAATAGCGGAATAGGAAATATGATCAAAAAAAAGTGTATGTTTTTCACACGTACAGAAGCACACTAGGCCCCAATTACTATTGTTTGTACACCTAAAAGGATGGATGAGGAAGAGGAGGAGGAGGAGTATAGAACAGGCAGCACCCTCAAAGCTTCAGAAGTATGAGATGAACCCCAAAAACTTGGAAAGGTGGATCTCACACGTACCGACACAGACTATTCCGCAATTTAATTGAGCCCCAAAGGTTTTTATTGAATAGCGGAATAGGAAATATGATCAAAAAAAAGTGTATGTTTTTCACACGTACAGAAGCACACTAGGCCCCAATTACTATTGTTTGTACACCTAAAAGGATGGATGAGGAGGAGGAGGAGTATAGAACAGGCAGCACCCTCAAAGCTTCAGAAGTATGAGATGAACCCCAAAAACTTGGAAAGGTGGATCTCACACGTACAGACACAGACTATTCCGCAATTTAATTGAGCCCCCAAAGGTTTTTATTGAATAGCGGAATAGGAAATATGATCAAAAAAAAGTGTATGTTTTTCACACGTACAGAAGCACACTAGGCCCCAATTACTATTGTTTGTACACCTAAAAGGATGGATGAGGAGGAGGAGGAGGAGGAGTATAGAACAGGCAACACCCTCAAAGCTTCAGAAGTATGAGATGAACCCCAAAAACTTGGAAAGGTGGATCTCACACGTACCGACACAGACTATTCCGCAATTTAATTGAGCCCCAAAGGTTTTTATCGAATAGCGGAATAGGAAATATGATCAAAAAAAAGTGTATGTTTTTCACACGTACAGAAGCACACTAGGCCCCAATTACTATTGTTTGTACACCTAAAAGGATGGATGAGGAAGAGGAGGAGGAGGAGTATAGAACAGGCAGCACCCTCAAAGCTTCAGAAGTATGAGATGAACCCCAAAAACTTGGAAAGGTGGATCTCACACGTACCGACACAGACTATTCCGCAATTTAATTGAGCCCCAAAGGTTTTTATTGAATAGCGGAATAGGAAATATGATCAAAAAAAAGTGTATGTTTTTCACACGTACAGAAGCACACTAGGCCCCAATTACTATTGTTTGTACACCTAAAAGGATGGATGAGGAGGAGGAGGAGGAGGAGTATAGAACAGGCAGCACCCTCAAAGCTTCAGAAGTATGAGATGAACCCCAAAAACTTGGAAAGGTGGATCTCACACGTACCGACACAGACTATTCCGCAATTTAATTGAGCCCCAAAGGTTTTTATTGAATAGCGGAATAGGAAATATGATCAAAAAAAAGTGTATGTTTTTCACACGTACAGAAGCACACTAGGCCCCAATTACTATTGTTTGTACACCTAAAAGGATGGATGAGGAAGAGGAGGAGGAGGAGTATAGAACAGGCAGCACCCTCAAAGCTTCAGAAGTATGAGATGAACCCCAAAAACTTGGAAAGGTGGATCTCACACGTACCGACACAGACTATTCCGCAATTTAATTGAGCCCCAAAGGTTTTTATTGAATAGCGGAATAGGAAATATGATCAAAAAAAAGTTTATGTTTTTCACACGTACAGAAGCACACTAGGCCCCAATTACTATTGTTTGTACACCTAAAAGGATGGATGAGGAGGAGGAGGAGGAGGAGTATAGAACAGGCAGCACCCTCAAAGCTTCAGAAGTATGAGATGAACCCCAAAAACTTGGAAAGGTGGATCTCACACGTACAGACACAGACTATTCCGCAATTTAATTGAGCCCCAAAGGTTTTTATTGAATAGCGGAATAGGAAATATGATCAAAAAAAAGTGTATGTTTTTCACACGTACAGAAGCACACTAGGCCCCAATTACTATTGTTTGTACACCTAAAAGGATGGATGAGGAGGAGGAGGAGGAGGAGTATAGAACAGGCAGCACCCTCAAAGCTTCAGAAGTATGAGATGAACCCCAAAAACTTGGAAAGGTGGATCTCACACGTACCGACACAGACTATTCCGCAATTTAATTGAGCCCCAAAGGTTTTTATCGAATAGCGGAATAGGAAATATGATAAAAAAAAAGTGTATGTTTTTCACACGTACAGAAGCACACTAGGCCCCAATTACTATTGTTTGTACACCTAAAAGGATGGATGAGGAGGAGGAGGAGGAGGAGTATAGAACAGGCAGCACCCTCAAAGCTTCAGAAGTATGAGATGAACCCCAAAAACTTGGAAAGGTGGATCTCACACGTACCGACACAGACTATTCCGCAATTTAATTGAGCCCCAAAGGTTTTTATTGAATAGCGGAATAGGAAATATGATCAAAAAAAAGTGTATGTTTTTCACACGTACAGAAGCACACTAGGCCCCAATTACTATTGTTTGTACACCTAAAAGGATGGATGAGGAGGAGGAGGAGGAGGAGGAGGAGTATAGAACAGGCAGCACCCTCAAAGCTTCAGAAGTATGAGATAAACCCCAAAAACTTGGAAAGGTGGATCTCACACGTACAGACACAGACTATTCCGCAATTTAATTGAGCCCCAAAGGTTTTTATTGAATAGCGGAATAGGAAATATGATAAAAAAAAAGTGTATGTTTTTCACACGTACAGAAGCACACTAGGCCCCAATTACTATTGTTTGTACACCTAAAAGGATGGATGAGGAGGAGGAGGAGGAGGAGTATAGAACAGGCAGCACCCTCAAAGCTTCAGAAGTATGAGATGAACCCCAAAAACTTGGAAAGGTGGATCTCACACGTACCGACACAGACTATTCCGCAATTTAATTGAGCCCCAAAGGTTTTTATTGAATAGCGGAACAGGAAATATGATCAAAAAAAAGTGTATGTTTTTCACACGTACAGAAGCACACTAGGCCCCAATTACTATTGTTTGTACACCTAAAAGGATGGATGAGGAAGAGAAGGAGGAGGAGTATAGAACAGGCAGCACCCTCAAAGCTTCAGAAGTATGAGATGAACCCCAAAAACTTGGAAAGGTGGATCTCACACGTACCGACACAGACTATTCCGCAATTTAATTGAGCCCCAAAGGTTTTTATTGAATAGCGGAATAGGAAATATGATCAAAAAAAAGTGTATGTTTTTCACACGTACAGAAGCACACTAGGCCCCAATTACTATTGTTTGTACACCTAAAAGGATGGATGAGGAGGAGGAGGAGTATAGAACAGGCAGCACCCTCAAAGCTTCAGAAGTATGAGATGAACCCCAAAAACTTGGAAAGGTGGATCTCACACGTACAGACACAGACTATTCCGCAATTTAATTGAGCCCCAAAGGTTTTTATTGAATAGCGGAATAGGAAATATGATAAAAAAAGTGTATGTTTTTCACACGTACAGAAGCACACTAGGCCCCAATTACTATTGTTTGTACACCTAAAAGGATGGATGAGGAGGAGGAGGAGGAGGAGTATAGAACAGGCAGCACCCTCAAAGCTTCAGAAGTATGAGATGAACCCCAAAAACTTGGAAAGGTGGATCTCACACGTACCGACACAGACTATTCCGCAATTTAATTGAGCCCCAAAGGTTTTTATTGAATAGCGGAATAGGAAATATGATCAAAAAAAAGTGTATGTTTTTCACACGTACAGAAGCACACTAGGCCCCAATTACTATTGTTTGTACACCTAAAAGGATGGATGAGGAAGAGGAGGAGGAGGAGTATAGAACAGGCAGCACCCTCAAAGCTTCAGAAGTATGAGATGAACCCCAAAAACTTGGAAAGGTGGATCTCACACGTACCGACACAGACTATTCCGCAATTTAATTGAGCCCCAAAGGTTTTTATTGAATAGCGAAATAGGAAATATGATCAAAAAAAAGTGTATGTTTTTCACACGTACAGAAGCACACTAGGCCCCAATTACTATTGTTTGTACACCTAAAAGGATGGATGAGGAGGAGGAGGAGGAGGAGTATAGAACAGGCAGCACCCTCAAAGCTTCAGAAGTATGAGATGAACCCCAAAAACTTGGAAAGGTGGATCTCACACGTACCGACACAGACTATTCCGCAATTTAATTGAGCCCCAAAGGTTTTTATTGAATAGCGGAATAGGAAATATGATCAAAAAAAAGTGTATGTTTTTCACACGTACAGAAGCACACTAGGCCCCAATTACTATTGTTTGTACACCTAAAAGGATGGATGAGGAAGAGGAGGAGGAGGAGTATAGAACAGGCAGCACCCTCAAAGCTTCAGAAGTATGAGATGAACCCCAAAAACTTGGAAAGGTGGATCTCACACGTACCGACACAGACTATTCCGCAATTTAATTGAGCCCCAAAGGTTTTTATTGAATAGCGGAAAAGGAAATATGATCAAAAAAAAGTGTATGTTTTTCACACGTACAGAAGCACACTAGGCCCCAATTACTATTGTTTGTACACCTAAAAGGATGGATGAGGAGGAGGAGGAGTATAGAACAGGCAGCACCCTCAAAGCTTCAGAAGTATGAGATGAACCCCAAAAACTTGGAAAGGTGGATCTCACACGTACAGACACAGACTATTCCGCAATTTAATTGAGCCCCCAAAGGTTTTTATTGAATAGCGGAATAGGAAATATGATCAAAAAAAAGTGTATGTTTTTCACACGTACAGAAGCACACTAGGCCCCAATTACTATTGTTTGTACACCTAAAAGGATGGATGAGGAGGAGGAGGAGGAGGAGTATAGAACAGGCAACACCCTCAAAGCTTCAGAAGTATGAGATGAACCCCAAAAACTTGGAAAGGTGGATCTCACACGTACCGACACAGACTATTCCGCAATTTAATTGAGCCCCAAAGGTTTTTATCGAATAGCGGAATAGGAAATATGATCAAAAAAAAGTGTATGTTTTTCACACGTACAGAAGCACACTAGGCCCCAATTACTATTGTTTGTACACCTAAAAGGATGGATGAGGAAGAGGAGGAGGAGGAGTATAGAACAGGCAGCACCCTCAAAGCTTCAGAAGTATGAGATGAACCCCAAAAACTTGGAAAGGTGGATCTCACACGTACCGACACAGACTATTCCGCAATTTAATTGAGCCCCAAAGGTTTTTATTGAATAGCGGAATAGGAAATATGATAAAAAAAAGTGTATGTTTTTCACACGTACAGAAGCACACTAGGCCCCAATTACTATTGTTTGTACACCTAAAAGGATGCATGAGGAGGAGGAGGAGGAGGAGTATAGAACAGGCAGCACCCTCAAAGCTTCAGAAGTATGAGATGAACCCCAAAAACTTGGAAAGGTGGATCTCACATGCACCGACACAGACTATTCCGCAATTTAATTGAGCCCCAAAGGTTTTTATTGAATAGCGGAATAGGAAATATGATCAAAAAAAAGTGTATGTTTTTCACACGTACAGAAGCACACTAGGCCCCAATTACTATTGTTTGTACACCTAAAAGGATGGATGAGGAGGAGGAGGAGGAGGAGTATAGAACAGGCAGCACCCTCAAAGCTTCAGAAGTATGAGATGAACCCCAAAAACTTGGAAAGGTGGATCTCACACGTACCGACACAGACTATTCCGCAATTTAATTGAGCCCCAAAGGTTTTTATTGAATAGCGGAATAGGAAATATGATCAAAAAAAAGTGTATGTTTTTCACACGTACAGAAGCACACTAGGCCCCAATTACTATTGTTTGTACACCTAAAAGGATGGATGAGGAAGAGGAGGAGGAGGAGTATAGAACAGGCAGCACCCTCAAAGCTTCAGAAGTATGAGATGAACCCCAAAAACTTGGAAAGGTGGATCTCACACGTACCGACACAGACTATTCCGCAATTTAATTGAGCCCCAAAGGTTTTTATTGAATAGCGGAATAGGAAATATGATAAAAAAAAAGTGTATGTTTTTCACACGTACAGAAGCACACTAGGCCCCAATTACTATTGTTTGTACACCTAAAAGGATGGATGAGGAGGAGGAGGAGGAGGAGTATAGAACAGGCAGCACCCTCAAAGCTTCAGAAGTATGAGATGAACCCCAAAAACTTGGAAAGGTGGATCTCACACGTACAGACACAGACTATTCCGCAATTTAATTGAGCCCCAAAGGTTTTTATTGAATAGCGGAATAGGAAATATGATCAAAAAAAAGTGTATGTTTTTCACACGTACAGAAGCACACTAGGCCCCAATTACTATTGTTTGTACACCTAAAAGGATGGATGAGGAGGAGGAGGAGGAGGAGTATAGAACAGGCAGCACCCTCAAAGCTTCAGAAGTATGAGATGAACCCCAAAAACTTGGAAAGGTGGATCTCACACGTACCGACACAGACTATTCCGCAATTTAATTGAGCCCCAAAGGTTTTTATCGAATAGCGGAATAGGAAATATGATAAAAAAAAAGTGTATGTTTTTCACACGTACAGAAGCACACTAGGCCCCAATTACTATTGTTTGTACACCTAAAAGGATGGATGAGGAGGAGGAGGAGGAGGAGTATAGAACAGGCAGCACCCTCAAAGCTTCAGAAGTATGAGATGAACCCCAAAAACTTGGAAAGGTGGATCTCACACGTACCGACACAGACTATTCCGCAATTTAATTGAGCCCCAAAGGTTTTTATTGAATAGCGGAATAGGAAATATGATCAAAAAAGTGTATGTTTTTCACACGTACAGAAGCACACTAGGCCCCAATTACTATTGTTTGTACACCTAAAAGGATGGATGAGGAAGAGGAGGAGGAGGAGTATAGAACAGGCAGCACCCTCAAAGCTTCAGAAGTATGAGATGAACCCCAAAAACTTGGAAAGGTGGATCTCACACGTACCGACACAGACTATTCCGCAATTTAATTGAGCCCCAAAGGTTTTTATTGAATAGCGGAATAGGAAATATGATAAAAAAAAAGTGTATGTTTTTCACACGTACAGAAGCACACTAGGCCCCAATTACTATTGTTTGTACACCTAAAAGGATGGATGAGGAGGAGGAGGAGGAGGAGTATAGAACAGGCAGCACCCTCAAAGCTTCAGAAGTATGAGATGAACCCCAAAAACTTGGAAAGGTGGATCTCACACGTACAGACACAGACTATTCCGCAATTTAATTGAGCCCCAAAGGTTTTTATTGAATAGCGGAATAGGAAATATGATCAAAAAAAAGTGTATGTTTTTCACACGTACAGAAGCACACTAGGCCCCAATTACTATTGTTTGTACACCTAAAAGGATGGATGAGGAGGAGGAGGAGGAGGAGTATAGAACAGGCAGCACCCTCAAAGCTTCAGAAGTATGAGATGAACCCCAAAAACTTGGAAAGGTGGATCTCACACGTACCGACACAGACTATTCCGCAATTTAATTGAGCCCCAAAGGTTTTTATCGAATAGCGGAATAGGAAATATGATAAAAAAAAAGTGTATGTTTTTCACACGTACAGAAGCACACTAGGCCCCAATTACTATTGTTTGTACACCTAAAAGGATGGATGAGGAGGAGGAGGAGGAGGAGTATAGAACAGGCAGCACCCTCAAAGCTTCAGAAGTATGAGATGAACCCCAAAAACTTGGAAAGGTGGATCTCACACGTACCGACACAGACTATTCCGCAATTTAATTGAGCCCCAAAGGTTTTTATTGAATAGCGGAATAGGAAATATGATCAAAAAAAAGTGTATGTTTTTCACACGTACAGAAGCACACTAGGCCCCAATTACTATTGTTTGTACACCTAAAAGGATGGATGAGGAAGGGGAGGAGGAGGAGTATAGAACAGGCAGCACCCTCAAAGCTTCAGAAGTATGAGATGAACCCCAAAAACTTGGAAAGGTGGATCTCACACGTACCGACACAGACTATTCCGCAATTTAATTGAGCCCCAAAGGTTTTTATTGAATAGCGGAATAGGAAATATGATCAAAAAAAAGTGTATGTTTTTCACACGTACAGAAGCACACTAGGCCCCAATTACTATTGTTTGTACACCTAAAAGGATGGATGAGGAGGAGGAGGAGGAGGAGTATAGAACAGGCAGCACCCTCAAAGCTTCAGAAGTATGAGATGAACCCCAAAAACTTGGAAAGGTGGATCTCACACGTACAGACACAGACTATTCCGCAATTTAATTGAGCCCCAAAGGTTTTTATTGAATAGCGGAATAGGAAATATGATAAAAAAAAAGTGTATGTTTTTCACACGTACAGAAGCACACTAGGCCCCAATTACTATTGTTTGTACACCTAAAAGGATGGATGAGGAGGAGGAGGAGGAGGAGTATAGAACAGGCAGCACCCTCAAAGCTTCAGAAGTATGAGATGAACCCCAAAAACTTGGAAAGGTGGATCTCACACGTACCGACACAGACTATTCCGCAATTTAATTGAGCCCCAAAGGTTTTTATTGAATAGCGGAATAGGAAATATGATCAAAAAAAAGTGTATGTTTTTCACACGTACAGAAGCACACTAGGCCCCAATTACTATTGTTTGTACACCTAAAAGGATGCATGAGGAGGAGGAGGAGGAGGAGTATAGAACAGGCAGCACCCTCAAAGCTTCAGAAGTATGAGATGAACCCCAAAAACTTGGAAAGGTGGATCTCACACGTACCGACACAGACTATTCCGCAATTTAATTGAGCCCCAAAGGTTTTTATTGAATAGCGGAATAGGAAATATGATCAAAAAAAAGTGTATGTTTTTCACACGTACAGAAGCACACTAGGCCCCAATTACTATTGTTTATACACCTAAAAGGATGGATGAGGAGGAGGAGGAGGAGGAGTATAGAACAGGCAGCACCCTCAAAGCTTCAGAAGTATGAGATGAACCCCAAAAACTTGGAAAGGTGGATCTCACACGTACCGACACAGACTATTCCGCAATTTAATTGAGCCCCAAAGGTTTTTATTGAATAGCGGAATAGGAAATATGATAAAAAAAAGTGTATGTTTTTCACACGTACAGAAGCACACTAGGCCCCAATTACTATTGTTTGTACACCTAAAAGGATGGATGAGGAGGAGGAGGAGGAGGAGTATAGAACAGGCAGCACCCTCAAAGCTTCAGAAGTATGAGATGAACCCCAAAAACTTGGAAAGGTGGATCTCACACGTACAGACACAGACTATTCCGCAATTTAATTGAGCCCCAAAGGTTTTTATTGAATAGCGGAATAGGAAATATGATCAAAAAAAAGTGTATGTTTTTCACACGTACAGAAGCACACTAGGCCCCAATTACTATTGTTTGTACACCTAAAAGGATGGATGAGGAGGAGGAGGAGGAGGAGTATAGAACAGGCAGCACCCTCAAAGCTTCAGAAGTATGAGATGAACCCCAAAAACTTGGAAAGGTGGATCTCACACGTACCGACACAGACTATTCCGCAATTTAATTGAGCCCCAAAGGTTTTTATCGAATAGCGGAATAGGAAATATGATAAAAAAAAAGTGTATGTTTTTCACACGTACAGAAGCACACTAGGCCCCAATTACTATTGTTTGTACACCTAAAAGGATGGATGAGGAGGAGGAGGAGGAGGAGTATAGAACAGGCAGCACCCTCAAAGCTTCAGAAGTATGAGATGAACCCCAAAAACTTGGAAAGGTGGATCTCACACGTACCGACACAGACTATTCCGCAATTTAATTGAGCCCCAAAGGTTTTTATTGAATAGCGGAATAGGAAATATGATCAAAAAAAAGTGTATGTTTTTCACACGTACAGAAGCACACTAGGCCCCAATTACTATTGTTTGTACACCTAAAAGGATGCATGAGGAAGAGGAGGAGGAGGAGTATAGAACAGGCAGCACCCTCAAAGCTTCAGAAGTATGAGATGAACCCCAAAAACTTGGAAAGGTGGATCTCACACGTACCGACACAGACTATTCCGCAATTTAATTGAGCCCCAAAGGTTTTTATTGAATAGCGGAATAGGAAATATGATCAAAAAAAAGTGTATGTTTTTCACACGTACAGAAGCACACTAGGCCCCAATTACTATTGTTTGTACACCTAAAAGGATGGATGAGGAGGAGGAGGAGGAGGAGTATAGAACAGGCAGCACCCTCAAAGCTTCAGAAGTATGAGATGAACCCCAAAAACTTGGAAAGGTGGATCTCACACGTACAGACACAGACTATTCCGCAATTTAATTGAGCCCCAAAGGTTTTTATTGAATAGCGGAATAGGAAATATGATAAAAAAAAAGTGTATGTTTTTCACACGTACAGAAGCACACTAGGCCCCAATTACTATTGTTTGTACACCTAAAAGGATGGATGAGGAGGAGGAGGAGGAGGAGTATAGAACAGGCAGCACCCTCAAAGCTTCAGAAGTATGAGATGAACCCCAAAAACTTGGAAAGGTGGATCTCACACGTACCGACACAGACTATTCCGCAATTTAATTGAGCCCCAAAGGTTTTTATTGAATAGCGGAACAGGAAATATGATCAAAAAAAAGTGTATGTTTTTCACACGTACAGAAGCACACTAGGCCCCAATTACTATTGTTTGTACACCTAAAAGGATGGATGAGGAAGAGGAGGAGGAGGAGTATAGAACAGGCAGCACCCTCAAAGCTTCAGAAGTATGAGATGAACCCCAAAAACTTGGAAAGGTGGATCTCACACGTACCGACACAGACTATTCCGCAATTTAATTGAGCCCCAAAGGTTTTTATTGAATAGCGGAATAGGAAATATGATCAAAAAAAAGTGTATGTTTTTCACACGTACAGAAGCACACTAGGCCCCAATTACTATTGTTTGTACACCTAAAAGGATGGATGAGGAGGAGGAGGAGGAGGAGTATAGAACAGGCAGCACCCTCAAAGCTTCAGAAGTATGAGATGAACCCCAAAAACTTGGAAAGGTGGATCTCACACGTACAGACACAGACTATTCCGCAATTTAATTGAGCCCCAAAGGTTTTTATTGAATAGCGGAATAGGAAATATGATCAAAAAAAAGTGTATGTTTTTCACACGTACAGAAGCACACTAGGCCCCAATTACTATTGTTTGTACACCTAAAAGGATGGATGAGGAGGAGGAGGAGGAGTATAGAACAGGCAGCACCCTCAAAGCTTCAGAAGTATGAGATGAACCCCAAAAACTTGGAAAGGTGGATCTCACACGTACCGACACAGACTATTCCGCAATTTAATTGAGCCCCAAAGGTTTTTATTGAATAGCGGAATAGGAAATATGATAAAAAAAAGTGTATGTTTTTCACACGTACAGAAGCACACTAGGCCCCAATTACTATTGTTTGTACACCTAAAAGGATGGATGAGGAGGAGGAGGAGGAGGAGTATAGAACAGGCAGCACCCTCAAAGCTTCAGAAGTATGAGATGAACCCCAAAAACTTGGAAAGGTGGATCTCACACGTACCGACACAGACAATTCCGCAATTTAATTGAGCCCCAAAGGTTTTTATTGAATAGCGGAATAGGAAATATGATCAAAAAAAAGTGTATGTTTTTCACACGTACAGAAGCACACTAGGCCCCAATTACTATTGTTTGTACACCTAAAAGGATGGATGAGGAAGAGGAGGAGGAGGAGTATAGAACAGGCAGCACCCTCAAAGCTTCAGAAGTATGAGATGAACCCCAAAAACTTGGAAAGGTGGATCTCACACGTACCGACACAGACTATTCCGCAATTTAATTGAGCCCCAAAGGTTTTTATTGAATAGCGGAATAGGAAATATGATCAAAAAAAAGTGTATGTTTTTCACACGTACAGAAGCACACTAGGCCCCAATTACTATTGTTTGTACACCTAAAAGGATGGATGAGGAGGAGGAGGAGGAGGAGTATAGAACAGGCAGCACCCTCAAAGCTTCAGAAGTATGAGATGAACCCCAAAAACTTGGAAAGGTGGATCTCACACGTACCGACACAGACTATTCCGCAATTTAATTGAGCCCCAAAGGTTTTTATTGAATAGCGGAATAGGAAATATGATCAAAAAAAAGTGTATGTTTTTCACACGTACAGAAGCACACTAGGCCCCAATTACTATTGTTTGTACACCTAAAAGGATGGATGAGGAAGAGGAGGAGGAGGAGTATAGAACAGGCAGCACCCTCAAAGCTTCAGAAGTATGAGATGAACCCCAAAAACTTGGAAAGGTGGATCTCACACGTACCGACACAGACTATTCCGCAATTTAATTGAGCCCCAAAGGTTTTTATTGAATAGCGGAATAGGAAATATGATCAAAAAAAAGTGTATGTTTTTCACACGTACAGAAGCACACTAGGCCCCAATTACTATTGTTTGTACACCTAAAAGGATGGATGAGGAGGAGGAGGAGTATAGAACAGGCAGCACCCTCAAAGCTTCAGAAGTATGAGATGAACCCCAAAAACTTGGAAAGGTGGATCTCACACGTACAGACACAGACTATTCCGCAATTTAATTGAGCCCCCAAAGGTTTTTATTGAATAGCGGAATAGGAAATATGATCAAAAAAAAGTGTATGTTTTTCACACGTACAGAAGCACACTAGGCCCCAATTACTATTGTTTGTACACCTAAAAGGATGGATGAGGAGGAGGAGGAGGAGGAGTATAGAACAGGCAACACCCTCAAAGCTTCAGAAGTATGAGATGAACCCCAAAAACTTGGAAAGGTGGATCTCACACGTACCGACACAGACTATTCCGCAATTTAATTGAGCCCCAAAGGTTTTTATCGAATAGCGGAATAGGAAATATGATCAAAAAAAAGTGTATGTTTTTCACACGTACAGAAGCACACTAGGCCCCAATTACTATTGTTTGTACACCTAAAAGGATGGATGAGGAAGAGGAGGAGGAGGAGTATAGAACAGGCAGCACCCTCAAAGCTTCAGAAGTATGAGATGAACCCCAAAAACTTGGAAAGGTGGATCTCACACGTACCGACACAGACTATTCCGCAATTTAATTGAGCCCCAAAGGTTTTTATTGAATAGCGGAATAGGAAATATGATCAAAAAAAAGTGTATGTTTTTCACACGTACAGAAGCACACTAGGCCCCAATTACTATTGTTTGTACACCTAAAAGGATGGATGAGGAGGAGGAGGAGTATAGAACAGGCAGCACCCTCAAAGCTTCAGAAGTATGAGATGAACCCCAAAAACTTGGAAAGGTGGATCTCACACGTACCGACACAGACTATTCCGCAATTTAATTGAGCCCCAAAGGTTTTTATTGAATAGCGGAATAGGAAATATGATCAAAAAAAAGTGTATGTTTTTCACACGTACAGAAGCACACTAGGCCCCAATTACTATTGTTTGTACACCTAAAAGGATGGATGAGGAAGAGGAGGAGGAGGAGTATAGAACAGGCAGCACCCTCAAAGCTTCAGAAGTATGAGATGAACCCCAAAAACTTGGAAAGGTGGATCTCACACGTACCGACACAGACTATTCCGCAATTTAATTGAGCCCCAAAGGTTTTTATTGAATAGCGGAATAGGAAATATGATCAAAAAAAGTTTATGTTTTTCACACGTACAGAAGCACACTAGGCCCCAATTACTATTGTTTGTACACCTAAAAGGATGGATGAGGAGGAGGAGGAGGAGGAGTATAGAACAGGCAGCACCCTCAAAGCTTCAGAAGTATGAGATGAACCCCAAAAACTTGGAAAGGTGGATCTCACACGTACAGACACAGACTATTCCGCAATTTAATTGAGCCCCAAAGGTTTTTATTGAATAGCGGAATAGGAAATATGATCAAAAAAAGTGTATGTTTTTCACACGTACAGAAGCACACTAGGCCCCAATTACTATTGTTTGTACACCTAAAAGGATGGATGAGGAGGAGGAGGAGGAGGAGTATAGAACAGGCAGCACCCTCAAAGCTTCAGAAGTATGAGATGAACCCCAAAAACTTGGAAAGGTGGATCTCACACGTACCGACACAGACTATTCCGCAATTTAATTGAGCCCCAAAGGTTTTTATCGAATAGCGGAATAGGAAATATGATAAAAAAAAAGTGTATGTTTTTCACACGTACAGAAGCACACTAGGCCCCAATTACTATTGTTTGTACACCTAAAAGGATGGATGAGGAGGAGGAGGAGGAGGAGTATAGAACAGGCAGCACCCTCAAAGCTTCAGAAGTATGAGATGAACCCCAAAAACTTGGAAAGGTGGATCTCACACGTACCGACACAGACTATTCCGCAATTTAATTGAGCCCCAAAGGTTTTTATTGAATAGCGGAATAGGAAATATGATCAAAAAAAAGTGTATGTTTTTCACACGTACAGAAGCACACTAGGCCCCAATTACTATTGTTTGTACACCTAAAAGGATGGATGAGGAGGAGGAGGAGGAGGAGGAGGAGTATAGAACAGGCAGCACCCTCAAAGCTTCAGAAGTATGAGATGAACCCCAAAAACTTGGAAAGGTGGATCTCACACGTACAGACACAGACTATTCCGCAATTTAATTGAGCCCCAAAGGTTTTTATTGAATAGCGGAATAGGAAATATGATAAAAAAAAAGTGTATGTTTTTCACACGTACAGAAGCACACTAGGCCCCAATTACTATTGTTTGTACACCTAAAAGGATGGATGAGGAGGAGGAGGAGGAGGAGTATAGAACAGGCAGCACCCTCAAAGCTTCAGAAGTATGAGATGAACCCCAAAAACTTGGAAAGGTGGATCTCACACGTACAGACACAGACTATTCCGCAATTTAATTGAGCCCCAAAGGTTTTTATTGAATAGCGGAATAGGAAATATGATCAAAAAAAAGTGTATGTTTTTCACACGTACAGAAGCACACTAGGCCCCAATTACTATTGTTTGTACACCTAAAAGGATGGATGAGGAGGAGGAGGAGGAGGAGTATAGAACAGGCAGCACCCTCAAAGCTTCAGAAGTATGAGATGAACCCCAAAAACTTGGAAAGGTGGATCTCACACGTACCGACACAGACTATTCCGCAATTTAATTGAGCCCCAAAGGTTTTTATCGAATAGCGGAATAGGAAATATGATAAAAAAAAAGTGTATGTTTTTCACACGTACAGAAGCACACTAGGCCCCAATTACTATTGTTTGTACACCTAAAAGGATGGATGAGGAGGAGGAGGAGGAGGAGTATAGAACAGGCAGCACCCTCAAAGCTTCAGAAGTATGAGATGAACCCCAAAAACTTGGAAAGGTGGATCTCACACGTACCGACACAGACTATTCCGCAATTTAATTGAGCCCCAAAGGTTTTTATTGAATAGCGGAATAGGAAATATGATCAAAAAAAAGTGTATGTTTTTCACACGTACAGAAGCACACTAGGCCCCAATTACTATTGTTTGTACACCTAAAAGGATGGATGAGGAAGAGGAGGAGGAGGAGTATAGAACAGGCAGCACCCTCAAAGCTTCAGAAGTATGAGATGAACCCCAAAAACTTGGAAAGGTGGATCTCACACGTACCGACACAGACTATTCCGCAATTTAATTGAGCCCCAAAGGTTTTTATTGAATAGCGGAATAGGAAATATGATCAAAAAAAAGTGTATGTTTTTCACACGTACAGAAGCACACTAGGCCCCAATTACTATTGTTTGTACACCTAAAAGGATGGATGAGGAGGAGGAGGAGGAGGAGTATAGAACAGGCAGCACCCTCAAAGCTTCAGAAGTATGAGATGAACCCCAAAAACTTGGAAAGGTGGATCTCACACGTACAGACACAGACTATTCCGCAATTTAATTGAGCCCCAAAGGTTTTTATTGAATAGCGGAATAGGAAATATGATAAAAAAAAAGTGTATGTTTTTCACACGTACAGAAGCACACTAGGCCCCAATTACTATTGTTTGTACACCTAAAAGGATGGATGAGGAGGAGGAGGAGGAGGAGTATAGAACAGGCAGCACCCTCAAAGCTTCAGAAGTATGAGATGAACCCCAAAAACTTGGAAAGGTGGATCTCACACGTACCGACACAGACTATTCCGCAATTTAATTGAGCCCCAAAGGTTTTTATTGAATAGCGGAATAGGAAATATGATCAAAAAAAAGTGTATGTTTTTCACACGTACAGAAGCACACTAGGCCCCAATTACTATTGTTTGTACACCTAAAAGGATGCATGAGGAGGAGGAGGAGGAGGAGTATAGAACAGGCAGCACCCTCAAAGCTTCAGAAGTATGAGATGAACCCCAAAAACTTGGAAAGGTGGATCTCACACGTACCGACACAGACTATTCCGCAATTTAATTGAGCCCCAAAGGTTTTTATTGAATAGCGGAATAGGAAATATGATCAAAAAAAAGTGTATGTTTTTCACACGTACAGAAGCACACTAGGCCCCAATTACTATTGTTTATACACCTAAAAGGATGGATGAGGAGGAGGAGGAGGAGGAGTATAGAACAGGCAGCACCCTCAAAGCTTCAGAAGTATGAGATGAACCCCAAAAACTTGGAAAGGTGGATCTCACACGTACCGACACAGACTATTCCGCAATTTAATTGAGCCCCAAAGGTTTTTATTGAATAGCGGAATAGGAAATATGATAAAAAAAAGTGTATGTTTTTCACACGTACAGAAGCACACTAGGCCCCAATTACTATTGTTTGTACACCTAAAAGGATGGATGAGGAGGAGGAGGAGGAGGAGTATAGAACAGGCAGCACCCTCAAAGCTTCAGAAGTATGAGATGAACCCCAAAAACTTGGAAAGGTGGATCTCACACGTACAGACACAGACTATTCCGCAATTTAATTGAGCCCCAAAGGTTTTTATTGAATAGCGGAATAGGAAATATGATCAAAAAAAAGTGTATGTTTTTCACACGTACAGAAGCACACTAGGCCCCAATTACTATTGTTTGTACACCTAAAAGGATGGATGAGGAGGAGGAGGAGGAGGAGTATAGAACAGGCAGCACCCTCAAAGCTTCAGAAGTATGAGATGAACCCCAAAAACTTGGAAAGGTGGATCTCACACGTACCGACACAGACTATTCCGCAATTTAATTGAGCCCCAAAGGTTTTTATCGAATAGCGGAATAGGAAATATGATAAAAAAAAAGTGTATGTTTTTCACACGTACAGAAGCACACTAGGCCCCAATTACTATTGTTTGTACACCTAAAAGGATGGATGAGGAGGAGGAGGAGGAGGAGTATAGAACAGGCAGCACCCTCAAAGCTTCAGAAGTATGAGATGAACCCCAAAAACTTGGAAAGGTGGATCTCACACGTACCGACACAGACTATTCCGCAATTTAATTGAGCCCCAAAGGTTTTTATTGAATAGCGGAATAGGAAATATGATCAAAAAAAAGTGTATGTTTTTCACACGTACAGAAGCACACTAGGCCCCAATTACTATTGTTTGTACACCTAAAAGGATGCATGAGGAAGAGGAGGAGGAGGAGTATAGAACAGGCAGCACCCTCAAAGCTTCAGAAGTATGAGATGAACCCCAAAAACTTGGAAAGGTGGATCTCACACGTACCGACACAGACTATTCCGCAATTTAATTGAGCCCCAAAGGTTTTTATTGAATAGCGGAATAGGAAATATGATCAAAAAAAAGTGTATGTTTTTCACACGTACAGAAGCACACTAGGCCCCAATTACTATTGTTTGTACACCTAAAAGGATGGATGAGGAGGAGGAGGAGGAGGAGTATAGAACAGGCAGCACCCTCAAAGCTTCAGAAGTATGAGATGAACCCCAAAAACTTGGAAAGGTGGATCTCACACGTACAGACACAGACTATTCCGCAATTTAATTGAGCCCCAAAGGTTTTTATTGAATAGCGGAATAGGAAATATGATAAAAAAAAAGTGTATGTTTTTCACACGTACAGAAGCACACTAGGCCCCAATTACTATTGTTTGTACACCTAAAAGGATGGATGAGGAGGAGGAGGAGGAGCAGTATAGAACAGGCAGCACCCTCAAAGCTTCAGAAGTATGAGATGAACCCCAAAAACTTGGAAAGGTGGATCTCACACGTACCGACACAGACTATTCCGCAATTTAATTGAGCCCCAAAGGTTTTTATTGAATAGCGGAACAGGAAATATGATCAAAAAAAAGTGTATGTTTTTCACACGTACAGAAGCACACTAGGCCCCAATTACTATTGTTTGTACACCTAAAAGGATGGATGAGGAAGAGGAGGAGGAGGAGTATAGAACAGGCAGCACCCTCAAAGCTTCAGAAGTATGAGATGAACCCCAAAAACTTGGAAAGGTGGATCTCACACGTACCGACACAGACTATTCCGCAATTTAATTGAGCCCCAAAGGTTTTTATTGAATAGCGGAATAGGAAATATGATCAAAAAAAAGTGTATGTTTTTCACACGTACAGAAGCACACTAGGCCCCAATTACTATTGTTTGTACACCTAAAAGGATGGATGAGGAGGAGGAGGAGGAGGAGTATAGAACAGGCAGCACCCTCAAAGCTTCAGAAGTATGAGATGAACCCCAAAAACTTGGAAAGGTGGATCTCACACGTACAGACACAGACTATTCCGCAATTTAATTGAGCCCCAAAGGTTTTTATTGAATAGCGGAATAGGAAATATGATCAAAAAAAAGTGTATGTTTTTCACACGTACAGAAGCACACTAGGCCCCAATTACTATTGTTTGTACACCTAAAAGGATGGATGAGGAGGAGGAGGAGGAGTATAGAACAGGCAGCACCCTCAAAGCTTCAGAAGTATGAGATGAACCCCAAAAACTTGGAAAGGTGGATCTCACACGTACCGACACAGACTATTCCGCAATTTAATTGAGCCCCAAAGGTTTTTATCGAATAGCGGAATAGGAAATATGATCAAAAAAAAGTGTATGTTTTTCACACGTACAGAAGCACACTAGGCCCCAATTACTATTGTTTGTACACCTAAAAGGATGGATGAGGAGGAGGAGGAGGAGGAGTATAAAACAGGCAGCACCCTCAAAGCTTCAGAAGTATGAGATGAACCCCAAGAACTTGGAAAGGTGGATCTCACACGTACCGACACAGACTATTCCGCAATTTAATTGAGCCCCAAAGGTTTTTATTGAATAGCGGAATAGGAAATATGATCAAAAAAAAGTGTATGTTTTTCACACGTACAGAAGCACACTAGGCCCCAATTACTATTGTTTGTACACCTAAAAGGATGGATGAGGAGGAGGAGGAGGAGGAGGAGGAGTATAGAACAGGCAGCACCCTCAAAGCTTCAGAAGTATGAGATGAACCCCAAAAACTTGGAAAGGTGGATCTCACACGTACCGACACAGACTATTCCGCAATTTAATTGAGCCCCAAAGGTTTTTATTGAATAGCGGAATAGGAAATATGATCAAAAAAAAGTGTATGTTTTTCACACGTACAGAAGCACACTAGGCCCCAATTACTATTGTTTGTACACCTAAAAGGATGGATGAGGAAGAGGAGGAGTATAGAACAGGCAGCACCCTCAAAGCTTCAGAAGTATGAGATGAACCCCAAAAACTTGGAAAGGTGGATCTCACACGTACCGACACAGACTATTCCGCAATTTAATTGAGCCCCAAAGGTTTTTATTGAATAGCGGAATAGGAAATATGATCAAAAAAAAGTGTATGTTTTTCACACGTACAGAAGCACACTAGGCCCCAATTACTATTGTTTGTACACCTAAAAGGATGGATGAGGAAGAGGAGGAGGAGGAGTATAGAACAAGCATCACCCTCAAAGCTTCAGAAGTATGAGATGAACCCCAAAAACTTGGAAAGGTGGATCTCACACGTACCGACACAGACTATTCCGCAATTTAATTGAGCCCCAAAGGTTTTTATTGAATAACGGAATAGGAAATATGATCAAAAAAAGTGTATGTTTTTCACACGTACAGAAGCACACTAGGCCCCAATTACTATTGTTTGTACACCTAAAAGGATGGATGAGGAGCAGGAGGAGGAGGAGTATAGAACAGGCAGCACCCTCAAAGCTTCAGAAGTATGAGATTGTGTTCACTGTACCCCACAAAGATTGTGTTCACTGTACCCCACAAAGATTGTGTTCACTGTACCCCACAAAGGTTTTGTTCACTGCACCCCACAAAGATTGTGTTCACTGTACCCCACAAAGGTTTTGTTCACTGCACCCCACAAAGATTGTGTTCACTGTACCCCACAAAGATTGTGTTCACTGCACCCCAAAAGGATTGTCTTCTCTGCACCCCACAAAGATTGTGTTCACTGTACCCCACAAAGGTTTTGTTCACTGTACCCCACAAAGATTTTGTTCACTGCACTCCAAAAGGATTGTCTTCACTGCACCCCACAAAGATTGTGTTCACTGTACCCCACAAAGGTTTTGTTCACTGCACCCCACAAAGATTGTGTTCACTGTACCCCACAAAGGTTTTGTTCACTGCACCCCACAAAGATTGTGTTCACTGTACCCCCAAAGATTTTGTTCACTGCACCCCACAAGGATTGTTTGTCTTCACTGCACCCCACAAGGATTGTCTTCACTGCACCCCACAACGATTGTCTTCACTGCACCCCACAAAGATTGTGTTCACTGCACCCCACAAAGGTTTTGTTCACTGCACCCCACAAAGATTGTGTTCACTGCACCCCACAAAGATTGTGTTCACTGTACCCCACAAAGATTGTGTTCACTGCACCCCAAAAGGATTGTCTTCTCTGCACCCCACAAAGATTGTGTTCACTGTACCCAACAAAGGTTTTGTTCACTGCACCCCACAAAGATTGTGTTCACTGTACCCCACAAAGGTTTTGTTCACTGCACCCCACAAAGATTGTGTTCACTGTACCCCACAAAGATTGTGTTCACTGTACCCCACAAAGGTTTTGTTCACTGCACCCCTCAAAGATTGTGTTCACTGTAGCCCACAAAGGTTGTGTTCACTGCACCCCACAAAGATTGTGTTCACTGCACCCCACAAAGATTGTGTTCACTGTACCCTACAAAGGTTTTGTTCACTGCACCCCACAAAGGTTTTGTTCACTGCACCCCACAAAGATTGTGTTCACTGTACCCCACAAAGATTGTGTTCACTGCACTCCAAAAGGATTGTCTTCACTGCACCCCACAAAGATTGTGTTCACTGTACCCCACAAAGGTTTTGTTCACTGCACCCCACAAAGATTGTGTTCACTGTACCCCCCAAAGATTTTGTTCACTGCACCCCACAAGGATTGTCTTCACTGCACCCCACAAGGATTGTCTTCACTGCACCCCACAAAGATTGTGTTCACTGTACCCCACAAAGATTGTGTTCACTGCACTCCAAAAGGATTGTCTTCACTGCACCCCACAAAGATTGTGTTCACTGTACCCCACAAAGGTTTTGTTCACTGCACCCCACAAATATTGTGTTCACTGTACCCCACAAAGGTTTTGTTCACTGCACCCCACAAAGATTGTGTTCACTGTACCCCACAAAGATTGTGTTCACTGTACCCCACAAAGGTTTTGCTCACTGCACCCCACAAAGATTGTGTTCACTGTACCCCACAAAGGTTGTGTTCACTGCACCCCACAAAGGTTTTGTTCACTGCACCCCACAAAGATTGTGTTCACTGCACCCCACAAAGATTGTGTTCACTGTACCCCACAAAGGTTTTGTTCACTGCACCCCACAAAGATTGTGTTCACTGTACCCCACAAAGATTGTGTTCACTGCACTCCAAAAGGATTGTCTTCACTGCACCCCACAAAGATTGTGTTCACTGTACCCCACAAAGGTTTTGTTCACTGCACCCCACAAAGATTGTGTTCACTGTACCCCACAAAGGTTTTGTTCACTGCACCCACAAAGATTGTGTTCACTGTACCCCCCAAAGATTTTGTTCACTGCACCCCACAATGATTGTCTTCACTGCACCCCACAAGGATTGTCTTCACTGCACCCCACAAAGATTGTGTTCACTGTACCCCACAAAGATTTTGTTCACTGCACCCCACAAAGATTGTGTTCACTGTACCCCACAAAGATTTTGTTCACTGCACTCCAAAAGGATTGTCTTCACTGCACCCCACAAAGATTGTGTTCACTGTACCCCACAAAGGTTTTGTTCACTGCACCCCACAAAGATTGTGTTCACTGTACCCCACAAAGATTGTGTTCACTGTACCCCACAAAGGTTTTGTTCACTGCACCCCACAAAGATTGTGTTCACTGTAACCCACAAAGGTTGTGTTCACTGCACCCCACAAAGGTTTTGTTCACTGCACCCCACAAAGATTGTGTTCACTGCACCCCACAAAGATTGTGTTCACTGTACCCCACAAAGGTTTTGTTCACTGCACCCCACAAAGATTGTGTTCACTGTACCCCACAAAGATTGTGTTCACTGCACTCCAAAAGGATTGTCTTCACTGCACCCCACAAAGATTGTGTTCACTGTACCCCACAAAGGTTTTGTTCACTGCACCCCACAAAGATTGTGTTCACTGTACCCCACAAAGGTTTTGTTCACTGCACCCCACAAAGATTGTGTTCACTGTACCCCCCAAAGATTTTGTTCACTGCACCCCACAAGGATTGTCTTCACTGCACCCCACAAGGATTGTCTTCACTGCACCCCACAAAGATTGTGTTCACTGCACCCCACAAAGGTTTTGTTCACTGCACCCCACAAAGATTGTGTTCACTGTACCCCCCAAAGATTTTGTTCACTGCACCCCACAAGGATTGTCTTCTCTGCACCCCACAAAGATTGTGTTCACTGTACCCCCCAAAGATTTTGTTCACTGCACCCCACAAGGATTGTCTTCACTGCACCCCACAAGGATTGTCTTCACTGCACCCCACAAAGATTGTGTTCACTGTACCCCCACAAAGATTTTGTTCACTGCACCCCACAAAGATTTTGTTCACTGCACTCCAAAAGGATTGTGTTCACTGCACCCCAAAAAGATTGTGTTCACTGCAGCCCACACACAGAAAAATGGATGTGGATCACTGACACCTGCCTATCTCCTATCCCACACCACACAGCAATATCGATTGTAGTTTGTAGAACACAGTTTCCCTAAAATTCAGCAGACTCTGTCCCTAACAGGATTGAGAAGAGATCGTAGATCAGGAGAACTAAGTGCAGACCCCACCCCACACAGCAATATCGATTGTAGTTTGTAGAACACACTGACCCTATAATTCAGCAGACTCTATCCCTAAAATGCCTACAACTCGCCCTGCCTAAACACTCCGACCTGTCCCTCAATTCTATCCGGACACAAATGGTTTTTTCCTGCCTATCTTTCCCTAATCAGCAGCCAGCACGTTGATGTGTGCTCTGTCCCTGATCTAAGCAGCATAATGACGCCGCTGCGGCTGCCTCGAACTTATAAAGACTTGGTCACATGCTTCAGACGGCCAATCACAGCTACTGAGACATTTGCAGGCATGGCTGGGATGGCTTAAGGCACACCAGTTAAACGATTGTTGATTGGCTGTTGAAAGCCCGCCATGAAAAGAGCGCCAAAGCATGCAAAACCCGGAAATAAAACGACCGAACACGGATTTTTACCCGAATATACAGTAAAGTGTCCGTGTTCGTGTTCGGGTAACAAAAATCCAATTATTCGGTACGAACACGAATAATACAGTCCGTGTTTGCTCAACACTAGTCATCATTTAAGGCTAATATATATTCTGCTACGTATTTTTTGTAAAAAAAATCCCAATAGTTGTATTTTGATTGGTCTACGCAAAAGTTATCGTGTCTACAAACTAGGGGAAAGATTTAGGCCTTATTTTTATTTATTTATTTATTTTTACTAGTAATGGCGGCGATCAGCGATTTTTAGCGGGACTGTGACATTGCGGAAGACAGATCAGATACATAACTGACATTGAACACTTTTGGTGGGACCAGTGACATTACTACAGTAATCAGTGCTAAACATATGCACTATTACTGTACTAATAACACTGGCAGGGAAGGGGTTAACACCAGGGGTGATCAAAGGGTTAAACGTGTGCCTGGGGGGTGCTTTCTAACTGTGTTGAGGATGGGCTCACTGGATAAACACAGAGGCCTGTGTTTCTACATAGAAGGAACACAGGATCCCTGTGTACATCACTGACAGAACAGTGGGCTGCCATGTAAACATCGGCTGACCGCCGTTCTGTCTCCACCGGTAGCGATCGTGGGTGCGAAGCGGACATCATGGCCTCTGGACCCGCTGACTGGTTCCCCCTCTGGCAGTGCGCGCGCTCCCACCCTAACTGTTACACAAAATGACGTACATGTATGTCTTTTCACCTAACAGAGCCGATCTGCCGCAGTAAAACTACAGAGGCTGGTCGGCAAATGGTTAAGGACAGGGAAATCACAGAGGTGTGGCCAATTTCTCTATATTCGACATGCTTTTGAAAAGAAGACATACCTACATTTGATTTCAAGGCCTGACCTACTGCCAATAAAATGCTTCTTTGACACACTTTGTAAATTTGTCAGGATGAATGGTAATCCCTTTCAATTTGCACTGGCATCTTGACATGCTATTCTATCTTGGTATGACCCATTTCTATTGGCAAGCTAAGGTAAAAAGTGGTTGAAAAACACAGGGGAATTCTCAAACACTCGCCCAGCGCTTACAATTAAGAGCGAGAAACCATGCAATCACAAGTAAAAACAGGTAATAAAATTTCCTAAAATTTTGCTGATCGCAGCTGCTGTAATAAGGAAACAGTCTAAAAGATAATGTAATTAAATACTAAAACCAAAATGTCCAGCAAAAATCACATTCAGCAGCGCTCAATATGTCTTTAACATATTAAGATCATAAAGTCCTCATATAAGAGTATTATACCGCCAAACAGTCTTTATTCAAGGCAAAAACCAGATATTCCATAGATAATAGGTGTCCCCGGTGCTCAGTAATAAATAATCCGGTATTAACCTTCACCACACCATCAGTGACCCCTTAAGAGTGGGCACTCACCAGAAATAACATGGTAATACGCCTGTAAGCATTGGTTGCTTGAACCCTTGACACTCCGGACCACCTCTGCTTCCACCAGAAGATCTCCGCTCTCCAGTATCAGACAGGGATCAGACCATGACCGCTTTTTCTTGTTGGAGCAGGCAGTCGAACATTAGCAGTGTTGAATTCCAACGTGTCGGGCTGTCGCAAATCAAGCGCCTCACTGGCATGTTGTTTCACCGCTGAATATCTGCAAAGTGCGCCATGGCCGTGTAGGAACGCCTGAAATGGCCACACACCTTCCTGGCCTGCTTGAGGACGTCCTGTAAGCCTGGGTACTTCTGCACAAAGCGTTGTACAATCAGATTCAACACATGTGCCATGCACGGCACATGTGTCAACTTGCCCAAATTCAGTGCCGCCAACAAATTGCTTCCGTTGTCACACACCACTTTGCCAATCTCCAGTTGGTGCGGGGTCAGCCACTGATCCACCTGTGCGTTCAGGGCGGACAGTAGTGCTGGTCCGGAGTGACTCTCTGCTTTCAGGCAAGTCAACCCCAAGACAGCGTGACACTGTCGTATCCGGCATGTGGAATAGCCCCTGGGGAGCTGGGGGGGTGCAGTTGGTGTGGAGCAAGACGCAACAGCAGAAGAGGACTCAGCCGAGGAGGTTAGCAAAGAGGATGGAGTAGGAGGAGTAGAGGAGGTGGCAGCAGGCCTGCCTGCAAGTCGTGGCGGTGTCACCAACTCCTCTGCAGCAGAGCCACGCATTCCATGCTTGGCAGCCGCTAGCAGGTTTACCCAATGCGCAGTGTAAGTGATATACCTGCCCTGACCGTGCTTTGCAGACCAGCTATCAGTGGTCAGATGGACCCTTGCCCCAGCACTGTGTGCCAGACGTGACATGATTTCATTTTCCACAATAGAGTACAGGTTGGGGATTGCCTTTTGTGAAAAATAATTTCGGCCGGGTACCTTCCACTGCGGTGTCCCAATAGCGACAAATTTTTTCAAGGCCTCAGACTCCACCAGCTTGTATGGTAAAATCTGGCGGGCTAAGAGTTCCGACAAGCCAGCTGTCAGACGCCGGGCAAGTGTAAGATTCTGGTACCTTTGGTACCCTTATTGCCCATTTTTCATTGCATATTGCGTCCCACCTTTTCAGTTAGGTGGAACGCATATACCTTTAAGCCGCATGACATCATCACGGAGCGCCGCTCTGAGCGGCTATTTCAATCGCCGGCTTTCTCTCACAGGTTGTTCGTTCAAACCGCATGCTTAACAGCCTTGTCTTATGCTGCCGGAGCCTCCAGCTATTCTCTTTACCTGGAACAGACCGGAACCTCGCTACTGATCCCGTATCTCGCTACCGGATCACTCCCTTACTACCGGACCCTTCTACTTACTAACCTCACTAGTGATAAGTACCCCACAGGGGATTCCTTCATAACAAACTTACACTATCTACTTCTGCACATTAAGGACTGTTACTATCTATGCATTACTAATCCTATCATCTACACTGTTACATAGATTGCTAGCTCTTGAGTCTACTACCATCTATCCTTGCACTGGGTTAGTCTCTCCTGTATATGTCATCTGCTGTCCTTACCACCTGTTACTATACATGATTACTAACCTATCTGCATTCTACCTATTACCATCTACCACTCTCCTGAACATTACTATCAAGTGCTTATCATTGCTATCACTGCTCACGCCTGTCCCTTCAGCACATCACCTCTATACTGTCATATACATCCTATCACTCCAGGAACATCTTATAGAGTGTATGTGTATTTGTATGCTGAAGCAGGCGGGTCCACAGTGATGAGTCTGGAGAGTTGGATCTGGTAATTCAACACATCTCTACATGACTACTGAGTGGAGATTCTGCAGCTGCAAATCCAGCTCACTATAACAAAAACGGAGACACCTGACTGTGGGCAGATGAGCAGGAACTGCTGAAGGTGAGAGGCGGAGGGGCGGGTTGTTGATAGGGGGCATGGAGGACAGCAGTGGTTGACGTGGCTGAAGATGCTGGACCAGGAGGAGGATGGTGGCTTTCAGTTTGTGTGCTGCTTTTACTCATGTGTTGATCCCATAGGCGTTTGTGATGTGAGATCATGTGCCTTCGCAAAGCAGTTGTACCTAGGTGGGTGTTGGACTTCCCACGACTCAGTTTCTTTTGGCACAGGTTACAAATGGCATCGCTGATATCAGAGGCAGACACACAAAAAAAATACCACACTGCTGAGCTTTGCAAGGACGGCATTCTGGTGGTGGCAACAGCTTGCGTTGATTGGCGTGCTGTCTGGCTGACCCCGGGTGCCGAATCTACATGCTGTCTGACTGCGCCACTAGCTCCTTGCGATGACTTCCTCCCCCTGCTTCCAACTCGTCTCCTCCTCCTCCTCCTCTCTGTCTCCCCATCTGAACTTTCCCCCTCTTCTTCTGCTCTTCGAGCAGGCACCCAGGTGACATCCACAGACACATCGTCATTATCAGCCGCTTCACTTGACAACTCAGCAAAGGCAGCAGCAGCAGGTACAACATCATCATCATCATCACAATGTACGTCCATGTGTATAATGCTGCCTGACTGAGACATATCCCCGTTATCTACATCCTCTGGCACTAATAGTTGCGCATCACTTATTTCTTCCAACTGATGTGAAAATAACTCCTCTGACAGATCAAGTGAAGCGGCTGTGGTGCTAGTGTTGGTGGTGGTGCCGGCGGGCTGGCGAGTTGGAAAATTGAGAGGTGCCCGAAGCTGAGCTGGAGGAGGATGGTGCATTAAGGTTCCGAGCGGAAGCTGTAGACGATTGGGTGTCCTGTGTAAGCCAGTCAACTATGTCCTCAGAATTTTTTGAGTTCAGGGTCTGTGGTGGCCTCTGAACACTGGGCATTATTCTAGGGCCTAAGGAAATCACAGCACCACGACCACGACGGCCCTTGCGGGGTGGCCTGCCTCTGCCTGTCATTTTTTTTTTTAATGTGTTGGACTATGAGTGCAAGGTGCTGTGCCACCCTATAGGAGTGTTGGACAGTGGGTACAGTACACTCTGTGGACCTGACAGTCACTGGCAGCCCAGGCAACTGCAATTATAAAAAAATATATATATTTTTAATTTGCAAGCTGCTGTGCGACCGTATATATCAGTGGTGGGTGGGCAGTGGCACAGTACACTCTCTGTGGACCTGACAGTCACTGGCAGCCCAGGCAACTGCAATTATAAAAAATATATATATATTTTTAATTTGCAAGCTGCTGTGCGACCGTATATATCAGTGGTGGGTGGGCAGTGGCACAGTACACTCTCTGTGGACCTGACAGTCACTGGCACCCAGGCAACTGCAATTATAAAAAAAATATATATTTTTTTACTTTGCAAGCTGCTGTGCCATCGTATATATATCAGTGGTGGGTGGGCAGTGGCACAGTACACTCTCTGTGGACCTGACAGTCACTGGCAGCCCAGACAACTGCAATTATAAAAAAATATATATATTTTTAATTTGCAAGCTGCTGTGCGACCGTATATATCAGTGGTGGGTGGGCAGTGGCACAGTACACTCTCTGTGGACCTGACAGTCACTGGCACCCAGGCAACTGCAATTAAAAAAAATATATATATTTTTACTTTGCAAGCTGCTGTGCCACCGTATATATCAGTGGTGGGTGGGCAGTGGCACAGTACACTCTCTGTGGACCTGACAGTCACTGGCAGCCCAGACAACTGCAATTATAAAAAAATATATATATTTTTAATTTGCAAGCTGCTGTGCCACCGTATATATCAGTGGTGGGTGGGCACGCAGTGGCACTACAGTGGGCACAGTACACTCTGTGGACCTGACAGTCACTGGCAGCCCAGGCAACTGCAATAATAAAAAATATATATATTTTTTTTTAATTTGCAACAAGATGCTGTGCCACCGTATATATATCAGTGGTGGGCAGTGCACTGCAGTGGGTACAGTACACTCTGTGGACCTGACACAGCACTCACTGCAATTATGACAGAGGAAAAAAAAAATATTTTTTAAAATGCACGGTACTGTGCCTGTGCCACCCGAAATGAGTGTGGTGTGCACACAGTACAGTCTGTGGTGGGTCTGTGGCCTCTCACACACAGCGGGCAGGCAACTGCAGTGTACAATAGATATATATATATAAAGAAAAAACTCAATTACCAGCCCTTAAAAGGGCTTTTGGGGACACTATATATATATATATATATATATATATTTATATATATATATATATATATATATATATATATATAAAAATAAAAAAATCCTCAATTACCAGCCCTTAAAAGGGCTTTTGGGGACACTAGATATATATATATATATATATATATAAAGAAAAAACTCAATTACCAGCCCTTAAAAGGGCTTTTGGGGACACTAGATATATATATATATATATATATATATATATATATATATATATATATATATATATATAAATAAAAAAAATCCTCAATTACCAGCCCTTAAAAGGGCTTTTGGGGACACTAGATAGATATATATATATATATAAAAAAAAAATTACACAAATACCAGCTCTTAGAAGGGCTTTTTGGGGTGCTGTCAGGAATAGGATGCTGTCCTTACAGCAGTAGTGGACCAAGAACACTGACTAGCAAGACCAGGAACACTGACAACTGTCCCTAGCTATTAACAGCAGCAGCAGCAGCAGCTCTCCCTGCTCTCACTAACACACACTGCTTCAGAATGATCTAAGATGGATGCTGCCCTTGCTTATTTATAGGAGGTGGGAGGGTGTGGGAGGGAGGTATGCTGATTGGCTGGAAATGTGCCTGCTGACTGTGAAGTTCAGGGTCAAAGTTTGCCTCAATGATGTATTATAGGGGGCGGACCGAACATCGCATATGTTCGCCCGTAGCGGCGAACATGCTAAGTTCGCCGGGAACTGTCCGCCGGCGAACAGTTCGGCACACCTCTATCTGTAAATACAAAAAAGGGTTCTATTTGTTAGACTGAAGAGGGACATTTTTTTTTACTGTTTAGCACTGCAGCTAGTAATGGGCCATACACACTATAAGATTTTCTGAAGACTTTTTCCTTTAGACTTACCAAAACCATATAATATGAGGTCAAACCTAAACACTTTCAATTTGTATGCAATCTGGCAGGCCCTTGCACTACATAGAAAAGGTAAATCTGAAGGAAATCTAACCACAAAAGTTGGATAGTGTGTATCCAGCTTTAGCCTTTCTGGACACGCCACAATTTCTTTGGGAATGAGCAGGCATATTGCAGGCCTATATGAAAAAGCTGCAATTTTACAGCAACTACCCAGACATATTGCATCTGTAAATGAAAAAATAAGAGCATTGTTTGCTAGACCGAGGAAGGAAGAATTTTACAGTTTAGCACCACAGCTCTTAAGCCTTTATGGAATAGGCCACAATTTCTCAGGGAGAGAGAAAGCACATTGCATCTAGAAAGAAAAAATATTCTTTTTTTTTTAGAAGGCTAAGAGCCCATTCAGACTAGCGCGACTTGTCAGGCGACTTGCCAGCCTGACAAGTCGCGGTCGGTCGCAGTCTATTGAGTAGTACAGGACCCGTTCTAATAGGAGCGACACAAGTCGCCCCCCCCGAAGTCGGATCGCCTCAATGTGAACCGGCTCTTAAGCCTGTATTGACAAACTTCCACTTCTGAGTAACTGAGAGGCCTTGTTGTATCTGTAAATAAAAAATAGGGTTCTTTTTTCTAGACTAAAGAGGGAAATGTATTGTTTAGCACTGCAGCTAGTAGGTCTTTCTGAAGACCACTATTTCTTTGGGATTAAGCCAGCATATTGCATCTAGAATAAAAAAAAATGTCTGTTTCAAATTCAAAAGAAATACATATCACAGATTTGTAATGCAGCTTTTAAGGATTTCTTTGAGACAATGACATTTCTGAGGGAGAAAGTAAGCAGATTGCCGTCCCAGACCAAATAAAGAAAAATTTGACAGATTTGCCGCTAGGTGTCTAGTCCTTTTTGGCCAGGCTGCTTTTTCCAAGACTAAATCTAGATGGCACATGTTAATAGATTAGCACCACAGCTTTTAAATCTGTTTGGACAGGATACTCAATGTCGGCAAGACAACAGGTATATTGCATCGTCCAAAAAATTGGGTTATTTCTTCCCAGAGAGAACATAACAAACAATAAAAAGAATTGCAGTATAGCTTTTATAGTCTATTGGATACTGTCCAGATAGAGAACAGGCCAAATGCTTTTATGAAAAAAAACATGTATTCCTTTTTTATTTAAAATAAAAATGTAAGTGATTACAAGCACACATTTAAAGCCTGTTTGGATAGACCACTATTTCTGAGGGAGCGAGCAGGCAGAATTCAGCAAACTTAAAAATTAGATAGAATCTTTGCAAATATATTATATAAATATTGTACAAATTTTCTGCAGAGAATCTCATCCTTATTAATGGGATAATATTTTTAGGGCAGAGATTATGCCCAGTTTAGCCAGAAATTTTACCTGAAACTGCATTATTTCAGTCACAAGTTTTAAGAATTGCACATATTTACGTAATAGAAACTTATACTTTTAATAGGCAGCACATTTGGAGGAAGAAAGTCAGCTTCTTTTAGTCATAAATATGCATAACAAATTTATTTTAAAAAAAAAACCACTATTTGATAAACATATAGATTAGCTTGTTTTTGAATAGGAGAAAAGGAGAAATAGGAGAAAGTCTTCTTAATACAGCCATAATGATAGAATTACACATGGACTGTTTTGGTTTTAAACAGGATTACATTTTGGAAACACAAATAAGTCGCATTTGAGCATTATAAACTTTTTGAATACACAATTTATAAGTTATACATATCATCTTCACAAAATGGAATTATTTTCCATAGGAGGCAATTGGAGATTACGAGAGCAGGCAGACCCCATCTCCATTAAAAATTGTATTTCTTTTGTGGCAAAGGAAATGTACAGATTGTGTACAGTTTAGATGACAAAATGTAAAGTATATATTTTTGACCATAAAAGTCAGAGTTAAGGAATGAGAATGGTTCCTTTCATTTAAAAAATCAATGATATGCCGCATTACTTACCTGACAAAATAATTGAATTCTTTGCAACTGTAAAAAAAAAAAAAAAAAAAAACTGCATAAAAATTAGGTTTGAAGTGTTAGTGGTGCAACAACTCCATAACTCGACATATAGAAGTTACCTTGGATGTTGCCTGGACCAAAAATATTTTTTTCTCTAAAAACATCCGTGGAAAGATTGGGTTTGGGATGTTAGTGGGTCTGTCATAAAGAGCACAGGATGTTACCTGCCAGATAATTTTTAATTCTGCTTAACTCTCCCTAGCCAAACAAACTGTAATTCACGCAAAGCATCATTGTAAAGTATCATTGGAAAACACAGCACTGAATGTAGTGCTGCTTATTGCTCACTACACTGACAGCTGTCTCTCGCTTCGATACTGTCAGCTTTTTCTAACACTAGACTCTCACACACTGACAAAGGGCTTCTGGGACTGAATTTTCTATAGTGTGTGGGCTGCAACATTGTACAGCTTTGTATAACATTGTACATAAATATAATTTGCAAAGGTCTTGCACCATTTTGGCAAATTAAAGTTTGCAATGCATTATAGGATGTTCAGTGAAGCAACTTCCACCAAATGTCCTTAACTGCCTCCCACCCTCCCGTATAGACAAATGACAGCGGACGGGATCCCATCTTGTTCTGGACTGACCTCATATGATGTTGCCCAGTCTCATTGCGATAGCGCCTGCATGGGGATCACTATTGCAATGTGTCCCTGGGACATGGCGCAAGCCCAATTTTGGTAAAGAACCAATGACGTGGCTCTTTACCCATGTAAATGACTGTGTCCTATCACAGCAGATCACATGTAAACACGGAAGTGCCATTAATCAGCTCTCCTCACCTCACACTGACAGAGTGTGAGGTGAGGAGAGCTGATCAGCGGCATCTCCTCACCTGTATGGATAAAAAGGGCACTGATTATCAGTGCAGCCCCAACAGTGTCCATTCAGTGATGCCAGTCTGTGCTCATCAGTGACACCAATCTGTGCCCATCAGTGAAGCAAATTTGTGCCCATCAGTGAGGCCATTCTGTGCCCCGTCAGTGATGCAAGTCAGTGCTGCCTTTCACTTTTCATGTGTCCATCAGTGTCTCCTCATCAGTGCCACCTATCAGTGTACTTCAGTGCCACCTATCAGTGCAGCATATCAGTGCTGCATATTAGTGCCTCCTTATCAGTGCCCATCAGCGCAGCCTTATCAGTGCCCATCACTGCAGCCTCATCAGTGCACATCAGTGAAGAAGAAAAATTACTTAATTACAAAATTTTCTGACAAACAAAAACGTTTGAGCAGCTAAAATTCACTCTGAATGTAGGTTTGAACTGAAGTCTCAGCTCTTCCCTACACATGAGCCAAGGAAACTTTTATATTGCCATATGAGCAAATCACATTGTTATGACCCTTTATGAGCTATTATAAATTAAAAAGAATTCAGTCAACATAATCTGTGCATCTGTTTCTCCTTAAGTCATTGTTGTTGCTTTAGTATTATCTTCGGGTGGACCATGGTACATTTTTAAGTGGATCTAGTGCAGCAAAAGTCATCAAGATGTAATCAAAAGCTGTCAAAACCCCATCAAATGAAAACACAAGCGCTGCAAACATTATAAATCTCATTTAATTTTATCTGCCAGTTCTGCCTAAATGCACTGAGGTGTAGGATGGGTTAAAACTAGCTCTCCAACTTGATGACAAACATCTAGAAGGCTTCCACTAATGCTTCTTGAATGCTTGTCAAATGCCAAAGCAACTCTCAGTGATGCTTAGTAAGCCTTTGACAAGCAGTTATGTTAACTTTATTTCGGAAGCCTGTGTGAGCACAGCAGATTAAAATATTGCACAAAATGAACTTAACTACGTTACATCTGTTTATCAGCCATCTCAGTCCTAAACAAATACTATGTACTGAATACTACAAAATTTAGTGAATTTAGCACGTCTGTCTTAATGAAAAGTCATAACAAAAGTAGAAACACCATTATGTAAATCTCCGGCCACCAGGGGCAGTGATAATACTGATTTGTGCAAATATGGTGCGCTTCATGCCGAAGTGCACCACATGACCGGAATGTCGGTCGGAGACTGCGGTTCCTGTGAGATCAGGATAGTGCAGACTCTCTTCCTGTTTTTGCGGCTGAAACGCACGCCATGACCGCCACCTGGAAAGTGTGGCCGTACTCTGCGTTCCAGCCGCAAAAACAGGAAGAGAGTCTGCACTATCTTGAGGTACAACAATTAGTGAGGCTATTGCACCATGAGTTTGGGGAATGCTGCAACAGGGGAACGATCGCAGTCTAATGGCATACAGGACTAAGCAAAAAACATCAGCTGAGGTATCTCAAATATTGAAATAAATGGTCTATGATTATTAATTCCAATGTTTACACCCAAGATTCACATGATTTTATATGAACTATATTAAAATGGTGACTAGTAATGTAGTGATTATCTTGGGTTGATGATCATGTGTGGGTGTGCACATATACAGTGGGTACGGAAAGTATTCAGACCCCCTTAAATTTTTCACTCTTTGTTATATTGCAGCCATTTGCTAAAATCATTTAAGTTCATTCTTCTTCCTCATGAATGTACACATAGCACCCCATACTGACAGAAAAACACAGAATTGTTGACATTGTTGCAGATTTATTAAAAAAGAAAAACTGAAATATCACATGGTCCTAAGTATTCAGACCCTTTGCTCAGTATTTAGTAGAAGCCCCCTTTTGATCTAATACAGCCAGGAGTCTTTTTGGGAAAGATGCAACAAGTATTTCACACCTGGATTTGGGGATCCTCTGCCATTCCTCCTTGCAGATCCTCTCCAGTTCTGTCAGGTTGGATGGTAAACGTTGGTGGACAGCCATTTTTAGGTCTCTCCAGAGATGCTCAATTGGGTTTAAGTCGGGGCTCTGGCTGGGCCATTCAAGAACAGTCACGGAGTTGTTGTGAAGCCACTCCTTCGTTATTTTAGCTGTGTGCTTAGGGTCATTGTCTTGTTGGAAGGTAAACCTTCAGCCCAGTCTGAGGTCCAGAGCACTCTGGAGAAGGTTTTTGTCCAGGATATCCCTGTACTTGGTCGCATTCATCTTTCCCTCGATTGCAACCAGTCGTCCTGTCCCTGCAGCTGAAAAACACCCCCACAGCATGATGCTGCCACCACCATGCTTCACTGTTGGGACTGTATTGGACAGGTGATGAGCAGTGCCTGGTTTTCTCCACACATACCGCTTAGAATTAAGGCCAAAAAGTTCTATTTTGGTCTCATCAGACCAGAGAATCTTATTTCTCACCATCTTGGAGTCCTTCAGGTGTTTTTTAGCAAACTCCATGCGGGCTTTCATGTGTCTTACACTGAGGAGAGGCTTCCGTCGGGCCACTCTGCCATAAAGCCCCGACTGGTGGAGGGCTGCAGTGATGGTTGACTTTCTACAACTTTCTCCCATCTCCTGACTGCATCTCTGGAGCTCAGCCACAGTGATCTTTGGGTTCTTCTTTACCTCTCTCACCAAGGCTCTTCTCCCCGTTAGCTCAGTTTGGCCGGACGGCCAGCTCTAGGAAGGGTTCTGGTCGTCCCAAACGTCTTCCATTTGAGGATTATGGAGGCCACTGTGCTCTTAGGAACCTTAAGTGCAGCAGAAATCTTTTTGTAACCTTGGCCAGATCTGTGCCTTGCCACAATTCTGTCTCTGAGCTCTTCAGGCAGTTCCTTTGACCTCATGATTCTCATTTGCTCTGACATGCATTGTGATCTGGAAGGTCTTATATAGACAGGTGTGTGGCTTTCCTAATCAAGTCCAATCAGTATAATCAAACACAGCTTGACTCAAATGAAGGTGTAGAACCATCTCAAGGATGATCAGAAGAAATGGAAAGCACCATTTAAATATATGAGTTAAACATATGAGTGTCATAGCAAAGGGTCTGAATACTTAGGACCATGTGATATTTCAGTTTTTCTTTTTTAATAAATCTGCAACAATGTCAACAATTATGTGTTTTCCCGTCAATATGGGGAGCTGTGTGTACATTCATGAGGAAGAAGAATGAACTTAAAAGATTTTAGCAAATGGCTGCAATATAACAAAGAGTGAAAAATTTAAGGGGGTCTGAATACTTTTCGTACCCACTGTACATACACATATGTGTGTATACACATGTGTGTAGATAGAATTATATATGTATATATGTCCTTTTTTTTGTTTTACACATATACATTGCGATGTTACTCTTGCCCAGAGGTTGTTGATGTGAGCAGTCAACCCGCCCAAAAAGGGCGGGTCATTAGCATCCACATCTAGAACTGTTTCCTGTCATTCTGCTCTGTATATAAGAAGGGTAGCAGTCTTTTTATGTGGCTCTGAAGAAGAGGAAATCCTCAAAACGCGTCAGCCCATGGGGTCTTCAGTTTCTGTTGTACGTGTTGATATAATTTGGATGGAACTATGCTGGGATTTGTGATGCACTTTTAACAATTGCAATTTTTGTGAATATAATACATACCATGTTTTTAATACAATAAATGATTTGTTTCAGGATAATGCACTAGGTCGGTGCGCCCTCTGTGTGTTTTTGTATGGATGCAAACATTAAGCCAGGCATGCTGATGCTTTCTTTTTTTGATCATACGTTCACAACTAAAACCTGCTGAGGACACTTTTGCTGCACAGTAAAGGTACACATCCATGTTAATGTATTTACTAAAAACATGATGGGATCCTGAACATGACTGCATAAATGTGTAAATCACTATTGGAATTATTGCCCTGCACCTAGAATAATACTGACATGTTTCATAAGAGAGTGAGGGGTTTAATAAGATGTGTAGTGTGTAGCAACCAGTCAACAGTAACTTGTGAAATTACACCACTGCATTAAAGAGCTTTATGAAACAATAAAAATACAATTATGAAAAAAATACTTTCAAATACAATATGTATGTTGCTAAATGGAAACTCAAGGTTTTTGTTCAATTTTATACATGCATGAAGCTGATTGATCTCAACATTATTCTTTTGCCTGGAAATCAGAGATACAGTGCCTTGCGAAAGTATTCGGCCCCCTTGAACCTTGCGACCTTTTGCCACATTTCAGGCTTCAAACATAAAGATATAAAACTGTAATTTTTTGTGAAGAATCAACAACAAGTGGGACACAATCATGAAGTGGAACAAAATTTATTGGATATTTCAAACTTTGTTAACAAATAAAAAACTGAAAAATTAAAAATTAAGCGTGCAAAATTATTCAGCCCCCGTAAGTTAATACTTTGTAGCGCCACCTTTTGGTGCGATTACAGCTGTAAGTCGCTTGGGGTATGTCTCTATCAGTTTTGCACATCGAGAGACTGAAATTTTTGCCCATTCCTCCTTGCAAAACAGCTCGAGCTCAGTGAGGTTGGATGGAGAGCGTTTGTGAACAGCAGTTTTCAGTTCTTTCCACAGATTCAGGTCTGGACTTTGACTTGGCCATTCTAACACCTGGATATGTTTATTTGTGAACCATTCCATTGTAGATTTCGGATCATTGTCTTGTTGAAAGACAAATCTCCATCCCAGCTATTAATTATGCCTTGATTGGGCAAAGCTTTTCCCAGTCAGGGCTTAGAATGCACTGTGCAGCAAACAGTGCATTGTGGGACACTGGGAAAGCGAACATCTCGCCAAGCACCCCGCAAATTCAGGTGTGCGCGAACGGGCAGTGTTCGGGCCGAACTTTTGCTAGACTCGAACTGTTCGCCTAACTCTATTGTCAAGTAATAAATATGCTGAAAATGATGGAAAGAAGTTCAACTATTTCATGTTTAACCAAGTGACCATGCGTTCTACATACATTCTTTATGCCTAAATATTTTTTAAGAAAATTATTTCTTATAAATCATTTGAGTGACATGTAACATTATTGACCTACTACTGTCTATTCTTTAAATTTAAATAGTTTAAATCCATGCCTTGCAATTTTTACACTTCTGATTTATATATTTTCTTGATGACTACATTTTTATTGTTATGTATATGTACGGTATTCATGTAAGAATATTCATATTTGTATTCTCTGCGAAGCAAAAACTGGCTCGGTTACCTGCAGCTGAATAGAGCAGTGTGCATTTAGACTGGTGACTTCCTCTACTATTTCATTAAATAATGTACAGCTCTGTGCGGCAAAGATCATTGTGTATTCTTTCTATGCGGTAGAGTTTATAATGAATAAGTGGTACCAAATACACAACATAGTTTAACAAGGAGCGTAACAAAAACAACTTTGAGAACTTTCTAGATGTTTGAATTTCAGGGGGAACAGTTTAAAAATTAGGAGAAAACTGTCTAAAAGTTAAAAATGGAAATCTCATGCTTATATTTTGCATTTCACATTGCACATTATAACCACATACAATATAATTGCTGTTGTTATGTTCTATTGCTAGATATTTTTAAATTACTAAAGAATTGTGATTTATCTTGTTTTTGTTTGTAAGTTGAGTCTACAAATTTATTTAATTCTCCTCTGAAAAAAAAGGATGATAGCTTTTTCTCTATATATTCAGCACTTGGAAAGGCTTTGTTACTAATAAATGGCATTTATTTCTCTTTCCTCTAGAAAAGAACAGTGACACAGAGATCAATTTCTTCTAGCTGTTCATGAGATTCACAGCCTCTCCCACGCACAGCTCTTACAAATAGGTAATTAGCAGTAGCATGACAGCAAATGTTAGGACATAAAATAAATAAGCTGATCAGTAGTCTTCTTCGCTTTACTGTTATTGCACTGGTTTTAGCATAATGTTAAGATCATTTTGTTTTTAAAATGCCAACCTTAATATTTTGGACAATAAGGTGCACAGGATGAACGTCACATTGGATCCACTGCTATATTAATATATAGCTTACATTCAAGTAAATTATTCATTCATTTATTCTATAAAAATTTATTTCCATAGGAAAGCTGACCTAAAAGCTTAAAGTGTAATTAAACAAAAAAATCATAAAATATAATGAATTGTAGATCACCAATCATTATCTGTGATGGTGGCATTCATTTTCTTTTTATCATGCTATTATGCCTTTATTTTCATTTGGGGATTTGCCAATAAAACACCTACTGTCTTAGGGTGGACAGCAGCATTGTCAGTCAGTGGAGAGGGGGGCATTGAATGGACTAGAAGATTTAGATGAACTTTACATTTGTGACTTTCAAAGCAGTTACAGCAATAGTTGTTTTTTTTTTCTTTTAGGATAAAGGTTTTCCATAACTGAACAAAAGTTGACCATTGTAAGCATCCCTGTCAGTATTAACTGGTTTGTCTCAACCCTCTAACTGCCACCTTTGCTAGACAGCTTGGTCTATTTAACCACTTAAAGCGGAGTTCCACCTGAAATTTATACTTACCTCCATCTTCTCGCTCCCGGTCACCTGAAAAACAAATGGATAATCGCAATTTTTTTTTTTCACTCACCTTTTAGAGAAAATATACTCACCTTACTTTCTTCTTCCTCCCCTCGGCGGCCACGGCGATTCGTCACTTCCTGGCTTGTGCAATGATTCCTGGGAGCTGAACGTCATCGCTCCCAGGAATCATTGCGCCTGCACCGGCTTCCGGAGGACCGAAGAGGACGCGGAAGAGGATCGCGCTGGCTTCAAGCTGCCCACACCTGAGATGGCAGCGCTGGACAAGACAATTTCAAGGTAAGTATTTCTCCTGAAAGGTAAGTGCAACCCAGGACAGATCAGAGGCTAGCCATTGTGGAATGTGCTAACCCTGACTGTCCCGGGGGTATTTTTATAAAAAAATGTATAACTAGGATGGAACTCCGCTTTAAGGACCAAGCCTATGGTTTACAAGTTAAAATTAGTGTTTTTTGCTAGAAAATTACTTAGAACCCCCAAACAGTGTATATATATATATATATATATATATATATATATATATACAGTATCTCACAAAAGTGAGTACACTCCACACATTTTTGTAAATATTTTATTATATCTTTTTATGTTCCAACACTGAAGAAATGACACTTTGCTACAATGTAAAGTAGCGAGTGTACAGCTTGTATAACCGTGTAAATTTGCTGTCCCCTCAAAATAACTCAACACACAGACATCAATGTCTAAACCGCTGGAAACAAAAGTGAGTACACCCCTACGTGAAAATGTCCAAATTGGGCCCAATTAGCTATTTCCCTCCCCGGTGTCATGTGGCTCATTAGTGTAACAAGGTCTCAGGTGTGACTGAAAAGCAGGTGTGTTAAATTTTGTGTTATCGCTCTCACTCTCTCATACTGGTCACTGGAAGTTCAACATGGCACCTCATGGCAAAATGAAAATCTTAAAAAAGAATTGTTGCTCTACATAAAGATGGCCTAGGCCATAAGAAAGTTGCCAAGACCCTGAAACTAAGCTGCAGCATGGTGGCCAGTACCATACAGTGGTTTAACAGGACAGGTTCCACTCAGAACAGGCCTCGCCATAGTCAACCAAAGAAGTTGAGTGCACATGCTCAGCATCATATCCAGAGGTTGTCTTTGGGAAATAGACGTATGAGTGCTTCCAGCATTGCTGCGGAGGCTGAAGAGGTGGGGGGTCAGCCTGTCAGTGCTCAGACCATACGCCGCACACTGCATCAAATTTGTCTGCATGACTGTCGTTCCAGAAGGAAGCCTCTTCTAAAGATGATGCACAAGAAAGCCTGCAAACAGTTTTCTGAAGACAAGTAGACTAAGGACATGAATTACTGGAACCATGTCCTGTAGTCTGATGAGATCAAGATAAACTAATTTGGTTCAGATGGTGTCAAGCATGTGTGGTGGCAACTGGGTGAGGAGTACAAAGACAAGTGTGTCTTGCCTACAGTCAAGCATGGTGATGGGAGTCTCATGGTCTGGCGCTGCATGAGTGCTGCCGGCACTGAGGAGCTACAGTTGATTGAGGGATGAATGCCAACATGTAGTGTGACATATTGAAGCAGAACATGATCCCCTCCCTTTGGAGACTGGGCCACAGGGCAGTATTCCATCATGATAACAACCCCAAACACACCTCCAAGACAACCACTGCCTTGCTAAAGAAGCTGAGGGTAAAGGTGATAGACTGGCCAAGCATGTCTCCAGACCTAAATCCTATTGAGCATCTGTGAGGCATCCTCAAACGGAAGGTGTAGGAGCGCAAGGTCTCTAACATCCACCAGCTCTGTGATGTCATTATGGAGGAGTGGAAGAGGACTCCAGTGGCAACCTTTGAAGCTCTGGTGAACTCCATGCCCAAGAGGGTTAAGGCAGTTCTGGAAAAAAATTGTGGCCACGCAAAATATAGACACTTTGGACCCAATTTGGACATTGTCACTTAGGGGTTTACTCATTTTTGTTGCCAGTGGTTTAGACAATAATGGCTGTGTGTTAAGTTATTCTTTTGAGGGGACAGCAAATTTACACTGTTATACAAGCTGTACACTCGCTACTTTACATTGTAGCAAAGTGTCATTTCTTCAGTGTTGTCACATGAAAAGATATAATAAAATATTTACAAAAAAGTGAGGGGTGTACTCACTTTTGGGAGATACTATATATATATATAGAAAAGACTCTGGAGAATAAAATGGCGGTTGTTGCAATATTTTTTGTCACGCGGTATTTGCGCAGCGGTCTTTCAAACGCAGATATTATGGAAAAAATAAATTTTATAGCATTTAAAAAAGCGAAACAGTAATGTTAGCCCAATTTTTTTGTATATTGTGAAAGATGATGTCACATCGAGTAAATAGATACCTAATATATTACGGTTTAAAATTGCATACACTCGTGGAATGGCAACAAAATACGGTACCTAAAAATCAACGCTTTTAAAGCAAAGCTTTAAATTTTTTTTACTGGTTACCAGTTTAGAGTTACTGAGGAGGACTATTTCTAGAATGATTGCTCTCACTCTGGTGATCGCAGCGATACCTCACATGTGTGATTTCATCACCACTTACGTATGCATTTTCTTTCGTGCGCAAGCTCCCGGGGACGAGGGCGCTTTACATTTTTTTTTTCTATTTATTTTATTTAATTTTATTTTTTTACACTGTTTTTTTATAAAAAAAAAAAATCTGATCACTTTTATTGCTGTCACAAGGAATGTAAACATCCCTTGTGACAGTAATAGGCAGTGACGGGTAATCTTTATGGAGGGATGGGGGGTCTTAAAGACCCCAGACTCCTCCACTTCACTTCAAAGTATTTAAAATGCCGAAATCAGCATTTTTGAATACTGACATTTTTTTAAATCTGCGCCATTGGCAGCTGAGTAAATTGGAATGTGACGTCGCTTCTGGGTTACATGATTGGGGACCCGATCAAAGCTTAATCTGGCTTTGCTCGGGACTCCAACCAGCCAGCGGGACGGGAGACCCGGTCAGAGCGGCGGAAGGTGGCAGGAGGGGGGGGGCCTTCCCCTCGCTGGGATAAACGGCTGAGCCTCATTGGCTGTTATTTCCTGAAAGCTGACTGCTGGCTCTAAAAAAACTGTACACGGTTGATGCCATCATCCCAGTACAACCACTTCTGCAAGCAGATGTACAGGTATGTAGGTTTGCGGGAAGTGGTTAAGCAAGTTAAAGGGATGACTCAGAAAAAACAAAGACTGCTATGTTAATGCTACTGACAGAATATAATTTATTTATTATTTTAAATTTGAACATAAATACAATATACAAGGGTCAATCTACACAAAAGCAAGATTTTAGCTGTAGGTGGATAGGAGAATGAATTAGTCCTTGGCTTCATATGTTGTATGTCTTGGATTTTCTAACATCAAGATCTCCCTGCATAGTTACAATTGCACTTCACAACACCCCCTGTCCACCTGGGAGTTTTGGGCATACCCTACTTGCTTTGGATGTTTTTTTCTCCTTACATTGCACTGAAAATGAAAAAAAAAAAAAAGAAAAATCCAAGAGAGAGTGAGAGTGAGAGAGTTTCTCATAATGACAAAGGCGGTAAGGAACTCAATTATGAAAATGTGATTAGTAGAGTTATTTGAGATATAAGAAGTCAAGTGTTTTAGCTCTTCTAATCTACCAAAAGCCAATATATTAATTTAAGGTTGAATGACACATTTAAATATAACTTATATTATATAAAACCTGCTCCAGGTTGGTCCATACACAACCAGCCACAGCTGTAGTTGTAGTCTCATTCTCAGGCTTTTATTTTAGCACAGGATACAAGATAAAACAAGTGATTAAAAAAACCCCCAAATTTTCTGTTTAAATATTATGATATATTTGCACATGGACCCCAGGCGCATTTTACTCATTTTTATTGCTTGTTGGAGCACAGGCTCCCTTTCCATAGGTAACCTAAAGTTATTATTACATCATACTGGGTTATGTCATTAGGAATTTTGAACTTGTTGATGTATGTAGCCTGTGTAATTTCTTTCTTTTTATCAGATTTTATTTATATAACATTTTTAGTAATTGTACACGAAAGACACGAAACAAGTTGCCTTGCAGGGCAGCACAGCACAGCACAGCACACCACAGCACAAAACAAGAACAAACACCCAGGGTCTAAGGTGCTAAAGCAACACAGAATACATACAGTATAGCATAAACAGTGTACCAGGGTGGTAATAGGGGTGTACCTAATCACTTTAAAAGGAATTGTTAATCTTCCCACAAACCTAAACAGGGCTAGTAAAGCAAACATTTTAATGAATAACTGAATTAAAATAGGGAAATTTCATCCTAAGCCCCATGTAGCATATTAATGTCCTAAAATCCCTTTCAGTCTTAAAATGGGACCTCAATGACCCTTGCTCATCAGTGCTCTAACCAAATGCAATGGCTAGAAAGAGCTGGTGAGTGTTCTTTTGGGCTACTTTACTAGTACATATAAACAAGTCAGATGTTCAGGTTATGCAAACTGCTGAACCTCAGCTACAACCAAATTAGCTGGATGTTTTAAGAGTTCTGGCACTTGGCTTCTTCATTCTCATGTACATTAAACAACATAATCCTATTAAAGGAGAATAAAAGGCAAAGCTTGTTTGGCTGTACTTCCGCTGTGGGTCACAGGAGTGAAGTTTGTGCACCCCTGTGACCCGTTTTCAGCCAACAGTGGGCTAAAGCCCGCTGTCGGCTAACATCACAGAGCCAGCCCAGGCTAGGGAAAGATTGCGACCTTATGGTTGGGATCCACCCAGGAACCTGGACCTGAACCTGGCTCAGCCTCTCAGTGAGACCTTTTGTTCCACAGCTCAGTCTGACAGTCGTGGCTCTCTGATCAGAGCAGTGGGGAGAACTGAGCAATCAGCGGTCTGTGATCGCTCAGTTCTCAGCCTTCGAGATGGTGGGGGACAGATGCAACATCGCATCAATGCTGCATCCACTTGGTAAGTCTGATTTAATAAAAAACGTCTCCTTTAATATAGTGGTGTTTGCAGACTAGCATTGCAAACCAAGTCTCTAAAACGTAATTTTTCCTGGAAACAGCAAATAATACTGTAATTATAATACTGCATTTCAAGCTTTATTATACGTTAACCCAGCTAAACTAATAGCCTACAGTTTCCCTAACTACAGTAAAATGGCAAGCTTGCATCTTATATAAAATGTATCCTGACTGAGCTCTTCTGAAAGTGTCGTCAGTTAACAATTTATTGTTAGTAATTAAACATGTAAATCTTGTTGTGCCTAGAATGTTCTAAAGGAACCCGAGCGATATTTTAAAAACATACATATTGAGTAAAAGTGCTAAAGTATTTGACCCATGCAATTAAACTCTAGCCCTTATTTACTTTGCCACATTATTTGACTGTTTTGTTACCTTTTGCTAAGTGTATATCTAAGTTGTAAATTCACAAACCGTTATTTGCAAGTGAAATATAGCTGTTGTTAAAAGCATTGTATGCAAAAAAAATGGCAAACATTATAAATATTCTTTAAACTATGGTTGATACAGCATTAATTAAACAAAGTAATATAAGGAGTGACGCAATAAGCCCTAGTGTATAAATTTCTTAAATGTAAGCTGCTTAGATTGCCATTAATGCTAGAAAGTCATTTGCATAAAGTAGTTAAAGGATACCTCTTTTCATGAAAGGGTTTGTCAGGTGTGTGCCAAACTTTGAAATGATTATAGGAAACGGGTTTGCATTTTAAGAATGGAAATAAAAACATTTCAAAAAGCCAACATGTACACGTTTTATCACCATCATAATTGTTGCTTTATTTACACTCATTTTTTTATTCCATGATAATGTAGGGATGGCCTTATGCAAAAATCATTTTAACAGACCTTCATGCTGCACAACCTGCTGATAATAATTTTTCATATGAGATCTATGAAAAATGTAAACTGCTTTAATGGAGCGACAGCTTTATAAGCAAATTTTCATCTTTAATTAAGTGAATAAATATAAACACAGCACTCAAACAGTGATATACATATTTTGCTCAAAATATACCAGTGACTTATAAATGCTGGATTAAATAGATAAATGAAAGTGTCCAAAAAATATATACATATATATATATATATGTATATTTATAAAATTATGAAATGCAGAGAATCGGAAATATTGATAAAATTATAAATACAATAGTGTCCAAATAAATTCCTTGCTTAAAAAATGAAAGCCCAATGTGACAAATTCTTCAGTTCAAATATTAAAAGGTGCTCCCAAGTGCTTTAAAATTATATTCCACGCATGCCCTTGTTCCCCACATGTGAGTCCACTTACCAGATGGTGTGGACCCCTTAAGACCTTATGATCTTGGGGTCTATCAGACTTTAAGGTAAGTGGATGAGCTTGGTGCCTTCACAGTAGTCTCCCCATAGGAATATGCAAATAAGCATATAGAAAACAAGTACGTTCCAAATAAAGGGAATGTATTGATCAAAAATAACTTATGTAGATACACTTACATTTCAGAAAAGTAATACAAGCCTTATATATTATGAATATCTCCGGCGTCTTTAATTACTAAACAAATGTAACTTGTAAGGTGTAAAAATTTTAGATGCATTTTTGAAGAAAATTTTAAAGCCACGTAAAGTATTAGTGTTCATTTAAATAACTTAGTAGGACTAGCTAGATTAACGTTAAACATTTTGTTTTTATGTGCTTTTAAATTAATTTAGGAATTCTAAGAGTATATTTTAGGATTTTAAACCAGCTACTTTTTAAATGGAAAATAAACAATTACCCATATTTCTGCAAAGACTTGCCTCTGCTCTCTCTAAAATATGCAGTCAATGAAAATGACTCTCTTAGATAAAAATCTTCTATTGTGGCAACCAACAGACCATGAGCATGCCATGTTGTTTACTGTGCCTCACTGAGACAATTGGGCACATCACTGTGCAAGTGCTAGCCAGCTGCATAGATGTCTATGGGCTGCATATCAATCTGTCTATTCATAGTATATGCTGTTGGCTAGTGCTTGGACACCACTGCAGCTAGCCAGTTCAGAAAAAAGCATAGCATAGTAATAGTTGGTGTGCTTGCATGTGCGGCTCTTAGTGGGTTCCTGTCATTGTGAGCTTGGAATGAATGTCTCTATAGTAGGACAAACCTTTTGCTAGGTTTTCCTAGACCTGTTGGAAAACGTTTCTATTGTGTTCTTATGTTTTATGACATTTCAGAATATTTGCAACCACTAATAAAGACAATCCAGTGGTCAAGGGTGATCATTTCTACATAAGTGACATGGCAGTTCAATTCGGCATCAGATCATGCATTCGTTTTCTCATCATATCTTGTCTGCATCTTTAACATCTGCCTTACTGCCTGTCTGAAACTAACATCTTGAAATCGTCTGTATTATTTTACATTGATTTTAACCTCTGCCTTACCTCCTGTCTGAAGACAACATGCTGCAATCCTATGTATTATGGTACAAAGATTTTAACCTCTGCCTTACCACCTGTCAGAAACGGACATCTTGCAATCCTCTGTATTATGGTATATTGATTTTAACCTCTGCCTTACCGCCTGTCAGAAACTGACATCCAGCAATCCACTGTATTATGGTACATTGATTTTAACCTCTGCCTTACCGCCTGTCGGAAACTGACATCCAGCAATCCACTGTATTATGGTACATTGATTTTAACCTCTTCCTTACCGCCTGTCAGAAACTGACATCTTGCAACCCTCTGTATTATAGTCTATTGATTTTAACCTCTGCTGTACTGCTTGTCTAAAACTGACATCCTGCAGTCCTCTGTATTATGGTACATTGATTTTAATTTCTGCCTTACTGCCTGTCTCACGTTGAACTCCTGCAATCCTCTGTATTATAGTACATTAATTTAACATACAACTGTTAAACTCATATCTATTAACCACTTAAGCCCAGGAAGATTTTACCCCCTTCCTGACCAGGGGGTTTTTTGCGATTTTTTACTGCGTGAGTTTAACGGACAATTGCGCGGTCGTGCGACGCTGTACCTAAACGAATTTCATGTCCTTTTTTTCCCACAAACAGAGCTTTCTTTTGGTGGTATTTGATCACCTGTGCGATTTTTTGATCATGCGCTATAAACAAAAAAAGAGCGTAATTTTTGCAAAAATAACAATATTTTTCACTTTTTTTATATGAAATTCCCCCCAAAAAAAATGTAAAAATCAAAATTTTTTAACATTTTCGGCCAAATTGTTTTATGCTACATATGTTTGCTAAAAAAAAACGCAAAAAGCGTATTTTGATTGGTTTGCGCAAAAGTTATCGCGTTTACTAACAAAGGGAAAGATTTTTGTCATTTTTGGTGTTTTTTTTTTAACGAGTAATGGCGGCGATCTGCGATTTTTTTTACGGTACTGCGACATTGCGGCGGACAGATCGGACCCTTGACTGACATTTGTGACACTTTTGGGGGTACCAGTGACATTACTGCAGTAATCAGTGCTATATATATGCACTGTTACTGCAAAAATGACACTGGCAGGGAAGGGGTTAACTGTATTGGACAGGGAGGGGTTAAGTGTGTCCTAGGGGCGTGATTCTAACTGTAGTGGGACAATGCTATTGGTGTAAAAACAAAGATCAACGGTTCTACATAGTAGAACCGTCTGATCTTAACTTTTACACAGGGGAGAATGACAGGCGGCTTGTTTACATAAGCCGCTCTGCCTTTCTCCCGCTGTACCGACGATCGGCGAGTGACCGGCGGACATCGGGTCCGCCGGTCACACGCCCGCACTCCTCCCTGAACGAGCCGAGGCGGGCGCGCGCTCGCCCGCTATTGGCTCTAATAGCAGTGACAGGTGAGTGATGTAGATCTACGTCACTCTGCCTGGCCGGGGCTGACTGCCGCAGTAAATATACTGTGCGCAGCCGGAAACCGGTTAATCAGATAGCTGTACTATACTGTTGTCTGTTGGTGTAAAAGTTTCTTCTGTCATCAGTGTGTTTTCCTTCCTTGTTGTAAAAGGCATTCTGCCAAATGGGTGTAGGTATCTGCCATGATAATTTCTAACAAAGAGATCATTTCTACATAAGTGACATGACAGTTTAACGCCCAAATATACAAGAAACAGAAGGAGTACCACACCAAAGGTCCGAAGAATCCAAATAGATGTTTTAATAAATGAGTACTAGGGAGAAAAAAACATGTTTCTGGGGGTTTAGACACCAACCACATCATGAGGGCTTGTGTATTGTATAATGTTTAAAAGTGGCTGGACTCAACTGGAAAGCAACAATAGTTATCTTGGAATGCAGCTGGCAGTCAGAGAAGGAAAGTTACACAACACAGGATCTTGGTGAATCCGGCTCCATAGTTCTTCCACTGATTTGTTTTTTTCTGAAGTGGCAGTTTAAGCCCAGCAGTTCAAACAAGGCAGAAACATCAAAGTATCAACAAACAAAATGGATCTGCTCCAAACAGACTGCAAGTGAATCTAAAATTCCTAGCCTATCTTTACTTTTCCTTCCCACAAAGTGTCCTCTCTCGTTATACTATCATTCCTTTGTTATATTCTCCGTGTTGTGAGAGACACAGGACTCTGGTCTGGAACAACGGTTGTTTATTCAGGACTCACTGTACAGCATTACAGGACAGCTCTGCATATCAATACATCTCTACATGTGTCTAAAGATGGCCACTCTGCCCCTTGACCCTTGTCATCACTCCTGGGTGGAGCCAGCCTTAAAGTGACAGTACATGTGAAACCCTTCAGGTATAACATCCTTTACCTATCTTCTCCACCTCATAGCATACTGCATCTATATACACTGAACAAAATTATAAACGCAACACTATTGTTTTTGCCCCCATTTTTTAAGAGCTGAACTCATAGATCTAAGACTATTTCTATGTATAAAAAAGGTCTATTTCTCTCAAATATTGTTCACAAATCTGTCTAAATCTGTGTTAGTGAGCACTTCTCCTTTGCTGAGATAATCCATCCACCTCACAGGTGTGGCATATCAAGATGCTGATTAGACAGCATGATTATTGCACAGGTGTGCCTTAGGCTGGCCACAATAAAAGGCCACTCTAAAATGTGCAGTTTTATCACACAGCACAGTGCCACAGATGTCACAAGTTTTGAGGGAATGTGCAATTGGCATGCTGACTGCAGGAATGTCCACCAGAGCTGTTGCCCGTGAGTTGAATGTTCATTTCTCTACCATAAGATGTCTCCAAAGGCACTTCAGAGAATTCGGCAGTACATCCAACCGGCCTCACAACCGCAGACCACGTGTAACCACACCAGCCCAGGAACTCCACATCCAGCATCTTCACCTCCAAGATCGCCTTAGACCAGCCACCCGACAGCTGCTGCAACAATCAGTTTGCATAGCCAAAGGATTTCTCCACAAACTGTCAGAAACTGTCTCAGGGAAGCTCATCTGCATGCTCCTCGTCCTCATCAGGGTCTCGACCTGACTGCAGTTCGTCGTCGTAACCGACTTTAGTGGGCAAATGGTCACATTCAATGGCGTCTGGCACGGATGAACCCCTCGGTTTTCTTAGATCTTTGAGTTCAGCTCATGAAAAATGGTGGCAAAAACAAGTGTTGCGTTTATAATTTTTCCATATATATATATATATATATATATATATATATATATATATATATATATATATCTGTGCAAACATTTTAGGCAGATGTGAAGAAATGCTGTAAAGAATGCTTTTAAAAAAATATATTTTAATAATTTATTTTTAATCAATTTACAACATGTAAATGTTGATGGGGACAAGGGCCTCTTCCTGACAACCCTGGGCTGTGGTTATCATAAACTGGAAGCCCCCTTTAACAAGAGGGCCCCTAGATCCTGGCTCCCCCCTATGTGAATGGGTATCCGGTACATAGTGCCCCTACCCATTCTACCCATTAACTAAAAAAGTGTCAAAAAGTAAGAACAGTTTTCCACAAGTCCTTTAATTAAAAAATAAAAAATAAATAAATAGTGTCCCTCGATGTAAATCCATCATCAATCGCGTCGTCTGCCGGACCTAAAATAGAAAAAAATAAAAAATGCTCCGCCTCTTGGGAGTCCCCCCACCGTCTGCCTAATCTAAGTTCTTATATAGGCAAGGGGCGGGCCACCCAACTATGTCACCCAGTGGCACTACCCCTTCTGAGGAGCAGGAAAGTGTAGCCGCTCAGGTGTGTGTCTAAAAACCTGGTGCAGGTCGGAACCGTAATCCGGAAGCATGCAAAATATGGGAGGATTGACCGCACTCTGGTAGAGATATTTCTTGAAATCAAAGATGTTTCCTTTATTGTTCCAATAAAATCAAGTGACAGACAGTGTACAAGCAGACAAAGGTTGATGCGTTTCACGACATTACCAGTCGCTTACTCATAACCACACTACCCCTTCTGATGTCATGTGATGTCACATGATGTCAGAAGTGGGCGGGGCCATTGGGTAATGTAGTCGGGTGGCCCTGCCCCTTGCATATATAAGAACTGTCAAAGCGCAGATCGGGCAGATAGTGGGAGGTCTCCCAAGAGGCGGAACTTTTTTATTTTTTCTATTTTTCGGGTCCGACAGGTGTCCTGATTGATGATGGGTTTACATTGAGGGACATTATTTTTTTTTTTTTTAAAGGACTTGTCAAAAACTGTTTCCAGTGTTTCCTACTTTTTTACACTTCTTTTTGGTGAATGGGTAGGGGTACAATGTACCTGAAACCCATTCACATGGGGGGGGGGGCTGGGATCTGGGGGCGCCCTGTTAAAGGGGGCTTCCAGATTCCAATAAGCCCCCCACCCGCAGACCCCGACAACCACAGCCCAGGGTTTGTCCCCATCAACATGGGGACAAGGGCCTCTTTCTGACACCCCTTGGCTGTGGTTGTCAGGGTCTGCGGGTCCTCATTTGCCAGAATTGTATTGTAAATGCACTGTTGTCTTAATTCTTAAATATCAGCATCGTTTCTTAACCAGGTTTCCATGGAACCCTAGGGTACCTCCAGAGGTTGGTAGGAGTTCCTTGAGCAATGACCAATTTCTGCCTCTCAGATAAGTTCCCACTGACACCATTCATCTTTTTAGTTATCTGTAAGGGGGTAATTCTTCCCAATACCCACAAGCGTAAAGAGCATTCTTCCCACTAACCATCACACTAATGTATCATGAGTTGTAGATATAGTCATTTTTAGTAGGTGTTCCCTAAAACCAAAAAGCTATTTCCAGGGTTCCTTTGTGTTGAAAAGGTCGAGGAAAGCTGATATACAGTATAAAGCTCTGTGCAAACTGTTGGCACTATATTCATTCTGGATATTAATAATGGCTACTCTTCTAGTTCACTTGTCGTAATATAAATGGCTAACTACAACTTTTCTTTAGTTTTGGATAAAGTGGGAAAGGATTAGAGTTAGTTGGGATATTACGGTTATCCAAAGATTCATTAGAAAGATTTCCTATCACTTCCTTTGCTGGTGACAATGGGTTGACAGGAAGTTAGGGTAAATGTCAAAAGCAATACAGACAAAAAAAAAGGTGTGTATATATATATATATATATATATATATATATATATATATATATATATATATATACATATATATATACATACATACATACATATATATATATATATATATATATATATATATATATATATACTGTATGTGTTTTTTTTCCTTTTTTTTTTTCTTTGTTTAATAAAGTAGGGGGGAGCTGCAACACCTGCTAGCTTTTTATAGACTGATCAGTCCCTGTTGCAGAATATCCTGATATCCTGTCTGGGAAAATCGTTGTTACCTGGATATTAATTGGGGCAAGCTCTCTAACCGAGCCCTATATAGCAGTAAAGACCCTCAAGGGGTTCTGAGATTTCCCCACTTTATCCAAAATAATTTAAAAAAAGTTTGGTTGGACATATACTTTAGGGTCTACATGAATCTGACATTTACCAAAAGGGATGAGCCGAATGACTCCCTGTTTGGTTCACACCAGGACTTTCTAACATCACAAAAATTCAGAACCGAATACCGAACCCTGTTGCAGTCTATGGGACCCGAACTGGAAAAATTCAAAGTGCCTGTTTTGAAGATTTATATGCGAGTAATTGGGAGTACAATGGTTATGGGGGTCCGGGTACTGCCCTGGAGATATGTATCAAAAGTTTATAAAAAAAAAACATAATTTTTAAATGAGCAGTGATTTACTAATCCTTAAAGGGAAAGCATCAAAATGAGAACTAGTAATAAAAATTAAAAATTCCTTTCAATATACGTAGGGCCTGGGGGGTCACCTTAGTCTACCTGTAAAGTGGCACATCTATACTGTGTATAGAAGCTGCTGCAGAAAGAATTGCATTTATAAATCAAAAAAATGATATTTCCACTGCAAGCTTTCTTTGTTTTGTAAACAACAGCTTGGGGAGCCAATCTATATGATGAGGCCACAATGTAGTGCACTGGGAACAAGATTAGAGATTTTTTTGATAAATTCTGGTGTCTCTTCCGCAGACTTTGGATAGAAGTAACAGGGGCAGAAAAATTGGTCACATGATGCACTGTGTGGTGGCGCAGTCCATTGTGGTCATTCGGCGGGCTAAAAAAACGGTTGAACGCCCCGATACTTTTGTGTTCGTTGAACAGGCGAACAGCCAAAGTTCGGCCCTGAACTCATGCTCGGTCCGAACCTTTTGCCCATCCCTATTTAGCAAATATCCCTTACAGGTAATTCTTCCTGATACATGTGTTTTAATTGAAATATAAAATGCAGCGCTGTTGATTGATTCTGTATATAAATATGGAGCATGAGTTCAATTTAAAATAATAATGCGGAACAGTCCAATCCACCAAAACACCATGGAAAGTGAAGAAATCCGTCAGCTTGGTACTGGAATAGTGAGAACCTCCACCATATGCAAAATGACCGATTGGCCTCTTACCAAATGTCGGTGACCAATGTTCTCACAATGGTCGCCAAACGCTCTAGCTCAAAAGCAGGATGGTCAGCTCCAAACGGTAACAGCAGAAGCTCCCAGGATCCAAAAAACACCTCCCAAGGACAGGATCAACCATATAGCGTCCCACTCCTGGTTTTGTGGAATGAGAAAAAGGGACACTTTATAGTCAAAACGTAGTAAGTGGGAGGTCCTGGAAGGAAAAATGTCTGCCACAATCCCCTCAGTACAGGATAAGTAAACAGGAAGAAATTCCCACTGGACCCTTCAAATAGCGCACAGGAATAAAGCTGGGGCTGTCTATAACAGGCTGTGTGCTGGAGATCCCTTCCCTGTCACCTTTTTTCTCTTGGTGTCAGGAAAACTTGTCAGAAGTGAATCATGAAGATAGCAGAGGAACATCCATACACACTTCAAGCTCTGCACCGTTTGTCTTGTCGGAGACTCGCCATCATAAGCTGGATCTGCACACAGCAGCTAATTTGTTCGAACAGTCATTGATTTTGGAACCCTATTTGGACCACCCACTGATATAAATGATGATTAGGTGAAAATAAGGCACCTTCAAAAACAGAAAGAATATAGAGTTTTGAGTACAATTTGGGGTTATAAATTTGAGGTACTTTTCTCATAAAAAATAAAGAGCAACAAATCACATATCAAATTTCAATATCTTCTTATAGTTAGGTCTAAGAACGCTGATTTCCGTTTGGTGTTAAAATACCTATACATCATTTTAACTATGTCATTATACAAAGTTGTGTAGTTTATATAGTTTGTAGTAGAACATAGGGTTTACAATGTACAGTATAATAGCATTAATAAATATATAACATTCTTATTGGTTCTATTTTTTTGTTCATTTTCATAGACTGTGATGAAATATGGATGGTGGTTTTATGCATGCATTTCCAGAATTGTTGTTAGATATTCACAAAGAAAAAGACATCATTAAAGCAACACGAGTAACATGCCCTGATTTGGTATGCTTTTCCAGGTCTCTTGTTATAATTAGTACGAATGACCTTACAACTTCTGTATGTATTGGAAAACATAATGAAAAGTGTCAGTACTGGATAAAAGACATATTATCTAATTCTTCACAATTCCTATTTGCAGAGATTTTTTATTCTTCAAATTTGAGCCTTGTCCATTTTTTTCAGGCAAAGCAACAGGAAAGCTTTAATCTTCTCTCCGCAGTAGCACATACTCACCTTCCCTTCTTTTCCCAGCCACTCTATTTAGCCAATGGGAGTGAAAGAAAATGCCTAATACTTAGGAGCAGGAAGAGGCATGTCATTTACTCCATGTGACTGTACTGGGCCAATCACCAAGTGTGGGAAGTGGATGCAGGCCATTGTCCAGTCACAGATATATTAGGCCTGTAAAGCTGAACTCCAGGCACAAAAACTTATATTTAATATATTTCTCAATATCCATCATGTATATAAATCCACTTTGAGCGCACATGATGCATTAGCAAACCCAGTGTTTACCCTGTGAACATAGCGGTGATACCATCATTGTGGTGCACATAACCTGCTCAGACAGTAGAGCTATGAGGGAGACCTAACTGACCCAGCCACTATAGACTGCCTGAAAAAACTACAGAAGCGGGGGTACAAGACCAGTCACTGTGCACATGCAGAGTGATGAAATTACTGCACAGATATGGAAGGTATACACGCAGCACACACCAGATTTAATTAAGGATACACATGCTTCCTTGTATGTAGACAATATTTGCTTATCCTAGAGTTAAACTTAAAATGATTGTAAAGCCTTGTTTTTTTCCTATTATAATAACAAACATGCTATACTTACCTCCTCTGTGTTGTTGGTTTTGCACAGAGCAGCTGGGATCCTCCTCTTCTCGGGTCCATGGCTGGAGCTCCTGGCCCCTCCCTCCTGTTGAGTGCCCCCACAGCACACAGCTTGCTATGAGGGCACCTGAGCCAAGCTGCAGCTCCATGTATTTATTCAGACACATGGAACTGCAGTTTAGCCCCGCCCCCTCTATCTCCTGATTGGCTAACTGAGTTTGATTGACGGCAGCAGGAGCCAATAGCGCCGCTGCTTTGTCTCAGCCAATCAGGAGGGAGAGTCCCAGACGACCAAGGCACTCGTGGACATCGCTGCATAGAGATGGGGCTCAGGTAAGCATTAGGGGGGCTGCTGCACACAGAAGGTTTTTTATCTTACTGCATAAAATTACTTTACAACCATTTTAAAGGATAAGTTCACTTTTGAGAACATGTTACATGTTCCCAGTGCTATATTATTCTAGTAAAGTAAGGCACTGTTATGTACAGATATCATACTACATGCTCCCCAGCAAAAATATCTCTGTGAATAGCAATAAAAAGGTTTATATAGATTATACAACTACAGCCTAATATAATAAAAACAGAGCAGTTGTACGGGGCTCCGCCTACATGGCTGCCTCATTCAGAGCTCCATGTGTCTAAATGAACTACAATCTCCAATATATTTAGCGGTTCCCGGCTTGTAGTTCTCAATAAACTACCATGGCTCTGTGGAGCAATGGGGTTGCTCATTGAGTGTTTCTGTCAGGGAGTATCAGCTTACCCATACAGGATGTATAGGCAGGACCGGGACAAGGGGTGGCCAGAAGGGACAGCTGCCCTGGGCACTGTGATATCATGTAAGGTGGGGGGGGGCACAAGGAGATTGTTGGAGGGGATTTGCGTTGGAAGGGGGAATTTGGGGGATGGCAGGGGGTAGATATTGTTCTAGTTGGGGACATTTCGAGGGGGAGAAGTTCTAAGAGTGGTGATTTAGGGGGTTTGTGTTGAGAGGGGGGATGGGGGGGGGGCGGAGAGAAGATTCATTTTAGGAGAGGAGATTTGGGGGTACATTTTTGCTAGGAGGGGGTATTTGAAGTGGGGGGATGTGTACTAGGAAGAGAAACTTTACGGGTAGAGGATTTGTGCTAGGAGGAGTGATTTTTTTGGGGGGGGCATTTGGGAGATAGAGGGGCAAAGCTTTATGCTGGGAGAGGGGATTTGAAGAGTGGGGGATGTGTACTAGGAGGAGAAATTGTAGAGGTAGAGGATTTGTGCTGGGAGGAGTGAATTTCGGGGGGGGGGGGGGCAAAGATTTTTGCTGGGAGGGGGAATTTCAGCAGGGGAGGGGGTCTTACTGGGGGGGGGGGGAATTTATGCTTAGGTGGTAATCTTGTGGACTAGTGCTTAGTGTCTTTGGGAGGGGGATTCTGGACACATAATACTCACACATCTTGGGGGAGGGGGGCGCAGTTTGGCATGTTCGCCCTGGGCTCTAGTTGACCTTGTCCTTGACCTTGTCCCAGCACTATGTACGGGTAAGAACATACACTGAGCAGCTGATCACTGGTGCAAAGCTTTCCAGGCTCCTGCAACAAAAATTAATAAATGCACATTTTTTTATCTGCAAACAAATGTGCATGTATTTTTTTTTTTTTTTTTTTTTTAAAAAGTGAATTTATTCTTTAAAGATTACACACAGAAGATTTCTCTTCTAGGAAATACATGCTGTTGATTTGAAAGGCTTATGATTAGTAAGTTAGCTGAGGACGATTCTGAGTTAATTTGGCTTGGTTTTAGCTGCTTTCCCATTCACATCGATTGTAATGAAGAAGGAAAAACAGTTTAGAAATGGTGTCTTAAGTGCCAGGTTTGCACTTATGACATAATTTTTACATATTACATGTGGTGACAGGTGTGTTTTAAATGGATCTTAAAAGCAATCCAATTTATATCTCATACATTTCTATAGTGTGTTTGTTGTTTGATTTTCTCTTAAATGGCTTTAAAACACATACCGGTATTTTCTGCAGTAAAACTGTTATTTCCTGCCTTTTCACTTCTGTGCTCTGTTGGCAGAGCTGAGCAACAGCTGCATCCCTCTCCAAAATTCTACTTCAAAAGACTTGTATTAAAGAATATGAGGAGGGTTGTGTATCTGACCAACTCTGGTGCCTATCGGACTTCATAAACATACTGTATTTAGACAACCTGTTTAACTACTGTAAAAGGAGGTAAGACTTCCCCTAGTGTTTGTATTTTTCATGGTACTAGGCGGGAGTGAATCCTTCTAAGGCCTCTTTCACACTTGTGCGACCTAAATGTCATGCCATTTTGCCACAATTTTTTTGCCGTGATTTTGACTGCACTTGACGCAATGCCTGTGTAATCTTGAGGTCTATGGACTTCAAAACGCATCAAAGTCAAATCAAATTGGTTCAGGGACTACTTTGAAGTCGTTGCGACTTTAAGTGACACAGATGTGAACGGAACTCATTGGAAATCATGGAGTATGACTTGTCATGTGATTTTGCAGTCCCTAGTCGCAGGACAAGTAGCACATGTGTGAAAGGGGTCTAAATAAAGTACTATAGCTAACCGCGATTTAGCTAATCTATTAGTTAGCACTCCACGAACATAACAATTATTTTCTGCGATCCATCAGAATTCACTAGTGATTCTGTGAGCCTTAAGCCCCGTACACACGTACCGATGGTCGGCATACAAATGTTCCTCTTTTCTCCCCGGGATGTCGGTGTCTGCTGAAAAGTGCAAAGACAGCACAAGGACAGCACAAGAATTTTGTCCGCCGACTGCAGAAGTGATGTCATGTAATGGTTAACTTTCCCTGTGTTTTCTATTTTCTGAGCATGCCCAGTCTTGCAAATCTGCGGTCTGTCGGCCGAATTGTGTACTGACAGGCGAACAATCGTCCGTTCTGGTGTCGGCATACAAAAATTTTCATGTTTGCAAGAAAGACTTTTGTCCGCGGATTGTGCGCAGACATCTGTCGGAGGCACCATACTAACACGCGTACAATCGGCAGATCCTTCGTCCACCGACGTTTGTATGCCGACGATCGGTACGTGTGTACGGGCCTTTATTTACAAATGTGTAAAGTAAGGTGAAGGTAATGCCCCGTACACACGTGCAGATTATCTGCAGACTTTTGTCTGCAGACTTACCAAAACCATATAATATGAGGTCAAACCTAAACACTTTCAATTTGTATGTAATCCGGCAGGCCCTTGCTCTACATAGAAAAGGTAAGTCTGCAGACAAAAGTCTGCAGATAATCTGCATGTGTGTACGAGGCATAAGTGACAGGGAGGTGGATTTACTCAAACTGGAGAGTGCAACACCTGGCGCAGCTGTGCGTGGTAGCCAATTAGCTTCTAATTTCAGCTTGTTAAAATTAATCTTTGACAATAAACCTGGAAGCTGATTGGTTTCTATGCAGAGCTGCACCAGATTTTGCACTCTCCAGTTTTAGTAAGTCAACCCCGCCATTTTATACATCTAAATAAATAACCCTATTAAATCCTAATGTTTAAGCTGGATCCTTGCTATATCTGTAAATGAAGTCCATCTTTTCCCAAGAAACACTCCCCTTGTATATGCATAGGTAGCACAAACACTCATCTCTGTTATCAACAAATGTTTCTTGTACAACGTTCATTGCATCTCCTGCCAAACGTTGCTCCTCCTATCATTCTCTCATTGGTTTCATCTTTTTTAATTGGCTTAGTCAAAGGAACAGGTATCGGTAATGCCCCATACACACGTGCAGATTATCTGCAGACTTTTGTCTGCAGACTTACCAAAACCATATAATATGAGGTCAAACCTAAACACTTTCAATTTGTATGTAATCCGGCAGGCCCTTGCTCTACATAGAAAAGGTAAGTCTGCAGACAAAAGTCTGCAGATAATCTGCATGTGTGTACGAGGCATAAGGTTGTAATGAACACCGTACAATTATATTTATGGAAAAGAAAGATTAACAGTTGTGCAGCTTATGTGTGTATTGCTGGAGTCATAAATACAATTAGGTGCAGGATTTGTTTATTTTTTTTTTTTTTTTAATTTCATCTTGACATGACTCCACATACAGGTTCACCTCATTTTGCTTCACTGGTAAGTAAGGAGCACAACCTCATCATTGATTCTTTTTGCAAGCCTAATCACTTCCCGCAAACCGACGTACCTGTACATCGGCTTGCAGAAGTGATTGTACCGGAATGATGCCTGCAGCTGCAGGCATCAACCCAGTACCTTTATTTAGAGTTGGCGGTCAGCTTTCAGGAGATAACAGGCGATGCGGGTCAGCAGCCACTCGGCCGTTATCCCCTCTCCCGCTGCCTTTCCCGCAGCTCTGCCCAGGTCTCCCGTCCAACCGGGAGACCCGAGCAACTAGCCGGCACTTCCGCCAGCTGGTTGGAGTCCTGAACAAAGCCAGATTCAGCTTTGACCGACTCTCTGATCATGTAACCCGGAAGCGACGTCACAACGTCACCTCCGGTTTACTCGGTTGCCAATGGCGCCGATTTAAAAAAATGTCAATATTCAAAAATGCAGGTCTGGGATCTTTTAGACCCCCGATCCCTCCATAAGGAATACCTATAACTGCCTATTACTGTCACAAGGGATGTTTACATTCCTTGTGACAGCAGTAAAAGTAATCAGATTTTTTTTTTTAAAAACAGTGCTAAAAATAAAAGGTCCTAGTCCTGCTTCCACTGTGTCTACTCCTCCTGATAAGCCAGAGGCAACTATCCAATCTGAGCCATTACGATTGTCTGGCATAGTAGCTACTCCGTGTACTTCTGCCACAGCCTATGTTACCAAGGACGATTTGGCATTGGCATTAGCCAGCCTAGAGGGTAGGATTGCTGATATCATGGGCAGGCTGGGCCGGGGGGCAGAGTGTCATTTTCCCCCCAGGCCGCTCTGATTCCCTGTAAATTGGGCCGCTGTGCAGGCAGCTCAGGACTGCGCATGTGCCGGAGCTGACCGAGTGCTACTGCTTTGGTGGCTCTGGCGGGGGTTACAGAGTGGAGGAGCAGTGAAAGAACGCCTCTATCCTCCACTGCAGCTGTGAGCCAGCGATGTGTCCTGTGACAGGGATGTTAGCTGTACCAGGCTGTCACACAGGGCTGAGAGTATTCCATTCTCTTACTGAGCACAACACTCCCCCCTCCTCTGCACAAATGAGAGAACAGATTTGCTCTGTCTCCTCCCGCCCCTCTCTTCCTGTGCCCACCCACACATTCTCTTCACATCACACCCTCGAGTGTCTCGAGTGTGGGCGGGTAACTTTAAAGTTGGCTAGTCGGGAGTGCAGCACCTTTCTAATCCTGCATATGCATCCTTTTGGATGAGTTTGTTTAGCAGCCTGCATATTCTTTACCTGATAACTATGAGAGTTGTTTTCCTGGCTTTGAGTGGTGTTTCAAAGTCTAATACCCAGCTCACAGAACTGTTCTTGTTGGCCATATAAACCAGTCAGACTTTCCTGCTCCTCTTAGGGCCCATGTCAAATGAGTGTTTCTGCTACTAATGACAAATCCCAAGAGAAACACCACTGATAGAAGTGCTCCTTTGCTGGGTCTAAATGCTGTAGAAGTTCACTCACTTACTTGGAAGCAAGGAGCGACATTTCACTGATCCAGTGAGGGAGCCACTCCATAGGAAAAGGTAAGTGGTTCGTTACTGGTGAGTTTTAGAGGATTGCTGGTCTGACATGGCCTTCACTCACCTGGACTTATACAATGGACACTCTGATTACTATGGGATATGTGCTGTTTTTTTCTTTTCACTTTTATGTATGGAGCCCAGTTTGTAGATCTCCACTGGATGTACGGTCGTCGCTGTATGTCCTTTAAAACCACTTCTGGACTGGAAGGATTTCCCCCCTTAATGACCAGGCGATTCGGCACTGTCTTTAACTGACAATTGCGCAGTTGTGCGATGCTGTACTCAGATACAATTGATGTCCCTTTTTTCCCCACAAATAGAGCTTTCTTTTGGTGGTATTTGATCACCTCTGCGATTTTTTTTTTGCAATATAAACAAAAGAGCGACAATTCAGGAAAAAAAAAACATTTTTCACTTTTTGCTATATAACATTCACAATAATAATTTAAAAAAATATTAAAAATCAAACTTTTTCATAATTTTAGGCCAATATGTATTCTGCTACATATTTTTGGTAAAAAATAAATCCCAAAAAGCGTATTTTGATTGGTTTGCGCAAAAGTTATCGTGTCTACAAACTAGGGGAAAGATTTATGTCATGTTTATTCTTTACTAGTATTGGCAGCGATTAGCGATTTTTTGCGGGACTGCGACATTGCGGCAGACAGATCGGACACCTAACTGACATTTTTGACACTTTTTGGGGGACCAGTGACATTACTACAGTAATCAGTGCTAAAAATATGCACTGTCACTGTAATAATGACACTGGCGGGGATGGGGTTAACCCAGGGGCGATCAAAGGGTTAAATGTGAGCCTAGAGGATGTTTTCTAACTGTGAGGGGGAGGGGCTTGTGAAATCAACACAGAGATCTGTGTTCCTAAATAGGAGGATCACAAGAGCTCTGCATTGATTCCAGAGAACAATGGTCTGCTGTGTTTACAACAGCAGGCCACAATTCTCTCTTCACGGGAAGCGATCGAGGGTGCCCGGCGCGCACCCACTCGCTAGTAGGGAAGCCGATCCAAGGGGCCGGTGTCCACAATTGCCGCTAGGCACCTGCTCCCTGTGAAGAGAGGATGGCAGTCTGCTGTTGTAAACACAGCAGACCGCTCTCTCTGGAATCAATGCAGAGCGCCTGTGTTCCTCCTATTTAGGAACACAGTTCTCTGTGTTGATTTCACAAACCCATCCCCCCACAGTTAGAAATGACCCTTAGGCTCACATTTAACCCTCTGATCGCCCCTGTCTGCCCAAATGTCGCAGCCCCACTAAAAGTCGCTGATCGCCGCCATTACTAGTTAAATAAAAATGACAATGAAATATTTCCCCTAGTTTGTAGACGTGATAACTTTTGCGCAAACCAATCAAAATACACCTGTTGGGTTTTTTTTACCAAAAATATGTAGCAGAATACAAATTGGACTAAAATTATGAAAAATGTGCTTTTTCCTTTTTTTTTATTTGGGAATGTTATATAGCAGAATGTGAAAAATATTGTTTTTTTGTTTTTTTTTTCAGAATTGTTTATAGCACAAAAAATAAAAATTGCAGAGGTGATCAAATACCACCAAAAGAAAGCTCTATTTGTGAGGGAAAAAAAGGACATCAATTTTATTTGGTTACAGCATCGCACAACCGCGCAATTGTCCGTTAAAATAACGCAGTGCCGAATCACAAAAAATGGCCTGGTCATTAAGGGGGAAAATCTTCCGCACCAGAAGTGGTTAAAACATTTTTCTAGGTGGCACTGATGTGGAGACACTAATATGGAGCACTAATAGGTGGCACTGGTAAGCAGTACTGTTGGGCACTGATGCAATGATGGGCTGCACTGATGAGCAGACACTGAAAGGTAGCACTGATTGGCGTCACTTGCTGGGCATTGCTGAGTGCTCTGATTATCTGTACAGGTCTCCCCTGCGAGGAGATGCCACTGATCTGGCTCTCCACATTTTACACATGATCCACTGTGATTGGACACAGCCAATCGTATGTGTAATGAGCCGCGACATCAGCTCTTTAACGAGATCGGGGTCATATTGGTCTTGTTTCATAACAATATCAATACCCGTTATAAAACCAGATGGGCATGGATGGTGAGCTGATTCGGTGGTTCAACGGGCCACTTGACTAGACTTGCCCCCCAGGCCTAAGGCTGCCAGCCCTCCCCTGGCTGACATGATTGCAGCACCACATGGAGGAAAGAAGCAGGTTAGATCCCCCTCACCTGAGCCGCCCCCTGAATCAGTTCAGGATTGGGCAAAGGATGTGGAAGATGTAGCTGAGGGTGACCCCATGGAAGGTCAAGCCGAAATTTCCAGGGAGTCAGAGTCAGAGGAATCTCTATCAGCCTCTCAATCCCAGAGATTGTTTATTTGGTCTCTTGCTCAGATGGTCTGGGCTGAGTTTAAACTTCCGCCCTTAGAGACAACTGAAACCTCTTTTTCCTCCCTGTGCTCATTGCGCCCTCCTCAGAGTCCGCGGATATTTCCCATACATCCACTCTTGGAGCAAGAAGTGTATAATGATTGGGATTATCCTGACAGGATGTAAGATGTTTGTTCCTCCTAAAAAGGTTTTCATTGTTTTATCCTATGAAGGATAAGTTTTCTAAGAGAAGGAAAATTCCCACTGTGGATGCAGCCATTTCTTTGGTGAACAAGAATGTCCTGTGGATAATGCCCAGGTTTTTAAAGATCCAGCGGATAAAAGGTTGGAATCTTTATTGAAAGCCTCCTCCTGTGGTTGCAGGTTCTGCAGTACAACCAGCAGTAGCAGCAATAGGATTGTGTCAGTCTTTGAAAGATCACATAAAGCGAGTGTCCAAGACAGTTCCTTCTCAAGGAGAGTCTGTGGAAGATCTGTCAGATCTACCTCGCACTTTGTGTTTCGCAGTGCAGTAGATGCTCTTACGGACTCCATAAGGCAAATGTCATGGTTTGCTCTGATGACAGTGCATATGCGCAGAATCCTTTGGTTAAAAAGCTGGTCTGCAGAATTACCATGTAAAAAATGACTGGCTAGCTTCCCTTTCAGGGAGAACGCCTTTTTGGTGACGATCTCGATAGATATATCCAAAAGATCTCGGGGGGGGGGGGGGGAGAGCACGTTGCTACCTGTAAAGAGGAAGTGTAGGCGTCCTTCCTTTAAAATCCCCAGCACTCATAATACCAGTGATTCCAATTCCAGGCAGTGGCGATGGCCTCAACCATCTGCATCTGGACCCAAGACTTCAGGGCAGGGTCAGAAAAAGCCCTGGGCCCAGAGATTAGCCAAGTCTTCCTCTAATCCCTCTCAGTGAAGGGGCGCCCCCACTCACCTTGGTGGAGGGAAGGCTCCTGCAGTTCTCAGGGGTATGGGTGGGGTCATCTCAACCATTTCATAGGGATACAAGCTGGAATTTCAGGTGTTCCTGCATTCTCGGTTTGTGAGGTCAAGTATACTAACAGATCCCCTAAAAGAAAGATCTCTCTTTCAGGCATTAGACCAGCTGAGACCTCAGAGGGTGATAATCGAGGTTCCAGAAAACTAAAGGTTCAAGGGTTTTTACTCAAACCTATTCATAATCCCCAAACCAAACGGGAATGTGAGACTTATTTTGGATCTCAAAGCACTGAATCAGTTTCTGAACGTTCGTTCTTTCCACATGGAATCAATTCGTTCAGTCATAGCCTCCCTGCAGGGAGAGGAATTTCTAGCATTCATAGACATCAAGGATGCATATCTTCATGTGCCTATATTTCAGACCCATCAAAGGTTCCTTCGTTTTGCGATTGGAAACCATAATTTCCAGTTTGTGGCCCTGCCCTTCGGCTTGGTCACAGCACCAAGAGTGTTCACAAAGATCTTAGCTCCAGTATTGGCTGTTCTAAGGTACCAAGGAATATCTGTAATAGGATATCTGGACGATCTATTACTAATAGATTGATCGGTGTCGGCTCTAAGCCGAAATATCCATCAGACAGTCATTTTTTTGAAATGTCTGAGTTGAATACTGAACTTAGCAAAGTCAGCATTACAGCCAGTCCAGCGTCTGAAATACCTGGGGTTTCTTGTCGACAGGGTGCAGGCAAAGATATTCTTGCCAGCAAGAAGGGTCTCAGACCTGAAGGGTCAGGTTTGGTCTATAGTAAGGTTGAAATATTCTTCAATACGTCTTTGCATGATGTTACTGGGGAAGATGGTGTCCACATTCGAGGAAACTCCCCATGCTCAATTCCATGCCAGAACAACATTCTGTCTTTGTGGAACGGAAAAAAAGTCAGTCCTTGGACTGGTCCATATCTCTGCTACCAAGAGTTCGACAGAGTCTGAATTGGTGGTTGTTGACCAGAAATCTGGAGAGGGGAAAATCCTTTCTTCCAGTGACCTGGAAGGTAGTGACTACAGATGCCAGTCTCTCTGGCTGGGGAGCGGTTCTGGAGGAAGCTACTGTCCAGGGGAAATGGTCTTGGGTAGAGAGTCGTCTTTCCATCAACATTTTGGAAATTCGTGCACTCAGTCGGGCTCTTAAATTCTGGATGCCCAGACTTCGGGGTCACCCTGTCAGGGTGCAATCCGACAATACCACGGCTGTAGCTTATGTCAACCATCAAGGAGGCACAAGGAGTCGATCAGCCCAGAAAGAGGTGGATATTATCCTGTCCTGGGCAGAGAAGTTTGTGCCATGCCTGACAGCAGTGTTCACTCCAGGAATAAAGAACTGGCAGTCAGATTTTTTTAAGCCGTCAACAGATGTTTCCGGGGGAATGGTCCTTACATCCCAACAACAAGTTGGAGAGATTTGTGTCCGGGACCAGGGATCCACTCGCAGTCAGATTGGATGCTTTGGTGACTCCTTGGGAGGAGTATTCCCTGATCTATGCCTTTCCTCTGGTACAGCTGATATTGCGTTTGTTGCGCAGGATCCAGCTAGAGGGGAAACCAGTAATTCTGGTAGCTTCTGCTTGGCCAAGGAGGATTTGGTATGCACAAATTCAGAGGTTGGCAGTGAGGAGGCCTTGGGTTCTTCCACTTCGTTCAGACTTGCTCTCTCAAGGTCCGATATTCCACCCTGCTGTACAGTCTCTAAATTTGATGGCTTGGCTATTGAGGCCCTAATCTTGGAGGAGCAGGGTGTATCTGGCCCCACAGTTTATACAGTAATAAACGCCAGGAATTCAGTCTACAGAAATATTTATTACAGGGTCTAGAAATCCTACATTGCCTTACAGCTGTAATCACAGAAAAAGGTGGCGCTACAAAGTATTAACTTAAGGGGGCTGAATAATTTTGCACGCCCAATTTTTCAGTTTTTTATTTGTTAACAAAGTTTGAAATATCCAATAAATTTCGTTCCACTTCATGATTGTGTCCCACTTGTTTTTGATTCTTCACAAAAAAATACAGTTTTATATCTTTATGTTTGAAGCCTGAAATGTGGCAAAAGGTTGCAAAGTTCAAGGGGGCCGAATACTTTCGCAAGGCACTGTATATTATCGGGAGAGTTCTATCCTTACTGCAAGCAGGGGTAGATATGAAATTAGCCCTAAGCATGATTAAAGGGTAGATTTCAGCTTTATCATTTTTTTTCCAGGAACGGATCGCTTCCCATTCGTTGATTCAAACCTTCGTTCAGAGAATATTGCATTTGCTTCCACCAGTGAAGCCACTGTTGTGTCCTTGGGACTTAAATTTGGTGTTGGCAGTTTTGCAAAAACAGACTTTTAAACCTCTGGGGCAAGTTCCCCTGGTTCTTTTGACCAGAAAACTGGTATTTTTGATTGTGATAACTTCAGCTAGAAGGGTATCGGAACTAGCAGCTCTTTCTTAAAAAGAGCCAATCTTGATATCTTATCAAGATGGGGTGATTTAATGTCCTCACCCAGATTTTTTGCCCAAGGTAGTGACCGCCTTTCATTTGAATCAGGACATTATCTTCTTTTTTTCCAGATCCTCATTCAGAGGAGGAAAAGTTATTGCATTTTCTTGATGTAATGTGTGCACTTAAGTTTTATTTACAGGAAACAGCCCAGATTCGTAAGACCGAGAGCTTGTTTGTGCTGCCAGAAGGCCCCAGAAAGGGGTTGGCAGCATCTAAATCTACAATTTCTTGTTGGATTCACCAGGTTATTACCCAGGCGTATGGTTTAGTAGGAAAGGTTCCACCTTTTCCTGTAAAGGCACATTCTACCAGAGGAGTAGGTTCTCTTGGGCACATCGCCATCAAGCCTCTATGGCTCATATTTGCAAGACCGCGACTTGGTCATTCCTGCATACGTTCACTCGTTTCTATAGAGTGGATGTTGGGACCCAGAAGGAGTCTGCTTTTGGCCGCAGTGTGCTGCAGGCGGCAGTGTGATCCTTCTGTTGGGGTCAGATGGCGGTATTTTTTGGTGTCCCCCTCCCCGAAGATGCATTGCTTTGGGACGCCCCACATGTTATGATTTATGGCTCTGTGTCCCGTGATGTAAGAAAAGAAAAATGGATTTTTAATTCATACTTACCTGTAAAATCCATTTCTTGAAGTACATCACGGGTCACTCCCCTCTTCTATGGGGTCTTTTATTGCTTGCTATAAAACTGAGGTACTCCTTGTATGGGAGGAGTTATATAGGGGGTCATCAATTCTGATCATTTAGGTCAACATTGGATCATTCAGAGATCCTCACTGAACTTCTGGAGAGAGTTTGCTGCACTGAAAGTAAAGGGGCTGAATAATTTTGCATGCCCAATTTTTCAGTTTTTTAGTTGTTAAAAAAGTTTGAAATATCCAATAAATTTCGTTCCACTTCATGATTGTGTCCCACTTGTTGATTCTTCACAAAAAATTACAGTTTTATATCTTTACGTTTGAAGCCTGAAATGTGGCAAAAGGTTGAAAAGTTCAAGGGGGCCGAATACTTTCGCAAGGCACTATATATATATATATATATATATATATATATATATATATATATATATGAAGTTTTGAAGGAATTCAGAGAGCAATGAGATGCACTTATCCACATAACACCATTAGCTTTCAACTTTTTAGTTCTCAATTGTCTGAATAATAAGGATTTTTTTTTTCTAACTGGCTGCTCTGGGTAGTAATACTAAGCTCCTTTTATATTTATCTTTGCTTTATTTTATTTTAGAAATATGTGTTTAATTTAACAGAGTATAAAAAAGAAATGATGTGCAGTGCCCATAGCAACCTAACCAGATGGCATCTGTCATTAGTATACCCCAAGGTGTTCAAAGCTGATCTGTGATTGGCCGCTTTAAACGCCTAGTAGAAACCCTAAAGAATATTATAACTCCTTAGCAAGGTACTGTATGTTTAAAAGTTCATGCGAAAATAGGAATAAACATTATTTTAAAGATAATTTGATAGAAATGCGTATTTAAAATTTCCTCTTTATTGATTATTTTTATTGAACTTCTTTTTACTCTAGGCGTTTTTCACCATTGTCATTCATAACAAGCCACCTGCCATGTGTTCTCTGTGGCTGCAGAGTTATATGAAACATGCACAAGTCTTTTAAACAAAATCCATTAAAGATTCATACAACTCAAAGGAAAGAACTGATGTCCCTTAGGGTAGTAACACTCTGATCTTATTGCAGTGTCAAAAAAGATGAATTTCTGAGTGCCATTGTCAAGCTCCAAAGGTTAATGCTTCCTCTCTTCGTCTTTATAAAAATTCAATTAGCCTCCAATGCAGTTTAAATATTGGTAAGGTATCTTCTGACTACATCAGTAAGCACACCATAGGTTTAAATGTTTACTCTATTACTAAACTGATCATTAGTATCTGAAATCAATTTGATGTCGCTCTATAGTGATGGAGATATCAAAAATATGCATTACAAATTGTTTTTATGCTGTTTTTGTTCTTGTGTATATTAAACCGAATATTATATTTCCATTTACAGCAATAGTGGACTTTTGTCCTTATAAAGAAGAGTAATGAAAAATTCAATGGCTTTTTTTCCACAAGATTTGATGTAATATGATGGTGTAAGGAGCAGCGGTATGTGGTAAGCCACAACAACAAATCAGAAATATGACTATAACTAAAGCTGATATGAAATCAACTGCTCTGAGGTACAGCACAAAGTATATGTTTTTATTACAGCGGCAATAATATGCCATAATTTGTTGCCACTTCCAGCAAGTTTTTATGTGTTCTTGGCTATTTTGATACTGGTATTGTAAACTATGCTAAAAACACCTGAACCTATCCTGGATCAGCATTGCATGTGACTACCAAAATGGGAACTGGCCTATGGAAATGGCACTCAGGATGCCTTAAATATTAAATTTAAACCCTTAATCAAATAAACCTGAAATAAATAAGACCACACAGGAAATTGGTTTGGACAAAGGCCGCGGCTGTTTTTTATTATTGGCTTAATAAATATATAAAAACTCAGATACTTTATTTATTCAACTTCACTTTTAAAGATAAAAACATCCAGCAGCCCAGCCAGACGGCTCGGGCTGACACTATGACATCAACATTTTAAATAACATTTTCCACACGCACAGATAAATACCCTTTTTTTTTTTTTTTTTTTAAAAACCACAGTCCACCCTAGCACCTTGGCTAAGGCGACAGCAACAAGCCAATAATTAAATAACTGGCCGCGACATAAAAAGGGGAGGGGGGGAGGGGGAGACAGTAGTATACTGGTCCTGAGGAGATGAAGTGACCAGGAGACCCTCAGTCACCGCTTAAATAGCCCCCCGCCGAGCCAGCTAGAACTGGATCCTAGTCAGGAGCAGGGGAATTCAGGCGGGAGTTCGGGGGGCGCGCGCTAATCTGCCTAGCGATAGCTTAGATAAGGGCGGGAAAGCAGTAATAATTTGAATTCTGCCCAGATACTCTACCTAAGAGCGGGAGAACTTGACCCAATGATTTATCCAGGTCAAAAGTTCATTCACTGACTCCTGACTGAAATAACTAGGTCTAAATAAACCTATGAACTAGCTTTGTTACCACCTGAATTATCTAACTAACTAACCCCTTCTGCCATTCCATATAGAAGATGAGGGTTATATGAAACCCCATCTTCTTTATATTCCTGGAAATGGCATTTACAGATCATGTTTATGTAGAAGCTGTTTTTTTTTTCTAGTATAAGATGGGGAAGTTATGGGGAAAAATTAGCTTGGTGGATAAGGGAATACAAATGGAAATGTTTCTTGGGAACCCAGATTTTATATACCGTATTTTCCGGCGTATAAGACGACTGGGCGTATAAGACGACCCCCAACTTTTCCAGTTAAAATATAGAGTTTGGGATATACTTGCCGTATAAGACTACCCCTTCAATGCAATGTCTATAATTGAGAATACCCTTAGAAGATACAAAAAAACGAAAAAGGCTGTCCACTCAATACAATTCCTTTAGAATGTCTAAGCAGTATAGAATTAGCCACCACTACAGATGTTGAAAGCCTTTCAATATTCTTTGGGAATCACTATTTCCTGCAAATATTATCAGGATAATTAGGGAACCACAAATGTTCATGTAAAACAGTACCGCTCTTTTTATGATCCAGACAATCTATCCAGTTTATGAATCTCCAGAAACTGAACATGTCTACATAATTATATTTCAGTACCTTACAAATGTTTATGGTTAGCCTTATTTGTGAATTGTGAATAGCATGAATCTTGCAATTCATGACAGTTTGTTAATTTAAAAGGAAGTCTTATATGATCAATACCTTAGAAATTCCTCCCCCCTCCCTCCTTCCCCAAAAATAGGAAGCGATATGCAAATGCAATGTATTTAGGATTAAGTATTTTCTGTAAGTATTCGTTATATTAATAAATAACTACTGTAATGTTTATTTGTGTATATGTTTTATGGGGGAAACGATTTACGGTTTTATTAACAGGTAGCGCCTTATAGAATTCTCCCTTCTTTTTTAGCATTAGGATACCGTAGGTCTCCTGGTCAGTCAGTATCCCTGCCGCAAATACGCATGCGCCGGATCTTCTTGCGCATGTGCGCCTACACAGCTTTACAGCGGGCCTCAGGAGCGAGACGCAGGGACACAGGGACGCGGAGAAGAAGGTAGGATACAAGGGCAGGCGGGTCAGACGGGTGAAAGAGGCATGTAGGCATGTTTTCCCGACATCATCGACATTCTCTCCATACCCCGGGCATACCGCGGATGTTTTTGAGACACCCCCCCCTCCACCGCATATTCTACAGTTCGGCGTATAAGACGATACCCGGCATATAAGACGACCCCCGACTTTTGAGAAGATTTCCAGGGGTTAAAAAGTCGTCTTATACGCCGGAAAATACAGTAACACAGTGCTGACATGAGATTTACACTTCCTAATTGTGTCTGGATTTACAGGGAGTGCAGAATTATTAGGCAAATGAGTATTTTGACCACATCATCCTCTTTATGCATGTTGTCTTACTCCAAGCTGTATAGGCTCGAAAGCCTACTACCAATTAAGCATATTAGGTGATGTGCATCTCTGTAATGAGAAGGGGTGTGGTCTAATGACATCAACACCCTATATCAGGTGTGCATAATTATTAGGCAACTTCCTTTCCTTGGGCAAAATGGGTCAAAAGAAGGACTTGACAGGCTCAGAAAAGTCAAAAATAGTGAGATATCTTGCAGAGGGATGCAGCACTCTTAAAATTGCAAAGCTTCTGAAGCGTGATCATCGAACAATCAAGCATTTCATTCAAAATAGTCAACAGGGTCGCAAGAAGCGTGTGGAAAAACCAAGGCGCAAAATAACAGCCCATGAACTGAGAAAAGTCAAGCGTGCAGCTGCCAAGATGCCACTTGCCACCAGTTTGGCCATATTTCAGAGCTGCAACATCACTGGAGTGCCCACAAACACAAGGTGTGCAATACTCAGAGACATGGCCAAGGTAAGAAAGGCTGAAAGACGACCACCACTGAACAAGACACACAAGCTGAAACTTCAAGACTGGGCCAAGAAATATCTCAAGACTGATTTTTCAAAGGTTTTATGGACTGATGAAATGAGAGTGAGTCTTGATGGGCCAGATGGATGGGCCCGTGGCTGGATTTGTAAAGGGCAGAGAGCTCCAGTCCGACTCAGACGCCAGCAAGGTGGAGGTGGAGTACTGGTTTGGGCTGGTATCATCAAAGATGAGCTTGTGGGGCCTTTTCGGGTTGAGGATGGAGTCAAGCTCAACTCCCAGTCCTACTGCCAGTTTCTGGAAGACACCTTCTTCAAGCAGTGGTACAGGAAGAAGTCTGCATCCTTCAAGAAAAACATGATTTTCATGCAGGACAATGCTCCATCACACGCGTCCAAGTACTCCACAGCGTGGCTGGCAAGAAAGGGTATAAAAGAAGAAAAGCTAATGACATGGCCTCCTTGTTCACCTGATCTGAACCCCATTGAGAACCTGTGGTCCATCATCAAATGTGAGATTTACAAGGAGGGAAAACAGTACACCTCTCTGAACAGTGTCTGGGAGGCTGTGGTTGCTGCTGAACGCAATGTTGATGGTGAACAGATCAAAACACTGACAGAATCCATGGATGGCAGGCTTTTGAGTGTCCTTGCAAAGAAAGGTGGCTATATTGGTCACTGATTTGTTTTTGTTTTGTTTTTTAATGTCAGAAATGTATATTTGTGAATGTTGAGATGTTATATTGGTTTCACTGGTAAAAATAAATAATTGAAATGGGTATACTGTATCTTTGATTTTTGTTAAGTTGCCTAATAATTATGCACAGTAATAGTCACCTGCACACACAGATATCCCCGCTAAAACTAAAAACAAACTAAAAATTACTTCCAAAAATAGTCAGCTTTGATATTAATGAGTTTTTTGGGTTCATTGAGAACATGGTTGTTGTTCAATAATAAAATTAATCCTCAAAAATACTAATTTGCCTAATAATTCTGCACTCCCTGTAGAATGCATAGAATCCCTAAAGGATAAGTACACTTTTTAAAAAATAAATATTAAATGCACATTTTTTTGCAGGTAAAAAATTATGCATTTACTATTTTTTTGTAGGAGCCTGGAAAGCATTGCACCTGTGATCATCAGATTGTGGATGCCATGCATTAGACTCCTGCATACTGTCAGTGTAAGCTGTCCATCCATACATTGTATGGGCAGGCATATTCACAAAGACAGTAAGGATCAATTAACTACTTGAGAGCTCAAAAATGCCCTGGCAGTTCATTATGAACCACAAAGACTGTTGGCACTTGTAATCCATTGAGTGACAGAGATCTGTGTTTCAATCAAAGTTGTAGCCACGTGGGCGGAACCCATTACAGCCGCACTCTTTTTAAATAGCGACAGCAGGTACAGGGAGAATATTGCCTACCTGCTGTCACAGGGAGTGCAGGGATCAGGGAGCAGCTGCAGGATCGGGAACATGGTATTAAAAACGGGTGGAACATGTAACATATTCCTGAAGGTGAACTTATCCTTTAATATTCATTTTAATTAATTTCCATTTTTAAAAATCTGATATTTATATTTGCTTATCTATTTATTGACAGACACAATTAATATCAGTGAAATATCAGAAAAAGTAAATTAAACCAACTAACAAACAAAACTATATACAGTATCTCACAAAAGTGAGTACACCCCTCACATTTTTGTAAATATTTCATTATATCTTTTCATAGTGACAACACTGAAGAAATGGCACTTTGCTACAATGTAAGGTAGTGAGTGTACAGCTTGTATAACAGTGTAAATTTGCTGTCCCCTCAAAATAACTCAAAACACAGCCATTAATGTCTAAACCGCTGGCAAGAAAGTAAGTACACCCCATACGTGAAAATGTCCAAATTGGGCCCAACGTGTCAATATTTTGTGTGGCCACCATTATTTTCCAGCACCGCCTTAACCCTCTTGGGCATGGAGTTCCCCAGAGCTTCACAGGTTGCCACTGGAGTCCTCTTCCACTCCTCCATGATGACTTTACAGAGCTGGTGGATGTTAGAGACCTTGGATTCCTCCACTTTCCGTTTGAGGATGCCCCACAGATGCTCAATAGGGTTTAGGTCTGGATACATGCTTGGCCAGTCCATCACCTTTACCCTCAGCTTCTTTAGCAAGGCAGGGGTCATTTTGGAGGTGTGTTTGGGGTCGTTATCACGTTGGAATTCTGCCCTGCGGCCCAGTCTCTAAAGGGAGGGGATCATGCTCTGCTTCAGTATGTCACAGTACATGTTGGCATTCATGGTTCCCTCAATGAACTGTAGCTCCCCAGTTCCGGCAGCACTCATGCAGCCCCAGACCACGACACTCCCACTACCATGCTTGAATGTAGGCACACTTGTCTTTGTACTCCTAACTAGGGTTGAGCGGACACCTAGATGTCCGTGTTCGACGGGTTCGGCCGAACTTTAAAAAAAAGTCCGGGTCCGTGTCCCGGACTTTTACCGAACTTTTCCCGGACACCGAACCCCATTGAAGTCAATGGGGACCCGAACTTTAAGGCACTAAAATGGCTCTAAAACACCAAAGGAAAGGGCTAGAGTGCTGCAAATGGCAGCAAAACGTAATTAAGAGCATGGCAAGTGCTCTGCAAACAAATGTGGATAGGGAAATAACTTAAAACAACAAAAAAAAACAGAAAAATAAAACAATGTTCTTCTTCATCTCTGAAGGACGAGGCCCATATGGAGTAGGAGGGAGGTTGAGGTGGTGGTGGATGTGGCGGTGACATAGGCGTGCGCACAGGGTGTGCTGGGTGTGCCTGGGCACACCCTAATCACCTAGGGCACATAGCATTGCCAGTGAGGAGATGGGAAAGATCTCCCTGGGACCTGCTCTGCTCTATTTCTCCTTGCCTACAGGTACATGGCCCCGATACATTACTCTCCCTGCTGGCAAACACATGCATGTGTATTTCAACTTTGGGGTGCACACCTTAATGCAATAGGCTGCGCACACCTATGGGCGGTGTAGGTGGAAGCGGCGGTGGAGGAGGACCAGGGCCGGATTAACAGCATCATGGGCTTGGTGCTGAGGATTTTGAAGGGCCTTAAGGGCCGTGCCTTGCCATGCACCCAGAGGAGGAAGGGTGCAGCCATGCATGCCTAATTCAACATGGGATGCTGTCTCTGAAGCCCATAAACACATCCATGCATCGCCAACTGTCCCTCCTTGTCCGGCCTTCACGCTGTGTGGGGAGGTTCTGAGGGTGCTGCCTGGGGAAGCGAGCATAGAAGCCAGACTTCTGTGTTTACAAGTGACAGAAGAGCGGTAACAGTGAATATGGCCAACCCGGGGCCTATATAAAAGGTAGGGGCCTGGAGCTGCAGCTCCAATAGCCCCTACATTAATCTGGCCCTGAGGAGGAGGACGAGGTAGCCAACACTGCTTCTTTTCAAAAATTTTAAATGAGGGTACACCCCAAAAGAGTGAGAAAGAGCAAAAATGGAACAATGGGTGGGTAAGGTCGGTATCCATTGCTATTCTGCATAAGGTACGGAAAAGTCCCGTGGGATCCATGCCTGGTTCATTTTAATGAACGTGAGCTTGTCCACATTGTCTCTGGACAGGCGGCTGCGCTTGTCTGTTATAACGCCCCCAGCCGTGCTAAATACCCGTTCAGATAATACACTGGCTGCAGGGCACGCCAGCACCTCCAAGGCGTAAAGGGCAAGCTCAGGCCATGTGCCCAATTTGGAGACCCAGAAGTTGAAGGGGGCAGACCCGTCATTCACTACATGTAGGCGTGTGCACACATACTGCTCCACCATGTTGGCAAAATGCTGCCTCCTGCTAAGACGTTCCATCTGAGCTGCTGGTGCTGCTGTTTGTTGTGGCGTGCTGACAAAGCTTTTCCACATTTCGGCCATGCTAACCCTGCCTTCTGAGGTGCTGGCGGTGCCCTGGTTGCGTTGGCGACCTCCTCCTCCTCCTCCTCTGCCTTGTGCTTCCACTGTGGCCCCGCTGTCAGATGGGAATGCCAGCAGCATGGCGTCTACCAGCGTGCGCTTGTACTCGCGCATCTTGCGATCGCGCTCCAGTGAGTGAATTAAGGACGGTACGTTGTCCTTGTAACGGGGATCCAGCAGCGTGGCCACCCAGTAATCAGCACAAGTTAGAATGTGGGCAACTCGGCGGTCGTTGTGGAGACACTGCAGCATGTAATCGCTCATGTGTGCCAGGCTGCCCAGAGGCAACGAAAGGCTGTCCTCTGTGGGAGGTGTATCGTCCGTGTCCTCTGTATCCCCCCAGCCACGCACCAGTGATGGCCATGAGCTGGCCTGGGTGCCACCCTGCTGTGAACATGGTTCCATCTCCTCCTCCAGCTCCTCCTCCTCCTCATCCTCCTCATCCTCCAGAACTGTGCCCCTGCTGGACAATTGCGTCCCTGGCGTTTGCGTGTGCAGGAACCCACCCTCGGAGCCCCTTGCGAATGACTGCCCTGAAAGCCTTGGAAATGTTACCTCTTCATCCTCCTCCTCCTCCTCATCCTGTGCCACATCCTCTTCCATCATCGCCCGAATTGTTTTTTCAAGGAGGCATAGAAGTGGGATAGTTAAGCTGAGAACGGCGTCATTGCCACTGGCCATGTTGGTGGAGTACTCAAAACAGCGCAACAAGGCACACAGGTCTCGCATGGAGGCCCAGTTAAATTAAATAGCGGAATAGAAAATATGATCCAAAAAAAGTGTATGTATATCACACGTACACAACCACACTAGGCCCCAATTACTATTGTTTGTACCCCTAAAAGGCTAGGAGTAGGGGGAGTATGGAACAGGCAGCACCCTCAAACCTTCAGAAGTATGAGATGAACCCCAACAACTTGGAAAGGTGGATCTCTCTCACACGTACCAACACAGACTATCCCCCAATTTAACTGATCCCCAAAGGTTTTTGATTAAATAGCGGAATAGAAAATATGATCCAAAAAAAGTGTATGTATATCACACGTACACAACCACACTAGGCCCCAATTACTATTGTTTGTACCCCTAAAAGGCTAGATGAGGAGTAGGGGGAGTATGGAACAGGCAGCACCCTCAAATCTTCAGAAGTATGAGATTGTGTTCACTGTACCCCACAAAGATTGAGTTCACTGCACCCCACAATGATTGTGTTCACTGCACCCCACAAAGATTGTGTTCACTGCACCTCACAAAGATTGTGTTCACTGTACCCCCCAAAGATTGTGTTCACTGCACCCCACAAAGATTCTGTTCACTGTACCCCACAAAGATTGTGTTCACTGCACCCTAAAAGGATGTTGTTCACTGCACCCCACAAAGATTGTGTTCACTGCACCCTAAAAGGATGTTGTTCACTGCACCCCAAAAAGATTGTGTTCACTGTACCCCCCCAAAGATTGTGTTCACTGCACCCCACAAAGATTGTGTTCACTGCACCCCAAAAAGATTGTGTTCACTGTACCCCCCAAAGATTGTGTTCACTGCACCCCAAAAAGATTGTGTTCACTGTACCCCCCAAAGATTGTGTTCACTGCACCCCACAAAGATTCTGTTCACTGTACCCCACAAAGATTGTGTTCACTGCACCCCAAAAAGATTGTGTTCACTGTACCCCCCCAAAGATTGTGTTCACTGCACCCCACAAAGATTCTGTTCACTGCACCCCACAAAGGATTTTGTTCACTGCACCCCAAAAAGATTGTGTTCACTGCACCCCAAAAAGGATTTTGATCACTGCACCCCAAAAAGGATGTTGTTCACTGCACCCCAAAAATGATTTTGTTCACTCCACCCCAAAAAGATTGTGTTCACTGCACCCCACAAAGATTGTGTTCACTGCACCCCAAAAAGATTGTGTTCACTGTACCCCCCAAAGATTGTGTTCACTGCACCCCACAAAGATTCTGTTCACTGTACCCCACAAAGATTGTGTTCACTGCACCCCAAAAAGATTGTGTTCACTGCACCCCAAAAAGGATGTTGTTCACTGCACCCCAAAAAGGATGTTGTTCACTCCACCCCAAAAAGATTGTGTTCACTGCACCCCACAAAGATTGTGTTCACTGCACCCCAAAAATGATTTTGTTCACTGCACCCCAAAAAGGATTTTGTTCACTGCACCCCAAAAAGGATGTTGTTCACTCCACCCCAAAAAGATTGTGTTCACTGCACCCCAAAAAGATTGTGTTCACTGCACCCCACAAAGGATTTTGTTCACTGCACCCCAAAAAGATTGTGTTCACTGCACCCCAAAAAGGATGTTGTTCACTGCACCCCAAAAAGGATTTTGTTCACTGCACCCCAAAAAGATTGTGTTCACTGCACCCCACAAAGGATTTTGTTCACTGCACCCCACAAAGATTGTGTTCACTGCACACCAAAAAGGATTGTGTTCACTGCACCCCAAAAAGATTTTGTTCACTGCACCCCAAAAAGATTGTGTTCACTGCAGCCCAAAAAGATTGTGTTCACTGCAGCCCAAAAAGATTGTGTTCACTGCAGCCCAAAAAGATTGTGTTCACTGCAGCTCACACACAGAAAAATGGATGTGGATCACTGACACCTGCCTATCTCCAATCCCACACCACACAGCAATATCGATTGTAGTTTGTAGAACACAGTTTCCCTAAAATTCAGCAGACTCTGTCCCTAACAGGATTGAGAAGAGATCGTAGATCAGGATTGAGTGCAGATTCACCCCACCCCCCACACAGCAATATCGATTGTAGTTTGTAGAAGACACTGACCCTATAATTCAGCAGACTCTATCCCTAAAATGCCTACAACTCGCCCTGCCTAAACACTCCGACCTGTCCCTCAATTCTATCCGGACACAAATGGTTTTTTCCTGCCTATCTTTCCCTAATCAGCAGCCAGCACATTGATGTGTGCTCTGTCCCTTAGCTAAGCAGCAGAATGACGCTGCTGCGGCGGCTGCCTCGAACTTATAAAGACTTGGTCACATGCTTCAGACGGCCAATCACAGCTACTAAGACATTTGCAGGCATGGCTGGGATGGCTTAAGGCACACCAGTTAAACGATTGTTGATTGGCTGTTGAAAGCCCGCCATGAAAAGAGCGCCAAAGCATGCAAAACCCGGAAATAAAACGACCGAACACGGATTTTTACCCGAACATACAGTAAAGTGTCCGTGTCCGTGTTCGGGTAAAAAAAATCCAATTATTCGGTACGAACACGAATAATACAGTCCGTGTTCGCTCAACACTACTCCTAACCCAGCTGCCACCAAACGCTTGACATCTGAACCAAATAAGTTTATCTTGGTCTCGTCAGACCACAGTGCATGGTTCCAGTAATCCATGTCCTTAGTCTGCTTGTGTTTGAGGGCTTTCTTGTGCATCATCTTTAGAAGAGACTTCTTTCTGGGATGACAGCCATGGAGACCAATTTGATGCAATGTGCAGCAAATGGTCTGAGCACTGACAGGGTGAGAACCACCCCTTCAACCTCTGCGGCAATGCTGGCAACACTCATATGTCTGTTTCTCAAAGACAACCTCTGGATGTGACACTGACCATATGCACTCAACTGCTTTGGTCGACCATGGTGAAGCCTGTTCAGAGTGGAATCTGCCCTGTTAAACCACTTTATGGTCTTGGCCACCATGCTGCAGCTCAGTTTCAGGGTCTTGGCAATTTTCTTACAGCCTAGGCCATCTTTATGTAGAGCAACAATTTTTTTTTTTCAGATCCTCACAGAGTTCTTTGCCATGAGGTGCCATGTTGAACTTCCAGTGACTGGTATGAGAAAGTGAGAGCGATAACACCAAATGTAACACACCTGCTCCCTATACACACCTGAGACCTTGTAACACTAACGAGTCACATGACATTGGGGAGGGAAAATCGCTAATTAGGCCCAATTTGGAAATTTTCACTTAGGGGTGTACTCACTTTTGTTGCCAGCGGCTTAGACATTAATGTCTGTGTGTTGAGTTATTTTGAGGGGACAGCAAACTTATACTGTTATACAAGCTGTACACTCACTACTTTACATTGTAGCAAAGTGTCATTTCTTCAGTGTTGTCACATGAAAAAATATAATAAAATATTTACAGAAATGTGAGGGGTGTACTTGCTTTTGAGAGATACTGTACATATGGGGCATATTTTTTAAACAGTAAATGTAACATTCACCACACATTAAATGGAGGTGACTCAATTGCTGTAACAATAGATGAAAGCCTGTAGCCAGAGCTCTGAGGGTTGCAGAGACTTCTCTTTATTCCCAGGGCCACTCAGCCTCCGAATACTTCTTTTTTTGCTTGCACCCCTGGCAGAACATCTAGTGCATGCCGGAACCCAAGAACTGCCTCAAGAAACCAGCTCAGTGATCCCTTACAACCTATCTCCTCCAGGTATGGGAGCAGAATGAGATGTCCTAAGATGGCAACTGACAGCCACATGCTCAGACTGGCACTCACATCGCCACAGCCTTGCTGGCACACTCCTTGGGAGTGCATCTCACGAAAGCTAAGCTGGATGACCGCCTATCTGCCATGTATGAGAAATTAGCACAAACATTTTAGACAGAGCTGCACAAATCTACTAAGGGAGGCAGGACGGACATGTTAGGGACCAAACATGGTGAGTTGCAACTGGCATACACTGAACTCAACTCTGGAGAGACCATGAAGCACTCTCTGACACTGTTATACAGCTCCAAGCACATTTGGAGGACCTGGAGAATAGAAACAGGTTAACAACCTTAGGGTGCGCTGGGTCCCGGAGATTGTCGCGAACCTGCTTTCAACTGTCCAGAAGCTTTTCAGTCCCTTCTCTCTGTCACCCCGATCACTTCATTTGGCCACGATAGGTTTCACAGGGCACTTTGCCCTAAACCACCCCAAGACAAGCCTCCCATTCGCTACAGCTGGGGATTTCTCTTCAAATTGCAGGTTTCCCATAACCACACTACATATACAGTCACCACAATCTCAGAGGGGAAGGAGCTCCTGGTTAAGCTGGGACTTTTAGGTCTGGAAGCTTTGCCCAAAATGCCCCCTACTCCACACTCCTCCCCTATCTTGGCAACCCCTTCTCCTCAGAGGGATAGACAGCGACAGGATCTACAAGATTTGGCCGCTTGATATTGGGACTATTCTCATTTTCTTTGGATCCTTCACCATCTTTGAGGATAATACCCGCTGACATGGTACGTTGCTCAAAATTCGAATTTGCTGCAACTTAGTCTCAATGCGCCCACCTGGATGACCCCATACTCTGGTGTATAGGCCGAATTACACCAACTTCTGAGCCTTGGTTCAGGCTCTCCCACCAGACGAGACTTGCTTTTTGTATTGTTGATTATACTATTTTTACTTCAGTTACCTACTACAGACTATAGCATAGAATACTGGACTCTTTAGTCCAAGTTTGGTTTTGCTGTAGTTGGTGGGTCGTCTGTGCCCCCGACTCCATTAGGTTCCGGATTGCTGGATGCATGTTTTCTTTTTCCTTCTTATTTTTTCTTTTGGGTTGTTTTTAGCTTTTTTTATGCTGGTACCTATAAACACTTTCTATTGGGTTGTGGGCTGCAGATCTCTTATTATCTATTTGGTAGCCAGTTTTATATACCTTTGCTTCATATGCCTGATGGATGGTGCTCCTCGAGCTTTGGACTCATGTTTGCACCTCATCTTTTATCCTGTCTCATCATGGGTCTCAAAATAATTTCACATAACACTACAGGGTTCAATTCTCCCCAAAAAAGAAAAAAGGCCTTTCGGTCTTATAAGCGCATAGGGACTGATATTCTCCTTCAGGAGGCTCATTTTTCTTTGAATAACCCCTCTGCTTACTTTTATCATTCTTATAAGCATTGCTATTTTACTACCTTTGAGTCAAGATCTTGAGGGGTTGCAATATTTATTAAAAACACAGTATTAATGGATGTACAACATGTTCACAGAGATCCTGCTAGTGGATTCCTAATTTTGCAAGGTTCTTTGCAAGGAAAAGTCATTACAATTGCAAATATGTATGGAAGACGCAAACAGTTTCAAATATCAATATTTAAACATGTAGCTAAAGCTATTAGCAATGTGTGTAAGTTAACCAAAAGTCAAAAACCATAATTCTCCATTTACATGAAGGTAAGGTTATGAGAACCCAACCAGCACCAGAGTTCCCCTACATATAAAAATCTGCAGGATTCCCCCTTACAGTGCAAGGAAACTCTGACATAAAGGGGAACGCTACAAATCATGATCTAAGGTGGAACTCTGATATAAGGGGGGATATAAGGGGGGCTCTAGTGACCAGAGACCACCTTTTATCAGAGTCCACTGCATTTCCCTTTATATCAGAGTTCTGGGAATGTGGGGGGGACTCCGGTGACAAGAGACCACCTTCCGCAGAAAGAATACACTAAGGTACAGGGGGGGGGGGGTTACTGATATAAAGGGGAAACTATTATTTCAGTGCCCTCTTACATTATTGTATTCACAACCCCCTTACATCACTGCCCCCCCCCCCCCCGCCCCAGACTGGCCTGGCGAAGCTGTCACTGATTTCCTCTCAGGTGCACCATGCAGGGCTCAATCAATCGGCTACAGCTTGGTGGCTCTGGTTTTATTCTATAGTCTCCTCTGCACAGTTTACACACGTCTGACTTCTCCCATGATCCCCACCCCGGTGGCACTCTCACTCTTTACTCCTCTCCAGACTTCCCCTCAGAGACTGCAGACATGATAAAAGTCAAGAGATGGTCAGAGGTTGCGGACATGATACAAAAGAAGTTTAGAGGCTGCAGACATGGTACTGGAGATGGTCAGAAGCTGGGGACATGATACAGGAAATGTAAGAGGCTACGGACATGGTATAGGAGATGTCAGAGGCTGCGGACATAGTACAAGAGATGTAAGAGGCTGCGGACTTGGTGCAGGAGATTTCAGAGGCTGCGGACATGATACAGGAGATGTCAGAGGCTGCTGATATGGTACAGGAGGTGGTCAAAGGCTGTGCGGACATGGTAGAGGAGATGTCAGAGGCTGTGAACATGGTATAGAAGATGTCAGAGGCTGCAAACATGATATAGGAGATGATATGGTACAGGAGGTGGTCATAGGCTGTGCGGACATGGTACAGGAGATGTTAGAGGCTGTTCGGACATGGTACAGGAGGGGGTCATAGGCTGGGCAGACATGGTACAGGAGGTGGCCATAGGCTGTGCGGACATGGTACAGGAGGTGGTCATAGGCTGTGTGGACATGGTACAGGAGGTGGTCATAGACTTTACGGACATGGTATAGGAGATGTGATAGGCTGTGCGGACATGGTACAGGAGGTGGTCATAGGTTCTGAGGATATGGTATAGGAGGTGATTATAGGCTGTGCAGACATGGTACAAGAGATGCCAGAGGCTGTGGGGACATGGTACAGGAGATGTCAGAGGCTGTGCGGACATAGTAAGGAGGTGGTCATAGGCTGTGCGGACATGTTATAGGTGCTGGTCATAGGCTGTGTGGACATGGTATAGGAGGTGGTCATAGGCCCTGCGGATATGGTACAGGAGGTGGTCATAGGCTGTGCAGACATGGTATAGGAGGTGTTCATAGGCTGTGTGGACATGGTATAGGAGATGTCAGAGGCTGTGTGGACATGGTATTGGAGGATGTCATAGGCTGTGCAGAAATGGTACAGGAGAGGAGAGTCACCGCTGAGACCAAGACGAGTGCCTTAAATTCACAAATGGTGCCGCCCAGCGCCATTACGTCACTGCGCATGCGCCCACTTGCCCGAAAATGGCCGAGCCTGTCCAAGCTTTCCTGCGCCTGGCTAGCTTTGGAACAGCGCATGCGCAGTTGACATGTCGGGCAGCCATATTTTTTACGGGTGCCGCTGCCCGTAACAGGCATTTACGTAACAGCCCCTGAAATAGGCTGAAATTTATGGCTGCCCATAAATGAATGGGTAGTTGGTGGTTGTAAACATCCTTTTTATTAGGATTAGGGCATGGCAGGTCCTCTTTACAGCGAGATCTGGGGTCTATGAGTTCCCAGATCTCGCCTCTAGGCTGCAAAAAAAAATGTTTACATCTGCTGGCGCTTGAAGTGACATTATAATGTCGTACCCGGCCTTCAAAGGTCATAGAGATGACCAGGAACCATCATAGTAGAAAGAACAGATATCCCCCCCCCCCCCTCCCACTGCCCTCCGGTGCCTCTGAACAACCACTATGATTTTACTGTGCAGGGATTTGTGGGCAGAATAAAAAGATATCTCCACTGAAAGCCCAGGATGTCATATAACGTCCAGCAGTGTGGACGTGGTTAAAGTGGTTGTAAAGGCACAAGGTTTTTTACCTTCATGCATTCTATGCATGAAGGTAAAAAAGTCTTCTGTGTGCAGCAGTCACCCCTAGCCCCCTCTAATACATTCTTGAGCCCTCTCTCGATCCAGCGATGCCCATGAGATCTTTGCCTCTCCCGGTACTCAAACTCCTGATTGGCTTTTGGCAGCTTAGTTAATCACAGCCAGTGAGCCAATCCGGAGATGGAGGGGTGTGGGGCCGCGCCATGGCTCCATGTGTGAATGGACACACAGAGTCACTGATCGGGAGTGGGCAGGCTTGGGTTCCCCATTGCAAAAAACACTTTATAACAGTTATAACTGGTATACTGTATATTTGATGCACAACAGGTAATGCTGTGTTTGGCGCAGCCCATGTTCACCTACTCATGTTCTACCCAGAATGGTAATTTCCCTAAAAACCTTGGAATTGCCTGGTAATGTCGGCTCCAGCTCCATTTATTGGGTTACCTGAAGGCTTCTGGCCTGACGCAGACTGCCCTTTGGGGCTTCTTCATTAAGAAATGTATTTTTGTCTTTCCTGTTTAGTTTACCCTATAAAGTTGTGGTATCATAAATGCAAAGGCTAGAGCCTTTGAAATCATTATCTGCTCTATTATGTCAGAGCATTGGTGAGGGGGGTCTTATTATTATTATTATTATACAGGATTTATATAGCGCCAACAGTTTGCGCAGCGCTTAACAAAATGAGGGCAGACATTACAGTTACACTACAATTTGGAACAAAAGGAATCAGAGGGCCCTGCTCGTTAGAGCTTACAATCTAAAATGGAGGGTCAATTGATACAAAAGGCAATAGCTGTGGGGGATGAGCTGATGGAGCAAGAGAAACAGCGTTATTAGTTAGTAGCCGGGTAGGCTTCTTTAAAGAGAAGGGTTTTCAGGGAGATGGATAGATTAGGGGACAGTCGGACAGATGTCTTATAACAAAGATACATGACAGCAAAAAAGCACTGTCTCAGGATCCATGTGAAATACTTATTTATAGTGATTGATGTGCAGGGCCATATATTTAACAAGAAAAAAAAATGTCCTGAAGAATGAAGAATTATTATTATTTTTTTTATTTTTTTTAAAATACAGTATATTTATCTATTTATTAAACAAAGTATAAAAAGTATACTACAGTCATTACTTCTGTAGAGTGATTCATAAAAAGCTAAATTCCTAATCCAACACCAGCGACCTCCCTGGAAGGAAAAAAGGCTCTGGTTCAAAAGATTAGGAAATGTGAGCAAATAAATAATTTAAAATTGCCAGGGAAGACCTGGATATTAAAAGGGTCGGGATTGGATGATTATGATGCTCTGTGGTACCATCAGTGTTGCTCATCTTAGTTTAAAAAAGTAATTAGTTACAGTTACAAATTACTTCTCCCAAAAAGTAATTGAGTTACTGACTCAGTTACCACATAGAAAAAGTAATTAGTTACTCAGCAAAGTAACTGACTTTTTTTTTTATATTCTATAATGCAATTACGTTCTATAACATCTTATAACACAATAACACACTGGTGGTGGGGGTCTGAGTCCTCCTGACCTGACTTAAGTAACTTTTTTTTTGGTATCTGCTGGCTGCTGTTGTCTCTGGACTGGGTGGCTGGTGGTGGGGGGCTGTCTGGCTGGTGGTGGCGTGGCACACTGGTGGTGGCGTGGGCACTTGGCACACTGGTAGTGGCGTGGCATACTGATGGTGGTGTGGGCGCTTGGCACACTGGGGTGGCGTGGGCACTTGGCACACTGGTGGTGATGTGGCACACTGGTGCTGGCGTGGCACACTGGTGGTGGCTTGGCACAATGGTGGTGGTGTGGCACACTGATGGTGGTGTGGGCGCTTGGCACACTAGGGTGGCGTGGGCGCTTGGCACACTGGTGGTGATGTGGCACACTGGTGGTGGCGTGGCACACTGGTGGTGGCTTGGCACAATGGTGGTGGCGTGGCACAATGGTGGTGACGTGGCACACTGGTGGTGATGTGGCAAACTTGTGGTGGCGTGGGCGTGGCACAATGGTGGTGACGTGGGTGGCACACTGGTGGTGACGTGGCACACTGGTTGTGGGGGTCCTCCTGACCTGACTTAATTTTTTTTTTCTGGTATCTGCTGGCTGCTGCTGTCTCAGTCTGGACTGGCTGGCTGCTGGTGTCGGTGGCACACTGGTGGTGGGTGGGTGGGTTATTGGTGGGGGTCCTGACTGTGACTGTGAGTGACTGAGTCTGTGAGTTTTTTTTTTTGGTACCTGCTGTGCTGGTGGTGTGTGGCACACTGTTGTTGTCCGGGTCCCTCTGGGCCTCTGGCTCCATCCTCCTCCAGGCCTCAGGCTCTCTCCTCTTCTGGTATGTGCGTTGGTGGAGTCGGTGGTGGACTTCCTGCTGCCCTGTTGTGGTGGACCGGACCGGTGGTGTTATATACAGTACATGAGTGATGATGACTGACCGGCTGGCTGCAACAAGCCGCTTACCTGCCTGGTCGGGTCGCCGATCCGCCGCCCGCCCGCCGGACTCTATGGCCTGCCCTCTTCTATGGCGCGCTGCCTGTTGCTGTTCTCCTGTGACTGTCCCCCGACGAGACGATCGTGACTCACTCCTGAGTCTCCTCCTCTTCTCTCTCCACTCCAGTACCGCGGACAGCGGTCATAGAGGAGAGGGGAATACAATTACATCTACTGCCATCTAGCGGCGGTAGATGTAATTGCAGTAACGCAGCCGAAAGTAACGGCAGCGGCGTTAAAGGGAAAGCACAAGTAATCTGATAGATTACTCGTTACCCTAAAAAGTAACTGCGTTAAGTAACGCCGTTTACTTAAACGCAGTTACTTCCGACACTGGGTACCATGATCAGATCTTGCTATCATTTTATTTTTATTTTTTTTTACCATAGATTGCCTTGAAGGCTTCATAGTACACCTGCCTGGAATTCCATTACATTCCTAGATGCAAAATTCACAAAGTGACGTTAAAATAAAATCACCTAAAGGTAATACATCTGTAAAAAAAAAATCCTTTTCAAATTTCACAAAATAAGAAGTTTTTTCCTTGGTAATGCAGAAAATTGTGCATGAACCTATGTTATTCTAAAGCGAGGTACTGTATCTAAATACAATTTAGATTTGTATGTTTTACAAAGAAAATATTGTCACTACTTTTCAGGTGTTCAAATAAAGAATTTACCTAATTTAATCGTTTTCAAGTTTGAGTTTGTGTGTGATACGTGAAAGATGAATTTGCCTGGTAACTAAGAATATTCGGATACTCATAAACCTTACTCTAAGATGAATATTTATGTATGAGGCGGCTAAAACAAAGGTCTGCCTAGCAACAAAGAGAAAAAACTCTATTGTACAGATAAGTAACTGCATGTTATATGAAGACGGAAATCAATGCTTCTGTAGAAAAGCAGTTAACTCCACAGCATACAGCCATAAATGCCCTGGTATACAAGAATAAATGTCAGTTAGAACAAGAAATTGTGATGCATGATGAAATTAGTACATCAAAGATGTACAGATCATTACTTCACTGAGAAGAACAGACCCAAGCTGTGAGCTTCACAACAACATCAAAAGCACCCAACTGAAGCAATTAATTTCACTGTGCTACAGCCATGTATGAAAGAGCTAAAATATATCTATGCACCTAAAATAGGATTGCTGTTACTTTCGTGGATATAATTCATAGTGGGTACCTCAGTGATTAAGTGGTTAGCACTTTTTCCTTACTTTAATACACTTCCCACTAAGGATACTTTTTGAACAGTATTAATGTGTTCTACACACCTTCAATGGGTAATCTGGTTTCATTCAGATGATTTGGTATTCTCCCACAACCCATTCTGGGAGATTAGCAGGCTTCTAAATAAACTGACCTTAGAGCATGTGTTTGTATGAGTTTGTTTGTTTTTTTAGTTTTCTGTAATCAGGGCACTGATGATCAGTGCCCTGATTACCTGTCCTAGACTCCCCTTTGAGGAGGAGCTGCTGATCGGCTCTCCTCGCCACACAGTGTAAGGTGAGGAGAGCCGATAAATGGCGCTTCCTCATTTACATGTGACCGGCTGTTATTGGACACAGCCAATCACATGGGTAAAGGGCCACGTCATTGGCTCTTTACCAAGATCGGGGTCGTGCCGTGTTCTAGCAACATGGCGCAGCCACTATTGCCACACTGCGCACCCCGCGGGCATGCGAGAGAGGCTGTTCTGGGGCATCGTCATATGATGTCGTCCCAGAACGAGAGCCGCACCGCTCCGCCATAATTTGACGGTGGGTGGGCGCAGTGGTGTATTTAGGTTTTGTGCTGCCCTAGGCCTGACTAAACTTGGGTACCCCTAATTTAAATATGACCCACCCCTTCCTGTAAAGGCCACACCCTTTCTTGTTTATGACCTGCCCTGTCATCTGTAAACCACAGACCACAACCACAGTCTATCAGTGCCCATCAGTGCAGCCTTATCAGTGCTCATCAGTTCAGCCTCATTACTGCCCATCAGTGCAGCCTCACCAGTGGCCATAAGTACAGCCCCATCAGTGGCCACCAGTGCAGCCTCTCAGTGCATCATATCAGTGCCCATCAGTGCTGCCTTATCAGTGCAGCTTATCAGTCCTGCCTCATCAGTGGCCATCAGTGCAGTCTATTAGTGCCCATCAGTGCAACATATCAGTGCCCCTCAGGGCAGCATATCAGTGCAGTCCCATCAGCTTTTTTGCTGCCCCCCTGCAAAGTGCTGCCCTAGGCCTGGGCCTTGTTGGCCTAGGCCAAGATACAGCACTGGGTGGGCGGCAAGTGGTTAAGTAGTTAGTGATTGTAAAGTCTTGTTTTTTTTTTTTAAATAACAAACATGTTATACTTACTGGCTCTATGCAGTTGGTTTTGCACAGGGCAGCCTAGATCCTCCCCTTCTCGGGTGCCTCTTAGGATCTCCTGGCCCCTCCCTTTTCTTGACTGGCCCCACAGCAAGCAGCTTCACAGCTCTCTGTGTCCATTCAGACACGGAGCCATGGCCCAGCCTCGCCCCCTCTCTCTCCTGATTGGCTGAATGATTTTGATAGACAGCAGCAGTAGCCAATCGCGCTGTGCTGCTGTCTCAGCAAATGGAGAGGGGAGTCTCAGGCAGCTTAGACACTCCTGCAACATCGCTGTATAAAGACGGGCTTAGGTAAGTATTAGAGGGGCTGAGGGAGGCTGCTGCACACAGAAATTTTTTTTATCTTAATGCATAGAATGCATTAAGATAAAAAAAACCTTCTGCATTTACAGTCCCTTTAAATAGAATTGGTCCCCGGACAGAACCTGGGGATACCCCACTAACCACTGTAGACCACGTTATTTGTCACCCCCACTTTGAACACGCCCCTGTAAGCACAAAGAACAAACCATATGGTCCATACCCACAGACCTCAGATTGTAGATTAAGCATTTGTGGGGTACTGTATCAAATGCTTTTGCAAAATCTACAGTGGTGATCGAAAGTTTGGGCACCCCAGGTAAAAACTTGTATTAATGTGTGTAAAGAAGCCAAGGAAAGGTGGAAAAATCTCCAAAAGGCATCAAATTACAGATTAGACATTCTTATAATATGTCAACAAAAGTTCGATTTTTTTTCCATCATTTACATTTTCAAAATAGCAGAAAACAAAAAAATGGCATCTGCAAAAGTTTGGGCACCCTGCAGAGTTAATATCTTGTACTGCCCCCTTTGGCCAGTATCACAGCTTGTAAACACTTTTTGTATCCAGCAAAGAGTCTTTCAATTCTTGTTTGAGGTATCTTTGCCCATTCTTCCTTACAAAAGTCTTCCAGTTCTTTGAGATTTCTGGGCTGTATGTCACGCACTGCTCTTTTAAGGTCTATCCATAGATTTTCAATTATGTTGAGGTCAGGAGATTGTGAAGGCCATGGCAAAACCTTCAGTTTACGCCTCTTGATGTAATCCCCCCGTGGATTTTGAGGTGTGTTTAGGATCATTATCCATTTGTAGAAGCCATCCTCTCTTTAACTTCAGCTTTTTCACAGATGGCATCAAGTTACCATCCAAAATTTGCTGAAATTTTATTGAATCCATTTTTCCTTCTACTCGTGAGATGTTCCCTGTGCCACTGGCTGCAATACAACCCCAAAGCATGATTGATCCACCCCCATGCTTAACAGTTGGACAGAGGTTCTTTTCATTAAATTCTGTGCCCCTTCTTCTCCAAACGTACCTTTGCTCATCCTGGCCAAAAAGTTCAATTTTAACCTCATCAGTCCACAGAATTTGTTTCCAAAATGCATCAGGCCTGTCTATATGTTCATTTGCAAAGTTAAACGCTGATTTTTGTGGTGAGGACGTAGAAGAGGTTTTCGTCTGATGACTCTTCCATGAAGACCATATTTGTACAAGTATCTTTTTATAGTGGAATAGTGTACCACAACTCTAGTGTCTGCCAGATCTTTCTGGAGGGATCGTGCAGTCAAACGTGTGTTTTGAATAGTTTTTCTCACAATCCTGCGAGCTGTTCTGTCTGATATTTTTCTTGGTCTTCCAGATCTTGCTTTAACTTCCACTTTTCCTGATGACTGCCATTTCTTAATTACATTCCAAACAGAGGATATTGACCTCTGAAAACGCTTTGCTATCTTCTTATAGCCTTCTCCAGCTTTGTGAGCGTCAACTATTTTCAGTTTTAGTTTTCTAGACAACTGCTTAGAAGATCCCATGGTGCTGATTGTTGGGGTAAGGTCAGATGAGTCTGGGCATTTAAAACCTTTGAGACTGACATCACCTTGGTCTTCCCAGACGATGATTGAGAACAATCCATGACACTGGCAGGTCTCAGCCTTGCAAAGGGGGCAGTGCATGCTATGAATTCTGCAGGGTGCCCAAACTTTTTCAGATGCCATTTTTTTGGTTTTCTGTAATTTTGAAAGTGTCAATGATGGAAATAAAATCTAACTTTTGTTGACATATTATAAAAATGTCTAATCTGTAATTTGATGCCTTTTGGAGATTTTTCCATCTTTCCTTGGCTTCTTTATGCACATTAATACAAATTTTTACCTGGGGTGCCCAAACCTTCGATCACCACTGTAGATACACCATATCTACCAGCCTACCTTTGTCCAGATGGCAGCTCAATTCCTGGTAGAATGTTAACCGGTTGGTTTAGTAAGAACGACTTTTTGTAAACCCATGGGGATTACTACTAAAGATACTGTTTTTATCAGCAAATTCTTGGATCCTTTCAAATAGTTTACAAATTACCGACGAGGATGTTAGACTCACTGGCCTGTAGCTACCAGGAATATATCTCTGCCCTCTTTAGAGTATTGGTACCACGTTGGTGCGAGTTCTTTGAGGACTCTCGGGTGTAAGTCTCTTGATGTATGACTTAGTACTCAAATTCATTATAAAGGTTGTATTTTGTTCTTTTACCAGTGCTCAGCAAAGTACTAATGAGTAGTGGCATCTACAATACCCACTAGGAGCAAATGTGGACATTTGAACATAGTTTGCTAATAAACAATAAATTCTAAACCCAGGAGGAGTTTCAGAGGCTTGTGAATACAAGTCCCATTATACTGTATGTAAAATATATCTGAAATAAAGATAAATCATTTTTAGTTTGATAATACTGACCATGAATCTCTACAAGCAAAATAATGAATTCAATATAATGCAGCCCTTCATCCAAATGAACACTTGTGGGATGAGATAGAACAGAGTACAAATCCTCTACCAGCTGACTAACCACAACTGTGGGAAGCACTGGAATCAGCTTGGGCCAGCATCCTTGTGCAAATGTATTAATATCTTGTCCTGTCCTTTTTTGATTAACTCTTTGTTTTTAATGAATAATTTAGATGTATTTATTGTTTACTTACCTTATTCATGCAATATCAATTGTGTTTTTATTGTCTGTAATGTTTTTACTTTTTAGGTAGGTTTAAGCAAGATTGTAAATTTGCTTGTAAGCTTAGTTTAAATATAATATGTATACAATGCATTTACATTTGAGGTCTTCTTTGCAACTACTAGAGGATACATTTCCATATAGCGACCACATGTTTGCTTTCATCAGCTCCTAAAAGCTTTTCAATTTTAAGGCCTATGTTATGTTAAAGCAGAAATCCACCCCCTTATTTACGCCTTCACCAGCCCCCCTTTGGAGGGTTAATTGACGGCAGAATAATGATAGACACGGTAGGGTGTTGTTTTCTGCACCACATGCACCATTAATGCCCCATATTTGGGGCTACATCTTTCTGTTCCCAAATACGTGTGCGGTTTTACAAGCAATATGGCAAAAGTATCCTGCACATGGCACAATAAACACTTCAGACACCATTCACTACCATTCAATACCGCCACCATCTTGTTAATTACTGCATGTGCATGGGATCTACAGTTGAACTGGCAATGGCAGCAAGCTTACTAGAATATACTACACAATATCAATACATAAGTAAAGTTAAGTTTACAGAACTTTACATAAGTACCTGCTTAAGGTACCATTATGTGTATGTAAGGTATGGTTCATGATCCTTTTCTTTGCACACAGATAATCTGATTCTGGGTGCACATTGACTAGAGACCTTGACCTCCGCAGTCTAGAACTCATCTTCAAGCTCCTAAACAGCAAATATCAGAACTCTACTTGGTTGTGGAAGTTTCAGGACATTTGTGTAGCATGTATCCATAGGCGTGCGCAGCCTATTGCATTAGGGTGTGCACCCCAAAGCTCAAACACGCATGCGTGTATATATTATATATATATATATATATATATATATATATATATATATACACACACACACTTTGTACACATACACACACACTATATATATATATATATATATATATATATATACATACATACATACACACACTTGTCAAAAGTATTGGGACACCTGCCTTTACACACACATGAACTTTAATGGCATCCCAGTCTTAGTCCGTAGGGTTCAATATGGAGTTGACCCACCCTTTGCAATTACGCCAGCATCAATTCTTCTGGGAAGGCTGTCCACAAGGTTTAGGAGTGTATCTATGGGAATGTTTGACCATTCTTCCAGAAGCAAATTAGAGACATCAGGCACAGATGTTGGACGAGAAGGTCTGGCTCGCAGTCTTTGCTCTAATTCATCCCAAAGGTTTTCTATTGGGTTGAGGTCAGGACTCTGTGCAGGCCAGTCAAGTTCCTCCACCTCAAACTCACTCATCCATGTCTTTATGGACCTTGCTTTGTGCACTGGTCCACATCATTTGGTTGCGGGGGGATTATAGTGTGGGGTGTTTTTCAGGGGTTGGGCTTGGCCCCTTAGACTCTTAGGGAGTCAGCATACCAAGACATTTTGGACAATTTCATGCTCCCAAATTTGTGGGATGGCCCCTCCCTCTAACGTGACTGCGCACCAGTGCACAAAGCAAGGTCCATAAAGACGTGGACTTAGCATGGGTGGTGGAAAATTAACTTCAAGTGCAATCATTTACATTATAATAGTAACTAAAACATATAAAATTAAGTGTAACAATCTAAAAAATAAAAATTCCAAAGTGCTCTACTGGTGTGAACCTTCCAACTAAAAAGTTTTTGCACTTAAGTTAAATTGTATGGCAAATATCTGTAGAGGGGTTCCACCATCACTGCGAAGTTTTGAAAAAGATGTATGCCTTATTTTCCTTTTGATGTGTATTACAGGTGAAATTACATGTGAGGCACTGATATGGACTGATAGGCAGCACTAATAGGCACTTGTTCTCAGCACTGACTGGCACTGATGAGGCTGCACTGAGAGGTGGCACTTATTGGCAGCACTGATGGGTACTGATAGGTGGCACTGATAGGCAGCACTTCTGGGCACTAATAGGCATCACTGATGGCTACTGATAGGCGGCTTTGGTGGGCACTGATTGGTGGCACTGATAGGAAGCACTGATAGGCACTGTTAGATGTCACTGATGGGCACTAATGAGGCGGCACTGGTGGGCACTGATAGGTGGCACTGATGAGGCGGCACTGCTGGGCACTGATGAGGCGGCACTGCTGGGCACTGATAGGCACTATTAGGTGACACTGGTGGGCACTGATAGGTGGCACTACTGGGCACTGATAGGTGGCACTACTGGGCACCACTTATGGACACTAACAGGGGAGAGGGGGAGTTTCACATTCAGCAGACAGTGAGACTTGCAAGAAGCGCTCAGTCTGCCTGCAGAAAGAATAGGGAAATATGAATTCCTCTATATGCAGCTTCCCCATCCCCCTCATCCAGCACACACACTTGGGCAATGGGCACTCACCTTCTTCCCGCCGAGGCTCCGCCCCCTTCTTCCCACCGAGGCTCCGCCCCCTTCTTCCCGCCGATGCTCCGCCCCCTTCTTCCCGCTGAGGCTCCGCCCCCTTCTTCCCATCGCGGCTCCGCCCCCCACTAGCAGCACAGACTGAAGGAGCTGCCACTGCAGCTGCCTTCACGCTGCCGGCTGACACCCCACAGGGCTTGTCCCCCCCATTGATACCCCACTGTGTGTGTGACACTTTCATGTAATGTAGCTGCTTTCAGGGAGAAAGACCAGCTGTCAAAACTCAGCGGTGATGTCAGGGGTGGGCGGGATGAGCAGCTGTCAAACACCAGCCAATGATTGGGCTGCTTAAGAAAGGGGCGGAGCCACACAAACAAAGCGGCCGCCCAGACCCCATCCCATTGGCTGGTGTTCGATAGCTGTTCCGGTCCTGCCCACCCCCGACATCACCCCTGAGTTTTGACAGCTCGTCTTTCCCCCTGCAAGCAGTAACATTACCTGACAGTGTCACACACACTGAGCAGCTCTGGCAAGCCTCACTGTCTGCTGGAGCCAACAGCACAGCTCTCCACCAAGTATCTCACTACCCTCAGTGGCAGAGATGGAGATCTGGCCCTACACTAACAGACACAGGGTGATTAGGGTGTGCCCAGGCACACCTGGCACACCCCGTGCGCACGCCTATGCGTGTATCTAGGAATTGGTTAACTGTGCAGACATGCAAAAGAGGGTTATGATACATTTAATGTGTACTTTCAGGTAAACAGTAGAGTTAAAAAAAATAATAAATATGGGAATATTATTCTGCATGCACAGTAGCACCCTTTCAGACTGGTCTCTACCACACATGCATGGGATGTCAATCCCATATTGGATGAAAATGACTGCATATGAATAGGGATTGAGGAGCAACATTACGTGGCCGCAATATTGCATATAGTGCAACTTGTACTAGGTGTACTGGCTGCATTTGTTTATTTTTTTAGTCTTTTATTTATTTATTTTTTTTTACTTTTTGATCCGGCCAGTAAGAGTCGGTTCACACTAAGGTGACACGACTCCTTACTACTTCGGGGGCGACTTGTGCATTACCATGCACCACGACTTCGGAGCGACTTGCAGGGACTTCACATAATGGAAGTCTATACAAGTCGCTCCGAGGTTGCCCCGAAGTAGTACAGGACCCTTTTTCTAAGTCGGAGCGACTTGTGTCGCTCCTATTAGAACGGGTCCTGTAGCGGTCAATGGACCCCGAGGGAGCACGACTTGTCAGGCTGACAAGTCGCCTGACAAGTCGCGGCAGTGTGGACCGGCTCTAAGTCTGTCATTTTTCAACTTCCTGTAAAAGAACAAGCTGTCCAGCACAAGTAGCAGTTGGAGGGTTAAGAGAAATCATTTACCACTGACAATGGTGCTTATAATGGACATCTTGTATTCATTTATGTAAACCCTTTATCCCAAAAGGAAAAAAAAACATATTTCTTTAACTGTTAGTTGGAGTTCAGTTGTAATTTAATAAGTCAAGTACATCTAAATCTGCAAGTGCATCTAAAGCTGCCAATAGACAAAAAAGACAAAAACTAACAGATTTCCCCACAGAAAGGTGGATGAAGGAATCTTCTCCTATAGGACATTGTATTCTGACAGCAGGACCCACCACTGTCAGAATACACTGATCAGTGGCTGCAGCCATTAATCCACAAAAGTTTTCCAGCATGTCCCTTCGGCAGAAGTCAATTAAACGTCCCTGCTGAACCAGCTGAATTTCGACCAGTGTATGACCAGCTTAGTAAAACCTTCCGGCCTGGTTAATAATGCTTCTGTCTAAGGGTGGCTCCATTGCTCCTCTATAAATTGGAGTTACCCTTAGACGAGAAGTATGTTCCTGACTAGATAACTAGGTGAAAATAAAGGAAAAATTAAAACGAATGCAGTCACCACACTGAAGGATTAGAAAGCTCTCATAGATTACATTTTTGTTCTGTGTTTAATACTGCTGTAAGTGTCATCCCACATGTATACGCACATCTGAATGACACAGCTACTTGCCATATAACCACATCCTAGACAGAACCCAGATGCATGAAAGAAAAGAAAAAGGAGGCACAAACACCTAGTGCATTACCCGTGGTCACCGTTTATAAAATATTTTAATAAAATGCCAAATGCATACTCACAGACAAGAAGAGTGTTAAAATCGCATTACAAGAATCCACCACACATGGAATGGAACGGCACATGTCTTTGTAGATAGGACAGCTAACGCGTTTCGGGAGTCAAGCTCCCTTCATCAGACCTCAAACCTAGACAGACCCAAATGCTATAATGAAGATGTCTAGAGAGTGAATTATTCTTTAAAAAAGGCCTTTTCTATAGATATATTTTTGAATTTAACTAAGGAAGCATTCTTTATCTCTAAACAAGTTCAGCTAATGCATACCCTATAGTATTTTTTTAACATTACATCTGTTTTTCAACATAAAACTAAGGAGTAAACAAAACTCTATTTGTTTCCCCTGTTTTTCTTTTATTAGAACTATAGGATGACACATTTTCTGGAACAAATTGTTGAACTATCAAGGTTTACATATACATACATTTATAAATTCAGGTGTTTGCATCAAAAAACAAACAGTGTGATAATATTGAGAACATATCACTGTGTGAGCTAAGTGTATGCTTACCTTCAAAAAGTAAGTAATATCAAAATATGCAAATCCCACCATTTCCAATAAAAGTTTAGCTTGGCTGCTTCACTTTTTTTAAGTTCAAATACTCTTTATTAAACTTTTAATTCAATAAACAAGAAACCTGTCTCCAGTTATCCTAATAGTTTGATATTCTATTAATATACTGTGAATATTTTTATGTTTATAAACACTAATCTACACATAAATACACACACACACATATATACTGTATATATAAATACACACACACACATGCACACATACATACACCCAGACTTGTATAAAGTACTCAAAATTTCTACTTGAGTAAAAGTACAAGTACTCGATCAAAAAGTTACTTAAGTAGAAGTGGAAGTGCTCACAGAAAAAGTTACTTAAGTGGAAGTACAAAAGTATTCAACATTTTTTCTACTTAAGTATTGCAAGTAGTTTTTTCCAAAAAATTGCTACTTAAGTAGAAAAAGTAAAAAGTACAAGTAGTTTTGAAAAAAAAATTCTACTCAAGTACTGAAAGTAGAAGTAGAAGTACTGTGTTATGTAGTTATTAAAGAAAGAAGTCAAAAGTTTGAACATAATATTTGTTTTTATTACTTCAAATGATTTATTCAAATGATTAACCTAAAGGACAATCACAATTCCTTAGGCTGTAACTTTTTATAAACAAAAACAGATAAAGTCCCTCCCTTCCCCTTTTAAAGCATCCCTCCTTCTCTTCCCTGCCTGTTTTTTTTTTCTCCACAGCTTATTGGTGCACAAAATCATATATAAACCAATGTGATATACAACAATATATTCCAATAATGAAATAAAGGAAGAGTGTATGAAATCTAAGTCAATAAAAAGTTCAAAATATTGTGAATCTTCAAATATATATATCATATTCATATGTGACAAAAGATGAATATAATTTCATATCTGCTGTTAATGGGAAAGAAAGAAGTGAACCTCCCAACCAGGGCCGGCCTTAGGTGTTCAAGACAAGCGGCCTGTGCGAGCTGATCCTGTGGCGCCCCCACCAGCGCCCTGCACATTTTTTCTTGCACTTCATTTGACTTTTCTTTTTTATGATCACTACAAACTTGGCCCCCCTTACATTAGAGACCCCCCTTACATCAGAGACCCCCCAACGGAGCCCCCCTTACAACAGAAACCCCCCAACGGAGCCCCCTTACAACAGAGAGTTCAGAAACCCCCCATAGAGGCCCCACTTACATCAGAGACCCCCCACACAGATCACCCTTACAGCAGAGACCCCCCAGCCCACACAAAGAGCCCCCTTTACATCAGAGACCCCAACACAGAGCCCCCTTACATCAGAGACCATCCCCACACAAAGCCCCTTACTTTAGAGACCCCTCACACAAAGCCCCCCTTACATCAGAGACCCCAATACAGAACCCCCTTACATCAGAGACCATCCCCACAGAGCCACCCTTACATCAGAGCCCCCCATAGAGCCCCCCACAGAGCTCCCCTTACATCAGAGCCCCTCCACACAGAGCTCCCCTTACATCAGAGCCCCCCACATCAGAGCCCTCCCACACAGAGTCCCCCTTACATCAGAGACCCTCCACACAGAGCCCCCTTACAGAGACCCCCACACATCAGGGACCCCAACACAGAGCCCCCTTACATCAGAGACCATGCCCACACAAAGCCCCCTTACTTTAGAGACCCCTCACATAAAGCCCCCCTTACATCAGAGACCCCAATACAGAGCCCCCTTACATCAGAGACCATCCCCACAGAGCCACCCTTACATCAGAGCCCCCCATAGAGCCCCCCACAGAGCTCCCCTTACATCAGAGCCCCTCCACACAGAGCTCCCCTTACATCAGAGCCCCCCACATCAGAGCCCTCCCACACAGAGTCCCCCTTACATCAGAGACCCTCCACACAGAGCCCCCTTACAGAGACCCCCACACATCAGGGACCCCAACACAGAGCCCCCTTACATCAGAGACCATGCCCACACAAAGCCCCCTTACTTTAGAGACCCCTCACATAAAGCCCCCCTTACATCAGAGACCCCAATACAGAGCCCCCTTACATCAGAGACCATCCCCACAGAGCCACCCTTACATCAGAGCCCCCCACAGAGCTCCCCTTACATCAGAGCCCCCCACATCAGAGCTCTACCACACAGAGTCCCCCTTACATCAGAGACCCCCCACACAGAGCCCCCTTACATCAGAGACCCCCACACATCAGAGACCCCCACACAGAGCCTCCTTACATCAGAGACCCCCACACAGAGCCCCCTTACACCAGAGACCCCAGGCCCCCACACAGAGCCCCCTTACATCAAAGACCCCCCACACAGCGCCCCCTTACATCAGAGACCCCCCACACAAAGCCCCCTTTACATCAGAGACCCCCCACATCAGAGACCCACCACACAGAGCCCCCTTACATCAGAGACCCCCACACATCAGAGACCCCCCACACAAAGCCCCCTTTACATCAGAGACCCCCCACACAGAGCCCCCCTTACATCAGAGACCCCCCACACAGAGCCCCCTTACATCAGAGACCCCCCACACCAAAGACCCCCCCACACAAAGCCCCCTTTACATCCGAGACCCCCACACAGAGCCCCCCCTTACATTTGATGCAGGAGAGAGTTTACTTACCTTAGTATGGAGGCTTACCACGAGAAGGGGCGGGAGGAGGAGGAGAAGGGGCGGGAGGAGGGGGAGCCGACGATCTCTCCTCTGGCGTCCCTGGCCTGGAGAGGAGGGGATCTGTCAGTGGCGGGCACTCAGCCCTGCAGCTATAGAAGACACAGGCACAGCCGCACAGTGGAAGGTAAGCGGCGGTCGTGGCCTGTGTTAACTCTCTCCATGCCGCGGTCGCCGCTTACCTCCCACTGTGCTGCCTGATCATGTACGAGCTGCGATGGCCGCACGGCGCCCCTTTTGCCCATGGCGCCCTGTGCGGCCGCACAGCTCGCACACCCCAAAGGCCGGCCCTGCTCCCAACCAAGGAGAGTCACAAGCGTACATAGACATTTTTTCTGGTAAGAGGCTGATTTTGTTTTTTTCACTGAAAGTTAAGAGCACAGGTTTTGCAATTTTGTTTCACTGGATCTATTTTGGATATTATTTTGCACTTACCTTCATCTGCCGGGTAAGGGGGAAATCCACAAGGTGGTGGGAGTCTGCACCTATTTGGAATAGGTCCTGTTTGATTCCTGCACCTTTGAAAATATATTCATCTTGTTTTGTCACATATTTCAAGATTCACAATATTTTGGACTTTCATTTCATACACTGTTCCATTATTGGAATATATTGTATATTGCTTTATATACGATTTAGTGCACCATATATTTAATTTATCACATATTCATTTATTTTTGTCCTGGTTGCAGCTTTTTTACATATCAGCATCAGCAGCCAGCAGCGCACCCTTAATATTCACATTTATTTCTCCACAGCTTATTCCCTGCAGTGTGCATAAAGCAGTCATTTTTGGAAGTTACGCATTTTCTTTTCATCCTCAACTTGTTAGGGCAACTAAAAGATCTCAAAGGCCAGTAGGCCACATTCAAGTATTTCTTATGCAACAACAAAAGTGATTAGAGCAAAACATTGAGCTTAAACAAAAGCAGATCAAATATGCCCCTTTAAAGCATCCCTACCCTCTCTTCCCTGCTTGTGTTTTTTTTCTCCACAGCTTATTCCCTTCTTAAATATATTTATATGACTGCTTAATGCATACCAGTTTAAGTTAGAAATCTTTGGTTTATCCTCAAAAGTAGTTGGTTTTCAAAATTGGAACTAGTCAGTCTCGCTCTTCTAGGGCTAAAGACTAATCCTGCGATACTAAAAAGCCTCTCGCAGGCTGCTGATGCTGGAAGAGGTGTGTTTAACTTAACAGACAACTTGCACACAGCTGGAAAAGACTTGAGCAAGTCCATGTTATCTGCTGAACATGACAAGTACGCATCTAGCTGTTTGGCACTGTCTTGTGCCTTCGAACCCTGCATGCCAGAAAAGAAGTCGTCTTCATCAGATGAGCTGGACCTGTTGACCTCTGAACAGTGCAACGAGGGGTCTTCAATACTTCGTTTGATATATTCCATTCCTGAAATATAAGAGTGTGTTAGCTTAGCTAGCTGTTCATTTTATTCAATTGTATATGGTAGAAAATTAGACTATTAGTCAAAATAATGAAATCAAAGTGCTGACAACAAAGCATCTCAACTTGTCTGCATCAAGTGGTCTACTCTTCGCGCACTCCTCCTCATGAATGAGATGCATGGTTGGTTGTATGAAGTTAGGCCTAAGGGGTTTTGCAAGTAATTGCAGAGAAGTACTAAAGCAGAATACATGAAGGATCTTTGGTTATGGGGTTTCTTGCTTAAGTTTGATTTATATAGAATTATTGTGGAACTTATACAATAATAAGAGTTTCAACCCATGAAAGTAAACACAGATTTGACATGATGACATTGTCGGTAGATGATTTTAATGGAAATAATAGTGGCGACTTTATAATTCAAATAATTCCCTTAAACAAAAAGCCTTTTGCAGCATTTACAGCCTGGTGGCAGACCTTAGACAGGAAGGCTTGGCTGCCAATGCCATGATACCGCTATGCTAAAGAGGAAGTCTCCCATACTACCACATCATTTCTCACTCTAACATCATAATGCCCTGGTATGTTTGCAATATCTTCTATGCAGGACAAGCTCATGTGTGTTTGTTTTCATATAAAAAAAAAAAAATTAAAAGTAATCCCCCAATATTTGAGCTGTACTGCTGTATGGTATGTAAATTTGTGATTGCACAAAAAATACACAATAATTCACCCATACTACACTATATATCTTACCCATTTTGATTGTCTCCTCCTCCTGTGTCCAATTTGTCCTGAATTTTGGAAGCAGAATAGCAGCGGCCACCAGCTCTGGGTCTTCCATCATAGGGCCAAAGCGATTCTGAATGCCCACCTGCAAGGCATCCACAAGTGGCTTGCAATACTTCAGAGGCATCTTGATCCTGTTCAGCTTGATTTTCAGGAGCTTGACGGTTGGGAGCAGCCACCCCATCTGGACATTGGTTTCAGCTTGCAAAATGTTAGTTGCTTGGGCGACTGGAGACATGACAGCAGAATACTCAGACAAGAATGCGAGTTCAGCTGGATTAAACCTATGAAGAAGACAAGAACATATAAACAATAAGAAACAAAAAACAGCATTGCTACATGATTGGATGTGGTGATTATCATGCAATGAATTTGGTACATCGTTCAATGTTAACCATTCAATTAAATGTTGTACAAGTAGACAATATGGACCAGAATTGAGTTTGAACAGAAAGAGTACCATAAACCATTTTTAAACTTACATTGGAACCTTCAAATCTGTGCAGAAAACTCTCATTGTTGCCTCTCCCTTTTCTTTCACTATCCTGAGCAGTCTCTCCACAGCCATGAAGACAGAGTTCCACCTTGTTGCATTTGGTCGCACGAGCTGGAGGGAGCAAGCATCTTCCACAATTTCAGCTGCTGTTGAGGATCTTGAACACTTATTCCAAAGTGCATTGCACTTGGCAAATGTTGAGTAGTATAATTTCTTGTACGCCTCATTGGACACTGCTTTGCTGGCATCGGCAGTGGCTATTAGGTTAAGAATGTGGCATGCACACCGCTGGTGCTTCGGGAGCTGGAACTCAAAACCATCATCCTCATCCAAAAGTGAAGATACATCGACAAACTCGACCTCCTCCTCATCTTTGTCTGCTTCTTCCTCCTCCTCCTCCACCTCAACTAGAGCACCAGCATTTCCATCTTCACCGAAGAGTTTGAAGGCTTTAATGAAGTTGGAGCCATTGTCCGTGGTTGTTCTGACTATCTTCCCTCGAATGTCATACTCAGCATGGATATCATTAAGTGCATTTGCCAGAAGGTCGAAAGTGTGAGAGCCTCTTAATCTTTTACAGGCCAGGGCCACTGAGCACCTTTTTAAACTTTCCGGGTCCAGCCAGTGAGCTGTGACCCCAATGAAACTACGCCGCCTGGCTGACCAGCAGTCAGTGGTTGTCGCGATGTGGTCAACAGTTTGCATGGCCTCAATAATCTTGATCTTCATCTGTTTGGCAGCATCATCAATCATAGATGTGAGTGTGATTCTTGTCATTATTTTGGTATTTGGTACCAGGTCTAACACAAAATCGCGGAAAGCTGCTTGCTCTACAATGTTGAAAGGCTGAAGTCCTCGGACAACATACTTCATGATTGCCTTGTCAATGGATCTCTGAGGCATTGTGCTCCAGCTACCCATTAATGTCGGCTGCTTGATGGAAGGGGAGGGAATCGGTGTCTTCTTCTTTCGCTTTGCAGATGTGAGTTCCTCGTATCTATTCAAGTGGCAGTCATGCTTGCTCTGAAAAGAGACCAAAAAATATATTGTTTTACCTTCACAGAATTATAAAGTTTTACGTGACTGAGCAACATAGCTAGGTGAGTGTATAACCCACACTATTAATAAAAAGCAAAAATAATTCAATTAAAGTCAGTTATACTTATCCACCATAATTCTATATACAAAAAACTAAGCAAGAAACCCCCATAAGCAAAGATCCTTCATGGATTCTGCTTTAGTACTTCTCTGCATTCTTGCTGCAAAACCCTGTAGGCCTAACACTTGATACAACAAGCATGGTTCATGATGAGAAACATGAGTGCGCGAAGAAGACCACTTGAGATGCATGCAGAGCAGACAATTTGAGATGCTTTGTTTGTTGTTGTCAGTCAGCACTCAGCACTTTGATTTCATCACCAAAAGTTTATTTTGACTAATAGTCTAATTTTCTACCATATAATTGAATAAAATTAACAGCTAGCCAACTTACTTTGCACTTTTTTTCCTGTTTTCACCTCACTCCAGTCTAAACTAGGCTAAAATATTTTTTAGGGAATTTTTCTACACATTGTCATATATAATTTTATATATAATTTTATAAATAACCTGAAATTACTGCAGTACACCAAGTTAAATCCTAGTACTAATTGGGGTGTCATAATGACAAATACCCAATAAAGAAGTACCTAGGTCCTAAAATCAATTGTAGAAAGGAAAAGGGAGGAGGAGGCATGAGGACTTTCTGGGTACACTAAGGCTACATTATGTTAAAAAATCATATAAGTTTATTTGGTCACTCTCACTCACAACAATATATTAAGAAAGTTCAGAAAGAGTAAGTAAGACACAAACAAGGTGTCTAAAAACAACACATATGAAGGAATACTCTCATGATACCACAAGGACACAGTGCCTAATGTGTAGATTTCTTGCCCAACATGCTTTGCGGTATCTTGTCCACTTCGTATAGGGGTCTTATGTTAACAGAGAGTTCCTAAACATCTAAAGAGAGAGCTAGTTGCATAATGCATTCAAATAAATCTATCAAAGAAATAGATAAGTTAGAGAAAAATAATATAACAACAATATATCAAAAAGCCACTCACCAAAAGAAGGTCAGGCATCAAGCATGCATAGCACTGCTATGCTTGACGCCTTTACATTACCTCTCTGACCTTCTTTTGGTCAGTGGCTTTTTGATTTGTTCTTGTTCTTATATTATTTTTCTAACTTATCTATTTCTTTGATAGATAGATTTATTTATAGCAGCAATAACATGACATTTATACATACATAGCTGGTGATGACATTCCTGCGAAGGAAGGTGGCCCCACGACGACGACTTAGCCAAGAAGATGGTCCAGGCCGGGCAGGAGGGGGAGGCAACCACCAAAACTGAGCGGAAACGCCTCCTAGACGGACATGGGAGTCCTATGTTGGAGTAAGAAATGGACAAATGGCAGTCAGAAAGTAACTAAGCATATTGGAAAAGTGTTACTAAATATGCATTTAATCGATTCAAAACATATATTAAAATGTGCAGTGCTGCACAGTCTGCACTCTGCAGACATCAAACAATTGTAAAATTAAAAGGGAATAAGGGATATAAGGACCAGGACCAGGAGAGAGAGAACTTTCCTCCATATTGTAAAAATAAATAGAAAGATATGTTCATCATGATCATTATGTTTGCCTCGCATCCCTTGCTAAACAAAAGCAGGTGCAAGCAGAAAAATATATGTATATATATATTATTTTTACACACACAGTAAAAAAGTACTGTTATATAATAATATCAGCAGACAGTCCAGTCAGCAGCACTCAGTCAGACTCAGGCTCAGCAGTGAGCACACTGCAGACAAAGACTCACCAGGGCAGGGAAGGAAGGAGGGATGGTAAAGAGCCAAAGAGAGGTGCCTCAAAAAAAAACTGGTCAATTAGAAAAGGAAGACCAGCAGCAGGTCACAAACAGAAACACACACTGTGGAAGCCACGGACGGCCCGGACGGGACCACATGGTCAGACTACCATGCTGGGCTCACTGCAAAGAAAAGAGAGTCATATAAAAGTTAAATGAGCCACAAGAAAGAGAGTGCCTGACATCATGATAGGATAGCAAGAGTGTGGACCCCATCACCCCGAATGCATTTTTTACCAAGTAGTTTAACCACCTCCTCCGTCCCGTCCTGGGCCGTCCGTGGAGCCTGCTGTGCTAATGTCTGTGTAGTCGTGGCCGAGGCTGGCTGACAGGCATCTGCCGACATTTTATAGGACTCCGAGTCCTGTCCGGCCGCTCACGCCCATCGGCATGTGACGCGGCCGGACCCGGACCCATAATGCGCATGCGCAGATGGCTAGCGCAGCTGACTGTCTGTACGACGGCAGGCGGGGAGGCAGATGATGGACATCTCCACACCCCCCGCCCAGCCAATCAGCACCCGGAAATTCGGAATGGAGAGCCATTCCGGCCGGGTTATTATGGTTATGGGCGCATCTGACCAGTCACACTCACCAGCGCTGCGTAACGTAACCATATAGCAGCCATGATGGAAAGGGGAAACAAGACACAAGACAGTACTTAACTTAATAACTAGTTACTTAACATATATTTTTCTGCTTGCACCTGTTTTGTTTAACAAGGGATGATCAACTGCAAATAGAGGCAAATTAATTGAATATGAATATATATCATGAACATATCTTTCTATTTTGGAGGAAAGTTCTCTTTCTCTCCTGGTCCTGGACTGGTCCTATGATCCCTTAACATTACAAGTTTGATACACTTTAATATAGGTGTTTTAATTATTAAATCATTAAATGCAACACATTTCCAATATTATGCTTTAGTTACTGTACCGTCCATTTCAGTCCAACATACATAGGACCATCAAGCTATAATGATGACAGTATAAATAAAATAAATGATGTTATGCTATGCTTTACTTTACATTACCAGGCTGAACGGCTCTGACCTTCTTTTTGGTCAGTGGCTTTTTTGATATATTGCTCTCTTATATTATTTTTCTAACTTATCTATATTCCTTTGATAGATCTTTGCTTTGAATGCAAGCTCTCTGTTTGTTTTGGAAGGACGTAGGAGGAAAAAGTCTCTGTTAACATGATAAGACCCCTTGGCCCTTACGAAGCGGAAGCGGAGAAGATACCGCGAAACATGTTGGGCAATGCCAATGCCAATAGGCAGCAACAGGGCAAGAAATCTACACATAGGCACTCCACTGTGTGTCCCTTTGTGGTAGTCATGATGAAAGTATTCCATTCCTTCATTTATCTGTGTTGTTTTTAGACGCCTTGTTGTTTGTGTCTTTATATATGAACTTTTTTAATGTGACCAAAAAAACTTGTATGATTTTTTTAACATAATGTAAGATTAAATCTTACTGGATGGGTCAAAAACACGATTCAACGCTGCGTCATAGCCTTTATGAAATTTATGACAGCTAGTTAACGCGTTAACGTTAAGCATGTCGCTAACTCGCTAATCGCTACGCTAAAGGGCTTACAGTTACAGCTGATAGCTCAAGCTGGTGTGATTTTGATATTTGTAAAAAATTGTAACTTACCTTGATATGTTTCTTCAAATTCGACGGTGAATTTTTGAAGGCCAGTATTTCACAACCTTTCGGGCGGCAGAGTAAGCACCTCATTCTATATGACTTGTCTTTCACACCGACATATGAGAACATCGACTCTAAGTAGGGCCAGGGGTGGTCTCCTTCATGAGCTTCCTCACTCTCACAGCCAGGCAGATCACTTGAAGTTGAAGGGCCAGGGGTGGAAGGTGGTGTTTTTGGTTCGTCCATCTTTTCAGCTGAGGCAGAATGAGCATGCGCAGTCTAATCACGGAATCCGCGGATTGATTTGATTCGCTTGATGATGGATGATGATGTGCCAGGCCAGCTTCACAATCACAAACCTTAACCTACAACGCTTAAAAAGTGAAAAATGCATCAAAAACTACTAACAAAGTGGCTGTGCTAAAAATGCTAATAAAGTACCTGCAAATGCAATTATATAATAATAATATATATTCTTCTTGTATTCAAAATCAGATTAATCGTCCACAGTATCAAAAATAAAGTGACATGTCTGTGCTAAATGCAGTGCAAATTATTCCCACAATGTAAATTTAATTCATATAAAATATATTATATGACAATACCACAATAAAATAAGTTGTGATTGTGAATAAGTTAGGTGCAAGATTAAGTGTGTAAACTAAACTTTATAAGGAAAAGTCCATAACTGAATTCCAGTGTGCAATCTAAGAAGTGCTGTCACTTGCTGTCAGATGCTTCCACCTTTCTTCTGTGATCTGCTCAAGTAAAGTGGTGGACTGGATAGCCTCTCTCAGTCTCACCTTAGGAGCAGCACTGGCACTGCACTGGTTCAAAAACCTGTCTATATATATTATTTTCATTATAAGAACTTGTCAGAACATGCTTCCACCACCTGTCCTGAGTCCTGACTCCTTCACACTAGTGCTCATTTGCTTTGCTCAAGTCAAGTGCCTGTGCCACTGCCAGTGGCCACTGCAGTGCGGGCACAGCCGCACAGGCAGAGGCAGGCCGCAGGAAGCACAGGCACCAGTCCACCTCACCCACACACACAACACACTTATGGTCCAGGTGAGTCCATGGACCATGGATGATCGGATAAATAATCATCATAGCCATCACCGTCATCTTGGTTCAAAAAAGCCACCCAGCCGCCCATGACCCGGGCCGGCCCAGGCCGTGCCCGTGTGTGTGTGTATATTAATATAATATATATATTTTATATTGATATTTGATTCTCAAATGGCACATTGCCATGGTGGCAGATGGCAAGGATTAGGCCCTCTCAGTCTCTCCACGGTCCACCTCACTCACCTCACCTCATAGAAGAAGAAGATGAGAGAGATGCCAAAGAAAATGCTCCGAGTCCTGCTCCCGCGTCACAACTCCTCTCAGACTCAGTAAGGGCCCTAAGGGGTGGAGTCTGAGTGACACATCACGTTTAGAGGCGGAGAGACCTCAAGCGGGAAGTGGCAGCACGGCTCCTCCAGTGCGGTCTCTTAACTTGATGATCATGATGACGACAGTGATTCCGCGGGCCGCGGCGCGAGCGAAGCTGTGGGATTGATTGAATTGAGTTGTGCTGCCTGCTACACGCTACTACCTACTACTACTACTACTAAATTGTGAGTCAGTATGTATATTTATTTCATTTTTATAAAAGCGGACCGGTATTGTTGAGCTGAGCACTACACTAGATCTCCTGGCTGTCACTTTGTCACATGTTGGGAAATCACAGTGGCTCGGCTCCAGAAATGGCGGGTGTCCCCGTCATCCTGCCAGGGCCGCCAAGAAGTTCATCACCTAAAGCAATCTTATCTTTAATCTTACACACTTCAACTTGTTGCACGCACCTGACCTGACCCTAAGTCACCTAACTTATTATTTCATAACTTATTTTATTGTGATTTTATTTTCATATTTTATTTTTATATGAATTGAATTTACTGTTACTACATTGTGGGAATAATTATTTTCAATGCATTTAGGCTTTAGCACTGTTGTTTTTTTTGATACTGTGTGGACTCGAAGTGTGGGCAGGGCACACTGGGGGCAACGATGATATTATATCGATTGCACAGGCACTTTATTCGCACAGCCAAGTTGTGTTTGTTAGTAGTTTGTTTCTTGATGCACTTTAAGCGCTGCCGCTGTAGCACCTTTGTTTGTTTCATATTTTCTTTTTATTGGAAAGATTTGGTATAGCAGCTTTTATTATACACTGCCTTTATTTTCGTATGCGCTGATTTACAAATGAATGACATTATACACATTTTTTGGAGCTTTATGCAACCTGCCATCTACTGTTCTGGCAGTGGTAATTTTTTTTAAAAGTAACGAGTAACGATGCAGCACAAAAAAAAAAATATCGGAGTAGAAGTATCGAAATCATCGGAAAAATGTAGTGAAGTAAAAGTAGAAGTAGGAGAAAAAAATTCTACTTTAGGAAAGTACAGATACCGCATTTCGGTACTTAAGTACAGTACTTAAGTAGTTCTACTTCGTTACTATACATCTCTGCATACACCACACTGTCAAAAGCACTGGGGTGCCTGCCCCCCACAGGCACACGAACTCCAACAGCATCCCAGTCCGAAGAGCCCATCACCGAGCCAGCCCACCCCTCGTAGTTGCAAAAGCCCCAAACCCCCCAGAAAGCTGTCCACAATGGGAATGCCCAACCACTCTGCCAGAAGCGCACCAAAAATGCCAGGCACCAATGCCAGATGAGAAGGCCCAGCCTGCAGCCCCAACCCCAATCCACCCCAAAGGTGCTCCACCAGGCCGAAGGCCAAGACCCCACGCATGCTAGCCAAACCCCCACCCCAAACCCACTCACCCACATCCCCATGTACCCTGCCCCGTTCATTGGCACAAATCACTTGGTGGAGATGGAGTCCGGCCCCCAAGCTCCACTGAAGGGAACTCCCGAAGCGCCAACACACCAAGACACCTTGGACAACTCCATGTTCCCAACCCTTGGCTGCTTCACTTTTAAGTAAAGCTCTGAAAACAGTAAGGTTGGGGTTGACTTGCGCAGGATTGTGACAGGTTTAGTTTGAAATGAGACGGATACCTGTTCTTTAAAAAACGAAAAGAAGAGAAAAAAAACAAGCCATGCACCTGATGTGTTAAACTGCACAAACAGGTAACCTGTGGCGTTAAAAGATGATTTTCTTTACATGCTTTGATTATAAAGTTGCATCTGTTATTGCTGTTGCTTATATTTAAATTCCTTTCTTTTCTATGCTGATTCTAAAATATGAGGAGGCATGCGACAGGCCAGATGTTGGTGTCTACACCCCAGGAGGTTAAAAAAGGAAAACATTTAAAAGAAACAACAGATGCATCAAGTGATCACAGTGCATATCAAAAATGATTGAATTTTTTCTCTGGCCTCCAACAAATGTTTCTTAAGTTTATGAATAAACACATATTTCTGAGAAGATTGCATAAAAACAAATGTTCAGCAATCCAAAACCTGCTGGTTGTTTCAAATTGTGTGATTGTGTGCAAAATATAATCATTTAAATTCGATCTTGAGCACCATGTGTCGACGTGTGTAAGTACATTATCCAGGTTTAGACTGATTGGCTTTGAAAAGACACAACCCCAAGAATCAGCAGACAAATTGATTGCAATTAAAATGTTTCTTACAAAATTATTGTATTATAAAAGTAGCGCAAAGAAAAGTTGCAATATTTGTATTAGAAGTAGAAAGAGAAGATAAATATAAAACTATAATATGTAAGGCAACATTCACAATTTGTTTTATTGCATCATTTTTTACTGCAAATATACATTCTTTAGCTTGCAATCTGAACATTGGACAAATAAAAACAAACCTGTGGCCAAGTTAAGGACATTCAAGTATTTACACACAAGCAGCAAATGAGCTTTAAAGCAAACCCCATTGACCTTTGTAGCTACAGATACTGTGGACCAATTCATTCAAAGTTCACAACAGAAGCACTGAAGTGGATCAGTTGTTTCTCTTAGCAGCTCAGTTCCCTTTGCTTCCCTCTCAAAACTCCTGCTCTGTGTTTTCATTAGAAATTGAAAGGCTGCTAGAATTACTTCTAGAAAGTGAACATAGGGTGAGCTGCTGAGAGACAGTACAAGTTCAATGCTTCAGCTGTAAACTGTGGGGATGAATCTTTTCACAGTACTTGTGGGTACACAAGTCAGTGACATGTTGTCAATATGTAAATACTTGAATTTCCACAGCCTTACCACAATTAAATTTTATGGTACCAAATGTATAAATGTTTTCTTATGTTTTGAAAATATCATTCAATATCAATTATCATTTCTAATTCTACTTTTGCTAAAAAAAAACAAAAAAAAAAACAATTCTCCTCTGGTCAATTACATTCATTTCAAGGATTTTAGCACACTCCATGAGGAATCTTTCCTGTTGTCGTTTGCACTAAATTCCACTAACTACCTACTTTCAGGGTGCTATAGTTACATTGTCACTCCCAGGGTTGTAATTATAAAAAAAAACTGCTGTAAAGAACAGTGTGCCAATCACATGAGCAGGAAATCACAACTTTTGAAGTAGTTCTAAACTCTAACACTCTACAGAACACCTCCAAATACGAAAGCTATGTATGAATTGTTTGTTAAAACCAAATTACAAGACGGCTGGTGGTCCTATAATATCAAATTATATATATATATATATATATACACACACACACACACACACGCACACACGCACGCACTATTTTACCAAAAGTATAAGATCCATAAAGACACGGATGAGTGAGTTTGGGGTGGAGGAATATGATTGGCCTGCAGAGTCCTGACCTCAACCCAGTAGAACACCTTTGGATGAATAAGAGTAGAGACTGCAAGCCAGGCCTTCTCATCCAACATCATTGCCTGACCTCACAAATGCGCTTCTGGAAGAATGGTAAAACATTCCCATAGACGCACTCCTAAACCTTGTGGACAGCCTTCCCATAAGAGTTGAAGCTGGTATAGCTGCAAAGGGTGGGCCAACTCAGTATTTAACCCTACGGATTAAGACTGGTATGCCATTAAAGTGCATTAAAGCGCTTAAAAAAAATTAAAGGAACACTTTGAAAACACTTTAAAAGTAACAATAAAGTGCTTAATAGAAATTATATATCTAAAATTCATAGGATTTATTTTGATTCAAATATTTAGAATATTTAACACATGATAATGTTAATCAATGTTACATAAAGTGTTGGAACATATAACTGCATCAAAGATTACATAACATTCACAAGTTCATCATTTCCATAAATATATAATCAACATGATACTGTGAAAGGAGTGTGATCAAAATCCAACGCGTTTCAAAATTTATCAAGTACAAATCTTCCTCAGGGTACTTTGTATCCACTCCTAAAAAAGGGGGGGAGTATAATTGAATATAAGTTAAAGGTCCAACAATAAGCATACATATGCATATTACATTAATAATTGCATCAATTCATATGGAGAACATATGCATTTGCGACTTCTTTTTCTTCATGATGTTAAACAAAAATCTCTCCTCACCCCGCTCACCCATAGATGATCCCCGGATGGAATTCCAGGTTCAATCATGACACGTACCTGTTGAGCTTGCAATCCCTAGACATTTCCCCAAGAGGCACATCTACAATCCCAGATCTGAAAGCTGGAGTCAGGTATAAGTTTTATTTATGGATTTCATAACCTAAAAACAGTGAGTATATCATATAATTAACTTTAGGGGAAGAGCGAAAAGGTTTGGATTTAGTTAAAGCTTAACCCTCCTCTTATGTTAGGGTCAGAACCGACCCGTTTTCAGGTTTTGAATGTCTATAAGTATCACATAAATTTGTTTATTGCATCAAGATTTTTTTACTTTGTCAGGAACCTCTATTTAAACAATGTAATAGAAAAATAATCCTTTTCACTAAATTATAAAATACTGTGGTGAAAATTAGGACATTTATGGTGTTAGGGTCAATTCTGACCCAGTTATAATATAGGATTTTAGGACACTAATAAGTGCCAAAACTGAAATCATAAACACTCTCTCTGCTTAGTAACACTGACAGCTAATCACCTCTCAACCCTGTGAGCTGTAGTTAGGGAGGGGCCTATCTCTTTTCCTGCTTGTCTGCTTCTCTAAATAAAGTGAAGAAACATAGGACCAATACATTTCAGAGTTGCTGACTTTATTTTACCATTTTTTAAATTTGAAAATGAGAGGTATGCTATCAAAAGAAAGGTCTAAGGGGTCACACCAAAAATATTAAAACCAATCTTTTCAAGGATAAAGAAGCCTAACAAGGTAACCAAGAGGTAAGAAACAAATTTGATGATAAATAATTATTCAGAGGGTATTTTATGGCTGATTTAAAACACGGGTCAAAAACCGACCCTAAACATCATGGATAGTAACAGAATTCTAACATAAGAGGAGGGTTAAGAAGGGTGAATATACAGCGCTCACCTATTGTGATGTCTCTCAAGAATAAAATCAAAGAATCAAAAAAGAGAGGTAGAGATAAAGCCCTCAAAGCACCGAAGCCTCCAGAGAGTTCTGTCTGTTATAGAGAGATATGGATCAGAGGGGGATAAGTGAGTATGCAGAAACCAATCCTGTCTTCATCTATTTTTAGTGTATGATCATGTCTTACCTTGCCGTCCAGGTCGAACAGGGAATATTGATAGTAATTTGTATAGTGATAAAGAGCCTTGTATAGGTATTAGATCCCCACCAAAGGCTAAAAATCTCTAGGACCTTTATTTCAATTTGATACAATGTTGTAGAAGCTGTTCAATAGTCAGAGATAGGGATGTCTGTATTTGAGACTGATGCTGTCAAAAATGCCTTTTATTATTAAAGAAGTAATCCCCCTATAAAATAACTGAGACAGAGACCCTCTGTTAGGAGCCTCGAAGGGCAAACTTTTATTAGATCCCCGAAATTACATAAGTACTCACTGTTTTTGGTCCTCAAGTAACTATCAATAGGACGGCATGTTCGTCTGTGGCTTGGAGAGATGGCTCTCCATACTGGCTCCCGGTGTCCCCTTTTAAAGACTGCCCAAATAGCGTGAAAAACCGCGGGGGATCCCACGAGATGCGCGCCATGGCATCACTTCCGCCCCGACATCACTTCCGCAACGATCTCGCGGGAACTCCCGCGGGATGCGTAGTGACATCATTTTCGCCCAGGCCAGTGATGGACGTAACTCATTTCCGCCCTCAGTTCCAGATAGGAGATGAGGGGCGTTTACATCTTCGCTCACCACATATCTTAGGCTCCAGAGCAGAAGGGGTGGTCCATAAGCCGTGACGCTATTATTACAGACACTTTGCTATGTAGAAGAATAATCCTTTTTTAGTATAGCATACTTCACCATATTTGCCGAAGAGCCGGCAGATAAATATATATCTATCTCAAGAGGTTTGCTAATGCTATATGAATTAAATAAATCATGGTTCAAATGATGCTGTCTAGTAAGGAGAAAAGAGTGAACACCCACGGCACAGGTAATATGCGGACCCCCAATAATTATTGGGGGTTCAGAGGTCACATCAAAGGAGCATCCCTGCATCCAGATATGACCATTCTGAGGACGCAATACTCCCCTGATGATAAGGGGTAAATCCCCCATGGGGAGGTCTTACCTGTGCCGTTCTTTCAGTTGGGGAGAGTGCCAACCAAGGGGAAAAAATTATCCGGCCGTCTAAAAGATCGCCCGGCTAGGTGTGTTGCGCTCCCCAGGAGGGATCATCCTGAATCCTGGAGGGGGGGAAGAAAAAAGGGGGGAGGGGGAGGGGGAGGGTAGGGATAGGAACAAAGAAAAAGAGACATCGCATAATACATTTACAAAGTATTCTCCAACAATCGTCGACTACTATAAATTTCAATAACTTTTTACGGTTATTGATCATAATTAAGCTTTAACTAAATCCAAACCTTTTCGCTCTTCCCCTAAAGTTAATTATATGATATACTCACTGTTTTTAGGTTATGAAATCCATAAATAAAACTTATACCTGACTCCAGCTTTCAGATCTGGGATTGTAGAAATGTCTAGGGGGTGCAGGCTCAACAGGTACGTGTCATGATTGAACCTGGAATTCCATCCGGGGGTCATCTATGGGTGTGCGGGGTGAGGAGAGATTTTTGTTTAACATCATAAAGAAAAAGAAGTCGCAAATGCATATGTTCTCCATATGAATTGATGCAATTATTAATGTAATATGCATATGTATGCTTATTGTTGGACCTTTAACTTATATTCAATTATATTCCCCCCTTTTTTAGGAGTGGATACAAAGGTCCCTGAGGAAGATTTGTACTTGATAAATTTCGAAACGCGTTGGATTTGATCACACTCCTTTCACAGTATCATGTTGATTATATATTTATGGAAATGATGAACTTGTGAATGTTATGTAATCTTTGATGCAGTTATATGTTCCAACACTTTATGTAACATTGATTAACATTATCATGTGTTAAACATTCTAAATATTTGAATCAAAATAAATCCTATGAATTTTAGATATATAATTTCTATTAAGCACTTTATTGTTACTTTTAAAGTCCCACCAATACAAGGGGTTTTTTTTCTCTAAAACCAGTTTCGGATTATGGTAACCCACTACCTCTAGGCTTTCTACATACTTTGTACACTTTGAAAACACATCAGATCTCAAAGTGGGAAAATATCATGCTGGATATCTATACTGATATGGACTGGGTAATGTGTTAGGAAAGGATGCCACATTGTTTGATAGAAATGAAAATTATCAACCTACAGAGGGCTGAATTCAAAGACACCCCCAAAAATCCAAGTGAAAAAATAATGCAGCCGGCTAGTCTATTTTGCTAAAATTTTATTGCAGCAAATGAGAATGGTACTCAGTAGTTTGTATGGCCCCCACAAGCTTGTATGCATGCCTGAGAACATCGGGGCATGCTCCTAATAAGGCGACGGATGGTCTCCTGGGGTATTCCCTTCCAGGTCTGTATGTGCCAATAGCACATATTGATGTGCCATTATGGAGGACTTGGACTGCCTGTTAAACCTCTATAGGTATCGCCTCATGCTATCAGTAGGGCCCTAACCAAATGCAAAACTAGTGAAAAACAGTCAGAAAAGTGAGTAGGGAAAAAAAGGTCAGTGGCCTCCACCTGTAAAACCATTCCTGTTTTGGAGGTCATCTCATTGTTGCCCATCTAGTGCACCTTTCTTTGATATCATTAACACCAAAGCAACTGCAACTGATTAACAACCCCCTCTGCTACTTAACTGACCAGATTATTAATATCCCAGGAGTTTAACTGACTTGATGCTATACTCTGATTAAAAAGTGTCCCTTTATTTTTTTGAGCAATATATATATATATATATATATATATATATATATATACAGTGGGTACGGAAAGTATTCAGACCCCCTTAAATTTTTCACTCTTTGTTATATTGCAGCCATTTGCTAAAATCATTTAAGTTCATTCTTCTTCCTCATGAATGTACACACAGCTCCCCATATTGACGGGAAAAACACAGAATTGTTGACATTGTTGCAGATTTATTAAAAAAGAAAAACTGAAATATCACATGGTCCTAAGTATTCAGACCCTTTGCTGTGACACTCATATATTTAACTCATGTGCTTTCCATTTCTTCTGATCATCCTTGAGATGGTTCTACACCTTCATTTGAGTCCAGCTGTGTTTGATTATACTGATTGGACTTGATTAGGAAAGCCACACACCTGTCTATATAAGACCTTTCCAGATCACAATGCATGTCAGAGCAAATGAGAATCATGAGGTCAAAGGAACTGCCTGAAGAGCTCAGAGACAGAATTGTGGCAAGGCACAGATCTGGCCAAGGTTACAAAAAGATTTCTGCTGCACTTAAGGTTCCTAAGAGCACAGTGGCCTCCATAATCCTCAAATGGAAGACGTTCGGGACGACCAGAACCCTTCCTAGAGCTGGACGTCTGGCCAAACTGAGCTATCGGGGGAGAAGAGCCTTGGTGAGAGAGGTAAAGAAGAACCCAAAGATAACTGTGGCTGAGCTCCAGAGATGCAGTCAGGAGATGGGAGAAAGTTGTAGAAAGTCAACCATCACTGCAGCCCTCCACCAGTCGGGGCTTTATGGCAGAGTGGCCTGACGGAAGCCTCTCCTCAGTGTAAGACACATGAAAGCCCGCATGGAGTTTGCTAAAAAACACCTGAAGGACTCCAAGATGGTGAGAAATAAGATTCTCTGGTCTGATGAGACCAAAATAGAACTTTTTGGCCTTAATTCTAAGCGGTATGTGTGGAGAAAACCAGGCACTGCTCATCACCTGTCCAATACAGTCCCAACAGTGAAGCATGGTGGTGGCAGCATCATGCTGTGGGGGTGTTTTTCAGCTGCAGGGACAGGACGACTGGTTGCAATCGAGGGAAAGATGAATGTGGCCAAGTACAGGGATATCCTGGACAAAAACCTTCTCCAGAGTGCTCTGGACCTCAGACTGGGCCGAAGGTTTACCTTCCAACAAGACAATGACCCTAAGCACACAGCTAAAATAACGAAGGAGTGGCTTCACAACAACTCCGTGACTGTTCTTGAATGGCCCAGCCAGAGCCCTGACTTAAACCCAATTGAGCATCTCTGGAGAGACCTAAAAATGGCTGTCCACCAACGTTTACCATCCAACCTGACAGAACTGGAGAGGATCTGCAAGCAGGAATGGCAGAGGATCCCCAAATCCAGGTGTGAAAGACTTGTTGCATCTTTCCCAAAAAGACTCCTGGCTGTATTAGATCAAAAGGGGGCTTCTACTAAATACTGAGCAAAGGGTCTGAATACTTAGGACCATGTGATATTTCAGTTTTTCTTTTTTAATAAATCTGCAACAATGTCAACAATTCTGTGTTTTTCTGTCAGTATGGGGTGCTATGTGTACATTCATGAGGAAGAAGAATGAACTTAAATGATTTTAGCAAATGGCTGCAATATAACAGAGTGAAAAATTTAAGGGGGTCTGAATACTTTCCGTACCCACTGTATATATATATATATATATATTTAGCAAAAATTGAGTTACATTTCAATATGGCTTATGCATTTTTGCATTTCTAAGGAATCTGGGATATTGATCATGAATAAGGCATTTTCTCTCAACAGGTTGAGATATGGTTAACAAATTTCACAGTAACTAGGACCCCTCCTATACACTGACATGTATGACCTGTTAAACCTGCCAAACATGTCTTTAACAACATTAACACTTATACTGGGCCTACACTCCTTAGCACTTTGTAACTACTTGCCAACCGCCCGCCGCAGATATACTGCGGCAGGCTGGCTTGGCTGTGTGAACTTCCGTACGGCGGTTCGCGGGAGCACTCCTGGGGGCAGGGCCGGCGGCCCGATTGCTGTCAGGCACCCGCGATTGCTCCCCACTGAGAGAGACTGTTGTTGTAAACACAGCTGACCGTTGTTCTGTCTGAAATGATCACAGAGTGCCTGTGATCCTCCTATATATATATATTTATACTCCCCCATACAGTTAGAAAACACTCCCCTAAGTTCACACTTAACCTTTTGATCACCCCTGGGTTAACCCCTTTCCTGTCAGTGTCATTATTACAGTATCAGTGCATATTTTTTAGCACTGAATACTGTAGTAATGTCACTGGTCCTTTCAAAAGTATCAAAAATGTCAGTTAGGTGTCCGATCTGTCCTCTGCAATGTCGTAGTCCCGCTAAAAATCGTAGAATGCCGACATTACTAGTAAAAAAAACAAAATGACATAAACCTTTCCCCGTAGTTAGTAGATGCAATAACATTTGAGCACACCAATCAAAATACACGTATTGGGCTTTTTTTTTTTACTAAAAATATTACATATTGGCCTAAAAGGATGAAAAAATAATTGATTTTTAATCAATGGCACATGAGAGGCTGGAAGACTATGAGACATGGAAGGCAGGAAGCCTATGGCACATGGAAGGCTGGAAGACTATGGCACATGGAAGGCTGGAAGACCATGGAAGACCATGGCACATGGAAGGCTGAAAGAATATGGCACATGGAAAGCTGGAAGACTGGCATATGGAAGGCAGGAAGACTGTGGCACATGGAAGGCTGGAAGACTATGGCACATGGAAGGATGGAAAACTATGGCACGAGGAAGGCTGGAAGAATATGGCACATGGAAGGCTGGAAGACTGGCATATGGAAGGCAGGAAGACGGTGGCACACGGAAGGCTGGAAGACTATGGCACATGGTAACATGGTACAGTGCTGCACTGTAATTGGAAGTGCGGGGAGAAAGGGCGGATATTATTATACTGTTCACGTGCTGCTCTCCTTTTCATTGAGTCTAATGAAAAGTCTGAAAACATCACCCTTACCATCTTAAATACAGGTCATTTCCTCATCTGTCAAGGACATACACTACTGGAGTTATTTCTGGATCTATGAGCGAGTGAGGGGTTGATGCAGTCTAGCGAAGCTTGGTCCGTTCATGCAGAGGAGAGAACCCAGTCCATAGGAGTTATTACCTTATGCTCTTAGTGGCCCATCCATTAATTTGGAGGCCCACTCATTGCGGTAAGCTGCCATCTTGCCTATCCGCACGGGTGACTGTTTGTTTCCATTGCTTTTCACATCTTGGGATCTTCACCCTTAAGTGGACTCTCCACCATCTTCATATGCTGAATGGACTTATGACTTAGTGCAATTGATTCATTTTTTTATTGCACCATTATTAATTGTATATCAATTTATATAATTTTTTAAGTATAATTAATTTTGTTGCTTATAGCGCTGCACTACTTGACACACAATATGAATGGGATTACTATGAATCCAGTGTTCTAGCTGCTATCTTGTTTTATATCATTTGTTTTATGTCATTTTATTATATTTACTTATTCATTATTAAGCGCAGGATACCCCCCCTGATTTTATATGGCACATGGAAGGCTGGAAGACAATGGCACATGGAAGGCTGGAAGACTGGTACATGGAAGGCTAGAAGACTATGGTACATGGAAGACAGGAAGACTATGGCACATGGAAGGCTTGAAGACTGGCGCATGGAAGACTGGAAGACTATGGCACATGGAAGGCTGGAAGACTGGTACATGGAAGGCTAGAAGACTATGGCACATGGAAGGCTAGAAGACTAACGCATGGAAGACTGGAAGACTATGGCACATGAAAGGCTGGCAACTATGGCACATTTAATGAAGAGATAGAGGGGAGAGATGCATTGTCTTCAGACAGCTCAGGCAGCGACATCAGCACAGGAGCACTGGCTCAGGCTGCATTGAAATCTCCCGCCCACACCCCCTTCCTAGCACAGCTTGGTTGCATGCAGGGGTTGTGGGCGGGCACAAGGGGGACACAGGAAGGAGGTGGGACAGACCAAGCCTACCTCAACCTCCCTCCTTGTATGGGATATACAGTGCAGCGGGCGAGCCGGCATGTGGGGGGATGTGCACAGTGCAGTGGGTGAGTGGGCGCAAAGGGAGGCCGTGGCGCCCTTCACTGATGTGCGCTCTATGCCGGCACCTACCTTGCCTTTAGATAGTGCCAGCCCTGATTCTATAGTGTATCCAGTGCTATCACAAAATATTGGCCCCCTGAAATACATAAATAACTTTCATTCTGACATGCACAAATAAGTTCAGATGTGACATAAATAAATATTTTACAAAGTAAATGAATGTGTTTATGTCTCATTTCTCCAGGTGAGTGGCATTTCTTCTCACAGAAGACTGGGGATCATTGATAATGGAAAAATAGCAATTACACTACATATATGTGTCTATCTAGAGAAGGTATACAGAATAAAAAAGCGACTTTATGCTGTCAGGAGGAGGTTCCACTGAGTTTGGGTCCTAATATATCTGGGTTATAGCTGGCTTTTCCATTTGTAAATAAATATGCAAAACTGCTACAGATAATTGTGGATGATAATTACTAAATCACCCTTTGTAATGTCTGAAAAAAAAACCTATAATTGCTCTTGTACAATCAATACATTGCTTTAATGAGTTAGTGAATGCCTATTAATTATATTAACTGCTCACAATACACTTGCAGATACCAGTAAGTAAGTGTGATGCAACGGAAACTTTTATTCTACTCTGCAGCTTCAAATGAATAGATCTGAACCACCCGGGACAGGCCTGTATCTAGGTCCTCTATACTGCTGATTTTAAAAGGATTGAAAGTTACTTTTGAATATACTCTACAATTCTAAAGGTTATATAAATGTTTAGTGACTGGTTTTACATATGTTTATAGGAGTTTTCCACTTGCAGCAAAAGCTTTGAAAATCATTGTATGGGTCCTTTCACATGACCGCTCTCATGCGATTCCCCCATAGAGATGCATGGGGCTCTGACACCTCCCTCTCCGCACACAGAGAGCGGAGAGGGAGCTGTCACCTTCCTGCTCAGCGGGGATCTGTGTATATGGAGGCGGACCGTGTGAAAGATCCCTGCTGAGCAGGAAGGTGACAGCTCCCTCTCCGCTCTGTGTGCGGAGAGGGAGGTGTCAGAGCCCCATGCATCTCTATGGGGGAATCGGATGAGAGCGGACCGCCTGTCCGCTCTCATCCGATCCGATCCCCTGGAAGGATGGAAAATAGGGTTTCCATCCGTCTGGATTTCACGGACAGGATCGGATCGGATAGCAGCGCTGACATCCGCTGCCCCATAGGGATGCATGGAGCATCCGATCCGGTCCGCCTAAAAAACTGACAGGCGGATCTGATCGGAGCGCTCGTGTGAAAGGACCCTTACACACAGGATTTTTTCCACTTACACAAGCCTTCAGTCCATCAGTAGCCACAACAGGTGTAGCAGTACACAGTAGAAAGTGTGGGTAGTGTCAGTTGGTGTTTTCCAAAAATGTTATACCAAAATGCATTGAAGTGTTGTTGGCTTTTACCACTCTACAAGAACTTTTGGGTTGCCGCCAGTCAAACAAATAGATAAATAATTTTACTAAACAGCAATACCTTGGCTGTGTTTCTTTCCCTATTATTTATGATAAATATTCCTGTCTATACAGTATTTTAAAAAAGTATTTATAAACCTGAAAGCAAACATTTATTATATTGCAGCTTACCAATTCTTAGACGTGATGGCTACATTAATTATTTTTTTTAGGCTTTCTTTTGTCTATTTCATATAGTGATCTAGTCCATAAGTTTGTTGTTTTTCATCAGAAAAGCTCTCTTCTACTTACAGACCAGATCATTTACTACTTACTGAGACAGACCATTTATCACTGGAAGGGGTGTGTACTATAATCAGCTTTTAATTGATTTATATAAAACTTTTATCCCAAAAGGAAAAAAAAAAACTGTTAACTGTAACTGATTACAAACTATTGGCTGGAGTTCAGCTTCAATTTGTTACTGAAATTCAATCTGCTAGTACATCTAACACTCCCCTCCCCCAGGCTGACATTGCTTCTGTCCAAATCTGCCCCGCTGTGCTCATTCATCCAGAGTGGTGTCTCTATAATACAGGAGGTGTGTTACTGGTGTGAGGTTGATTAGCTCGGTGGCGGGCGTGGATGACCCCTTGGGGGGATTCGTTACACAGGGAGATAGCCGAGAAGTGGTTGCAAACAACAGTTTGGTTTATTCATGCAATTTTCTTCACCAGACTGCAAGCGTCAAAACATCCAAAATAAAATAAAACACAAAATAAATCCTTGCCACTGTGGGCGGCTACCTTCTCACACTCAGGAACCTATCTAAGGAAGTCTGTCCCCAACCTACTGTTGGGCAGACTTGGCTGATCCTACCGCAGACTATCAATAGTCCATTTATTATCTCTTCACATAGAGAATGTCCCTTTTCTCTTCACACAGCACATGTTCATTGGACTTTCCTTTCACATAGAAAACATCCATTGGTTTTTCTCTCCACACTCTTCACATAGAGATAGTTCATTTTCTCACCTTGAGAAGTCTTCACACTTTTTACCCTCCTCAGCGCACATCGCTTCAGGAGGTCTTCCCCATGCTCACACAGCTTCAGGGGGCATTCCTTCTCTCATGCTCACACAGCGTCGGGAGGCACACATCTGACTGTCCTCTTCTCCCCAGCTCACACAGCGTCAGGAGGCAGCAATCCTTGTCCCATGCTCACTCAGCTTCGGGAGGCACACATCTGACTGTCCTCCTCTCCCCAGCTCACACAGCGTCAGGAGGCAGCAATCAATAGACTTCCTTTGGACAAATTATAGAGGCCTTAACTTCCTCATTCCGAACAGCTGAAGGCCTTTCAACTTCCTTAACCACTTTACTACCAGTCACGTAACCTCTACGTCGGCTGACTTTGAGTGGTTATACCGGGATGATGCCTCTAGCTAGAGGCATCATCCCGGTACCGTTGTTTGAAGCCGACGGTCGGCTTTCCGTCGGTAACGATCGATGCGGCTCGGGAGCCGCTCGATCGTTACCCGGGGGGGCGGGAGGGGACGTCCCCCCCCTCCCGCCGCCTTCCGCGGCTTTGCTCGGGGCTACCGTCCCACCGGGAGCCCCGAGCACCCAGCCGGCACGTCCGCCAGCTGGATGGAGTCCCGATGAATGCCGGAAACGGCATCGATCGGGTCTCCGATGACGTAACCCGGAGGCGGCGTCCATGACGTCACGTCCGGGTTACTGTGCTGCAAAAGGCGGCAGATTTGAAAAACGGCTGTATGCAAAAATGCCGTTTTCGGCGTTTTGCATACAGGGAAGTGTAGTGGAGGGGTCTAGGGTCTTTTAGACCCTCGATCCCTCCATAAAGTGTACCTGTCACGACATATTGCTGTCACCAGGGATGTTTACATTGCTTGTGACAGCAATAAAAGTGATCAGATTTTTTTTTTTTTAAAAAACCTGTAATAAAGTTTAAAAAAAAAGAAAAAATAAATAGGAAAAAAAAAAAAAAAAAAATTTAGCCGTCCCCGTCACCGTTAGCTCGCGCACAAAAAAAAACGTATACGCAAGTCGAGCCGCAAATGAAATCGCTGTTCAAACCACACATGTGAGGTATCGCCGCGATCGCCAGAGCGTGGGCAATAATTAAAAAAAAAGAGCTACACTCTAACTCTAAACTGGTAACCGTTAAATAAATTTAAAGCGTCGCAGATTGAGATCTCTATTGACCGTAGTTTGTCGCCATCCCACGGGGGGGCGCAATTTTAAACCGTAACATGTTTGGTATCTATTTACTCGGCGTGACATCATCTTTCACAATATACAAAAAAAATGGGCTAACTTTACTGTTTAGTATTTTTTAAATGCAGTGAAATGTGATTTTTCAAATTTTTTCCAAAAAAATGGCGTTTTAAAGACCGCTGCGCAAATACCGCGTGACAAAAAATTTTGCAATGACCGACATTTTATTCTCCAGAGTCTTTGCTAAAAAAATATATATAATGTTTGGGGGTTCTAAGTAGTTTTCTAGGAAAAAATACTGGTTTTAACTTGTGAACAAAAAGTGTCCGAAATAGGGCTGGGGCTAAAGTGGTTAAGCCGTCCTGGCTACCTTTTCAGCCGACACCCTATAGTAATTGGTGAATTGTCTAAACCAAGCAGAGATGTATCTCCTGTCTGTGACAACATCCACAGATTTACCTGACTTCCTGTCACACTGGGCAGATCACCAGGGCAAAACTAATGCAGCCACTACATCTAATGATTGCTTAGCTGCAATATATTCCAGTTTTGGATTTAATGCCACTTTAAATGTACAATAATTTAACCAGTTCTGGACTGGAAGGATTTGCCCCCTTAATGACCAGGCCATTTTTTGCGATTTGGCACTGCGTTACTTTAACGGAAGCGCGGTCATGCAACGCTGTGCCCAAATAAAATTGATGTCCTTTTTTTCCCACAAATAGAGCTTTTTCTTGGTGGTATTTGATCACCTCTGCGATTTTTAATTTTTGCGCTATAAATTAAAAAATATTGACAATTCTGAAAAAAAAATACAATATTGTTCACATTCTGCTGTGACAATTCTGAAAAAAAAATATATATATATTTTTCACATTTTGCTAAATAACATTCCCGAAGAAAAAAAAATTAAAATCAAATTTGTTCATCATTTTAGGCCAATTTGTATTCTGCTACATATTTTTGGAAAAAATATTGCAATAAGCATATTTTGATTGGTTTGTGCAAAAATTATCGCGTCTACAAACTAGGGAAAAGATTTATGTCATTTTTAATTTTTTTTACTAACAATGGTGGTGATCTGCAATTTTTAGCGGGACTGCGACATTGCGGCAGACATATCAAACTCCTAACTGACCTTTTTGACACTTTTGGGGGGACCAGTGACATTACTACAGTAATCAGTGCTAAAAATATGCACTGTTACTGTAATAATGACATTGGCAGGGAAGGGGTTAACCTAGTGGGTGATCAAGGGGTTAAATGTAAGCCTAGGGGCATGTTTACTAACTGTGGGGGGATGGCCTTTTGAAATGATCATATGTGATCCTATATAGAAGGATCACTGGCGCTCTGTGATCATTTCAGAGAGAAGAACGGTCAGCTGTGTTTACACGTTGCTGGTGGCAGGCGGCAATTGCTGCCCCCGGCCCCTGTGCATTGGCTTCCTTGCTGACTAGTGGGGGTGGGAGCATGCCACCAGTGGTGCACGCTCGCCCCCTAGCACCACGCGCGCGACCGACGTACCCCTACATTGCTCAGCCGAGCCAGCCTGCCGCAGTATATCTGCGACGGGCGGTCGGCAACTGGTTAATGATATGCCTTTTGAAGAACCATGTGCATTTTAAATGAATGCCCACTCCTCATTACAGAACATTGCCTACAAGGGTTTGCTGGACACACAGCATAAAAGGTGTTCTTGGAAATTTTTTGAAATGTTGGCAACAATGTGAATTTTGGCTCATTGCTTGCTTTCAAGAGTTGGGAAATTAAAAGAACTATATTATGCACTTTCTAAAGAAGCTACTTATTTTGCATGATTTTATTTAATTTATTTATGGCCTAGCAGACTGAATAGTGAAACTTTTCAGTCTAACATTTCATTAACTGATTTTCTATGTGATTACATGCAAAGAACACAATCAGTGAAAGATGTTTTGCAAAATCATGTCTTTTCTTGTAACTGCTGCTCAGCGTGCGATGATAGAAACGGGATGTAATGTGCTGACCAAATGCCTCAGCCTCTGTTCAAAAGATACTGTCATTCTGCTTACTGTAATCTCTAGACACTTCATCTTTTAAACCAAGTCAGAAAAGGATATAGTATGTTTGTGTACTCAGTAGAAATAGTGGGGGAATGTGAAGAGAACCTAAAGCAAGTCTAGATACTGTAATCAGAGATGGAACTGGAAATTAATTGACTATATTGTACATATTAGAAATCCAAGGTTATCTATTATCCATTAACAAAATAATAATTTAGGGGACTTTAAATAAAACATGGTCAAGTGGCTAGAAAAAAAAACAAAACAAAACAATGAAACAAACGCATGCTAACATAATTTTGAGCAACTTTGTACAATGTGTACAATAGGGGAAATCAGATTATTTGTCTATTAGTACAGTCACTAATGACAATAAAAAGTGAACTTTTCATCTCAGTGATCCTTGGCTAATGGACAGTTGTAAACACAAATCCAAAGAATAGGTGCCAGTGCTATAATATCAGGATTTGGGGGTTGGGAGGTAGAATATGTGGAGACTATACTGTTGCACCAGCTCCAATCGTCTTTGTCTCCTGCTTCTATCTGCCATCCACTTCTGTTCCAAATTCTCGCAATGCTTTATTTAGATCACCATCTATAGATACAGTATCTAGAGCACCCACTAATTTTTTTTGCTTTAGGTGAGCTACTCTTTTGAGTGGACAGGAAAAAGTGTACACCTAATCTGTTGGGTGCCATTCAACCACCAAAAGGAAACACTGTGTTGCCCTGGGAGTTAGGTAACTCCACAAAAAGAACCCCAGCAAAATGGGTCCAAGGTCTCTCTCCATTGGGTATGGGTTGTAGGAGGCCCACTGGAAGGTGTTGTGGTGTCTTACTCTGAGCACACTTGGAACAAGTGGCTACAAAGGCGGTTACATCAGTGCAGAGACTAGGCCACCGGAATTGTTGAGAAATAGACCAGATGAGCTGATTCTTCCCAGGGTGAACAGCTGCCTTGGGAGAATGGTATGTCTGGAGCAAAGCAGTGCAGAGATTCTTGGGGACAAAGCAGCGGTCACAAGGTTTATTCAGGAGGAGAATGGATTTGAGCAGCAAGAATTCTTTCACCCAAAGGTGAAGTGAGACTAGTGCGAATAGTGGCTAGAATGCTTTCTGGAGGTATCACAGGAGTAGAAACTAACTCGATCTTGGAGGAGGAGAAAAAGTGTTGTGACAAGGCATCAGCCCTTACATTCTTAGTACTGGGTAAGAATGAGACTATGTAATTGAAGCTTGACAGAAAAATAGCCCATCCTGCCCTTCTGGGAGATAAGTGTTTAGCCTCCGACAAGAATGTTAGATTCTTATGGTCAGTCAAAATGAGGACCATCACAGTGGCACGCTCGAGGAGATGCCTTCATTCTTTAGGAGCTAAAATTATTGCTAGCAATTTTCTATCCCTAATCTCCTAATTGCATTCTGCAGGAGACAATTTCTTAGAAAAGTAGCCACAAGGATGCACAGTGCTCTCAGAGGTAGGACATTGTGAAAGAAGGGCGCCTATTCCAGTCTCAGACGCATCAACCTCAAGAATGAAGGGTAACATGGGATCAGGATGTGCCAGCACAGGAGCAGATACCAAGACAGCCTTGAGAGACTCAAAGGCTTTAATGGAATCTGGAGACCAATTGTGTGGGTTGCCTTCCTTCCTGGTCATATCAGTCAGCGGTTTGATCAGAGAAGAGAAGTTACGAATACATTTTCAATAATAATTGGCAAAGCCAAGAAAATGTTGTAGCGGACGTAGACCTACGGGTCGAAGCCACTGTAGAACTGCAGGTAATTTTTCTGTGTCCATCAAAAAACCGGCAATAGAAATGACATAACCCAGAAATTAAACCTGTTCACGATGGAACTCGCACTTCTCCAATAAAGATTATTATCTCTCAACCGCTGTAGCACATGGGAGACATCTGTGTGGTGGCTCTCCAGTGATTTTGAATATATGAGAATATCGTCGAGATAAACAACCACACATTGCTGCAACATATCTCAAATTACATTGTTGATAAATTCCTAAAAAATTGCAGGAGCATTGCAGAGACCAAACAGCATTACAAGGTATTCATAATGTCGGGTCCTGGTATTAAACGTAGTTTTCCATTCTTCGCCCTCCTTGATCCTCATGAGATTGTATGCCCCTCTCAAATGGAGCTTAGTAAAACAGAGGCTCCCTTGAGGTAGTCAAATAAATAATTCCGTAATCAATGGAATAGGATAAGCGCTATTAATCATGATGTCATTGAGACCCCTATAATCGATACAAGGTCCCACTCTTCTTTTTTACAAAGAAGAAGCCAGCACCAGCAGGAGACGAGGACTTGAAGATGAATCCTCAAGAAAGTCAATCGGCAACATAGTCCTCCATGGCTTTATCCTCTGAGACAGACAAAGGGTAGACCCGGACATGAGAGGGCATGGCACCAGGTTGAAGGTAATTTGTGCATACGACCGGTGTGGAGGCAAATTACCGGCTTGACCTTTGTCAAAGACATCTCTATGTTTGCGGTACTTCTCTGGCAAGGAGGAGAGTGAAGAGGTGCACAAGGCCTTATCCACTTTCTGAAAACATGTCTTACTGCATTGTGGCGACCAGGAAAGAATCTCAGCAAAATGCCAATCAAAAGAGGGGTTTTGCCTCTGTAACCAAGGAAAACCAATGAACACTGGGAAATGAGGTGAGGAAATAATTTTAAATTGGATTATCTCATGGTGCAGAGCCGCTACGGACATGGTCAACAGAGCAGTCTCATGAGTTACATGGGCAGTCTGTAAAGGTCTCCCATCAATAGCCTCAATGGCAAGTGGAGTGGCACTGTCAGGGATACCACATGCAGGCATCCAGCAAGGGTGATCAGATCAATTGGCTGCACCAAGGAATCAGGACCCAGATGGATAAAAGTGTAAATAAGTTTATTAAGCAAAATGACACACTCCAATACCAACACCAGTAGACCATAAACAAGTAAAAAAAATATAAATGATAACAGTACAAAACCCCAATAGAACCTAACAAACTATATACAAAAGGATGGGTCAAACAATAGCAGGACAGGACAGGACAGGGACAGTAGGCAAGGAAAGCAGGGAGCCAGGTACAGGAAGCAGGGTACAGGACTCAGGATCAGAATACAGGTTTCAGGATACAGGTTTCAGGATCAGGCTCAGACAGGGACACGGCTAGCAGAGAAAATACTGAAGCACTGAGCCTCAGTGAAGGGCGGGCTTATATTCCCTCAGCAGTCCTCCTCAGGTGCAGCTTAATTAAAAGAACAGTCTAGCTGCTGGGAGACTACCGCTGGTGGGCCCTGGAACTGCGCCCCTCAGTTCCAGGAACAACAGTGCCACCAGCAGGTGACCCATGTAATGACACCGATCCTGACAGGCACAAACCTGCAGCGGAATCTAGTGCTTAGACACAATGGCACTATCTATGAGCAGGCCAGCAGCCCCAGAATTGATTAGAGCTTGTGTATCGATGGACGAGTCAGACCAAGAAAGTGTAACCGGAACTAGAGGCTTATCCTTCAGGATAACTGGGAACACAAAAACGCCACCTAAGGTCTTTCCCCTACAGGACCTCAGGTGCAAGAGTTTCCCGGACAGGCAGGACAAAACTTCAATATGTGAATTGCCTGGCCACAATAAAGGCACAATCTCTCCCTCCTCTCAAAGACCCTCTCCTCCGCAGAGAGACGTGAGAAGCCCAACTGCATGGGTTCTAATTCACTGGAGGACTTGGTACCCTGAGGCATGGAAGGTGAGGGAGGCAAGAATGGGAATGCAAAGCTTGGAGCCAAATGTACAGGAAGCCTCCACAAGCAATCCTTAAAGGAAGGTCTCTCTTAGAGTCTGGAGTCATAAAGAATGGCAAACGTGATTAACTTCTCCAGATCCGTAGGAATGTCTGGGGCTGCTATCTCACCTCCAATGTTATCTGAGAGACCATGAGAAAAATCAGCCACAAGCACCTCATTGTTCCAAGCAACCTCTGCTGCCAGGGTATGGAATTCAATGGCGTAATCTGAAACAGTTCTTGTACTCTGTTTGATAGACATGAGGCTCTTGGTAGCAGAAGTGGAGTGAGTGGGAACATCAAATACCCTTTTAAAGGAAGCCAGAAACTCAGGGTAACTCAGGACAGTGAGTTTTTGCATCTCCCATAGAGGGTTTATCCAGGCCGAGGCTCTATAAAAAAACAAAGAAATAATGAAGCCTTCTTTGCTTCTGTCCGTGGGGAACGCGGAACCGGAAGTGAGGGTTCGTGCGGTTCGTGCGGCAAGGGAGAGAGGAGGAAGGAAGAGGAGCTGCGGGGACACGTGCGGGGGAAGCCGCACAAGGGGTGCGGGTGCACCGTGCAGGGACCAGCAACTGAGCGGAGGTGGAGGACGGGAGCCGAGGCAGAGAGCGGCGGCGGCGGCGGCAGAGTTCAGAACCCGCCTTCCTTAGTGCCTGGAAGAAGAGGAGGAGGACCGTCCGTGCCCAGTGAGGAGGAGGAGGAGACATCCGTCCCAGTGTGTGTGTGTGGGTGTCAGCAGCTGTGAGTAGAGCAGCAGCTGCAAACAGGGGGAAAGCTGTGTGACTGTACTCTGTAAGAAATCAATAGCTGTTTGTCTGTACTGCGACTGACTGCTGTGTGACTGTCTCTGCAACTGAGTACCTGGGAAGTCTGGTAAGTATCCTTGCGACTGGTGAGTATCCTTGCGACTGGTAAGTATCCTTGCGACTGGTGAGTATCTTGTGACTGGTGAGTATCATTGCGACTGGTGAGTATCTTTGCGACTGGTGAGTGTCCTTGCGACTGGTGAGTATCTTTGCGACTGGTGAGTGTCCTTGCGACTGGTGAGTATCCTTGCGACAGGTGAGTATCCTTGCGACTGGTGAGTATCTTTGCGACTGGTGAGTATCTTTGCGACTGGTGAGTGTCCTTGCGACTGGTGAGTATCTTTGCGACTGGTGAGTGTCCTTGCGACTGGTGAGTATCCTTGCGACAGGTGAGTATCCTTGCGACTGGTGAGTATCTTTGCGACTGGTGAGTATCTTTGCGACTGGTGAGTATCTTTGCGACTGGTGAGTATCTTTGCGACTGGTGAGTGTCCTTGCGACTGGTGAGTATCCTTGCGACTGGTGAGTATCCTTGCGACAGGTGAGTATCTTTGCGACTGGTGAGTGTCCTTGCGACTGGTGAGTGTCCTTGCGACTGGTGAGTATCTTTGCGACTGGTGAGTATCTTTGCGACTGGTGAGTATCCTTGCGACTGGTGAGTACCTTGTGACGGGTGAGTATCCTTGCAACTGGTGAGTATCCTTGCAACTGGTGAATATCCTTGCACTGGTGAGTATCCTTGCGACTGGTGAAGTAGCTTGCGACTGGTGAGTATCTTGCGACTGGTGAGTATCCTTGCGACTGGAAGTATCTTTGCGACTGGTGAGTGTCCTTGTGACTGGTGAGTATCTTTGCGACTGGTGAGTATCCTTGCGACTGGTGAGTATCCTTGCGACTGGTGAAGTATCTTGCGACGGGTGAGTATCCTTGCGACTGGTGAGTATCCTTGCACTGGTGAGTATCCTTGCGACTGGTGAAGTAGCTTGCGACTGGTGAGTATCTTTGCGACTGGTGAGTATCCTTGCGACTGGTGAGTATCTTGCGACTGGTGAGTATCTTGCGACTGGTGAGGATCCTTGCGACTGGTGAGGATCCTTGCGACTGGTGAGTATCTAGTGACTGGTGAGGGTATTAGCGACTGGTGGGTACCCCAGGTTTTGTACCAGGGAAGTTAGAGGTAGTGTAGGTAAGGAAGAGCAGGTCGTTAACATTATCCCCATAGAGTAGTGGGTAATAATGTCCGACAGGATTGGGGATGCCACTCAGTGCACTTCTTGCGGCATGTATGCGTTCCTTGATGAAACAATCGAGGACGAATACTGCTGTGCAAGATGTGAGCGACTTGTTGCTCTGGAAGCCCACATCGTGGATCTAGAGAACACAGTGACAAGACTGCGTGGCATCTACAACCTGGAAAGGAGCTTGGACTTTACCCATCAGGCGCTGGCAGGGGTCAGCATAGAGGAGGAAGGAACAGAGGAGACGCAAGCAGCAGAGGTACGCAGCTGGGTGACTGTTAGGAATGTTAGGGGGAGGAGAGTCAGGGAGGCCAGTCCTGAGTTGGTACACCCTAACATGTTTGCCGAGTTGCAGGTTGAGGGGGATATCAACTCAGGGGTGGCAGAGCTGGAGAACGCGCCCTCCCCCAGCTGCCAGGGGAGGGACGGCTCCAGGAAGAAGGGGGGCCGTAACTCAGGAAAGGTTAGAAAGGTTGTGGTAGTTGGGGACTCAATTATCAAGAGGACAGAGAGGGAAATCTGTAAAAAAGATCGCGTGAACCGAACAGTTTGTTGTTTACCGGGCGCCCGAGTTCGGCACATCGCAGATCTGGCAGACAGATTGTTGGGCGGGGCTGGGGATGACCCAGCGGTCATGGTGCATGTGGGCACTAATGACAAAGTTAAAGGTAGGTGGAGGATCCTTAAGAACGATTTCAGGGACTTAGGTAATAGATTGAGGAAAAGGACCTCCAAGGTGGTTTTCTCTGAAATACTGCCTGTACCTCGAGCCACACAGGAGAGGCAGAAGGAGCTTAGGGAAGTTAACAAGTGGCTGAGGAATAGGTGTAGGAAGGAGGGGTTTGGGTTCCTGGAGAACTGGGCTGACTTCTCAGTCGGCTACCGGCTCTTTAGTAAGGATGGGCTGCACCTTAATGGGGACGGTACAGCTCTTTTGGGGAGAAAGATGGCCACCGAGTTGGAGGGGCTTTTAAACTAGGAGATGGGGGGGAGGGCTCAGAAATAGAATCAGTCAGGAGGGAGCAGAGGACTGAAGGCAGTTGTAGGGTCAATAGCGACAGTAGGTCAACAACATCAATTGGCGGGTCTGTGCGGGAGAACAGCAGACCAAACAATAAACCTAAACAAAACCGCCAATCACGTTTAACTTCCGTAAAACTAAGAGGGGTATATGCTAATGCCAGGAGCCTAGCTAATAAGATGGATGAGTTGGACATGTTAGTACATGAGGAGGACATAGACCTTGTGGGAATAACGGAGACTTGGTTCGACCCCTCACATGACTGGCTGGCCAATATCCAAGGGTATTCGGTGTACCGGAAGGACAGGGTTGGTAAAAGAGGGGGAGGGGTATGTCTCTATGTCAAGAACAATATAAAGGTGCTAGAAAGGAGTGACATTACGGATGGGATGAGCATGGATTTAGAATCTGTGTGGGTTGAACTCGATAGGGAAGAAGATAAGGGAAAAGTAGTTGTGGGGGTTTGCTATAGGCCACCTAACCAAGGGGAGGAGGTAGAGCTGGAATTTTTAGCACTAATAGGTAAAGCGGCAAAACTAGGATCAGTCATCATATTGGGGGACTTCAATTATCCCGACATTGACTGGGAAGAGGGGACTGCACACTCGCATAAGGCCCGGCTATTCACGGAAACCTTACAGGATAACTACATGTCGCAGTTGGTGGATTCCCCTACTAGAGAGAATGCTATCCTGGATCTATTGATCACTAATGACCCAGACATAATCTCGGAGGTAGGAGTCCAGGACAACCTGGGCTCTAGCGATCACAGGATGATCACATTTAGTATAAATAACAATATAAAAAGGCAAGTGGGGAACATAAGAACCCTAAACTTCAGAAGGGCAGACTTTCCAAAATTGTACTCATTGATGGAAAGGGTAAACTGGGACCAAACCCTGGGATCACTGACCACAGAGGAAAAATGGGAATGCTTTAGAACAATATTAAGCAAAGGCATCTTGCAGTGCATTCCTATGGGGAATAAATTTAGAAGAGACAAAGCCAAACCTGGCTGGCTAAACCGTAGCGTTAAAAAACTTATTAGGGGAAAAAAATTGGCCTTCAAGAAATATAAATCAGAGGGCACCGTATCGGCCTTCCAGCAATACAAGGAGGAAAATAAGAAGTGTAAACACGAAATCAAGATGGCTAAAATCAACTTTGAGAGACAAATAGCGGAGGATAGTAAAAAAAACCCAAAGAAATTCTTTAAATATATCAACAGCAAAAAAACTAGGGCAGAGCATATTGCACACATAATTAGCGATGATGGGAGGATGGTTACAGAGGACACTGAAAAAGCAACCGTGCTGAATTCTTTTTTCTCGTCAGTCTTTACGCAGGAAAAGGAAGGGTACACTGACCATGACTGTATGGTTAGTAGTAATACACAGGACTTGCCACTATGGCTAACAGAGGGGGAAATCAGGGAAAGACTGGATAAACTTAACACAAACAAATCACCAGGCCCGGATGGCGTACATCCGAGAGTGCTCAAGGAACTCAGTATGGTTATATCTAGACCACTGTTCCTGATCTTTGCTGACAGTATTAGGACAGGAGATGTACCAGGGGATTGGAGGAAGGCTAACGTGATTCCGATATTCAAAAAGGGCCAGAGACATATCCCGGGAAATTATAGGCCTGTCAGTCTGACATCAATAATATGTAAACTTTTGGAGGGGATGATAAGGGACTATATCGTAGAGTATGCTAAAGACAACAACATCATCAGTAGTAACCAGCACGGGTTTACAAATGGGCGATCTTGTCAAACCAATCTCTTAGCATTCTACGAGGAAGTGAGCTGTGAGCTAGATAGGGGGAGACCAGTGGATGTGGTGTACTTGGATTTCGCTAAGGCGTTTGATACAGTTCCCCACAAGCGCTTAATTTATAAAATAAGGTCTGCAGGTATCGACAGCAGGGTTTGCTCTTGGATACGGAATTGGCTAAAAGGCCGTGTCCAAAGGGTAGTAATAAACAGCGCATACTCAGACTGGTCTGAGGTAGTAAGCGGGGTGCCCCAGGGCTCAGTCCTGGGACCAACCTTGTTCAATTTATTCATAAACAGCATTGAGGAAGGGATCAGTAGTTCGTTATCAGTTTTTGCAGATGACACAAAATTGGCCAGGGCAATAACTGCACAGCATGAAGCAGATATCCTACAGAATGACCTGGACAAAATTACGGAGTGGGCAACGACATGGCAAATGAGGTTTAATGTGGAGAAGTGTAAGGTTTTGCACTTGGGGACCAAAAACATAAAAACACAATACACGTTAGGAGGGGAACCCTTGGGGGAATCAAAAATGGAGAAAGATCTGGGAGTCTTAGTTTATGATAGATTAGGCAACAGCATGCAATGCCAAGCGGCAGCTTCCAAAGCCAACAGAATATTAGCATGCATAAAGAAAGGGATGTATTCCAGAGATAAGACTATAATCCTTCCACTTTATAAAACTCTGGTCCGACCGCATCTGGAGTATTCTGTCCAGTTCTGGTCGCCAGTCCTCAGGAGGGATGTGTTGGAGCTGGAGAAAGTCCAGAGAAGGGCAACTAAACTGATTAGGGGGTTGGAGGACCTTACCTATGAAGAGCGGCTGCAATCGCTCGATTTATTTTCCCTGGAGAAAAGACGTCTGAGAGGGGACATGATAGCAATTTATAAATATCTTAATGGGGATCTCAGCTTAGAAGAAAAGCTGTTCATTCGAAGGAATTGCATGAGGACTCGAGGACATACAATGCGATTAGAGGAGAAGCGTTTTAACCTCAGGCAACGTGGGGGGTTCTTTACTGTTAGGGCTACAAGATTGTGGAATTGTCTACCACAAGAGGTGGTTTCTGCGGGTAGTATGGTGACTTTCAAAAGACTCTTAGACTTACATCTCAAGGATCAGGAGATTGAGGGCTATGTTAGATGATTACAGTCACACACACCTACACAGGTTGAACTGGATGGACTATTGTCTTTATTCAACCTCACCTACTATGTAACTATGTAACTATGTAACGCCTGGGACAGCATCTCAAAGTATATCCCATCCGGGTTGAGAAACCCTCTGCTTTTAACTAGATCGCCCCGAAAATGCTGGGGAAGCGGAGAGGAACCAGACATACCTCTTACAGAGGTAATATTCGAGGCGGGTGCCTGCCCACAGACGGGAGCAGCCGCAGGGATGGCCTGCAGTACTGGTTGTACTGGAACAGCCACAGTGGGAGGATCTAGGTGTGCAGTACGATTTAAGCGCATCTGTAACGCTTTAGCAAACTGATCCATGCAGTGGTCCTGCTCATTCAATCTGGAAAAAATATGACCACTGGGTGGATTGCCTGCATCTTCTGAATTCATGGCCTTTGCCTACTGTCAGGAACCATGAATCAGACAGAGACAGAAAATGCAGTAAAAATTACACCGTTAATGTAGTGGTAAAAAATGGGACAGAACAGTAAACCTAGTCAAAACATAAGCCAGAGTCAAAACATAAGCCAGGGGGAAGCCAAAATGGGAAGTCAGACGAGCCAGTGATGAGGAAACCATAAATCAGCATAGTCGGAGGCAGAAGAACATGATTAGGAACCAGAAGGGAATGTCAGCTGGGCAAAGTCTTTCACAGGAACACAGCAGAGAAGCTCCAGATAAGTTGACCAGGTGAAGGCAGGTAGGGAATGAACAAGGCAGCTTAAATAGCCAGAAGCAGTCGGAAATGATGAGCAGATAATGATAACCAGGTGAGCCACTGAGGAAACAATGAGTGCTGACAATTATCCGACAGCTAAGCAACTTGAGCACAGGAAAGAAAGCTGCTAATTTGGTTAAAAACAGAAGTTTTTGTTGTAGATATTTTTAAGCAAAACCACACTACAATGCCAAGGCCTCTCTTCAGGCCTATAACCACTCTGTGGTCCCTAACTCTAAACTGTATCAGCTACCAACCTGAGATGTTTATATAGTAATACATACATAAAGAGAAGCTTGCTTAAGCATTAGCCCCATACTTCCTTTAGGTGCATCAACACACTAGAAGCCCAGACTGACTCAAGGCTTCTAAAAAGCCTCCAGTGTGTGTGTCTGCGTCCTACCCCATGGCTGACAGTGTTCCTAGAAAATTTGCAACTGTGCCTGTTTGTGTTCCTTGCATAATTCCTTCCTTTGTCTTATGACATTCTGTGTGCCTTTCCTATGTGGCTGATGGCATTCCATGTGGCTCCTTCCCTGTGACTAATGTCACTCTGTTTGTCTTTACCTTGGAACTGATGGTGTTCTGTGAAACTTTTTCCCATGACTGCTGATGTTCTGTATGTTTTTCCCGTTGTGACTGACGGCGTTCTGTGAGACTTCCCCCTCTGACTAATGAAGTCCTGTGTGCCTTTTACCCTGTGACTGATGAAGCCCTGTGTGCCTTTTATCCTGTGACTAATGATGTTTTGGGAAACATTCCTTTGTGACTAACTAAATTTTGAGAGATATTTACCCTGTGACTAATGGTATTCTCTGTGGTTTTTCCCCCTGTATTTAATGGTGCTTGGTGTGGATTTCCCTGTTTTGATGGGCTTTAATGCTTCTACTGATGGTGTTCTGTATTGTTTTTTTCTATGACTGACGATGTTCTGTGTGTCTTTCCTATGTATCTGGTGGTGCTCCAGTAGATGATAATAATGGTGGTGTTCTGTGTCACTTTCTCCTGTGAAAATGGTGTTCTGTGTGTCTTTCCTATGTATCTGGTGGTGCTCCAGTAGATGATAATAATGGTGGTGTTCTGTGTCACTTTCTCCTGTGAAAATGGTGTTCTGTGTGTCTTTCCTATGTATCTGATGGTGTTTGAGGAGATTGCCCCAATGACTGATGTTCTGTGTGGCTTTATCCCTAACTTTTATTGATGTGTTCTGTAGCGGCTTTGCTTTGCTACTGATGGCCCTCTGTATGGCTGTTTCCCATCACTAATGGTCCTTTATAACTTTTTAAAGCTTCTTAACCGCTTCCATACAGAGCAGTTAGACCCCCTTCCTGCCCAGACCAATTTTCAGCTTTCAGCACTCTCACACTTTGAATGACAATTGCTCAGTCATGCTACACTGTAACCAAACAAAATTTTTATCATTTTTTTCACACAAATAGAGCTTTCTTTTGGTGGTATTTGATCACAACTGGGGTTTTTTTTTTTTTTTTCGTGATATAAGCAAAAAAAAGAGCAAAAATTTTGCAAAAAAAACACTTTTTTTTAGTTTCTATTATAAAATTTTGCAAAAAATTAATTTTTCTTCATACATTTGGGCCAAAATTTATACTGCTACATATCTCTGGTAAACTTAACCCAAATTAGTGTATATTATTTAGTCTGTGTGAAAGTTATTGAGTCTAGAAGCTATGGTACCAATTACTGAAAATTGATCACACCAGATGTACTGATGGCCTATCTCCTTTCTTGAGGCCCTGAAATGTCAGGACAGTACAAATACCCCCCCAAATGACCCCTTTTTGTAAAGTAGACAGTCCAAGGTATTTAGTAAGAGGCATGGTGAGTTTTTTGAAGTTATAATTTTTTCCCACAATTCTTGGGAAAATGATTTTTTTTTCCCAAAACGTTGTCAATTTATAAGCTATTTCTAACACATAGCATGTACAAAGCAAAAATGACACCCCAAAATTCATTCTGCTACTCCTTCTGAGTATGGTGATACCACATGTGTGAGACTTTTACACAGCCTGGCCACAAAAAGAGACTCCACGTCCATGTAGCACCATAAGGCGATTTAGGAGCATAAATACACATAAAACTTTCTTACTACCTATCACACTTTTTAAGGCCCTAGAGCACCAATACAATGGAAAAGTCCACAAAATGACCCCATTTTGGAAAGCAAACACTCCAACGTATATTCTATGAGGCATTATGGGTCCTTTGAACATGTCATTTTTTTCCACAAGTTTTTGGAAAATGTGGGAAAAAAATAAAAACTTTTTTTTTTTTTACACAAAGTTGTCAATTTATAGGATATTCCTAACACATAGCATGTACATAGCAAAAATGACACCCCAAAATACATTCTGCCACTCCTCCTGAGTATGGCAATACCACATGTGTGAGACTTTTTCACAGCCTAGCCATATAGAGGGGCCCAACATCCAAGGAGCATCATCATGCATCCTAGCCACTTGCCTAGGCCTATTTTTGACATTTGGTGTTTACAAGCTAAAATCAGTTGTTTTTGCTAGAAAACTACTTAGAACCCCAAAACATTATATATTTTTTTTAGCAGAGACCCTAGAGAATAAAATGGAGATTATTGCAATATTTTTTATCACAACGTATTTGCGCAGCGGTCTTCCAAACGCAATTTTTTGGGAAAAAATTCACTTTTTTGAATTAAAAAATAAGAAACCAGTAAAGTTAGCCCAATTTTTTTCCATAATGTGAAAGATAATGTTACGCCGAGTAAATAGATACCCAACATGTCATGCTTCAAAATTGCGCACGCTCACAGAATGGTGACAAACTTTGGTACTTAAAAATCTCCATAGGCGACATTTTAAAAATTTCTACAGGTTGCTATCTTAGAGTTACAGAGGAGGTCTAGGGCTCAAATTATTGCTCTTGCTCTAACGATCGTGACGATACCTCACATGTGTAGTTTGAACACTGTTTACATATGTGGGTGGGGTTTCTGTATGCATTCGCTTCTGCGCGCGAGCTCACGGGGACAGGGCGCTTTAATTTTTTTTTTTTTTTTTATAATTTATTTTATTTATTATTTTTTATTTTTACACTGTTTTTAAAAAAAAAAAATTGATCATTTTTATTTCTATTACAAGAAATGTAAACATTACTTGTAATAGAAAAAGGCACGGCAGGACCTCTTTTTTGTGAGATCTGGGGTCAAAAAGTCCTCAGATCTCACAAGTACACTAAAAGATAGAAAAAAAAAAAAATAAAAAAAATAAAATAAAATGAAAAAAAAAAAGGGACCTTTAAACTGGTTGCTAGGCAACGACGTTTGCCGTAGCTCCGGTCCTCCAAGACCATAGAGTCGAGTGAGGGCAAGCTTGCCCTCACTTGACATCCTGTCTGTGAGGATCCGGGACCTGCGGGTCCAGTAAGCGGGGAAAAGGACCAGAATGCGGCGGGAGGGGGGGGGGGGCACCTCTTTCGCCACCCCGGAAGGGTGATCCCACGGCGAATCCGCCGCTGGGACCACCCTTATCGGAAAGCCAACCGTCCACCGTTTAAAAAAATACCAGGGTTATGGCAGCTATCTGCTGCCATAACACCGGTATTTAGGTTTAAACGGAGGACGTATATAAACCTTTTTGGACTTAGACATGGTGGCTGTATGAAGGGTGACAGGTACTCGGGTACTTTGTTGGGCAGGTGACAGGTACTCTGGTACTGATGAGCAAGTAGCAGGTACTCGAGTACTCCGATAGGCAGGTGACAGGTACTCGGGTACTCTTATGGGCAGGTGACAGGCAGGTGATAGGTACTGATGAGTAGTACTGATACTGATAGGTGATACTGATACTGTACTGATGGGTACGGATGATCAGTACTGATACTGATAGGTGATAGGTACTGATGGGTACTGATGAGTACTGATGAGTAGTGATGGGTACTGATGAGCAGGTGGCAAGTACTCGGGTACTTCAGGTGTCAGGTACTCTGATGAGCAGGTAGAAGGTACTCGGGTACTCTGATGGGTAGGTGACAGGTACTCGGGTACTCTGATGGGTAGGTGACAGGTACTCGGGTACTCCGATGACGGGTACTCGGGTACTCCGGTGATGGGTATTCAAAGTACCAGAGTACCTGTCATCAGAGTACCCGAGTACCTGTCATCAGAGTACCCAAGTACCCGTCAGAGTACCCGAGTACCCGTCATCAGAGTACCCGAGTACCTGTCATCAGAGTACCCGAGTACCTGTCATCAGAGTACCCGAGTACCCGTCAGAGTACCCGAGTACCCATCATCAGAGTACCCGAGTACCTGTCATCAGAGTACCCGAGTACCTGTCATCAGAGTACCCGAGTACCTATCATCAGAGTACCCGAGTACCTATCATCAGAGTACCCGAGTACCTGCCATCAGAGTACCCGAGTACCTGTCATCAGAGTACCCGAGTACCTGTCACCAGCCCATCAGAGTACCTGTCATCAGCCCATCAGAGTACCCGAGTACCTGTCATCAGAGTACCTGATGGGCTGGTGACAGGTACTCGGGTACTTTGATGGGCTAGTGACAGGTGCTTTTTATTGGGGGGGGGGCAATCAGTGTAGTTGGGTGCACTGTACTTGGTAACTAGCTGTTACCACAATCTCCTCCTCACACAGGATCAGTGTGTGAGGAGGAGAACACGGTGACAGCTAGTTACCGTGTTCTCTGATGACATTTGTGACCGGCTGTGATTGGACACAGCCGGTCACGTGGTAAAGAGCCAATTTCATTGGCTCTTTACCTAGATCGGGGATGGGCTCTGTCCGAGGGACGAGCCTCGTCCCCGATCGCCGCGCTGCGCGCCCCCGGGGGGCGCGCATTAAGGAAGGAACGAGCGGCTCGCGCTGGAGCCGCTCATGTGATCGGCTGTGATTGACACAGCCGATCACGTGGTAAACAGCCAATTTCATTGGCTGTTTACCTTGATCGGGGTTGGGCTCAGTCCGAGGGACGAGCCTCACCCCCGATCGCCGCGCTGCGCGCCCCCGGGGGCGCGCAGTAGCGGGGGGATCCGGGCGCCGTCATATGACGTCCGCCCGGATCGAGAAAGGATTTGTGCCAACATCATTTGACATGGCGTGGTAAGGAAGGGGTTAAACAAAATGTATCAGTTGCCCAGATTTTTTAAACCTTATGTGCAAACTACAGAATTATTTTGGTATTCATAAATTGCTGCAGTGTGCTCTGTGTGCCCCATAGTTAATTTTTTTAAAGTTTTGATATGGCCAAATCTAAGGTATTGTGCATATATTTATTCTTAAGTTTTTTCATCTGGAACACTGTCTTAGTCTGCACCCTTTTTGTCCTATGCCTTGCGCTTTTTGCACTCTTTGTATAACAATTCTGGTTAGGTCCCTTATATATATGTGTTTTCTGTAATATTTTTTTTCCCCAATAATATACCCCTTGTCTGTTCAACATTAACAAGTTGTACCCTAATTTAGTTTCCAGTTTTATACCCTCTCACGGAATCCCCCCTCTTTTTTTGCATTTTAGGTTTCTTATCCCTTTGAGTCTTTTGCTGTGCCTTGGCCCCAGGGCCTGCCCTCCTTTCAGCTCCTGGACAGAAGCTACCCTTCTGATTTCTTCCATTTTACCATTGAATCGTGTAATTTTACTATAAATATATATATATATATATATATATATATATATATATATATACACAGTGGGTACGGAAAGTATTCAAACCCCCTTAAAATTTTCACTCTTTGTTATATTGCAGCCATTTGCTAAAATCATTTAAGTTCATTCTTCTTCCTCATGAATGAACACATAGCACCCCATACTGACAGAAAAACACAGAATTGTTGACATTGTTGCAGATTTATTAAAAAAGAAAAACTGAAATATCACATGGTCCTAAGTATTCAGACCCTTTGCTGTGACACTCATATATTTAACTCAGGTGCTTTCCATTTCTTCTGATCATCCTTGAGATGGTTCTACACCTTCATTTGAGTCCAGCTGTGTTTGATTATACTGATTGGACTTGATTAGGAAAGCCACACACCTGTCTATACAAGACCTTCCAGATCACAATGCATGTCAGAGCAAATGAGAATCATGAGGTCAAAGGAACTGCCTGAAGAGCTCAGAGACAGAATTGTGGCAAGGCACAGATCTGGCCAACGTTACAAAAAGATTTCTGCTGCACTTAAGGTTCCTAAGAGCACAGTGGCCTCCATAATGCTCAAATGGAAGACGTTTGGGACGACCAGAACCCTTCCTAGAGCTGGCCGTCCGGCCAAACTGAGCTATCGGGGGAGAAGAGCCTTGGTGAGAGAGGTAAAGAAGAACCCAAAGATCACTGTGGCTGAGCTGCAGAGATGCAGTCAGGAGATGGGAGAAAGTTGTAGAAAGTCAACCATCACTGCAGCCCTCCACCAGTCGGGGCTTTATGGCAGAGTGGCCCGACGGAAGCCTCTCCTCAGTGTAAGACACATGAAAGCCTGCATGGAGTTTGCTAAAAAACACCTGAAGGACTCCAAGATGGTGAGAAATAAGATTCTCTGGTCTGATGAGACCAAAATAGAACTTTTTGGCCTTAATTCTAAGCGGTATGTGTGGAGAAAACCAGGCACCGCTCATCACCTGTCCAATACAGTCCCAACAGTGAAGCATGGTGGTGGCAGCATCATGCTGTGGGGGTGTTTTTCAGCTGCAGGGACAGGACGACTGGTTGCAATCGAGGGAAAGATGAATGCAGCCAAGTACAGGGATATCCTGGACAAAAACCTTCTCCAGAGTGCTCTGGACCTCAGACTGGGCCGAAGGTTTACCTTCCAACAAGATAATGACCCTAAGCACACAGCTAAAATAACGAAGGTGTGGCTTCACAACAACTCCGTGACTGTTCTTGAATGGCCCAGCCAGAGCCCTGACTTAAACCCAATTGAGCATCTCTGGAGAGACCTAAAAATGGCTGTCCACCAACGTTTACCATCCAACCTGATAGAACTGGAGAGGATCTGCAAGGAGGAATGGCAGAGGATCCCCAAATCCAGGTGTGAAAGACTTGTTGCATCTTTCCCAAAAAGACTCCTGGCTGTATGAGATCAAAAGGGGGCTTCTACTAAATACTGAGCAAAGGGTCTGAATACTTAGGACCATGTGATATTTCAGTTTTTCTTTTTTAATAAATCTGCAACAATGTCAACAATTCTGTGTTTTTCTGTCAGTATGGGGTGCTATGTGTACATTCATGAGGAAGAAGAATGAACTTAAATGATATTAGCAAATGGCTGCAATATAACAAAGAGTGAAAAATTTAAGGGGGTCTGAATACTTTCCGTACCCACTGTATATATATATATATATATATATATATATATATATATATATATATATATATACTGCTCAAAGAAAAAAAAGGAACACTTTTTAATCAGAGTATAGCATCAAGTCATTTGAAATCATGGATTATTTATCTGGTCAGGTAAGTAGCGGGTGGGTTGTTAATCAGTTAATCAGTTTCAGCTGCTTTGGTATTAATGACCTCCAAAACAGAATAGTTTTACAGGTAGAGGCCACTGAATTTTTTTCCCCTGCTCATCTTTTCTGACTATTTTTCACTAGTTTTGCATTTGGCTAGAGTCAGTGTCACTACTTGTAGCATGAGGCGATACCTGGACCCTATGGAGGTTACATGGGCAGTCCAACTCCTCCAGGATTGCATATCGTTATGTGCCATTGCCAGAAGGTTTGCTGTGTCTCCCAGCACAGACTCAAGAGCATGGGGAGATTCCAAGAGACAGGCAGTTACTGTAGGAGAGCTGATCAGGGCCGTAGAAGCCACTGGTGCCCTGTGCTTTTCACAGATGGGAGCAGGTTCACCCTAAACACATGTGACAGACGTGAAAGGGTCTGGAGAAGCCATGGAGAATGTTATGCTGCCTGTACCATTGTTCAGCATGACCAGTTTGGTGGTGGGTCAGTGATGATCTGGGGAGGCATATCCATAGAGGGATGCAAAGACCTCTACAGGCTAGACAATGACAACCTGACTGCCATTAGGTATTGGGATGAAATCTTTTTACCCATTTTCAGACACACTCTGGTGCAGTGGGTCTTGGGTTCCTCCTGGGTCATGACATTGCCCGGCCTCATGTGGCAAGAGTATGCAGCCAGTTTCTGAAGGATGAAGGAATTGATACCATTGAATGACCCCCACGCTCACCTGACCTAAATCTAATAGAAAACCTCTGGGACATTATGTTTTAGTCCATCTGACACCACCAGGTTGCACCTCAGTCTGTTCAGGAGCTCAGTGATGCCCTAGTCCAAATTTAGGAGGAAATACCTCAGGACACCATTCGTCGTCTCATTAGGATAGCATGCATACAAGCACATGGGGGCTATACAAACTACTGAGTACCTGTAAGATCCTGGTACCTGCGGTACCCTTCCAGCCTATTATTTGTACATTACGTTCCACCATATAGATAGGTGGAACGCATCTAGTACCTGTCCCTTTAAATTCCATGACCTCATCAGTGAGTGCCGCTCTGAGCGGCTATTTCAACCGCCGGCATTCACTCACATGTGTTCGTGCAAACCGCTTGCTACAGCATTACCTAACGCTGCCGAATCCTCCAGCTATTCCCTAATACCTGGATTGACCGAAGACTTGCTACAACATCTTGTATCTCGCTACAAGATCATTACCTCACCGCCGGAACCCTCTCCTTACAAACCTACCAGTGATAAGTACCCCACAGGGGAATACTTTCCTAATCTACTTTCACTACTACTCTGCTTACTAAAGACTATTGCTACTCTAAGAACTATACTGTTACATCTAACATCTGCACCGCTACTTAGATTGCAAGCTCTTGAGCCTATTACCATCTTGTCACTGCACTAGCCTAGCATCTCCTGTACACTTCATCTGCTCTTCACTACCACCTGTTACCTGTACATGATTGCTATCCTAAGTGCTTACTATCACCATCTGTTACCTCTTACCATTGCTATCACTATCCACGCCTGTCCCCTCAGTATCACCTCTATACTTTCACATATAAACATATCACTCCAGGAACATCTTTAATGAGTGTCTGTGTTTGTGTATGTGCTTGCTGAGACAGGCTGATGCACAATGATGAGTCTTGAGAGTTGGATATGGTAGTTCAACACATGACTACTGAGTGTAACTTCCGCAGCTGCAAATCCACACCTCACAAATAAATGCCGGAGCGTTACAGATTGCACGAACCCGAAAAATGGATTCAGCGGAAATAGCTACACATGTGATACAACTATCACAAAAGGTAGATTCATTAATTCTTTCCCTTACAGAAGTGAAAAATGAAAACCAGACCTTGAGACAGCAGATAGCCCGTGTTTCACAGCTCACTGCTGCCCAACCCCGTGAGCCCAAAATAAACCCTCCACAAGTGTTTACGGGTGATCGGAAAAAATTCAGTGAATTTAAAAACGCATGTCAATTGCTTTTTAATCTAAAACCTCGTACTTACACTACAGACCAATTAAAAGTCTGCACCACTATATCATATATGTCAGGTGATCCACGGGCTTGGGCAGACTCTCTTATTGAGAAAAATGACCCTCTTCTCAACTCCTATCCTACGTTTTTAGCAGAGCTCTCTAGCCTATATGAAGACTCTAATAGGCAGAGTACTGCTGACAGCCAATTGAGGGCTTTAAAACAAGGAAGGAGACCTGTTGAAGATTTCGTAGCAGAGTTCAAGAGATGGACCCTTGATTCAGGGTGGAATGATGCATCTCTGCGAACCCAGTTCAGGCTTGGGTTATCTGAAGCCATAAAAGACGAGCTCGCCCGAACGGATTTACCTGGCACCTTGGATGCCTTGATACAACTTAGTATCAAAATAGACAGACAATTGCGAGAGAGGAAGGCTGAGAAAATGGGAATCCCATTACCCAACCCTTCTCGGGAGTCGTTCTTTGATCCTACTCCTATGGAGGTAGGAACCATCCGCCCACCAATATCGTCTACTGAAAAGGCCAGGAGAAGAACAGAAAATCTCTGTATGTACTGCGCCTCCGCCGAACATTTGATAAGCGTTTGTCCCCTTGTCCACAAGAAAAAGGGTGAGTGTTCACAGGTCTTGCTGGGGGGACTAACGACTTCTTTTACTAATCCCTATCTCTTTATTCGTTTGATCCTACAGTGGGACCAAATTAGGATCACCACCAAGGCCATGATCGACACAGGATCTTGTGGGAACTACATTGACACTAGTTTTGTTGCTTTAAATAAAATACCTATTATTTCAAAACCCAAACCTGTCTCTGTTAGTTTGATTAACGGTATTCCGTTATCTTCTGGTCCAATTACCACTCAGACACAAGCACTCCTTGCTACTGCTAACGAGTCTCATGTTGAGACCACCACGTTTGATGTGTTACCCTCACCACATTTTCCCATTATTTTGGGACTTCCCTGGTTACATATACATCAACCAACTATTGATTGGAAGACACGGTCCCTAACCTTCCCTTCTCACTATTGCGAGACCACGTGTAACCTCCAATCTCAAAAGAAAATCCTGTCCATGGTGTCAGAGGAAATTACACCACCACCATGCTATCAGGATTTATCAGAAGTCTTCCTTGAGAAAAATGCTCAAGTGTTGCCTCCCCATAGGGACTACGATTGTTCTATTGACCTACTCCCTAATAGTAAGCTACCTTTCGGTCATGTTTATCCTCTTTCTCAGGATGAACTTTCTCATCTCAAGGAATACTTGGATGAGAACTTAGCGAAAGGGTTCATTAGACCCTCTACTTCCTCTACAGCTGCAGGACTTTTCTTTGTCCGCAATAAGGATTTAAGCCTTCGGCCTATTATTGACTATAGGCAATTAAATATTATTACGATAAAGGATCGCTATCCCTTACCTCTCATCCCGGAACTGATTGAACAAGTGCGTGGAGCCACTTACTTCTCAAAGTTAGACCTTAAAGGGGCTTACAATCTCATCCGCATCCGTAGTGGGGATCAGTGGAAGACGGCATTCAGAACTAGATACGGACTATTCGAATATCTAGTGATGCCATTTGGGTTGTGTAATGCTCCCGCAGCATTTCAGCGGTTCATAAACGACATCTTCCGAGATCTACTCGATGTCTGTGTCGTAGTATATCTGGACGATATACTCATTTACTCTCAATCCTTGTCTGAACATAAAAGACATGTAAGACTTGTGTTGTCCAGATTGCTCGCACACAACTTGTACGTAAAACTGAAGAAATGCCTATTCCATAAGGAAGAGGTGTTATTCTTAGGATACATCATATCCAAGAACAGCATCAAGATGGATATGAGCAAGATATCCTGTATTCTGGATTGGCCTGTACCAACAACTCGTAAGGCCTTTACAAAAGATAGTGCCAGTGAAAAAAGCATTTATGCTGAAACGCGTCAAGGCCACGCTGCTGACAGCCTACCTTTGCATCTGTATACGCTCTTTACCACGAGATGTTTGTAAGTGCAATTTGGTGTATTTTTATTTAATTAAAATTTTAGCAGTGTTACACTATTTTGTGCTCCCTTGTTTTTTGGTTCCTTTCTGGCCATCTGACGGAGTGAGAGCCTCTCTGGTGTGACGGTTCATATCTGCTATTACCTCTTCACCTCAACATCAGTGACCTCAGTCATCCCTTTCGGATTATCCATCCATTGTACAACAAGCTGATTTGACTCATATGCTATATGGCATTTTGAGTCCTATCGTTCTGGTGAGCACATTATATCTCTATATCTTGTTGGTGTTGGGATCCAGTGAGCACTTCAATTATCACCGTTGTGGACTGTTTTTTTCACTTCACATATGGGACTGTTGATTTGATGTTCACTTTTATTCATTTTGCTATTTATTTGTATTTACCTTTCTTGGTTTATATATATACACGTTTATATTGCTAGTATTTATTAGCGCTGCACTTTTTTCCACATTTTGCTATTCACAATTTTCTTGTCAGTTGTTTGGTGTAGCAGCTTTTTTATGGTTAGCGCAATATTTTTTGCTATTCACTCACATGTGTTCGTGCAAACCGCTTGCTACAGCATTACCTAACGCTGCAGAATTCTCCAGCTATTCCCTAATACCTGGATTGACCGAAGACTTGCTACAACATCTAGTATCTCGCTACAAGATCATTACCTCACCGCCGGAACCCTCTCCTTACAAACCTACCAGTGATAAGTACCCCACAGGGGAATACCTTCCTAATCTACTTTCACTACTACTCTGCTTACTAAAGACTATTGCTACTCTAAGAACTATACTGTTACATCTAACATCTGCACCGCTACTTAGATTGCAAGCTCTTGAGCCTATTACCATCTTGTCACTGCACTAGCCTAGCATCTCCTGTACACTTCATCTGCTCTTCACTACCACCTGTTACCTGTACATGATTGCTATCCTAAGTGCTTACTATCACCATCTGTTACCTCTTACCATTGCTATCACTATCCACGCCTGTCCCCTCAGTATCACCTCTATACTTTCACATATAAACATATCACTCCAGGAACATCTTTAATGAGTGTCTGTGTATTTGCTTGCTGAGACAGGCTGATGCACAATGATGAGTCTTGAGAGTTGGATATGGTAGTTCAACACATCTCTACATGACTACTGAGTGTAACTTCTGCAGCTGCAAATCCACACCACACAAATAAACGCCGCAGCGTTACAGTACCATTCTGAGTTGCTGCAATGAAATGTCAGCAAAATGGACTAGCCTGCTGCATCATTTTTTCACTTTGATTTTCAGGGTGTTTTTGAATTCACCCCTCTGTAGGTTGATCATTTTCATTTCCATTAAACAATATGGCATCCCTTTATTCCTAACACATTATCCAGTCCATATCAGTATAGACATCCAGGATCCCCATTAAGATCTTATGTGTTTCAAAGTGTTCCTTTAATTTTTTTGAGCAGTATATATATATATATATATATATATATATATATATATATATATGTTTAAAACAAGGTTTTTCCACAGATACAAAAAGTGCTATGACTGATTCCAGATGAAGTGGAGGCTGTTCCATGAAACGCGTAGAGACTCCAGTTCAAAGGTGCTTTTTTAACCAATATGTATTGTAGTGTCGATTGTGTTTGATTTTAAATTGTATATTGAATAAAATGTATATTTTCTTACTACCTGGTTAATTACGTTATTTTGGTGCAACTCTTCAAAGTCTCAGTGGAAAAATAGTTTTCTTCTTTGAATAACATTTAAAAGTTGCCTAAGTTTTCTCCTTGTCTTTTTAGACACTAGCAACTCCCTTGGTATATAGGTCTATGGGACCCTCCAGATTGTTTAGAAAAGCAAGAGTGGAGAAGACATGGCACCTAGTCATCTCTTCCAGTACTCTCCACTGACATCATTACATTTTGGAGAAGTGGGAGAACAGTAGCTGAACAAGGCAAGTAAGGGTTGCCTCAAGAAATATCAAAACGCTTGGTCATGCTGGCTGGACAATCCTTTTATAACCACATCAGCTGATGCCTAAAAGTATTGATCTACTCCCCTAAAGTTGGTCTTCTGGAAATCCTCCCATGGGCACGGTACCCTTAATAATATTCTTTACAACTTGTGCTTGAGCCAAGCACTGTACGATTGTATGATTTTATTGTACAACTTCTATGATTTGAGCTTTGTTTTTTTACATATGTACTCTCCCCCAATGCGTGGGTTGTAAGCGTTTTGTATCTCTGTATTGTACTTTTTTGGACATTTTCTGCACTTTCATAAAAAATTAGATAAAAGAGATATTTAAAAAAAAAAATGGACAAGTAATATAGATGTGCAGGCAATAGTCGTGAAAACGGTTTCTATTGACAGAAGAGGCTCTCTGTGTCTAAAAAAATATACAAAATTAATTTGGATACAGTGTTGCATGATGAAGTAATTGTCATTAACATGTGGAGCACCTCTCCACAGAGACCTTCAACTTTTAGACACTGGCAAAAAAACTGAGGTACTTCCTGTGTGGGAGGGGTTACATAGGGGGTCATCAATTCTGATTGGTTGCCAGTGTCCTTCACCTATAGGTGGCCTATATAACCCATATGTTATGATTATGGCTCTGTGTCCTGTGATGTACGAAAATAAAACTATAATCAGCAGCCAGGGTTAAATGGAAAATGATATAACATTAAACTAATCAAATTCATTTTTAAAAGTGGCATTTTAAATAAGTAACAGAACAATATTAACATATAGAGGGTATATTATTTAAAGGGCATTTTCCTGTGTACAATAAGTATACTTTGTATATGTTATTATTTCATAAAGCTGACACAGTTAAATATTGAATGTATAGATAATGTTACGGTGACAGATATTTCTTGTCACTGCAGTTTTACTATTACAGTGGAATGGATAAGATATGAGTTGCAAATGCTGTTTCTGCACTTTCCCAGTAACCTCTCTGCCTTTGCTTACCCATCAGCTTTTTTTTTTTTTTGTTTCAAAGGCATGGTAATGTACTTTAAGCTTATTTCTAATCTCCTTGTCAGCATTTCTACCTATAAAATAAGACAATTTGATTTAAAAAATGAACTCATTAGAATCCAAATTGATATGTTTTGCCTAAACACAGCTTATAAAGCTAAAAGTCTCGATCTAGGTAACTCTCAGAGCTAACATTCCTATACAGGTAGGATATTTTACAACTTTTTTCTTAGCTTTTGTCTTGCATTTGATGTGATTTAAATATATACACCTAATTTGCAGATACAAAGGAAACATGCACCAGGGTGGCTTTGTCAGTTGTACAAACAGCAATATTAGTAACCTTCTTGTTATGCATAAGTGTCCATGTGCTGCAAAACCATCAAGCACTTTCCTTTATGATAATTTGGGATTCCTCTGGGATTTTCTGTTCTTTTCATAGAGTGATGTTATTTATGAAATATTGTTTTACATAAAATCATTTGATGTTGCTACCTGTCAGACAATTCTCAGACATGTTCTAGATTAGCAGCACATTTATAAAGCAATGAATGTGACATTTAATAAACATTCACCAGTGTAATTTAAAACACGTGCCTCAGAAATATACACCTACACCTGCTGATTGTGTAATTTATAGGAAATCAGCAGCACTATCCCTGAGTGGTGATTTATTTCTGACAATACAAGGGTTATCCAACCAATCGTGATCATTCATAGGAAACAAACAGTCAATCCTGACAATATGAAGGCATCAAATGATCATCTGTTAAAAATATGTGAAGTCGTTTGTGGGGAATGGCAGTAACAGTGGCAATAACTGGAGCCCAGGCTGTCACTCCCTTTTTGTTACTCCAGGCCTCTAGGAAGCAGCATGTAGGTACCTTCTCCTCAATCTAACCACATAAATTCTTAGTGGCCAGAGGGAGGAGCTGGGGGATGAGAACACAGCCTATACCTCCTTCTTGGTTTCTCTAACACTGGTTTGCCATTTCAGAATCTGGTTTACCAGGAAAGTGGCAGTACTGTAGTGACAAATGGCATTGAAGCTTCCTGTGGCCTCAAGAAACAACAAATAAACTGAATCTTTACATAAAAGTGAAGACTTTCAATCTATACCACATGTGCCAAACACAAGGCCCGCAGACCGAATCTGGCCCTCCAGGCTATTTCATGTGGCCCTCGCACCTCTCCTGCAGCTGCAGCACCCCTCATCTCTGTCCCCTTGTCTCAGCAGTCGACAGCAGAGAGGAGGACAGAGCTTCTGCACCAGATCCTGTGCCTCTCTGTGCAGCTGTAGAACCCTCTCACCTCTGCCTGCCCTGGTCTCAGCATTCAGTAGACTCCATCCCTCCTCTATTTCTCCTCCAGACCCTGTACTTTCTGCTTTCCAGCTCTGCCCCCAGCTTTTTCTTGGTGGTAGCACAAATTGAGGGGGTGCACAGTGCTGTAAGGGAGGGTGGGGGACTCTTCTTCTAAGGGTGGGAGGGCTCTTGACATCTGATGTAAGGGGAGTGCTTTGGACATCTGCTTATAATTATTATGAAAATAATACACTTCTATGCCAGGTGAAAAGGGAGCACAGACAGACCACCATGGCAGAACCATGTTCTGTCTGAGAAGTCTCCAGTAAAGTTCCTTGTGGATGATACCAGTGATGTGCGACCCTCCTTATCAGACTTACATCATCTACTACAGGAGTGAGACTGGGGTCTGTGCCAATCTGCACCTGCCCTTCACAGCTTAAGTCTTAAGTTATCACTAAAACCAGTAATAATCAAATGAAGAGGCAATTACTTAATATGATCAAGAGTAGATACAGTTATATGGTCTTGCAGATACAACCGGCCCTTTAAGGGTACCCATAATGCTGATATGGCCCGCAGTGAAATTGAGTTTGACTCCCCTGATCTATACGTATAAGTGTTATAGACAGATGCAAAACTGTTTATACAGTACATGACATGTTTTAAACATGCTAGCGCAGTGTATAACATGCTACAAGATTTTTCAATTACGTTGTGTTGGTTGCTTAAATTGTTTCTTGCAATAAATGTAGTAATTCATTAATATAAAAAATTACGGGGAGATAGTTACAATTTGCTCTCTTTATTCTGTAAAGGGTGCTCCCTTAAAAATACTTTTTATAGTATTCTTTACTTCTAAGATTATAATTGCTTTTGCTATTGCACAACTGACAATTTTGACAGATGTGTTAAAGGAAGCTGAATGATGCGATATTTTATTTAGGTGACAGCAGACAGAACAACAGTCATCTTGCATAGTTCATAAGACCACATTCTTTACAATTGAAAGAAATCCCTTTTAAATGTATATAGCATACTCACATTTGACCACACCTAACAAATGCTGTGGCAGTATGGATAGCCTGTTGGTTTTGTTTTCCCCAAGTCATTCAAATTCCCCTTTGATGTGTAGTTCTTGGCTGTGTTCATATATATATATATATATATATATATATATATAATTATGAGGATCACATTTGCTGTTACCATAGTTTCAAGGTGAATCCTGTGGCTTTGAGATTTTCAGTCCTGGCAAATTTTTGCGCAGCTTTGGCAGACAGAATATTTTTAAAGCCAAAATTCTCTTCATGGCCTTTGAGCTACAACCAACAGGCTATGAAGGACCAATTTTGGACAAGCTAGCCCCCCTAGCTAAAAAACGGGAGTAACATCCGGATCTTGGATTCTCCCTTTCATGTGAAATCTTTGGAATAGTTATATTTTTCTCTGAAAGGGTCCCTGTGCGTGTTTGGTGCAACTGCGGTGCGAATTTAGCCATACAAACTGTATGGCTAAACTCGCACCGCACAGTGCGCTCCGACTTTACATGCGAACCCCGCACACGCACAAGTGTGAACCGGGACTCAAGGATTGTATTTTAAGGTTTTCATTGCTTTTGTTTTGATTTAGTTTTTTTTGTTATTATATTATGTTGATAGGGCTATTTTAAGCGTTGGGTGTTCATAATGCAGAATTTACTTGTTAATCAATCCTTTTGTTCTTGGAACTGTCTTTTAATCGCAGCACTCCATTACATCACTCACATTCAATGTATCCCCTATCCCTATAGATAAAATAACAAATAGGCATTCACCGGTTAGGCCTAATATCCCTGATTAGAACTGTGCCACTGCTGGCCAATTCTACACTGCTATATTTTTTGAAGTTTTACAATTCTTGTTACAAAGCCCCAGCCTGTTCTCTTCATCTCTAGAAAATTTGGGCCTAGCCTTGCTACTTAAAATGTTCTTACTGCTGGCCAATTTTACACTACTGTACCATCTGCAGTCTCACTGCACTGCCTGTAGCTTTTTCTCTAGTATATTATGGCCAGTTCTCCATCATTAAAAATGTCCTGTTGATTTCCAGTTTTACACTGCTGTATCCTCTGCAGTACCTTAATTCTTAATGAGAATTCAATACAACTCAGCTATGGGGAGGATAATTTTGCAACACTGAGCCCAGGGACAGCCTCGGGAAACTACCTTCCAACTTCAAGTTTTGTTCCTTAACTCTACATTCAGTGTTAAAGCAAGTATGTTATTTGAAGGATTTATTTATTTGGAAAGTTGCATCCAAAGCCACACTATATCACATCCTCAACGTGTGGTTATTTTGTTTTTCAATTTTGTATTGATACCTGTTCATCATGGCAGTGCCTCACTTTCCATGTTTTTGGACTGTCGTTTTAGCCCTTAAAAATGCCCAGAATTTATAAACAAGATTCTTCTCCCCTCCTCATGCCATAGACTACAATGTAATTTGCCAAATTTCAAACATTATTCACCTAACCCTGGTTTTATCAAGCCAAGGCAGGTTTACACTTCCCAAGTTACAGTGTTGCAGTCTGATAACTGGGGTGAGGAAACTGAGAAAATGCTTTATCCTGCCTGCTGCAGACAGATAACATCATCATAGTCTGTGCAAAGTCAATGACTCAAGGACTGCTTTTTAATGAAACAAAGTACAGCTTTTATGAAATATTACACAGTCCCTTAACATTGTGACAACAAGAATCCATTTATGAAGACTTGTAAAATTACTGAAGGGTACACTTTATCTATGTAATATTCACACTATTATTTTTTATGAATAGCTTGTTGAGATAAATTGTTATATTATTATGACAAACAGATCTTGCTTTTTTTTTAGTATTACGCAAGAAACAAAAGACTGATACGGCTTATCAGGTCCACTTTTCACTAAAATATCATTTTAGGTGGAATGGTATTTAACATAACATTATGTGTCAAAGGCGGTATATTACTTTTAATTACCACATTACAAAAATGACCTAATAAACAAGAACTATATTTAAAATTATTATAGTGTATACCCAAACACAGAATGGTAGGCTATATCTGTTTTCCTAGCCAAATTCAACTTGAATGCATTCTAGGAGTGCATCTGTTTAAATTACCAAGATTATAATCACATTGATGTGTTTTGACAGAGTTCAAGGACTAATACTTAATAGCATGATACAAAACTGAGTATGAACTATTAAATCGGGAGCCATAATCTAATTCCTGGAAACACTTAATTGTTTAATGTGATCATAATACATGGTGCTGGTATACGAGTTAACAATAAAGCAAGATTTCTTACTCTCTAAAAAGTGTCCTTGTATTTGCAGCACATATGTAAGGCATATTATTAGGCAGCCCTCATCACAGAACTGGTTATGACCGTTAAGTAAAATAACTGATGTGGCTGACAGTGATATAAGCTGTTTCTTTCATTGAAGTTACAAGTACTTTTAGAGAATTTAAAGTGTCTTGAGGAGTCTTGTAAGACAGAGGATGCCACCTCTTTTGTATGTATGTGGCACTATACTATGATCTAGGGGATGTACAAACAGAAAATACTTTTTGCCCAAGAGCTTAAATATTTTTTTTTTAATATTAGTTAGTTTCATTGCAGTTTGTTCCCTGTGGCACTAAAATGTAGATGATATTTATGAAAATTCTGCTTCAAATAAATTATAGTGTAAATACACATCAATGTTCCTGATTACCCATATATGTACTGTAAGTAATGTAATGTAAGTAAAGTAAGTAATGTAGACTTGAACTACTTATGTTCTTACTTTGATAATAAATGACTGTTAGAGCTGATCTAAACAATTATTAAACAGGGTTGTAAATGTGACAGTTCAAAGACTGCATCTGCAACTGTAAAGAGTCATTATAATCCATTTCTTAGGTCCTGTGTGAATCTAGAGGTTTGTCTTGGTCATCCTAGTTCTTGATTTTTCAGATGTTTCTATACTGGTAATGATCAAGATGCCTGTCACATTTCTCAGCAAGATGCACCTGGTAATTTTTTTTGTTCAACAATATGTTTTATTGATTTTTAGAATGATAGTCATACACAAGCAGTACATAGTGTAAGAACATGTAAAATATCCTATAAAGACATAGTAATAAGCTCTAAGAACAGTAGAGGGCTCAACCTGGTTTCATCAGGGTTTAAGGGACAGATTATCCTGTATAAAGAACAAGGGTAGTAAAACAGTAACAAGGAGGTCTAGAACTGTAATGTCTAGATGATTGAAACAGGTTTGGATAAGGTTAAAGGTCAACAACCCATATTATGCCTTAATTATGGTTTGTTGGTAGGAACATAGTCCCATTATTTCCATGCCTTATCAAATTTTTCGAAAGCGTTAGTCCTAACAGTAAATGTTTTTTCATAGGCATAATGAAGACTGACCAGAGCTTTAAGTTCTGACACATTAGGTGCTAAGTCTTCATGCCACATTTTGGTGATTAGGGATTTGGCTGCCAATAATACCTGAAGTACCACATTACGTTATTGAGTGGGGGATTTGTTGATGCCTAGGTTTAGTATTAAAGCGGAGTTCCGGGCACAAAAAAAAAATATCGATTTTGTGCCCGGAACTCCGCTTTAATACTAAACCTAAATACTAAACCTACTAAACTAAACCTGTTTGTCCGCTTCTACACCTTCACCTGAAAAGGAATTGGATAGTTAGGTTTTTTTTTTTATTTACTCACCTTGTAATTGAAGATCGAAGATACTCACCTAGTCTTCACTTCCTCCCTCTGTGCCCCGGCTCCGTCGTCACTTCCGGGCTTGCACTGATTCCTGGGAGCTGAAGGTCATCGCTCCTAGGAATCAATGCGACGGCACCGGCCCCGCTCGTCACTTCCAGGCGACGCCGCAATCCCCTGCTAAACAGCTACTGGGCATGCCCAGAAGCTGTGGAGGAATGCAGCGCCGCACCGGAAGTGACGAGAGGGGCCGGTGCAGGTGCATTCTGGGAGAAGAAGACGCGGAAGAAGACGCCGAAGAGGACCGCGCCGGCTTCAGCTGCCCACAAGAGAGATGAAAACGCTGTGGAAGAAATTTTATAAGTGAGTATTTCTTCTAAAAGGTAAGTGCGAACCGGGACAGATCAGAGGCTAGCCATTGTGGAATGTACTAGCCCTGACTGTCCCGGGGGTATGTTTGTTGAAAAATGATTTCTGTGCCCGGAACTCCGCTTTAAGGCTGGGTCAGGTGATGTCAGAATCCCAGTCATTTTTGAGATTAATTGAAATGTTTCTTGCAAAAAGCTAGATAGATTCTTGAATGACCATAGTATGTGAAGTATTGTACTTGTCCACATCCTCTCCAGCATGAAGAGGAATGGGTTGGAAAGAACTTGTTCAGCTGGTATGGGGTAAGATACCATCTGGAGTGAGTTCCCAATGGTTGATGCAGTAGGTTATCGTGAAAGAGTATTGAGATGTATTTAGCTATTGGATATCCAAGAAAGTGGAATGTAGTTATTTTTCCCATTGCACCATTGGGGGGAGTTTTAGAGAAAGTGTCCTTATGTTGTAGGAGGGAATAGAATAGAGAGATGCTCTTGGGATGAAGGTTAGGAGTTACATAAAACTGCCAGGCCTGAGTGTGTATGTGAAGCTTAGGTTTGGGATTGGTATGTAGGAAATGCAAAATATGTGTAAAGACAAAGATATCTTTAGGTGAAATGTTGAATGTTAATTGTAGAGACCAGTTCCGAGCAGGGTTTGAGGGAATTATTTTAAAGAATGTTTTCCACCCAGTGGATGCCTAGTTTGTTCTAATTCTTGGTTTGTAGACATGGGATGAGGATCTCTAGGGTTGTCAGTGGGGTTAAGACATCAGGATTTGGTATGGAATAAATAGGTCCAAGGACTAGTATTCTCCAGGCCTTAATGGATGCTTTAACAGTAAGGGGTAGATTTATCAGGTTTAGAGGGAACAAATGTCAGTCATAAGGAGAGCTCTAAGATTAGTGGTGCCAGCCGACACTGATTCCATATCCACCCAGAGAGTATCTGGGGAGGGGTGTTAGTAAGTAAGTAAGTATAAATGCTTAGTAGTAGTCAGTAATGTTAAAAAAAGCCCACTCAGCCAGCCTTTTTGTGCTTGATAAGGTGCATATAGGAGCACCTTGCTTTTTTTATTTTGTCACACAAATTCTTGAGGAGGGATGCTTATTTTTGATATGAGTTGCTTTTAATTCACTTCAGCCAGTTGGGAGAGAGAGGAAGTAAGTTGGGTACCTAAATAGGAGATACTTTTATCCTCCCATCTATATGGCAGGTGTGCAGTTAGGCCAGTACTAGTTTCTAGTGATTTTAGATACACCTAAATCCAAAATAAGGGATTTAGTATAGTTAACTTTATAGTAAGATATAGATCCGAATTGTGATTGTACTTGGTGGGTACGAGGGAGAGATTCTTTAGGGCGTGCCAGGAGGAGGATGACATCGTCTGCAAAAATGTTGAAGACATGAGATTGATTGTTAAGGTGGAAACCTGTAATGGATGTGTCTGAGCGTATAGTTTCGGCTAGGGGATCAAACATGAGATTAAAAATAGATGGAGATAGGGGACAACCCTGCTGGGTTCCATTAGACAGATAAAAAAAGTCCAGAGAATCCAAACTTAAGCAGTACCATTTTCATGTATAACCAATGAACACAGTCAAACCCCTTCTCTGCATCTATAGATAAGAGGAGAGAAGGTGTTTTACTTGATTCTGCATGGCTGAGTATATTTAAAATGTGTCTGATTGCATCAGAAGCCTGTCTCCCCTTTGTGAAGCCAGTGTGATTGGGCTTGATCAAGGTGGGAAGGATATCCATAAGGCGTTTAGCTCAAAGTTTGGCGTAGACTTTCACATCGGTATTCAGTAATGACATGGACTTAAAACTGGCAGGAGTAGAAGGTTCTTTACCTGGTTTAGGTAAAGTAACAATATTGGCTGACAACATTTCCGTGGGAAAGGATTTTTGTGCAGCTGCTTCTGAAAAATGTTTTGTCATGTAAGGGTATAGGATATCTGCAAAACATTTGTAGGACCATCTGGCCCTGGAGATTTACCTGTAGGTAAGGCTTTAATTGAAATAGCTATTTCTTTATCTGCAAATGAGGCATTTAAGATCTCTAGTTGTGCAGGGGATAAGGATGGAGTTCTATCTGGTTCAGAAAGTGGTTAATATCGGCAACTTTAGGTCTGGGGGGGGGGGGGGGTTCAGAGCCATCTTTTAGGTTGTTAAGGCTTTATAATAATCAGTAAAGGCATCAGCTATTTCTTGAGGGTTATTGAGTTTTTGTTTGGTAAAGGGATGAAAGAGGAGTGGTAGTCCAGATTTGAAGGTCCATGATTTTAATCGGTTGGCCAGTAGTTTGCCTTCTTTGTTATTAATAATATATATATATATATATATATATATATATATATATATATATATATATATATATATATATATATATTATAATAATAAAAATTAATAATGCAATTTGAGATGTCGTAAGTAATAATCGTGTTGGGAGCATAAGAGGGACCACAGCTCATGACGCAAAGAAAGAAGAGTAGTAGATCTAGACATTTGCTTGTTTCGGCAGACTCAAGTGGCATTTGCATTTGCTTGAAAACGTCATCTGTGACGAAACATCGTAAGGACACGGCGTACTGACGTCATCTGATCACGACTTGGGAGTGCGGACGAGCGGAGCAGTCCGGCCGGCGGCCTACATTACTCATGCTCCTTACTTCCTTGTTTATTGTAAGTGTTATTCTTTATATTTTAATAAATTCATTACGGTTTTACACTATGGAAGTCATTTCTTTTATACGGTGGTGATCTTCCTGGCTTTCTTTGGAGTCATTCGGGTTGGACTCTGCAACAGGTCGCTTTGAGGTCTACTATCTCTACAGGCGATTTGATCAATCCCATTGGGTAAGAGGCAAATCTTACTGGTGAAGGCTGGCACCTCATCCTGTTTGACACATATGATTGGTCTTTTTTGCAATTTGGCTTATTTATACTATTTTCTGGTAAGAGGCGAGTTCTACTGGTGGAGGTTTCTACACAGAATATATTTATGACCTTCTTATTCATTTTGGCGTTTTTCTTTCCTTCGTTTGGTAAGAGGCGACATCAGCTGGTGTAGGATTGCACCTCACCTTTACATATATGCACTTGTTTTTACATATTTTTGGTAAGGGGTACCCATAGGTGTCCCACCATAAGAGATTCTTTTCTTTTCCTTTGAGCATTCACATTGGTGGTGTTATTCTACACACTCTTAATTTAGATTTACATCACTCATTTTGGTGTTTAAGTCACATTACCATTTGTGTTGGGTTTTACGCTATTGTGTTTTTTATTTATTTTTGATCCAACGACCGTTGAATCGACACGAGATTATTGGTTCCAGTCTGCTATCAAGGGGACGAGATTCACCATAGAGAACCTGCCCTTATATTTACCATTTCTGGTAAGCGTATGTCCATAGGGAGCCTATCTGAATATTGTGATCCTTTCATACATGGACTTTTATGGACTTTATTTTCCATCATTCAAATTAGCGCGACTTGTTATATAGATTTCATTTAGGGTGTGGTCACACTTGAAGTTGCTGCTGTATTCATTTTCCATTAGCGCGGTTATTATTTTGTATTTATATAATATAAATTATAAACAATCTTATAATATTTCAGGAGAAATAATGTTAATGCTTATATTAAAGTGCATAGAGTTTGTGCAGAAAAACCAAGTGAACAAATGAATGTGATATACAAAAGAACAAAGTTGCTCGTTCAATAAGTTACACACTAAATAGATATATAAAATAATTATATATAACATTGTACATATAGAACGGAAAAAATCAAGTTCATAAGTAGGGATGATCGAACTTTTGAAAAGTTTGGTTCGACCAGAACACCCGAACTTCCCGAAAGTTTGGGTCCGGATTCCAGAACCCCATTAAAAACTGAACATTTTTTTGCAGGCGTTTTTTTGATCATTTTTTGGGCGTCTTTGGAGGCAGGCATAACATCTGAACTTCTGTATTGGGGTATATATACACACACACACATATATGTATATATAAACATACACACATGTAGGTGTGATAGGAGCGGAGCCACATCCCTGCAAATAATTTCATTAGCGCAGGCATAGGGTTCCGCTACTTTCACACCTATATGTGTGTATGTGCATATATACATATATGTGTGTGTGTGTATATATATATACCCCTACACAGAAGTTCAGATGTCATGCCTGCCTCCAAAGACGTTCACAAAAAAGCCCAATAAACGCCTGCAACAAAAACGGCCAGGTATGAAAGTAGCGGAGCCCTATCCCTGCTCTACTGCAATTCTAAGACAAGCAATCTTTTTTCTATGGTGGTCACCCTGACATGGAAGAGTTTGGTCACCCTGCCATAGCAGTCAGAGTCAGTTCACCCTACACTACACTACGGTCACCCTGACTCTTAACACTTTCCCTACAGAAACTAGATTATTGAATCTAACTATAGTGGAAAATAGTACCCTAACTACACTAGATATTCCTTTCCTCACACTAATAATTGCAAAATGACACTTTTGAAGCAGGAGTAACAGAACTGCTTCCACTCTCTTCCACAGCCCCTGTATTACAGTGCTAGAGATTTGGCGGGGCTATGTTATATACTGGGGGGCGTATTCACTACTGATTGGCCTCTGGACCCCCTAGTCACTCCACTCACATTCCTAGCATCCTCTTGCCCCCTCAATTGGCTTTTACTAATGTTTCTGGTCCAATCATGGGCTTTTAATGCCCAGTTCCTGTCCCATTGCATTTTGGTCGGTTCTGGTTTCTCGAATTCCAAACTTTTTCCACAAAAGGTTCGGAATTCGGCCAAATTTCGAACAGTCAATGTTCGGGTCGAACAGATGGTCGTCCCGAACCGTTAGATCATCCCTATTCATAAGTAGTGCATGAGATATGTGAATAATCTCATAAATATTCCATACAGTTCATGTGCAAATGTGACTGCTTGTAAAAAAGTTCAAAAGTATTAAGATAATTGAATGCAGTGCAAGGTGCAGGTGCTCAGTGCCAGGCTCTCCAATCAAATACTGGTGTCACTTTTTACTTTCCACCGTGGCTAATAGTAAAATTGCTCACTCACCAGACCAAGTGAGTCTTATATGCCTTATGGCATTAATACCACATAAGCTTAAATGGCCCCCAGAGCCGGGATGGGTTCCCTCCGAGTGGGTGCCTCCTCTTTATTCCAATGGTGTCACTCCTCCGCTGCCCTTCTCCGGCCTGATATGTTTAAAAGGGAAAGCTCCAGATAGTGTAGTAATGTTTAAAAGGTATTTTATTGCACATAGATCCAAAAAAAAAAACAGTTCATACGATCCAATTGCAGGAACAAAACAAATAAAACGTCGTCACATAAAGAGCTGTGGTCTGAAGACGTCAGCCAATGACGGAACGCGTTAGGTGGGAACGCACGTCGTGACGTCACATGAGCTGGGTGGAACGCAAATGGGTAGTTCTCCACTCCACAGCCAATTATTGAAAAAATTATTGAAAAAAAAATGAGATTTCTTTGGATTTAGTGTCTGGGGGGTCTAAAAAGTGTACCTGTGAAGTTTCAGCTCTGTAGCATGTCCAGAACCAGAAAAAAAAATGATAATTTTTCTTAGAATTTCAGTAGCGCAGGGATGGTGTTACCCTCCTTTCACACCTGGGCATTTTTGTTTCAGGCGTTTTTCAGGCGTTTTTTTTAACTTCTGTATAGGGGTATATATATATATATATATATATATATATATATGTGTGTGTGTAATATATATATATATATATATATATATATATATATATATATATGTGTGTGTGTGTGTGTATACATATACACATATATATATATATATGAGGAGGGGGGTAAGGGGAATGGCGCTGTCTGGTAATAAATTAGTGTGGCAATAAATATATTAAAAGATATTATGTAAATATATAAGAGAGAGGATGGATAAAAAGGATATATATATAAAAATATGCACTGTATAAATATATGTAAAAAATTAATTAAATTGGAAAATCAAAGTGCTGTGTGCGTAAAATGTGCAATCAATGTGAACATGGACTTAAAATGTACTCATAAATATATATATATCTTAAAATTACATAAAAAGTGATAGGAAATAAAGTGTCAAAAAACCACAGGTGCAGCGGAGAATACAAGGTGAACAATCATCAATAGGGTAAATTAACAAGTGCATACAATGAGTGCATATACAAAGAAATAAATATAAAGTGCCAAATGCGTGAAATCGTATTGTTATGCATACATATAAATGCAGGTAAGTGACATAAACTCAATGGTTATTGGTGATATAAAAAGGAAAGAGGAGTGATAAGTCCAATCGTGCACTATTGTGACTTGAAAAGTCCAGAGGTGGTTTCAGCAGGTGCCAAAATAATATTATCAAGGTGCAGTAAATAACCCCGTGGTGGGCAGTGAGGTGCTAGGTGACCCCTTCAGTATATAGCACACTCACCAGAGGTACCCATCCCACACAGGGGTACAGAGGGGTGACATGGCAGAGTCAGATCACCCTAAACTACACTACGGTCACCATGACATGGCAGAGTCAGATCACCATAAACTACACTACGGTCACCCTGACATGGCAGAGTCAGATCACCATAAACTACACTACGGTCACCCTAACATGGCAGAGTCAGATTACCATAAACTACACTACGGTCACCCTGACGTGGCAGAGTCAGGTCACCCTAAACTACACTACGGTCACCCTGACATGGCAGAGGTAGGTCACCTAAACTACACTACAGTCACCCTGACACTTAAAGCTATCCCTACAAAAACTAGATTTTTGAATCTAACTATAGTGGTATTTAGTACCCTAACTACACTGCATATCCCTTTCCTCACACTAATAATTGCAAAATGACACTGGAGCTTTACAAGCAGCAGGAGTAACAGAAACGCTTTAGCGCAAAAAGTTCGGAATTCGGCCGAATTTCGAACACCCATTGTTCGGGTCGAACCGATGGTCGACCCGAACCTTTCGATCATCCCTACTTGTGAATTAGATTTTTTCCGTTCTACTGTATATGTACAATTTTATATATAATTATTTTATATATCTATTTAGTGTGTAACTTATTGAACAAGCATTAATATTATTTCTCCTGAAATATTATAGGATTGTTTATAATTTATTTTATATACCTGCACTTTATGATAGAGCAAGCGCTATAGGTAATCTTGTATTAAGGTTACTTCACCCACAGTACAAGAAAAACAATAAAAGAATTAACTTTACATAAAAATGTGAGGCCCCCCATATACCATAGAGGAACTTGGGCAAACATCAATGCTACACATTAGCGGGGGTTAAAGGTAAATTCAGGTGGAGAATCACCCATTCCGCCGGGTGTAATGTGATTCCATTACACATGTAGTAGGGTGTAGGCCAAGCGTGGCTGATATTTGTTAAGTTTGCTGTCTTGTTCAAGCAGATCTCTATTCTGGGTTGATTGCAGGTACCTGAGGGGATCTGTGGTCAGCTGGAGGTGGTTCCGGGATGATATCCCAATTTCTCAACAGACGTATTCCTTCTTCAAGAGAGGTAACTTAGGAGGTAGAGCCATTGTATGTGATCACTAATTTTGCTGGGTATCTCCATTTATATGGTATATTGTGGTTCCTCAGTGCCTTAGTGATGGAGATGAGGTTCTTACATCTCTGTAAAGTGAATTAAGAAAGATCAGGGAGTAGTTGGACTTTCCTTGCTTGTTCAAGCAGCATATCTGGGCATCTGTAGGCAGCTAGGAGTTGTTCCTTAACTTGAAAAAAAAATGAATACGTAATATAACATCCCTAGGGACCTCTGACAGTAAGAAAGATGGCTTTGGCACCCGATGAATCCTGTCTATGGTTAGGTCTGAAAGAGATGGTAACACCACTAGGAAGCACTCACGTGCAAAGTGAGCTAGTTGCGAGTTTTGCACTGATTCAGGGATTCCCCTGATTTTTGAATTATTTCTCAGGGATCTATCCTCCAAATCTGCTAATTTTTCTTTTATCCAGGAGATATCTTCTGATTGGGCAGTATGGGCATCTACCAATGTGTTGTAATTGTCGGTGAAGTCGCACATAGAACCCTCGCCATGATCTACCCTGTCGCCCAGATCTTGCAGCTCAAGCCTGGTTTGTTGTATACAGGACATCATATCTTTTTCCAAGGAAGCTTTCAGAGAGAGCAGCATATCTTTCATCATGGTGTCAGAGACAGGCTGTCTACTGATAGGAAATGAGGCAATGGGATCTGGTAATGAAGTATTATTTGTGCAGGAAGGGTCTGTGCTTACCTCAGCAAGCATATAATTGTCAGCTTCTTCTGAGACTTCTCTGCGTGGTTTCGATTTGACTGGGCTCTGGAATGTAGGTGTATTTTGTCCAGATGCAAGGAGATCAACATTTCTCCCTGTGATTACATCTGTAGAGCTTTGAGAAGCCATCACTAGAGGTCCAGCGGTAGACTGAGTGACTGGGGAGCTGCCGCCATTCTTTTAAGGCCACTGAGCTGCCGACGGGTAGAAACTAGTGAGTTTCTGGGGGATTTCATGATCCCTATTGTGGGGGTCATGGCTGGAGGTGCCCTGAGTTATTGGGGTGCAGATGGAGTGGCAGATGGTCGCGGGCAACGCAGTTGTCGTTGATTTTACCCGGCAGGTGTGAGGAGCAAGCTGCTCAGGAGTCCATCTTGACAGATGGTAGCCACGCCCCCCGGTGCACCTGGTAAATTGATCAAAAGAATTTAATGGCAGTTGGCCATTAAAAAATAATCCAGCAATAAAACAAAAGCTTTAATTGTTTTATCTTGCAAGCATGCATATACTGTTTAGCAGAGTGCTTCACAGCCAGACCTTATCTCTTTTCAAGTTGATCTAAATTTCACCTCAGTAACATTAAGTTTGTTAAAGCATTGTGTATTATAAACAATTGACTTTTTAAAATAAAATAATGTTTTCACCCTTTTCAGCATCTCAGTGCTGCTGATCTTCTATAACTTATATGGTCTCAGTGAAATGTACCAAATCAGAAGCATGTCCCCTCATTGTCTAAAATAGGAAAGAAAGACACACACCTTAACCCCTTGCTTACTGGGCACTTTTACCCCCTTTCTGCACAGGGCAATTTTCCCACTTTGAATGACAACTGGGCGGTCATGCAACACTATGCCCAAACAAAATTTTTAAAAAATGTTTTCACACAAATAGAACTTTCTTTTGGTGGTATTTAATCACCACTGGTTTTTTATTTTTTTTTGCTAAAGAAATAAAAAAACGGAAATTTTGAGAAAAAAATAACAACTTTTTCATTGTTTGTTATAAAATTTCTGCAAACAAGCATTTTTTTCCTTCACTGATGTGTGCTGATGAGGCTGCACTGATTGGCACTGATAGGCTGCACTTATGAGGTGGCACTGGTGGGCACTGATGAGGAGGCACTGATGAGGCTGCACTGGTAGAGGGGACTGGTGGGCACTGATAGGTGGCACTGGTGGGCACTGATAGGCACCACTAATTGGCAGCATTGGTGGGCACAGATTGGCAGCACTGGTGGGCACAGATTGGCAGCACTGGTGGGCACTGTTTACATTCACTGATTGGCTCTTTACCTCAATCTGTGATTAGCAGTGTCCGTCCGCACTGATCACGGCACGTTGGCATATGATGGCATCCCAGAACTAGTCGGCCACGCTGTAGCCGTCATTCTGCTATAGTGCAGTCAGCAAAAGTGGGTAAACAAAAAACTCACCTTTGTCATTCCACCATTCACAAGGACTATGATGAATACGTACACAAGAATAAAAACTGATTTACTAGAGGAGCTGAGAATCTTCACACAATAAATTGTTTGAATATTACTTTCAGTTATCTAATGGTTGGGTATAAACAATGAACAGGAATTTGTTTTTCACTTCAATGGATAATTAGAGTGATAATTTACACAAATTATTGTGTGATGATCCTCAACTCCTTTAGTGCATAAGCCCAATGGTAATTTAACCCATTGATGTAGAATGTTCTTTATCTCAAGACACCCTAAAGATATATGAAGCTTGTACAATATGCATAAACATATTTGATTCTATTATAGTGTACTTTATTTTTTCTAATATATGTATCTTCTTTGTTTAGCTGCATTTTACGTTTCATAGAGGTATAGTAACTGTATTTTAGGCAAGTAGATTGCATCTAAGTACAGTGTACAGAATATATATAAATATGCTAGCTCCTTTCTGGCACGTCTCTATAAAAGAATTATAGCGGAATACCAATTTGAGATCAAACACTGCACATGCCGTGCTGTGTAAGGCAATGATGAAATTGAATACATTTACAGGCTTGATTTACTGTTCCTTGCATTGTAGAGATGAAGGTCTAATGTAGACTTTTATTTTAATATATTAAAACGGAAGAAACATGGTTATATGCAAAGGAAAGTGTTCCATATTCCTATTTAATACTGTACACGAAAGAGCACTTTATTGTTTGGAGTGTCTATCTGCTTATTGCAGCATTTTTTTGAATAAGCAGATAATTTGTTAACTTTCAGGTTTCTCTTAATTTCAATCTGATCTTGCATCCAGTTTTCCAAATAAAGCAATCAAACAGCAGAGGACCAGTCATAAACCAGGAAAAATCTGTATTTTTGCTCATTTCTGAAAACACCAATTCTGTATTGTAGTGTGCTACTTGTGCCCACAACACATGATCAATATTTTCAAATAAAAAAAAAAAAATTACAAAGCAAAGAAACATTATATTGGTGTTCACTGTATCAGCAGCAGCCACATTAAACAGGATAAACAGCAATGTGCAGTAATCAACAGCAAATAACTGTCCCTTGTAGTGTTGGGGAATAGTTCAAGTCAAGCAAAAGTTTAGCCCGAACATTGGCTGTTCGTCCGTTCAGAGAATGCCAGAATTGTCGGGGCATTAGAATGTTTGTTTGGCCTGCTGACCTGCCCCACAGTGCACTGTGTGTTGCACAGTGCATTGGAAGCCCTGATTGGCTGAAGCAATGAAGGCTTTGTCCAATCAGGGCACATAGCACTGTCAGAGCCATGATTGGACACAGTCCTGATGAATCTCTCCAATCATGGCTCATTGCTCATAGACCCAACCCACACTATAAAAGGTTCTTTGCCAGAGCAGCCTTTTGCAGTGTGATATTGGAGTGGAGATAGATAGAACAGGGCTCTGTTCATTGCTGCTAGTGAGTTAGTGTGCTATAGTGTGCTATTTTGATTATATTGTGAGTAAAAACAATCAGTGTACTGTGAATATAGTGATAGTGCAGCGTAAGTGTAATGAGACCATTAATTTTTACTGTAGTGTCAGTTTTGTGTGTCAGGGCAGGTTTACTGCATTATACTAAAGTGTGTCAGTGTAGTGTTTTAGGAGAGTTTTACTGCAGGATATTGAAGTGTGTCAGGGCAGTTTTACCACAGTATATTGTAGTGCATCAGGGCAGTTTTACTGCAATATATTGAAGTCCTTTAGTGCAGTATATTGAAGTGCATTAGTGCACTTTTACTACAGTATATTAAAGTGCGTTAGTGCATCTTTACTGCAATATATTGAACTGCGTTAGTGCACTTTTACTGCAGTATATTGAAATGCATTAGTGCACTTTAAATGCAGTATATTGAAGTGGGTTAGGCCACTTTTACTACAGTATATTGAAGTGCATCAGTGGACTTTTTTTGCAGTATATTGAAGTGCGTTAGTGCACGTTTACTGCAGTATATTCAAGTGTTTCTGTGTAGTAAGTACTCAAGTTAAAGTACACCAAACACCACTTTCCATTGATTAAAGTGCATCCAAGTACACATTTCCCTGTCTCTATTACATTTTGGTAATAATCCCCCCATCATGTTTGGGAGGCCAACAAGAAGAGGCAGATTTTTCCATGGCACGGTGAGGGGGCCAGCAGTGCCTGTGTCTACAGGCAAAGGTGGTTGTTGTTTGTCCTCATCCAGGGCGCCATTTCCACTGTTTAGTGATGTTGCCTATGTTATTCAGCCACAGCAGGCAGAGGAGGTGGTGGAATGGCTTACTAAACTATCCTCATCCTCCTCATCCAACAGAGACTAGAGCGCAGTCCATCACAGATGCCACAGTGGCTTAATCTGCCTCCTTGTCCGCAGCTACTCCTGCATTATGCATGGAGATGTCAGCTGAGTTATTTGAATACTGCGTTAGCCACTTGATCCTTGGCGATGTACAGGCATTACTTGATTCTGATGTTGGTTCTGAGGTTGAGGAAGGAAAGAATATGAGCCTACAGAAATGGGAGCACACTGGTAAACAACAAATTGTCAGTCATGTTCCTCGAGCCGCATCGTATCGCAAAGTTGGCTCCAGTGATGATGAGGATGGAGGGGATGATGATGATGATGAGGTCACTGACGCGACTTGGGTGCCGGATAGAGCAGAGGCGGAAAGTAAAGGTGAGGCACTACCCCAACAAGCCAGCCATCATGGAAGAGAAGATAGCAGCCATTATTCCATCACATTGTGAAGCTGTTTTTTCACGGCTCACTTTCCACAGCTCAGCTGTCTGGGCCTTTATTGGGCACAATCTGCAGCCGATCGCAGTGTTGAAATCTGCAAACTTCGCTTCAAGCAGACCAAGCATGGCAAAAACACCAGCCATTTGGGTACTACATGCTTGACAAGGCATTTAACCCCCCCACTGCTCAGCCCGTTGGCAAGAGCACCTGAAAGCCACACAAGAGGGATGCAATTTTAATCCTACCCACTTCTCACCTTTCAGGTCTACCCCAGCTATATCTCATGACCTCTCAGCAGCCTCCACTGAAAGGGATGATGATATAGCGCAGGGTGTCACAGGTCCTTTCAGCATGTCTCCAAGCAGCCCACCACCAGCTATAGAGTATAAAAGGCAAATTTCTCTGCCGTAGCTGCTGCAGCAAAAAAAATAAAAATACAGTCACTGCCACCCACATGCCCAGCATCGAAATTCTAGGTTGTCGAAGCTGCTGGCTTTACAACTCCTGCCTTTCTGTCTGGTGGATTCTGTCACCTTCCATGAATTTGCAGAATGTACTGTACCACAATGGCAGGTTCCCAGTCGCTATTTCTTTAAGTAGAAAGGCTCTGTACCATCACATGGAAGGCAATGTTGTGGCATTGAAAATGTGTGAAGGGTGCGCTGATAAATAAATAAATGTAAGCTGCAACCAAAGATCCAAGTGCTGGAAATATGAAGTGAAATTAATAAATTCTGGTGCGCTAAATGATGAGATGTCACTCTCAAATGTGTGATGAACAAAATTAAGCTAGATCATAAACCAAAGTACCTATGATCTTCAATGAATAACACAAAATTGTGTGTACAAAGAGCCTTAAAAAAAATATCCCCACAACAAAACGTGTACAAGATAAACAAATGTGCAAAGATTCCAAGTGAAACTATCTACAGTCCGAAAGAGACACAAGTGGCAAATGTCCTTGAGACTCCAAATTATAAGTGTAGATAAATCAGAAATAGTGCTTCAGGTAACAGCCGGATGACAGATCTTATTGTCTGATGTCCCACCACCTGTGCAGGATTGCTTCTGACCAGCAGAAAAGTATTCAGGGCGTAAAGACAACTCAAGAGTAGATTTCTCGTGTTAGAAAGGGAGATGTATATATATTTTCCCCCACCTCCTAAAGGAGGTGGGTGGGCCTCTTACCAGATGACGAAAGTTCTTGGGCCTGTATATATTCCCTGCTTATTTAAAAGATTATCTTTTTTACAAACTTTTGTTTTATTGTTACATGTCCCCCAGGGCAGTACCCAGACCTTCATACCCTTTATATGCCCAATAACTTGCATATAAGCCTTCAAAATGGGCACTTTTGATTTTTCCAGTTCAGGTCCCATAGAATTCAAACAAATTAGTTGTTCGGCCCTGATCTTTTGCGATGTTCGAAAAGTGCTGGCGCGAACTGAACCAGGGGGTGTTCGGCCCATCTCTAGTCCCTTGTTCCAACAGCTATGAACTCTCATTGGTTATTGCTTTTTGTGCAATCTTGCTGAAAAAGTCAAAGAGCATGCCAACATAAGTTTAGGATTTAATTGAAGGTTAATGTTATTTTATCTTTGTTTTCCAAACTTGACAGAGGGAGACAAGACTACTATCAGGATTTATAGGGAAAAAATAAAAAATAGTTGGCAAATATGAAATATTAAATCATCACATATACAGTGCTAAAGTGTGTTTCATGAAACAAAACAAAATATCTTAAAGTGTCTGTGCATGATAAAGTGTCCAAAATATCGTAAAGTGTTCATGCACAAATAAAGAGTTCAAATAATTGAAAAAAGTGCTGTGCAGATTTTTTCCATTAGCATTAATCCATCCATGAGTACCATCCATGACCTCCCACCTCCACATCAGAGAACTCACCAAATCACCATGACCACCTACAGTATATCCTGTAAGTCATTAAGTGCTTATGTTGCCCCAGGGGGTATCTCCTTTCATACCCACTCTTAAACAAGGACCTGGGGCAATATAAGTGGTTAATGACTTACCTAATATAGCTGGTCATGGTATTTTGTTGAGCTCTCTGTACTCTTGGATGAATTAGGGGCCCATTCATCCCAGAAACTGCACATGCATTTTCTATTCATTTTTGGGGTTGGCTTTCTTGGCTTAAAGGGGCGTGGTTCGGTGCACTTGAAGTGCTTTTGTAGCGCATTTGTAGAATGTACAGCATGCCCATAGGATTATCTTGATTTTGGGCTGTCTATGCAGTTGGAGTGCAGTTCAAAATGCATCTAACTGTAACCAATTGCGTCCAACTGCATTCGGTATAAAAGGGCCCTAATGGTATAGGAGAAAATTTGAAAAGCACTGAGCATTTTTTTCAATTATTTGCACACTTTATTTGTGCAGACACTTTAATATATTTTGGACACTTTATGTATGCACGGACACTTTAAGAAATTAAAATATTCAGCTTACGAGGCAAAGTATCGAATGCTTTTGAACTAAGAGCAACGGTTAAAACCCTTCTGGCGTTCACTCCTTTTGTAAGAGGAACAAGAGTAGTACTGTGCTTAGACAATAAAATTGCAGTTACATACATACAGAGGCAGGGGAAATGAGAAGTTGAACCCTGATGATGGAAGCGCTACTGTTAATTTAATTACCTCAGTTTCATCAAAAAGACCTGGGGGCAGTCTGTATGCTAGCAACTCGAAATCAATTAGCAGACTCATTGAGCTGCTCCTTCTTATCAAACAATGAGTGGTCTCTCAGCTGGGATGTTCAGCCAGTTAACTCTTAAGGGGGGATCTCCCCAGGTGGATCCAGTGACAACTACCTGGAAAACAAAATGGGGCATATTCATAGTGAGAGCACCATACCCAGCAGTGGAAGGGTAGACTTTTTAGACTGCCAGTGACACTTCCATTATCAGTAATTGCAATTATACCATTTTGGCCAATTGGGGGCTCTGGTGTTCATCTCTTCTACAGTTGAGCATTACGTAAGCCAGTGACCGGATCTCCTCTCTCAAGGCCAGTTTTGCCATCCAGCACCAAGAGACTACATTTATTGGTATGAAAGTTAAGAGGTGGAGGCTACAAAGTCAAGGGTGCTCAGTGCAGGTAGTGGCTACCTTGTTTTAAGCCAGAAAGGTCTCCACGAATAAGACTTATCAGAGAATATGGGTAAAATTTGCAGATCTCACAGAGCAAAAAGCCGGGGGTTCGTTATAGCCAGATCCAGCCAATGTTCTGCAATACTTACAACTGGGGCTGGACAAGGGCCTTGGTTCAAATACCTTCATAGGTTTAATGCTCAGCCTTGTCTGCACTTACTTGGGTTCAAGGAGCCCCTAACTTTTTAGTGATACAATTCTTAAAGGCTTGCTTGAAGTTAAGACCTGCCAGGAAACCATTGTTCCCTAAGTGGGACTTGCCTACGGTCCATGAACCTCTATGAAGCCCTCATTTAGATCCTACAGAATTGGCTACACTATGCAATCTAACCCTGAAGACCATATTTCTGGTTGCTGCAACCTCTGCAAAAGGGATGTCAGAGCTGCAGGCTTTGTACTTAAGGTGCCTCACCAAATTTACCACCATAGTCTAACAGTCCTAAAACACTCAGACTATTTTATCCCTAAGGTGTCTTTCTCCTTCCACTTTAACCTGGAAGTCAATTGATCATCTTTCTTGAAGCAGGAAAACATATCCTCTGAATAAACCACAGGACAAAGAAATGCTCTCAGAAGTAACTGTAAGTAAGTGCTGGGATGTTTAAGGCGCCAATAACTATAGTCAAAACATTTTAAAATTCAAGCATTTTATTATTGTATTTTAAAATACATATACAAACCCAATTCCAAAAAAGTTGGGACACTGTACAAATTGTGAATAAAAACAGAATGCAATGATGTGGAAGTTTCAAATTTCAATATTTTATTCAGAATACAACATAGATGACATAGCAAATGTTTAAACTGAGAAAATGCAAGGTCTTCCCTGAAAGAGACGACGTCTGGATGGGAGCATATGTTGTTCTAGAACTTGGATATACCTTTCAGCATTGATGGTGCCTTTCCAGATGTGTAAGCTGCCCATGCCACATGCACTCATGCAACCCCATACCATCAGAGATGCAGGCTTCTGAACTGAGCGCTAATAACAACTTCAGTTGTCCTTGTCCTCTTTAGTCCGGATGACATGGCGTCCCAGGTTTCCAAAAAGAACTTCAAATTTTGATTTGTCTGACCACAGAACAGTTTTCCACTTTGCCACAGTCCATTTTACATTAGCTTTGGCCCAGAGAAAACTCCTGCACTTCTGGATCATGTTTATATATGGCTTATTTTTTGGCCTATAGAGTTTTAGCCAGCAATGGCGAATGGCGAATGGCACCATGGATTATGTTCACTGACAATGTTTTCTGGAAGAATTCCTGAGCCCATGTTGTGATTTCCATTACAGTAGTATTCCTGTATGTGATGCAGTGCCGTCTAAGGTACCGAAGATCACGGGCATCCAGTATGGTTTTCCGGCCTTGTCACTTACGCACAGAGATTGTTCCAGATTTTCTGAATCTTCGGATGATATTATGCACTGTAGATGAGGATAACAAATTCAAACTCTTTACAATTTTTCTCTGAGAAACTCCTTTCTGATGTTGCTCCACTATTTTTCGCCGCAGCATTGGGGGAATTGGGGGAATTGGTGATTCTCTGCCCATTTTGACTTCTGAGAGACACTGCCACTCTGAGAGGCTCTTTGTATACTTAATCATGTTGCCAATTGACCTAATAAGTTGCAAATCGGTCCTCCAGCTGTTCCTTATTTGTACATTTAACTTTTAATTGCTACCTAGAATAGATAAGGTGGTCGCTGGACATGGCCTGGCAAACCCTCACCCAGCGCTCTAATACTGTTAGGTTTTCCTAAAATAGCAATCAACCTTTAACAAAAGTCAAATGCCCAACAAAAACCTCTTATTTCTATAAGTTAGCAGCCGATGTAAAGTAAAACGTGTAATATTAAATGTAATAAATACTCTTAGGTGATAGCCCCAGCATTAACAAGTACTGATTATAGCTGTCCATATAAACAATCCATGTATAGCAGAGAGAGTGAGTCCATATAGGGTTAATCAAGCACATATACAATGAACATCAGATGATCCCAGAGTGCAAAGTGGTTGTTACTTGCTGGACTACCATATACCTCCACCACACCATTGTGCTCTCTCCATGACAATGGCCACTCACCAGATATCACCAAAACGATGTGCTTTCCTCAAATTATATTCCACTCTTCTCCAAGTAGCACCTCTTCTTCCTCTGATGATATAAGGAGTAGAGATCTCCACACTGAGGTCACTTGCATAAAGATAGGATAATCTACCACCATCAGCTCATACTAATGGACACCATATGTGGAAGGGAAAGGCAGAAAAACAGGGGGCGCCAATAGTGTAGTATCGTTAAAAGCTTTATTAATGCAAAAAGATACACCCCTTCCCCCTTGTATATTCTGCTTACATAAAAGCAATAAACAGCATGCATAAAGCTAGTAGATACCGGACATCACTCTGCGCAGCCTCTGCGCTCAGCTCGACTTGGCCCCTCTCGGTAGTCATCGGCTGGATCCGGAAACACAGGCGAACGCATCGGCTAACCACATAGACGGCGTGCTCACGTCTTGACACGTTTTGTCATCAAGGACTTCAACCGAGGACGTGGCCACGCAGCACCAGACTCCTATTAAGTACAAAATAGAGAAAAAATTATTGCGCTAACTTAAAAGAATAGTGTAAGCAGCTGACACCAATCACTGAACTAAAGAAAGTGATACAACAATACAAATACAAAAATATGTGCAGCGCTAAAGAAAGAAAAAAATGTATTATCCAACAAAATAAATTGTCCAATCACAGGAAACATTCCTCAACGACGGAATAAACAATGGTGATGTAGAAAGTCCAATATGTATAAATTGGTGCAAATCAAATAAGTGCAGCAAATCCCGTCACCAGTGAAGGTAAAAATATGTTGCGCTCACCAGATAGATGGGACCCCAAACACCTTATAGTGTAGGAGTCAAACAGGCTTAAAATGATGGAGTGTCCCCACAGATTTTCACTGATTCCAATGGAAACCATGCAAATCTCCAGCAGATGGAATTGTTCAGAGATTCCCCTTCAACATGGTGGATGGTGAATCCGAAAAGAAATGGAGGGACATATAGCGTAATATTGCTAAGATCAATTTATTATCAATAAAGCTGATACACTTACAGACATCCGTGAAAGACAGGCATATAAAATGTAAAACAGCTGGGCTGACCAAGTCCTCTTTACATGTTTCGGCATAAATGCCTTTTTCAAAAGATAAAGTCAGCAGGTAGCTAGTACTCATATATATAGAAAAGTAAATCATTGGGTACACCTGTATGGAATGGGCAATGGACCGCAATAAAACCGGAAATAACACCGGCGTGCGTTCCAAACCTCACTTTGATATGGCGCCCAAACAGCAGGTTTATTGTGTTACAAGGGGAGTAACAACAGGAAGTGATGTAATTAAAAGTTTGACAGGAAATGACGTCTATGGGGGACGGCAATAGCCATCATCAACACCAAGCCTCGTTCTGGAATACAAAACCGGATATGTCGACATCACTTCCGGGATTGGGCGGAAGTGATGTCAACGGAATACGGCGGACCACTAAACCGGAAGATCGGGCGCATAAATCGCCATATCAACATCCGGAAAAGGGGACAGCTCGAATTAACCAATAGAACTAAGCTATATGACGCCAATAAAAGAACAGAAAGGAGACATAAAAAACAACATAATTATCGCACCAAGCTATAATATGTCCTCATATAGAAATGATTCAAAAATATGTCAAAAATGTGGGATATCTGTATTGCAAAAAACAAATCATGGGATATCCTTAATGAAAAAAAGAGAAACATATAATATACGGTCCATAGTCCATCTCCATATTTGGTGTCCCATAATACAGGATGTCTATATTAAAAAACATCATACGTTAAAACAATAACTAAATAATGTATACAGCCAATAAATGAATAAGGATGTAATAAAATATAAAAAATTTTAAAATTACATTAAGAATAATAAAACCATTAATGAAATTGATAGAGGGAAAAGGGAACAACAATAATTGAAAATAACAGAAAAGCAGATAAAAATGAGATAATGAATGGGATACACTAAGAAGTGTTTATAAAGGCGTTTATATCCCATTCTATATTTAACCCAAAGGGATAATAAGATTTCAGGGTATAGATCCAGTACGTCTCTCTCCTGGAGACACCACGAATTTTGGAGCCACCCCTCCAGGGAGGTACATACTGGTCTATAACCTGAAATAAAGTACCAGTGGGATCTTTATGGTGGTATGAAAGATAATGTTTGCCTACATTGTGCTTATCTTTACCTGTGATAATGCTAGTGATATGTTCATTAACACGCACATTAAATGCTCTAATAGTGCGTCCAACGTATTGCTTTTTACAAGGACATGTTATCAAATACACTATATGAGTGGTTATACAGGTGGCGAAAAACTTAATCTGATAAAGACTACCTGTGACAGAAGATTGAAAAGATGTAAATTTTCTTCTTCTATCACAGTTAAATTCACACACTCTGCACCTCCGACAAGGATAGAAACCAATTAAGTCAGCAAAAAATTTTTTTGGCTTAATTGGTTCATCCGGTATATTAGGGGCCAATTGTCCCCTTAATGCAGGGGCACCCCTAAAAGTGACCGAAGGCCGCACAGGTAAGACAGTACCCAGAATGGAGTCATTTCTGAGCACATCCCAATGTTTAGAGATAATTCTCTTGATGGAATTATGCTGAATAGAAAAGTTGGTGAAAAAGGACCATTTGGCAAAATCAAATCAAAATCCCTTTTCCCTCTATCAATTTCATTAATGGTTTTATTATTCTTAATGTAATTTTAAAATTTTTTATATTTTATTACATCCTTATTCATTTATTGGCTGTATACATTATTTAGTTATTGTTTTAACATATGATGTTTTTTAATATACACATCCTGTATTATGGGACACCAAATATGGAGATGGACTATGGACCGTATATTATATGTTTCTCTTTTTTTCATTAAGGATATCCCATGATTTGTTTTTTGCAATACAGATATCCCACATTTTTGACATATTTTTGAATCATTTCTATATGAGGACATATTATAGCTTGGTGCGATAATTATGTTGTTTTTTATGTCTCCTTTCTGTTCTTTTATTGGCGTCATATAGCTTAGTTCTATTGGTTAATTCGAGCTGTCCCCTTTTCCGGATGTTGATATGGCGATTTATGCGCCCGATCTTCCGGTTTAGTGGTCCGCCGTATTCCGTTGACATCACTTCCGCCCAATCCCGGAAGTGATGTCGACATATCCGGTTTTGTATTCCAGAACGAGGCTTGGTGTTGATGATGGCTATTGCCGTCCCCCATAGACGTCATTTCCTGTCAAACTTTTAATTACATCACTTCCTGTTGTTACTCCCCTTGTAACACAATAAACCTGCTGTTTGGGCGCCATATCAAAGTGAGGTTTGGAACGCACGCCGGTGTTATTTCCGGTTTTATTGCGGTCCATTGCCCATTCCATACAGGTGTACCCAATGATTTACTTTTCTATATATATGAGTACTAGCTACCTGCTGACTTTATCTTTTGAAAAAGGCATTTATGCCGAAACATGTAAAGAGGACTTGGTCAGCCCAGCTGTTTTACATTTTATATGCCTGTCTTTCACGGATGTCTGTAAGTGTATCAGCTTTATTGATAATAAATTGATCTTAGCAATATTACGCTATATGTCCCTCCATTTCTTTTCGGATTCACCATCCACCATGTTGAAGGGGAATCTCTGAACAATTCCATCTGCTGGAGATTTGCATGGTTTCCATTGGAATCGGTGAAAATCTGTGGGGACACTCCATCATTTTAAGCCTGTTTGACTCCTACACTATAAGGTGTTTGGGGTCCCATCTATCTGGTGAGCGCAACATATTTTTACCTTCACTGGTGACGGATTTGCTGCACTTATTTGATTTGCACCAATTTATACATATTGGACTTTCTACATCACCATTGTTTATTCCGTCGTTGAGGAATGTTTCCTGTGATTGGACAATTCATTTTGTTGGATAATACATTTTTTTCTTTCTTTAGCGCTGCACATATTTTTGTATTTGTCCTATTAAGTACACACCCACATCGGAAGGATGCAAACTTTAACCACTAGTTGGCCAGGCGGCGTACAAGTCCCCCACGGAACATAATGTATTTATTGCGCCGTCATAATATTACATAGCCCAAAGAAAATTTGAATACTGGGACCCTTAATCCAAATAAAGCCCCAAACTCTGCAACATTTCTCAATGTGCGGTGTAAACAGGCCCAATGTTATCTTAATAGGACTTCAGAAAATTGCCATCTAGTGATCTAGATTAAAACTGCATGCTCGTCCGCACATAAAAAGCATAGTACATCATATAACTCCATATGACATTTTCAAATTACAACATATTTGATAAATTAAAAAATTCTCAAAAAACTTTATAAAATAAATTACAAGAACTATATATCTTTCAATATCATTAAAAAACTGTTCATTATTCTGACAGTGCCAGTTTCTATCAATACTTATCAGAACTCCATACTATGTTAATCCGGACATTCACTGAGTTCCCACTAAAATTCATTCTCCAAAATGAGGACTCTAAGGACTTGAAAAAGGACTCTAACCTGACTTCAAAACAATCCCTATCCTGACAGTACTAGTAATTGCTTATAAAGCAATTTAGGTCCAGGTCAATATTCAACCCATGGGGCGTCAATGAATTGGTCAAGTAAATCTATTGGGTCTCCTTTTTGGAGAATTACCTAACCCTATTTGATCCACGCCATGCCGGGGGCATCTTATCGATCTCCAAAAACTTGAGTCCAGACGGATCTTTCCTGTGTTACTCCCTAAAATGTAAGGGCACGCTGTGCTCCTTATACCCAATGGTAATCTTGTAGATGTGCTCAGATATCCGCTTGCTCAGGGTTCTCTTTGTTCGGCCTGTATAAATAAGGCCGCATGGGCATTCCAAGCCATACACAATGTGCGTGGATGCGTAGGAAATAAATTCCTTAATTTCAAAAGTTTTGCCATTGGCATTGGATGTAAAGGATGTAAGGCCTTTAACCTCCCTGGCGGTATGATTCTTTCAGATTGTAGGTGCTGAAAGCGGTACCATTATTTTGCATGTAATTCTTAAGAATGAGCAGCCCAAACCAACTATTTACATATGATTTTTTTTTCTGTGCGCTCTTCTTTATAACATCTCGGGTATGATAAAGTTTGAAACAAAAAATCATAAATTATAATATAATAAAAAACTATAAATAAGTTAAAGTATGTATGCATGTACGTGTGTATACATATATATATATATATATATATATATACTATATATACGTATACATATAGTATACATATATTATATATATATATATATATATATATACGTATATAGATATATACATATATACGTATATATATATATATACATATACACATATATATATATATATATATATATATATATATATACACAGTACAGTAAAACTGCAAGAAAGGGCACTGGGGGGCAAACTAATGTGACTATGTGTGTTTTACATTTGAATTTTCCGCCGGTTCCACCCTCCTGCGAACGTCACGTCGCAGGAGACGGAAGCCGGGGCACAGAGAGGATCGGGAGGAAGTTCCGCCGCAGCACACCGCCGGGATACATCGCTGGATCCCGGTGACAAGGTAAGTAACCCCCCTACCAGGATCCAGCAATCTTCCTAGCGGTACCCCGAGTGTGGCTCGGGGCTACCACTTTTGGCACTGAAATTTAACCCCGAGCCACGATCGGGAATACCGCTATTAAGGTTAAAGTGTGTATTCACCTGTCGACAGGCCTTACGCCTTCTGCAAGCAAAGAAACCTGTCCTATCCCAAAATATCTTTGGTACTTTAGGTGGATCTAATACTTTCTTCACTATTCTATCTCCGATTGTTGGAGCTTTCTGGTAAATGAAGACTAGATTCTCAGGAAGATTATTCCCCAAGATCCTGTCAATCCGTAGAACGTTCCAGTGTGCTTTAAAAATGGCCTCCACTTCTTTATATTGAACATTGAAGTCTGTAACAAAGCCCCATTGGTGATCTGTGTTTGTAATTTTATCTTTTGTAGTTAGGCAGGCTTCCTGAGAGATGGTGTATACTTCTTTCACAGTACTATCAATTATCTGTGGGTTATAACCCTTCTCAACAAACTCATTCTTTATAATTTGCAAGTGGGATACATAATCTTTTAATTTCTACCTGTCCCAACTTTTTTGGAATCTGTTGCTCTCATGAAATCCAAAAGGAGCCAATATTTGTCATGACATTTCAAAATGTCTCACTTTTAACATTTGATATGTTATATATATTATATTGTGAATAAAATATAAGTTTATGAGATTTGTAAATTAGTCCATTCCTTTTTTACAGTGTCCCAACTTTTTTGGAATTGGAATTGTAGATAACCAAGTGTTAAAAACAGTGGGACCAGTCTATAATCACTGTCCATCAAGTGAATTCAATGTGATAGGAAGTCGCAGTGTAGCAATCCCTATCCCATATATATACCCTATTCAATATTCTCTGAATGTTGGTCTTACTCTGATGGCCGATTTGGCAGCTACTTTTCATTCTAGAAAGCTGAAATCTGAGCTTAAGGCAGGGTCAATCAGCATCAACACATACAATTGCCTCCCAGTTTGTTGAGACAATTAAAAGAGCCTACTCTTCACACAAACTTTTTGTTCTGGAAGGCATACGAGAAGATTCCACCAGGGCAGTGCCAACTTCATGGACAGTACAGTGCTGATTGTCTCCTGAGGCTATTTGCAAGTCAGCAATGTGGTCCTCTTAGAACACCTTAATTATGCTTTATTAGGTGAACTCAGCTCAACTTACAACAGTAAAATTATGTTGTGCAAGTGCATAATTACACCATTGATCATTACAATTTTCTTCCTATGCCTCCCGTGTGGCAAGGTAGTTCCCATTGTATGCTGCCATTATGCACCAGGAAAACAGAAAACTGTATACTCACCTTTCTGTAACTTTTCTTTCCTGGTGCATACTCAGTTTCTTTTTTTTTTTTTTTTTTGCCTTAATGCAAAGAATGCATTTACATGTGACCCTCCCTAATTTATATGTATTTGCAACCTATGTATTAGTGCAACTTTAAGACCACCACAAATACAGTATAGTGTTGGATTCTGAACTTGGCTTCAGTCAAGAGAGACTGTGGGAGACTGTGTTGTCTTGTTCAAGGTGGGCTTGTTATGGCTAAATAATGGAGCTGTCTTCTAGTATGTCTAGAGGGGCACATAAGTGGGTTTGGTTAAGGGAGTATGTCGTATGTTAGTTAGCTTATTTGCATAGATCATCAAAATTACAAAATTACATAAATACATATCCTTAAAATATAACACTTTCTCCCTGGGCCATGTGTGAAGGGGGTGTGTCCCTTTCCTCCAATCAGCTCTCACACACTTTACAAGCGCTCTAACTGCAGCTCTTTGCCTGTTTGTGCTCCTGACCGATGAAGAAGGATTTTCTATGGAAAAATACTTAAAACTGAAAATTAAGCCATGGTAACACTCTGGGTTGAAAAGAGACAATTACAAGTGTTCCTGTAGTTAAAAAGAGTTAACCATTGTGGTTAGGTGTCTGTGAACATCATAGTTAACCTTTATGGGTATGGACTGAAGATAAAAAGAAGAAATAGGCAGTGGAAGCAGATGATGGTGGTGGGTGACCAGAACCCTGGTGGTGAGGGAATAGGCATACTTCATGTTCCTCACCTAGTGACTAAGAAATAAGATATACCTGTGCTCAAATCCCAATAGCTTCTTAATATATATATAATCCATCAGGTTCTAAAGGGGTGTGACCACATGTTAACACTAAAAAATTCTGGATGAACCCCCTGCACAGTGCTATATACTCTTTCTAGCAACCTTAAAACCCTAGAGATCTCTACTGCCATAAATCTCTTCCTTGCCTCATCACATTTATGGCTCTTTATAACGCAGTGATGTGACTCCTGTGTGCATGCGTGGGAGTGACATCACCCCTGCCGAGCCATGCAAGCGGCCAACAATTCCAAACCCGAAAGGAAGACCGGGTGAAGATGGAAGTGCCGGGGAGCCATAACAGCCCAGTGCTGGAGGGCGCCATTTGTAGGTAAATCTGTCATAGCGTGCTAGCATGCAATTCGTACTAGTATATTATGACTTAAACCTGCAGGGAGACCATTTTCTTTTGTTTAATACAAGGCCTTTTTCTACCGCTTTACCCAAATGCTTTAAATGCTTATTTATGTTTCATATTAAATCATGAACATATATCTATATTTGCTTATTTATTGTTGGTTTCCATTATTTTTACAACAAAGTATAATCCACCAGTAATAACCATGATTGAGCTTCTGTATATTGACCTACTTCCATGAAAAAGAGTTTTACAAGATTTTAATTTGGTATACACTGCAATAGGCAAAGTCCCAAGATAGTCTTTATTTAAAATATATGCTTAGTGAGAAAGGCAACAACAGAATTACTAAGTAATGTGATGTTTATTTATGTGCACTAGAGGGCCATGACAAACATGACAGTTCCATTCCTTTGCTGTAGAACTGCTTGAAATGTGTATTAAATGTATCCAAACAACAATCATTGTTTATTTTGCAGTTCTAATTGAGTTCCCGAAAAATTACAAAAGTACCTATTAAAACTTACATCCATCAAAAATAGCATAAAACATATAATTCACATAAAATATTTGTGCAAAAAAAATATTATCGTATATATTATAGACACCATTTTTGTACTAAAGCACATTTTTCTTTTTTTCCACACATATAAAATCTGCATTTTTGGCCATAAAATTACCTAAAACTCCCAGAACGTTATATATTTTCTGAAAGCAGAGGCATTGTAGGATAAAAAAATAGTAGTTTCAATTTTTTATGTTGCATGATATTTGCGCAACTGTTTATCAAATGCACATTTCCAGGAAAAAATATAAAATCAATATAATACCCACAGTTTTTGTTAAATATTACAGATTGGGTTGTGTTGAGTAAAGAGATACCAAACATGCCAAGTCTTAAAATTCAAAGCTCTTGAAATAGTGCAAAAAATCTCCAAAAATCTCCAGAGGCGACACTTTGAAAGCCTTCAATATTCATCACTTTAGAGCTACCCATGAACTAGTGGTGCTAGAATTATTGCTTTTACTCTGACATTTACAGGGATACCTCATGTGTGGTTCAATCATAGTTTACATACAGATGTGAATTTGCATTTGTTGGTGTGTGCAGGGCAACAAGGATCATACTTACTTTTTTTTTTTTAATAAACATTTTTTTTTTTACCTTTTTTTTTTTTCTTTACGGATTTTTTTTTCTTTATTTAACTTAATTGCTATAGCAAGAAGTTTAGAAAGTATTGGGAAGGTGACTGGTACGAAGGTGACTGGTACTGTTTATAAAGACATTGGCCCCAATGCCTCCCCTGCCTTCCGAAGATCTGCAAAGAGCAGAAGAGCCTGGGAAACATGCAGGCGGGGGGAGGGGTTGCACCGCCCATATCACTTTCACTTCACAGTCAGGAGCCGCCTATGGGAAATGGGCACACACTATAGCTAATTATTATTAAAGGTAACAAACATGTGCGCGCTCCCAGCACAGTGACCTGCGGCTAACAGAAACCTCCTGATCGTTGTTTACAATCCGGAGATTTCCGATCATGTGACCGTTGTGAAAGCCAATCCGGGCGGTCACATTGCCAAAAGCCCCCCTGCCTCCCAGCATTGTAAAGCCCTTAAAGGGGCAGCGGGAGACAGTACCAAGAGGCTAAACTAGAACTAAAGGCAAAATGTTTTTCACAACACTTTTCATGCTTTTTTTTGCCATCCGTGTTCCATTGGGGAAATTTCCCTTCACTTACTGTCCCAAAGCCAAAACAGGAAGTGAATTTAAATCCATCCAAAGTGAGGAAATCCCTGGTTGTTACCAGGGTCACCAGAACTCGTATCCCCATTGGAACATTTCCCCTCTATTTCTGTTCTGGGGCATCCCAAGATGTGGAATTTTCTTTTACTTTCAATGATATTGGTAAACAGGACAAATATAGAAGATGCACCTCCTTGACAGGGAAACAGATAGCAAAAAACCTGATACATGTTCTAATCCCGCTCCACTCTAAAGTTATACTTTAACATTTGACCATATTTGGTAATTGTAAAGTGAAAAGAACACTGCCAGTACTGCATGGCCTACCTTTACCCTTGCTTATGTTACAACTATCCTAGACTGGGGGACCATGTGCTATGCCATTTTTGTAAGGAGCTATGTCTTCACCTTGTCATTCATATTAGGGGATCTATTGCCTATGTAACATCACCCAATGTGTGAACTGGAGATTAGTACTTAAGGATCAGACCACATGCAGTGAGGTTATTCTGTTTGTTTCTGCTTGTGTACATAAATTAGTAAAATGTCAAATAGAAAAAATATTTAAAATGTTTTATTTTTTTGGTATGGCTCCTATAAATGATATTCTGACTTCTGCATTATACAGACATTTTACTGACATAGATAAAATGTCCTCAATTAAACTGTATACCTACCCTACTGAGACACTTTTGAAATCATACAGCATGTTTGTAAAACCTTTGTAGTCTTTGATTAAAAGCATTTAAAAAAATGGAATCATTTCTATTATACACAACTGCTATTTTAAATTTGTTATTATTTTTGAAGAAATTATGCTCCACTAGCAGCACCCAGTGCAAGTAATTCCTCTGTTGATGTTATTAAGTTATTAGGAAAATGAATGTGCTAAATGCTGATATTATTTTTAGCATAAAGTATGTAATAAAAACAGCTGGAATTCAGCTGCTATAATAAAACTAAAATCATTAGCTCTTCGGGGCTCAGCAGTTAAATGTTGCAAAATAAACTATAATAGGAAATTGAAACATTTTAGAAATATCAATAGAATACAGTACCTAAAAATATTGTAAAAATATTATGCTGACTTTGAGATATTTGTAAGTAATCCATACAAGTTAAATGAGCACATATTACTTACAGTAAATGCTATGGAATTTGTTGTTTAGGATAGCCCATGTTTTATCCAGAATATATATATATATATATATATATATATATATATATATATATATATATATATATATATATATATATTATCTCACAAAATAAGTCAACACGCAGCCATTTATGTCTAAACCGCTGGCAACAAAAGTGAGTACACCCCTAAGTAAAAATGACAAAATTGGGCCCAAAGTGTCAATGCTCTGCTTCAGTATGTCACAGTACATGTTGTCATTCATGGATCCCTCAATGAACTGTAGCTCCCCAGTCCCAGCAGCACTCATACAGCCCCAGACCATGACACTCCCACCACCATGCTTAACTGTAGGCAAGACACACTTGTCTTTGTACTCCTCACCTGGTTGCTGCCACACTCGCTTGACACCATCTGAACCAAATAAGTTTATCTTGGTCTCATCAGACCACAGGACATGGTTCCATTAATTCATGTTCTTAGTCTGCTTGTCTTCAGGAAATTGTTTGCAGGCTTTCTTGTGCATCATCTTTAGAAGAGGCTTCCTTCTGGGATGACAGCCATAAAGACCAATTTGATGCAGTGTGCAGCATATGGTCTGAACACTGACAGACTGACCCCTCACTGCTTCAACCTCTGCAGCAATGCTGGCAGCACTCATAAATCTATTTCCCAAAGACAACCTCTGAATTAGACGCTGAGCATGTGCACTCAACTTATTTGGTCAACCAGGCTAGGTCTGTTCTGAATGGAACCTGCCCTATTAAACTGCAGTATGGTCTTGACCACCGTGCTGCAGTTTCAGGGACTTGGCAATCTTCTTATAGCCTAGGTCATGTTTATGTAGAGCAACAATTCTTTTTTACAGATCCTCAGAGAGTTCTTTGCCATGAGGTGCCATGTTGAACTTCCAGTGACCAGTATGAGAGAGTGAGAGCAATAACACCAAATGTAAAACACCTGTTCCCAATTCACACCTGAGACCTTGTAACACTAACGAGTCACATGACACCAGGGAGGGAAAATAGCTAATTGGGCCCAATTTGGACATTTTCACTTAGGGGTTTACTCACTTTTGTTGCCAGTGGTTTAGACATTAATGGCTGTGTGTTGAGTTATTTCGAGGGGACAGCAAATTTTCACTGTTATACATGCTGTACACTAACTACTTTACATTGTAGCAAAGTGTAATTTCTTCAGTGTTGTCTCATTAAAAAATATAATAAAATATTTACAAAAATTTGAGGGTTGTACTTACTTTTGTGAAATACTGTATATATAAGGTCAAGGATCTCCCTAATGAGCTCATGGCTCTCATTTCCTTCCTAATTTTGATCAATACCAGGCTCAGGGAGAGACCATCTTTTAAGGAGCACCTGCGGAGGCTTCCTACCAGATTGGCTCCTACGTTTTCTTTCTCACCCATTCCTCCCTCACCTCCCATGCCTCCTGGGGATGGTGCATCTGGCTGTGAACCCATGCAGCTAGGGTTCACTCGCCTTTCTGAGGCTGAACGGGCCTTTAGGAGGAGGGAGGGCCAGTGTCTGTATTGCGGCTTTGGTGGACACTTCCTGAAATCTTGTCCTACCCATCCGGGAAACGCTCTCACCTAAGATCCTATCGGGGGCAGATCTTATTTGGAATTTCCTCATCCCCCGGTTTCCCGTAAAGATAAACCACTAATCACAGTTGGCCTCTCCTGGGCAGCAGACTCAGTGGCTACCCAGGCATTGGTAGACTCCGGTGCTGGCGGTTACTTTATTGACAGTATGTTTGCTGTGGCAAATTCAATACCCTTGCAGCCCCGTGTTGCTCCACTGGTCATCGAGGCGATTGATGGCAGACCCCTGCAACTGGCACAGGTTACCCAAGGGACTGTTCCAGTTGACATGACTATAGGGGCTGTTCACAGGGACTCAGCCTGTTTCCAGGTTATCTCATCCCCACACTACTCTGTTGTTTTAGGGTAGCTTTGGCTTTAGAAGCATAATCCAACCCTTTATTGGCAGTCGGTTGAGATCCTCTGTTAGTCTCCACAGTGTGGCGCTGTTTGTATCCATGGGCCTGTTAAGGTACTTTGTACCTCCTCAGATTCAGTATTGCCTACTGAATATCATGAGTATCAAGATGTATTTAACAAGGTGCGCGCTGGTACTGTTCTTCCTCATTGTCCGTACGATTGTGCCATAGACTTGCAACCTGGTGCCATTCTCCCTCATGGCAGGGTTTATCCTCTCTCAGTTGCGGAGAATAAGGCCATGGAGGAGTATGTGGTGGATGCGCTTGTTTGCAAGTCCACTTCTCCAGCGGGTGCTGGATTTTTCTTCTTAAAGAAGGGGGGGGGGGGTGAGTTGAGACCTTGCATCAATTATAGGGGTCTCAATCGCATCATGGTCAAGAATGCATACCCAATTCCGTTGATTGCTGAATTGTTTGACTGCCTCAAGGGAGCAATGGTCTTTACCAAGCTTGACCTAAGGGCCATGTATAACCTTGTAAGGATCAAGGAGGGCTATGAGTGGAAGACCGCGTTTAATACCAGAACTGGTCATTACGAATATTTAGTAATGCCCATTGGTTTGTGCAATGAGCCCGCTGTCTTCCAGGAGTTCATCCACCTGTCTTTTGTGAAATGTTGCAGCAGTGCGTGGTAGTCTATTTGGACGACATCTTGATTTACTCGGACTCCATTAAATCACACTACCTGAATGTCAGACGGGTGCTGCAACGGTTATGCAAGAATGGGCTTTTCTGTAAGCTTGAAAAATGTGAATTCCACCTGTCTCAGGTTGCCTTCTTGGGCTACATCATTTCTGCTGAAGGGTTCTCTATGGATCCTCGGAAGGTTTCGGCTGTTCTACAGTGGCCTCACCCTAGTGGCCCCATTCCATTCAGCGTTTCCTTGGGTTTGCCAACTACTATCGGAAATTTATCAGGAACTTTTCCTCTTTGGTCAAACCTATCTCAGATCTGACCAAGAGGGGTAGCGATCCCTACAATTGGACGTCTGCTACTATCCAAGCTTTCGAGGCCCTCATGTCTGCTTTTGCTTCGGCTCCCATTCTGTTTCATCCCAATCCTGGTTTGCCCTTTGTCCTAGAGGTGGATGCGTCTGAGACGGAAGTAGGCGCCCTCCATGTCTCAGCGTTGAATGCCTGATGAACCCTTACTTCCTTGTGGGTTCTACCTCAGGAAGCTGTCTCCAACTGAATGCAACTATGAGATTGGTTACAGAGAGCTCTTGGACATTATCCTGGCTCTCAAGGAGTGGATACACTTGCTCGAAGGTTCTGTGGTTCCAGTTCTCATTCTCATCATAAGAATCTGACGTATCTCCCCCGGAGGCCAAGAGGCTCACACCCCGTCAGGCCAGATGGGCCTTATTCTTGTCTCATTTTAACTATGTTGTCTCCTATTTCCCCGGCTCCAAGAATGTTAAAGCTGATGCCTTGTCTCACCAGTATCCTGAGTTGTGCAGGGAGGACTCCGTGCCGACACCAGTCATAACTTCAGATTATATCCTGGCTGCAATCCGCAACAACTTAGCCCCTCCTCTTGGGGAACAGATCTCGGCTGCCCAACCTGATGCTCCCACAGACAGACCTGCTGGCAAATGTTTTGTACCTGAGGGGTTGCTCATCAGACTGTTGCGCATGTACCACAATTCCAAGACTGACGGTCATCCAGGTAAGAACCAGAAGTCCTGGGCTATTTCCCGTCAGTTCTGGTGGCCACCTCTCTGCACTGATGTTGCTGCGTACGTGGCTGCTTGTTCAGTCTGTGCCAGAACAAATCTCCACGGCACCTTCCCTGGGCCCACTGCATACCATTCCCAATGGGGAGTGTCCCTGGTCTCACCTGGCCATGGATTTTATTGTGGAATTTCCCACGTTTTGAGGTTAAGCGGTTATCTTCATAGTTGTCGACCGGTTGTCCAAAATTTGCCACTGTGTTCCTTTTAAGCAGCTACCTACCGCTCAGGAGCTTGCCTCTGTGTTTGCCAGGGAGGTTTTTCGCTTCCACCTGTTGCCTAAGGAGATTGTCTCGGACCGTGGGGGTCAGTTTGTCTCTAGGTTCTGGCCTGCCTTTTGCTCTCAGTTGGGTATACGACTATCCTTCTCCTCGGCCTACCATCCCCGGTCTAATGGTGCCGGTGAACGTTCCAACCAAGCTCTGGAGCAATTTCTCTGCTGCTATATCTCTGACCATCAGGGCAATTGGGTTGATCGGCTACCATGGGCAGAGTTTGTCAGGAACTTTGCCCTCAAATTGTCCTCCAGAATGTCTCCCTTCATGGCCAATTATGGGTTCCAACCGGCTGTGTTGCCCGAGTCGTTCTCGCCACAGGACATTCTGGCTGTGGAGGATCACCTTCATGCCCTCCGTTCCTCTTGGATGCAGATTCAAGAGTCTTTACCGGTCTCTGCACAGTGTCAGAAGCTCCAGGCAGACCGGGGACGTTTATCTGCTTCTTCGTACCAGGTTGGGGAGAGGGTGTGGTTGTCGGTCCGTAATCTCAACCTCAAGGTGCCCACTCCAAAACTGGCACTTCATTTTGTTGGCTTTTTTGCATCCTCCGTAAGGTGAATTCGGTGGCCTATGCCCTTGATCTTCCTCCTGGCATGCCCAATGTCTTTCATGTGTCACTTTTGAAGCCACTGGTTTGCAATGGCTATACATCTTCACTTCCTCGCCCTCCTCTCATTCCTGTGGGCAATCATGAGAAGTCTGAGGTTAGCAAAATCTTGGATTCTCGTCTGTTCCGAGGTCAGGTTCAATACCTGGCTCACTGGAAAGGTTATGGTCCTCAGGAGCGCTCCTGAGTTCCCTCCACTGATGTACATGCTCCCACCCTTCTCTGCGCTTTCCATGCTCGCTTTCCTCAGAAACCATTTTTTGCTCCACGGAGGAGGGGGCGTTGAGGGGAGGGTACTGTCAAGGTCTTACCTTGCCTTCCTCTTGGCAGCCATCTTGGACATGTGCAGACTGCTGTCTCTTATAAACTCTGTTTGCATCATCACTTGTATTCTGGCTGGGCGTCTCTCAGTGATGATGTTGCACGCCTGACTATATATATATATATATCACCTGCTGGCTTTCAGACCTTGCCCTTGTGTTTGTGCTCCAAGGTGCACCACTGCTAGCAGTCCTCTGGTCTCTGTGGTTTCTCCGTGCATGACTTGGCTTGGTTGATGACCTTCCTGGCTCTGGATTCTGCATCGGCAGACAACTCCGCATCAGATGACAACCCGGCTTCGGCAGACTACCTGCTTCTAAACTCTATCTCGGCTTGGATGACTACCTGTTCCTGGACTCGATCCCGGCTTGGATGACTACCTGCTTCCGAACTTGCCCCCCGGCTGTTCTTGATTTGGCTCCTCTCTCTTGCTGTGCGATTATTATTGTTGCATAAATAAATCGCTTTATTTTACTTGCATCTTCATGTGGTCTGGTTTCCTGGAACGCTGACAGACACTCCTGCACCATCGCTGGATCTAGATGGACCTCAGGTAAGTATTAGAAGTGCTGAGGGAGGCTGCTGCACAAAGAAGGATTTTCTATCTTTATGCATTGAATGCATGAATATAAAAAAAAAAAAAAAAAAACCTTCTGCCTTTTACAACCACTTTAAGGCTGGGAAGGCTAGCAATAGATAATGTTGGATATTCTTCAGCCAGAAAATGTGGCAGACTCTATCTGACAGCTTCTACAGACTGGGAGAAGCTCATAATGTACAGTGGTTATACAGAAAAAAGTAAAAAAGTAAGCATTAGAGTTCAGCTTTAAGTGAATTTAAATACTACACTAAACAAAATTATAAACGCAACACTTTTGTTTTTGCCCCCATTTTTCATGAGCCTTTCAAGACTTTTTTCTATCTACACAAAAGGCTTATTTCACTCAAATATTGTTCCCAAATCTGTCTAAATCTGTGTTAGTGAGCACTTCTCCTTTTCCGAGATAATCCATTCACCTCACAGATGTAGAATATAAAGATGCTGATTAGACTGCATGATTATTGTACAGGTGTGTCTTAGGCTGGCCACAATAAAATGCCACTCTAAAATGTGCAGTTTTATCACACAGCACAATCCCACAGATGTCGCAGGTTTTGAGGGAGCATGCAATTGGCATGCTGACTGCAGGAATGTCCACCAGAGCTGTTGGCCGTGAATTGAATGTTCATTTCTCTACCATAAGCCATCTCCAAAGGCGTTTCAGAGAATTTGGCAGTACATCCAACCGGCCTCACAACCGCAGACCACGTGTAACCACATCAGCCCAGGACCTCCACATCCAGAATCTTCACCTCCAAGATTTTCTGAGACCAGCCATCCGGACAGCTGCTTCAACAATCGGTTTGCATAACCAAAGAATTTCTACACAAACTGTCAGAAACTGTCTCAGGGAAGCTCATCTGCATGCTCATCGCCCTCATCGGGGTCTTGACCTGACTGCAGTTTGTCGTCGTAACCGACTTGAGTGGGCAAATGCTCACTGCACTTTAGAGAGGTGTTCTCTTCACAGATGAATCCCGGTTTTCACTGTACAGAGCAGATGGCAGACAGTATGTGTGGCGTCATGTGGATGAGTAGTTTGCTGATGTCAATGTTGTGGATCGAGTGGCCCATGGTGGCGATGGGGGTTATGATATGGGCAGGCGTATGTTATGGACAACGAACACAGATGCATTTTATTGATGGCATTTTTAATGCACAGAGATATCGTGACGAGATCCTGAGGCCCATTGTTGTGCCATTCATCCACAACCATCACCTCATGTTGCAGCATAATACACTGCCCCACGTTGCAAGGATCTCTACACAATTGCTAGAAGCTGAAAACATCCCAGTTCTTGCATGGTCAGCATACTCACCGGACATGTCACCCATTGATCATGTTTGGAATGCTCTGGATCGGCGTATACGATGGCGTGTTCCAGGTCCTGCCAATATCCAGCAACTTCGCACAGCCATTGAAGAGGAGTGGACCAACATTCCACAGGCCATAATCAACAACCTGATCAACTCTATGCGAGGAGATGTGTTGCACTGCAAGAGGCAAATGGCGGTCACACCAGATACTGACTGGTTTTCGGGCCCCCTCAAACCCCCCCAGTACATTAAAACTGCATATTTTAGAGTGGCCTTTTATTGTGGCCAGCCTAAGGCACATCTGTGCAATAATCATGCTGTCTAATCAGAATCTTGATATTCCACACTTGTGAGGTGGATGGATAATCTTGGCAAAGGAGAAGTGTTCACTAACACAGATTTAGAAAAATTTGTGAACAATATTTGAGAGAAATAGGCCTTTTGTGTACATAGAAAAAGTCTTAGATCTTTGAGTTCAGCTCATGAAAAATGGGGGCAAAAACAATAGTGTTGCGTTTATAATTTTGTTCAGTGTGTATATACACCTTAGAGTTGGATAATGTGTGATGTAAGTTTGTGCCTTTTTTTTTTTTTTTACATATAGTTCATCACTTGAATACTTTGCTAACACTAAGTAGAATATCCCAACAAATATGTTTTATAATTACAACATCTGTATTAAGTTTTTGCAAGGTTGGGTGGAAATTGTATTTGGATAATACACGCTCATTCTTTAAATGTATTTAACCCAGAAGAGAAAAACAAACATGATGACTGTTAATTTAGAATAATTACCATGTAATGTAGAAAGGCAAGTGACAGCTGTATGGGAATGTGATTTAAGAAAATAAGAACGTTTTCTGAATAATCATGCTGAGAAGACTTTTTTTTCATTGCAGTTATGTAAACAGCCATGGATTCATTCTTTGTTGTAAAAGATCATTAAATGTATTAACTAAATAAACCATAATATTCACATGTTGAGAAGCTGTGTCCTGGTGTGATAATTACAAGGAGAGAACAGCTGGCATTCCGGCTAACAGCCAACTTGAACATTAGGGTTGACTGCAGTAAGTTCCATGATATTAGCTCCTAACATAGAATTAAGGGGAGAAAAAAAAGATGTGATCTTTGATTGAAGTCCTAATGTGTGTCTAGAGTTGTAATCTATTTAAAAGTACATGATTAAAGAGGAAACATTGTCTACGAACAGACTTTGATTTGCGTTCCTTTTACTTACCCTAAATGTAGGTTCAGTTTATGTTGTTTTTTGGTTCGGATATATTCATTGGCACATTAGAACAATACAGTAAATGCATAAATGAACATTTAATGTATATGTACAATAAATCATTAAAATTGATTTTAATCATTTACAGGATAATGCAATTTTAAAAGTAATCTTCAATATTTTCAAATCCCCCCAAAAAAAAATCAATAAATTTTAATGCAGCTTCTAAAAAATAACAATCAGTGACCCTGTATTAAGCTCCTGATGATGCGCTTGAGCTGAAATATATGCTTGAGATCCAGCCGCTATTCTAAGTTTAGCTTGGCAGCAATTGCAGTAAGTGTATTGTACCCTTTATGCACCTTACGGGCCTCCCATTATCCTAATTACCAGTTTTCTCTGCACATGTACTTAGTACACATGTATTTAGTTTATGTGAGTCTTAGTTTTTACTATGTTTTATTTCATTAATATTAATGTGTTTTTGGCTTTATTAAATACTACACTATGAGACTCTATTTCCTTCTCATGTCTGATAATTTATTCCGCTGGACTCTTTGATGGTTCCATCTTTATGTGCGGGAATGCCACCGGATTGGTCGGTCTTAACAGAGATTTACACATTCATATCCCTCACAAGATTGCTGTCCTATTACATAGACAGCTACACCTTCTGGTGAGTTTGTATTTTAACTGTTCGGTGAAGGCAAGACACCATGGGTGACACCTGAATCCATATCACACACTGGGCAACTTTAGATTTCCTTTATTCACGTGGATTATGGACACTTTATTGTGATTTGAATATTTAGTTTGTTCACTTAGATTGATTTATGGACACTTTATATGACTTTTGTAGTTATATATTTTTTGTTTGTTTACAGCGCTGCTCTTTCTTATATTTACACTAGTGTTGGTATATTGGCACTAATTGCAAGCTGCTGATATTTATACTGGGCACTGACATTATATAATATATATATAATAATATAATTACCCTGTATTAAAGAGGTTGTAAACTCGTTCAAAATTTTTTTTTTTTTACAACCTGCAAGAGAAAGACATAATGAGCTAGTATGCATCGCATACTAGCTCATTATGAAATACTTACCTTAGAATGAGCCCCCGGTGTGCCGCTCTCTTACCTGTATGACGAGCGACATGTTCAGTCGCCCGTCTTCCGTGATCGCGGCATTCGGCCATCTGCCGGTCACGGCACGGGGCTCTGAAGGAACGGCACGATCAGCCGTTCCTTCAGAGCGCATGCGCCAGTGACGTCACTGGCTGCATTAAAGGTAAATATCTCCTAAACCGTACATGTTTAGGAGATATTTACAGTACCTATAGGTAAGCCTTATTATAGGCTTACCTATAGGTACAACTTCCTGAGTAGGGTTTACTTCCTCTTTAAGGCCCTTGTTCATGCTCTTCCTATTACCAGATAGCAAACTCCGAGGGGGATTTAATAAAGGTGTTCTGTTACTTTTCTGGCGTGATTCCTCTTGTCAATGTGTTGTGCCAAATTCATGAAGCACTCAACACGTTTGGTTCTGACAGTGACTTGTGCACCAAATGCAGGTAATTCTAAAATGAACCATAACAAATGTGCCAAATTCAAAATAAAATACTGACAGCTCGTATCTTACAAAAGTGGAGCTAATTAAGAAAAACTGTCTGGTGGCATGGAGAGAGGGAGAGAGACCCTGGTGAGAACAGATTTTGCAAAAGTGTCTCACATGCATTCTAAAAGTGGTGCAGCATTCAAAGTAATTAATTCATTAATTAATACTAAAGAAAAGGCCTTCAAAAAACCTGTTGGTTTTACTCTGCATATATACTTTCTTTTATTGGTTACATGTAAGTGCAATACTTTCTCAACAAATCTGCCTATTAAAAAATAAGGAAAGGAAAAAGTGGGGTTTTTTAGGCCAAAATGAGATGATCAGAATATAGCATCACACAGCAGGTTTGTTAAAAACGCATATTTATTAATCAAATAATTCTTCCCATAAAAAGGCATGTACTAACATGCTCTAAAGACATACATACATATAACATATAATAACATAAAAACAATAACACGGTTTGTAAGATAACCAAGTGGTGGGTCTCAACAAGAGAAGGTGGAAATGGTCCCTGCTCAGGCCAACGCGTTTCGCTTGGTTTTGCTTCTTCAGGGCTTAAGAGACCAAGAAACCAACTAGTGTTTCCTTGTGTGTAAAATCATGGGGCGGACGGCAATTCCATAAATAGACACTGGTTGTATACCAGGCGTGAACTTTTATAGAAATACGGTTGTGATGGGATAATGTATATATCTGTTTATCTTGTATATACGAAGTATTGGGGCGCATGTGCATACATCTATAGAGCACACGCTGTATTAGTGTACATTTGTAGTGCCCCAATACCATAACAATAGTGGCATTAAATCACATGCCTAAATTATTATACCATATCCACCTCAATAAGATGATACATTTCATCCTCATTAAGGGTCCTATGCAGTTAACCAGGCAGGTATTTATCTGGATAATGCTCCCGGGCAAACCACCAATCCCTTAGTCATAGTAGGGGAGGGAGAGGAGAACAGAGGGTGTCATGGGGAGTATCTATAAGCTCCCTTCAGGGGACAATCCTCTGTGTGCCCGTGCCAACCGCTCAGCTGCCTGAAAAAAAACCTGCCTATTTGTACATACTACACCATTGGCATGCTTTATCATTCTGAGGTGGAGAAAGAGAGAGCTTGGGAGCCAGTTCCGGTTGAGAGACATGAGAGGGGTCCTCCTTACATACCGCCTACCTTGATTTTCCTGGCTTTGTCTGACCACTCTGTAGCAGGAGGGTCAGACTTTCTGGTAAGCGGTTTGGCTGTCACTATTTGGTGATCCCACCTGTTTCCCACTGTGTACACCGGTGCTTGGATGATTTGGATTAGTCTTCCCTTTTTCTTCTCTTTAAGGACTTTGGGACTTTTTTGCCTTATGACTTAAGAATTATTATCTATGTGCATATATTTTTATATGTGTCTTCATTACCGGCGCTGCTTTCATTTGTTTTATTGTTTGCTTTTAGGATTGTAATCTGCCTATTTAGCTGGCTGCCTTTATTGTTACATTTCTTTCCTGGTTTCTTTTAGATTCTAAGCGCAGATATCTCTCTCCCTTGTTTAAAAATACTGGAATGCCTTTCTTTACACGCTCATGAACTTTAATGGCATCCCAGTCGTAGTCCATAGGGTTCAATTTTGAGTTGGTCCACCCTTTGCAGCTATGACAGCTTCAACTCTTCTGGGAAGACTGTCCACAATGTTTAGGAGTGTGTCCATGGGAATGTTTGACCATTCTTTTTTTTTCATAAATGTTTTTATTGAATTTTCAATAACATGAGAAATACGAAACATACAAGGAACAGGTATGCGATAGCTCACAGCAATTAAAATAGCATTATACAGAAAGTACAAAAAGTACAATGATAACCAGGATTGTATGAAGCTAGAATCAAAACGAGAAATATGGCAGACAGTAACAGTCAGCAAAATTAAGTTGCAAACAGCACAGGCAGTAAGGCACATATTGTGAGAATTAATTCTTCAGATCAGGATAACTCCGTATACATAGTACACCACCCTCTAGTAAACCAAAGTAAAAAGATGATAAAGGGTTAGACGTCCACATCAAGGATCACCCTATTAGTGGGGACTCGGGGCCCACTCCACACCTGGCCACCCCCAAGGGGAGCAATACTGTGCCCAAGCGTGGAGGGGGAAGGAGGAAAAATCCCTCCAACAGCTAGTCAGAACTTAATCACACTAGGAACTAGGCAAGACTTCAAGGGGAAGACTGGACCGTCAAGTGTTCAAACCAATTAATCCAAGGTTGCCATTGGTTGGACACTTTGTGTACAGAGTGGTGTTTAAGAGAAAGAGCACGTTCATACGTGCAGTGTAAATTAGTAAGGTCAATAACGCCAGGGATTGTAGGTGGGAGTTCCTGTTTCCAAGAGCGCGTTATATTTAGTCTGGCCGCAAGAAGAACATGGGTCAAGGTGTGTCTAAACTGTTTGGGAATCTGTCCTATGCCGATACTCAGGAGAGCCAGGCCCGGTGAAGGTAAAACAGTAACAAGGGTGATTGCAGAAATAATGTCAAATATGGTTTTCCAGTATTGGGTGAGGTGCGGGCACTGCCACAAAACATGCAATAATGTGCCGTCGTGTCCACACAATCGCCAGCATTTGCCATCATGTTGGGGGTGTTTGACCATTCTTCAAGGAGCACATTTGTGAGGTCAGACACTGATGTTGGATGAGAAGTCCTGGCTTGCAGTCACTGCTCTAATTTATCCCAAAGTTCTTCTATCGGGTTGAGGTCAGGACTCTGTCCAGGCCAGTCAAGTTCCTCCACCCCAAACTTGCTCATCCATGTCTTTATGGACCTTGCTTTGTGCACTGGTCCAAATCATTTGATGGAGGGGGGATTATGGTGTGGGGTTGTTTTTCAAGTGTTGGGCTTGGCCCCTTAGTTCCAGTAAAGGGAACTCTTAAGGTGTCGGCATACCAATATATTTTGGACACTATCATGCTCCCAACTTTGTGGCAACAGTTTGGGGATGGCCCCTTCCTGTTCCAATATGACAGCGCACCAGTGCACAAAGCAATGTGCATAAAGACATGGATGAGTGAATTTGGGGTGGAGGAACTTGACTGGCCTACACAGAGTCTTGACCACAACCCGATAGAATACCTGTGGGATGACTTTGAGTGCAGACTGCGAGCCAGGCCTTCTCGTCCACATCAGTGCCTGACCTCACTTCTGGAAGAATGGTCAAACACTCCCATAGACACTCCTAAACCTTGTGGACAGCCTTCCCTGAAGAGTTGAAGCTGTTATAGCTGCAAAGGGTGGGCCAACTCAATATTGAACCCTACGGAATAACACTGGGATACCATTAAAGTTCATGTGCGTATAAAGGCGAGCAGCCCAATACTTTTGACAATATAGTGTATATACACTGTAATAAAAAGACAAATTTTGCTTAGCAAAGTAAATGCCTTTCTGATGAATGATTTTACTATTTACTCTAAGGCCTTGCCTACATAGAAGATTTTCTTAAAGGGCTTTTTAAATACATCGCCTTAGAATATATCATGGAGAAACTCAATCTATCATGGAGTAATGCACATGTAAACACCAATGAGTTAATTTACTGAATGAGTTGAAAATATTCACATAATAAATTGACTGAATTTTCACTTAACCTCCCTGGCGGTCTGGTTATGTCAGGATTTCTGTGCTAAAAGCTCTTCATTCTTTTGCATGGAAATCTGTTGTTTTACATTTTAAAACTCACCTTCCCCTCACCATCCTCCCCCGCCGTCCTTCCCTGCCGTCCTCCTGCTGTGTGCTCGGCCGATGCCGGGACCTGTATTCCTCTTCCCTTCCCTGAGAGCGTTGTGACACAGGGGGGTGGAACCGGCGTCAATTTAAAAAATGTAAGTACACTAAATGACATGATACAAAGCTGTGATCCTAACGGATTACACTGTATCATGCCATTTCACCACAGGATTGCACCTGGGGACTTTTCCAGTGCCCTGCCTGTGCTTTTCCAGTTCTTTGTGCCTGGAAAATTGAGAACGACCATGGCATCCAAAAAGCGTTCTTTTTGCACAAAAGCGCTTCTAGACGAACTGGAAAACAGCGACAGCGAAACTGAGTTACTTGAAGAACTGAGCGATAGCGATTCTTGGGAAAATTAGAAAGTGACAACAGCGATGATTCTGATGTCTCTTTCTGGCACATCGCTCCATTGGAAATTCTGAAGAATCATTTGATATACTTTCCAAATTCCATAAGGTATGTGCCAGAAAGAGACATCAGAATCGTCGCTGTCGTCACTTTCCGTACCTGATGACGAATTTTCCCAAGAATTGCTATCGCTCAGTTCTTCAAGTAACTCCGTTTCACTGTCGCTGTTTTCCAGTTTGTCTAAAAGCGCTTTTGCGCAAAAAAAAAAAACACTTTTTGGATGCCATAGTCATTCTCTATTTTCCAGGCACAAAGCACTGGAAAAGCACAGGCAGGGCACTGGAAAAGTCACCAGGTGCAATCCTGTGGTGAAATGGCATGATAAAGTATGATCCGTTAGGATCACAGCTTTGTATCATGTCATTTAGTGTATTTACACTTTTCAATTTGCCGCCAGTTCCACCCCCCTACGTCTCAACGCTCGCAGGGAAGGGAACCGGAAGGCAAGTGCCAGCAATTGGCCGTGCACAGAGTGGGGAGGGAGTGCGAGGAGGATGGGGAGGATGGCGGGGAGGACAGCGGGGGATCGCAGGGAAGGTGAGTAACATTCTGGGGTAATCCCGATTGTGGCTTGGGGTTACCGCTTTTGGTACTGAAATTTAACTCAGAGCCACACTCGGGAATACTGCCAGGGGGGTTAAACACAGCAGACTGTTGTTCTCTTTGGTATCAACACAGTGCCCCTGTGTTGCTGATATTTAGGAACACAGTTATCTGTGTTGATATTACAAGCCCCCCCCCACAGTTAGAAAACACTCCCTAGGCTCACACTTAACCCTTTGATCACCCCTGGGTTAACCCCTTCCCTGCCAGTGTCATTGTTACAGTAACAGTGCATATTTTTAGCACTGATTACTGTAGTAATATCACTGGTTCCCCCCAAAAGTGTAAAAAATGTCAGTTCGGGGTCCTATCTGTTCACCGCAATGTCGCAGCCCAGCTAAAAATCGCTGATCGCCGGCGCCGCCATTACTAGTAAAAAAATATCAATAAATAAAAAAGACAAATCTTTCACCTAGTTTGTAGACGCAATAATTTTTGCACAAACCAATCAAAATACGCTTATTGGGATTTTTTTTACCAAAAATATGTAGCAGAATACAGATTGGCCTAAAATGATGAAAAAAATTTGATTTTTACATTTTTTTTGGGGGAATGTTATATAGCAGAATGTGAAAAATATATATATATATTTTTATTATCGCTCTTCTTTTGTTTATAGCGCAAAAAAATTTAAATCCCACAGGCGATCAAGTGGACTTTTTTTGTAAAGCATGTCATATCCAGGGCGATTTTGAGGAGGGCACAGGGAATTTTCACTAAATTGGAGGAACCGCATGATCATGGCATATCATGTTCTTTACATAACAGAAGAATATATTGGCATATGGTGAATGAGATGTGTGAACCAGTAAGAGTGTACATTTGGTTAGTCCCATATTTAGTGAAAGCCCAAAATGATTTTGAATTCTTCAACTGTCTCAGGCTTCCATTCAAATTAATGGGCATACAACCAACTTGATTATTGGAGATGTTCTGCTGGGCATAAAGATCGCATTGGTCCACAATTACATTGAATAAATCTTCTGTGAAAAAAAAAAACTGAACTTATGTAAAATGTTAGGTGTCTGGCTTAATACCTGCCTGCATGGTAAATGGGGGGATAATAATAGTTGCTGAATTCGAGGGAAGTTATAATTACATAGTTACATAGTTTGTGAGGTTGAAAAAAGACATCAGTCCATCCAGTTCAACCTATGATGTGTGTGTGTTTACTGTTAACCGTACATTGTATACCCCTGTATGTTGTAGTCTTTAAGGTGCCCATCTAATAGTTTTTTGAAACTATCAATGCTCCCTGCTGATACAACTGCTTGTGGAAGAGAATTCCACATCCCCACTGTTCTGACAGTAAAGAACCCCCTACGTATTTTAAGCTTAAACCGTTTTTCCTCAAGTTTTAGTGAGTGGTCACGTGTCTTATTGTATTCCCTTTCTTTGAAAAGTTTGTTCTTTATGCTAGGGTCGCCAGTACAGTATTTGTACATTGATACCATATCCCCCCTCAATCGTCTCTTCTCCAGAGAGAATAAGTTCAGTGTTTGCAGTCTTTCCTCATAGCCGATGCCCTCCATTCCCCTAATTATTTTTGTTGCCCTTCTCTGGACTCTCTCCAGTTCCAGCACATCCTTCCTGAGGACCGGTGCCCAGAACTGGACAGCATACTCCAGATGTGGCCGGACCAGAGTCTTGTAGAGTGGGAGAATAACATCTTTATTTCTGGAGTGAATCCCCTTTTTTATACATCCCAGCATTCTGTTCGCTTTGCTTGCAGCGGCTTGGCATTGCATGCCACTGCCAAGCCTGTTGTCTACCAGTACCCCCAGGTCCTTTTCCATCCTAGACTCCCCCAGAGGTTCCCCACCAGAGAGTACCTTGCTTTCACATTACTGATGCCCAGGTGCATTATTTTACATTTTTCAACATTAAACCTCATCTGCCATGTAGTTGCCCACCCCATTATTTTGTTCAGATCCTCTTGTAAGTTTTCCACATCTTGCATAGAAGATATTGGCATGCTTAGTTTAGTATCATCCGCAAATACCGAGATTGTGCTGGATATCCCCTCCTCTAGATCATTTATGAATAAGTTAAACAGGATTGGTTAAACAGGATTGGCCCCAGGACAGAACCTTGGGGGACCCCACTTTCCACACCCGCCCAATCTGAGTACTCCCCGTTTATCACCACCCTCTGAACTCTCCCCTGGAGCCAGTTCTCTATCCAGGTACTCACCCTATGGTCCATACCTACCTTCCTTAGTTTGTACAGTAAGCGTTTGTGGTGAACGGTGTCAAAGGCCTTTGCAAAGTCCAGATACACCACATCCACAGGCTTACCTTTATCTAGATGGCAACTCACTTCATCGTAGAAGGTTAATAGATTGGTTTGGCAAGAACGATTTTTCATGAATCCATGTTGATTACTACTAATAATACCATTTTCATTACTAAAGTCTTGTATGTGGTCCCTTAACATCCCCTCCAAAATCTTGCAGACTACTGATGTTAGGCTGACTGGCCTATAGTTACCCGGGATATATCTCTGCCCTTTTTTAAATATTGGTACCACGTTGGCTTTTTTCCAATCAGCTGGCACCATACCCGTCTGTAGACTATCCTTGAAGATCAAGAATAATGGTCTGGCAATCACCTGGCTGAGCTCTTTAAGAACCCTCGGGTGCAAGCCATCCGGTCCCGGTGATTTATTTATGTGAAGTTTCCCTAGTTTAGTTCTAAGTCTATCCTCTGTTAGCCATGGCGGTACTTCCAGAGGTGTATTATTTAGTTTAGCCTTACCAGTTGGGTTAGTGTAGCCCCTTGATTCTTTTGTGAAGACTGAAGAGAAGAAATTATTTAACACTTCCGCCTTTTCTCTGTCCTCTGTGGCCATATTTCCTTTGTCGTCTTTTATGGGGCCAATGTGTTCTGGCCTCGCTTTCTTACTGTTTATATACTTAAAGAATTTCTTGGGGTTCTTTTTACTCTCTTCCGCTATATGTCTCTCGTGTTCTATTTTAGCCGCCTTGATTTCGTCTTTACATTTCTTATTACACTCTTTGTAATGCTTGAATGCTGCCAATGACCCCTCGGTCTTGTATCTTTTGAAGGCCTTTTCTTTAGTATTAAAATGCATTTTTATGTTGGAGTTTAGCCACCCAGGGTTTAGTTTTGCTCTTTTAAATTTGTTTCCCTTTGGAATGCACTGGCCAATCCCTTTGTTTAGTATGCTCTTGAAGCACTCCCATTTTTCCCTGTGTTCTTTGTTCCCAGGGTTCTATCCCATTTGATAGTTTCTAGCAGAGAGCGCAGTTTGGGGAAATTGGCTCTTTTGAAATTCAGTGTCTTAATATTACCCTTGTGTTTCCTATTACTATGATTAATACTGAAACCAATTGACCTATGGTTACTGTCTCCTAAGTTGCCCCGTATTTCTATATCCGTGAGCAGGTCTGTATTGTTGGTAATCAGTAGGTCAAGTACCGCATTGTTTCTTGTCGGTGCATTCACCATCTGACCCATAAAATTGTCCTGCAGAACATTTAGGAACTGCCGAGCCTTGGCTGAGTGCGCAGTCTCTTCTGCTCAGTCTATATCTGGATAATTAAAGTCCCCCATTATAATGACATTTCCCATCCTTGCTGCCAATCCTATCTGTAAAAGGAGGTCCACCTCCCCCTCCTCCCTCTGGTTGGGGGGCCTATAGCATACACCCTATATTACCTTCCCCATAGTGCCTTCCCTTTTAAGTTCAACCCATGGGGATTCTGACTTGTCCAAAGCTCCATTATTAATATCATCCCTCCTATTTACCTGTACACTGTTCTTAATGTACAGACATACCCCTCCCCCTTTTTTTACCTTCTCTATCCCTGCGATAAAGGGAATACCCCTGAATGGTCGCCATCCAATCATGAGAGCTGTCGAACCAAGTCTCAGTTATCCCCACAAAATCTAAGTCCTCCTCAAACATCAGTAGCTCCAGCTCTCCCATCTTGTTGGCCAGACTTCTGGCATTGGTATACAAACCTCGTAATTTTGACCGGTTGCCTATATCCTCGTTCGATGTTGTTTTTAGGCTGCTCTTGTGATTTTTCCCCATACCCACCCTGGGTTTAGGAGCTCTAAACACCCTATCGCTAATGTCCCCATTTGTGCCCTCTAAATCTTGCTTTCCACTGGCTAATTCTACATCTGTACCCTCCCCCCCATCACCTAGTTTAAAAGCCCCTCTAACTTTTCGGCCATCTTCTCACCCAGTACGGCTGCACCCTCCCCATTTAGGTGCAATCCGTCCCTACCATAGAGCTGGTGGCCGACTGAGTTATAGTTCTAAATGATTGCTGGTTAGCGGCTCTCCTTTCCTCACACAGACACAGCGTGGGAAGAAAGTAGTGCCAATCACTGACAAGTCTGTGTACACGAGATCAGAGGATTGGAGGAGGAGAGATAGATCAACTTCCAGTGGAAAATGCGGGATCAGAGGCAGCGTGTGTGAGGAGGCAGCGTGTGAGAGGATCAGAGGAAGCTGAGAATGCGGGATCAGAGGCTGCGTGTGTGAGGAGGCAGCGTGTGTGTGAGGGAGTAAGTGAGAGCTGTGCGGTGCGGTGAGTGAGAGCTGTGCGGTAGTACAGTAACCCCCTCCCCCCTTCTCAGAGTGCGCTGAATAACCGGACCCCCCCAGACAGAGAGAGAACTCCCAACCAACTTCCCCCCTCACACACCGAGACAGAGAGAGAGCCCCCCCCACTAGCTGGCTGGCTGACAAGACCAGGAAGTGACAGAGGAGGGAGGCGGGAGCAGAAGACTGACTGACTGAGGGAGGAAGGCGTGAGGCATCGCTGACAAGCACTGTAAGTATCAGCTTACGGGTACACAGGGACACACACTTGGTAAGTTAAGACTGTGGATGTAAGTAAAGACTGTGATTTGATTGTGACTGAAGACTGTGACTGAGGGTGTAGGGTAGTACTTGAGAGTCAGTGAGTACTGTGTAGCTGAGTATCAGTGGGTGCTGTGCGACTGTGCTGTGCGACTGTCTGTGCTCTGCGACTGATGTGCTCTGTGCGACTGACATGATTTTGAAAGTGTCTCTGGGACACTAATATTGACAATAACGCTTTGTGGCTGATGTGACACCCCACTAATTGTACTTGGGCTTTCATTAAGGTATACTGTGCTGCTGGTGCTCACCACTTCACCAGGATGTGCAGCGCTGCTGCTGATGGTAACCTGCTGCTTTTCAGTATACCTGATCCTTTTTGAAGGGATTCTTTCCTCCTCTGAATTAGTTACTGAGCTGCTGCTCTCCACAGGGTCATACTCGTTATCCAAATCTGATATTGAGAACTGTCCCACCAGAACAGCAGATGGCTGTTCTGGTGTGACAGTTACACTGTGTGGCAGCAACCAGGGTAGTGCAAAGTAGATGGCTGCACTGGTGTGTAACAGTCTTTTTCACAGTAAAATCAAAGTAGCTCTCAGCACTCTTAGACCGGGCACAGATTGTTTTCTGCCCTCTCACTGCTCTCTGTATGAGATGGCTGCAACAAGCAAACTGTGTTTACATTTGTGATTGCTGTGATTGCAATCACATGGCACAGGGCAAATTTCATTGGCCCCATACATCAATCTGTGGTGTGGTGAGGTTGTGACGTTGTATGTCCCCGAGGCAAAATGGGAGGACATACAGGTACATCCTTCTGGAAGGAAGCTCTCGGTCAGCTGTATATATATATATAGTGTCACAGTGGGAAGTGGTTAAGAAACAATCGTCCGACTGTTTTTAGAAGATAAAATGCTAAAGCATTTGTCACTTTATTTCTGCTTATGTGGGTTGGGGAACTGACGACAGACAAAGTTGAATAATAAGTGGCCCTGTCCAAGTTTTTTACCATCTCTTGGGGTAGTGACCTTGTTGATGACTGGCAACCCACATGGCCTCAATTAAAGGGGCTGGTAATTGATCAATGTCAATGCAGAGTTTCTAACTGGAAGATAATTGGCCAGCTTTGCCTGTCTATTAAACTTTAAGCCTGTTCAGAGACAAAAACACCAGTACTGATCATTTGACTGGTGCTAAAGAGGTACAAAAAAAAATTAAAAATAGAACAAAATAAATATTTTACATCTGTTTTGGCTTTCTTTATGTCCCTAATGGGGTGGAATATAAAAAAGAACATTTGTATCACAGTATGGAAGGGTAATTATAATTGTATTTTTATTACTTTTGTTTGAATGGCTGTGTCTCCTACTTTGTGATAAATTTATTTTGCTTGTTCTATTTATAAAAGCAGGTTTTGGGGGTATAGATTACAAGGAAACTGTCAGGGCACCGTTCAGGGTGCTAGAAGACTAGGCATCCCCGCCAGCACATTACATGGCTGCGGGAATGCACTGGCGCATGCATGCCTGCACACTGCATACAATCAGGGCACCCCCCCCCCCCCCAATGAAGATTGGCACCCAGGGCCCTTTATAAGGAAGCCAGTCCTTGGCTGAAGTTGCTGATTGATCTTCAGCTTTTTACCAGTGTTCCTGTGATACATTGCTCCTGTGATCCTAAGTTACTGACTTTGCTTGTTCCTGACCTGTCTCCTGCTTGCCTCTAGTCCTCATCCCCGACTCGTCTTATTGATACCCTCTGGCTGCATCTCGTGTTTGACCTCTGTTTCTTACCTGACTTTGTCTGCTCTGGTATCCACCTGGCTCCTGATCCTGATCCTGGGTTGTATCGACTATCCTACAGTCTCTGCTCAGCACATCAGCAATACCCCTGAGTCCTTCTGTTAGCAACTCCCCAGACGACCTGTGCTACTTTGTACCCGACTTCTCCTGTCTCACTTCCAGGGGAGTCCGGAACTTAGCTTCAAGGGAAGCCCTCTCTCCATTGGCCTCCAGCACCGATACGTGATAGAAACTTTGTCAGTGCTTTACTTCTCCATTTTCCATTTTTAAACAGTTTTCAGATTGTAGTAAACACACCATAATTATGAAGTAGTAAAAATGTATTTTGAAGATACATTTGCTGGGTAAATAGAATACTATGACAATGGCATACCTCATTACTTGTAACACAGCCTTTCTCTCATTCACTCTCTAGCTGTTACCAGTTTGGCAGTTGTGTTCGGCAATAGGAATATACAATTCCAAGGAATAAATGCTGATAACCAACGATGAACATATTAATTAACAAGTGCAAAAACAATAAGTACATTTTCCTTAGGCACTATCAAATGCATGTTTGAAGCCAGAGACCTTATTCGGTGTAGTGTTGCCCATCAACCACTAAATGTCGCCAAATCCCAACATAGCAGGCATACAGCCCTCTTGCAGTGTCGAACAATTATGATATATGGTCACCCCATGGATGGACACTCCTATTGGGAACTACACTGTGTCAAAGCCTGGGATAGAATCGCATAACGTTAGTTGCCTTGGGAATATATTTTTATCGATTAAGCCAAGTAATCCAAGATTGCCACAGCTTAGTCAGACGGTTAATGGATTGGTTCTTCAGGGACAATGAGTGTTCATAGGTGTTCATAGGTGAAGTTGGTAGTAACCGCGCCGATCACTCCCTGAAGTGACGGTGGGAGATCTTGCTTCCAAGATCTAGCTATGAGTAGTCTAGCAGCAAGTAGGCAGTGGGTTAAAGTGTGTCTCAGGGAACAAGGTAGCTTCTCAGATCCCAGAGAGAGGAGGGCCAATCCAGGCTCTGGTGTGATATAATTTTGAGTTATGTCGGAGAGGAATGAGAAGACTTCCTGCCAAAACTTTTGAATGAGTGGGCACTGACAGAAAATGTGGAAGAGAGTACCTGCTCCTCCACATGATCTCCAGCACAGGCCGTCGTTGTTCGCGTCAAATTTGTGAATTCTATCTGGGGTGAGGTACCATCTAAGTGGGATTTTTAGGGTTAATTCCCATAAGTTGGAGTTACATGTCGCTGAGTAGATTGTACAGAGTGCTCGGGTCCACTGTTTATCCGTGTATTCTGTTCCCAAGTCCCTTTCCCATTGGATGTGGGGAAGAGACTTGGAGAAGACTAATTTTTGTTGGAGAAGATTATAGAAGGTAGTGATGCCTTTTACTTTAGGGGATGTACCGGAAGTCAGGTATTGTCAGGCTTGTGTCTGAATAGTTAGTGGCCATATTGGTAGAGTGGTAATGAAATGACGTGTTCTAAGGTGCAGAAAGAGGTCAGCGTTGGAGAGTTGAAATTTATTTTGTAATATAGGAAATGGAATAAATTTGGAGTCTTTATATAGATCATTTATATTGGATATACCATGTTTGTGCCATATTGTGAAGCATGAATCCGTAATCAAGGAATGGAGGGCTTTTAAGGGGATTTTAAGTTCCATGCGGTCAGGGCCCATGGTGCTTTGGTTAATTAACACTTTCCATGCTCCAGCTGAAGCCACCATGGGGGGAGGGAAGTGGATCTGTATTTTCGCCCCCAAAGACGTGGCCATTAGCCATGCAAGGAGGTCTTATCTATTGCAGTAAGAGGCTTTAATGTTTTGCCATAAAGTAGAAGTGTTGGGGGCGTAGTTGGGTAAGGATCGAGGCAAGGTAATAATCGTAGATATCTACATAACCTGCCCCACGCTGGGCGCGTGATTTGATGAGTTTGACGTGTGAGCATCTGGGCTTCTTGCCCTGCCAAATGTATGAAGATATAGTGGATTGTAGTGAGCAAAATACGTTTTTTGGTACGGGGATTGGCAGTGTTCTGTAAGGTAATTGTGGAAGATACATCATCTTGAACGCTGCCAATCTACCCAACCATGAGAAACCTGAGGACTGTAGTCGTTTAAGATTGGATTGTAGTTTGGTGCGAGCCAGAATATAATTGTGTAGGAAGAGTGTTTTCGGGTTTGCTGTTAGTTTTGTGCCTAGGTAGGAGAGGCTATGTTCTGCCCAAGTATATGGGAACTGTTGTTGCAAAAGGTTACTGGTAGAAGCGTCAACCCCGATACTAAGAATGTGCAATTTAGTCTCGTTAACCTTGTACAGTGACACCTCCCCAAACCATTTAAGTATCTTTTGGATTTCTGGCAGGGAGCTAGTTGGGTTAGTGACCATGAGGATAACGCCATCCGCAAACAAGCTAATTTTATGCTGGGTTCCCGCTATAGTTATGCCCGATATTCGATTGTTGGAGCGAATGTGTTCGGCCAAGGGTTCCATGACCATATTGAATATTATGGACGAAAGTGGGCACCCTTGCCTAGTGCCGTTTGTAATTGTAAAAGGAGTGGAGATTGCCTCCGGTGTGCGTACCAAAGCTGATGGATTCGAATAAAAAGGAAGCCATGAATTCCAAATTTACGGAGAACTGCGGACAAGAAGCCCCAGTGGACTCTGTCGAACACCTTCTCTGCGTCCAAGGAAAGGAGCAGAGAAGGCGTTCCGGTCTATCCCACGTGATGGATGGCATCAATGACCCTCCTAGTTGCGTCCGATGCCTGGCGACCCTTCATGAAGCCTGATTGGTCTTTGTGTATGATTTTCGGGAGAACATTGAGTAAGCGTAAAGCAATCATTTTAGCATATAATTTCGCGTTTAAATTCAGGAGTGAGATTGGCCTAAGATTTTGAGGCTGGTTTGGTTCTTTCCCTGGTTTAGGTAATGTTATAATCATTGCGCTAAGCATTTCCTTTGGGAATGAGAAAGAGGCGGCAGCGGAATTAAAGACTTTAACTAATAAAGGGGTGAGAGATTTCGAAAACTGTTTATAATATTCTGCAGTGAATCCGTCTAGGCCTGGGGACTTTAGATTGGGGAGGGATGAAATAGCCTTATCAATTTCCAATTCTGGGAATGGTAGATTAAGGGCGTTTAAGGTATTCGGATGAAATGGTGGGTAAATTGATATGGCTAAGAAAGGTTTCAATGTCCGCGGGGCGGGGTGGGTGGTTATTCGGATCAGCCTGGATATTGTATAGGGTTTCATAATAAGTGCTAAACGCGTTTGCTATAAGAGCGGGCTTGAGGAGTTTTTCTTTAGTGTGAGGATGGAGGATATATGGTATTCTCGTCTTAAGCCTTTGTCCCTTGAGTCGAAGGGCCATGGCTTTAGACGCTTTCTGGCCTGTGGAGTATGAGTTAGTTTTCCATTTTTTATGGGTGTCGTTATATTTTTCTAGTAGCATAGCTCTCAGGTCTTGCCTAAGTGTGAAAATTTGGTTGGTGTGGTCTCCGGAGGGGTTTTGCTGTTTTGGGAGTCTAAAGATGTCAGTTGTTTAGTGATAGCATCTATCCACTGCAACCTCCTTCTCCTTTCTCTAGCCCCTATTTGCATGAGCACCCCCCTTAGAACTGCTTTGTGTGCATTCCACATGACCACTGGATCTGAACCGTCCGTCACATTATCGGACATGTAGTCCTCTATATGTTTGTGAATTTCCGTAGCATAAGCCGGGTTTTTTATGAGGTGGTTATGTAGCCTCCAAACATATGCGGATTTGGCGGGCTGGCCCAAGGATAGTGTTATAGTCAAGGGGGAGTGGTCTGACCAAGTGGCCGTGTGAATCTCCACATTAGATACATATTCCAACACCTTCCTGTCTGACACACATAAACCTATACGTGAGTAGGTGCCGTGACGCGGGGACAGGAACGTAAAATCCCTCTCCGACGCGTGACAGCACCTCCACACAACATACAATTCCTGTGACCACAGGTATTTTGATAGAGAGGAATTGTGGCGTTTAGAGTTAGTGGTTGAGTCCATGCCACTATCCGGTGCGAGATTGAAATCCCCGCATAGTAGAAGATTCCCAAATTGAAGGGCCTTTGCTTTATCCACCACTGATTTTATAAACGGTAGTTTGTGTTGATTTGGGGCGTATAAGTTCATAATGGTGAATTGTTTGCCAAGGATTGAGCATTGCAAGATAATATATCTGGCCTTGGGGTCAAGAATGTCTGCATGGTGATGAAAATCCAGAGTGTCTCTGACGGCAATCAGAACTCCCTTTTTTATTGTTAAAAAAGTACGAAGATCGTGTAGTGTGGAGATGGTGATCCCCAATGCTATAACAGTACCTCAAAGCACCAGTGCTTATGTAGAACGTTCAGCAGGAGCGGGACAAAACTACTTGCGACCGAGGGGTTTTGGAGCTGCAATAGGTACCTTAGGAGATATGTGCAACAGGTGAGTAATCAGGCGCAGATGGGTTAGGTCTCTGGTGAGCTTTCCAACGAGAACTCTGGGTGTACTCTGATGAGGAGATATGAAGCTGCGAGGTTGCTGTAAAATAGGGAAGGAAAAGAAAAAGGCAAAACAACAAAAAGAAATAGAAAAACTGTGCACGGAAAACCGAAATCAACAATTCGGCAACTGGGGATAGTCAGCAAGTGGTATCCTAGGTCAGGCCTGCTGATGCAGGAGTGGGGTTACTCCACCTTGGGTGGAAACAAAGGTGCGGTAACACAAAGAGCGAATGGTAGTAGGCCAGCCGGGCCATGGGTTGCTCAACGGGGGAAGAAGATCAGAATCATGGTGTGAATCTTTGCCTGGAGCGGCCTTGGTGGTGACCCTGAGGAGGGGGCGGGGTCCTTCTGGGTACATCTTGGGGACCTCTCGGCGGATCAGGGATGATACCCCAGGAGCGTAGCAATTTCATGCCGCCTTCAATCATGGAGATGGAATGAGGGATCCCATTATAAGTGACCATTAGGGCCGCTGGGTGTCGCCATTTGTACGTAATCTTGTGGTTCGCTAGGGCCTTGGTTAACGTTTTAAGCTGTCTTCATTGCTGCAACGTATGTCGGGATAGATCAGCGAACAGTTGGATTTGCGCATAAGGAGCAGGCAGAGTACCCAATGACCTGGACGCGTTTAGGAGTTTTTCCTTTGCGGGATAAAAATGAACTTGCAATAGGACATCCCTTGGGACTGAGGCTTCCAGGAACCTGGGCTTTGGGAGTCTATTGGCACTTTTCCACTGCAAGGGCTCTACTCGGCCCTGCTTGGCCCGGTTTGCTTTTCCACTGCTGGTACCGCATGATACGGTGTTGGAACGGTTCAGTACGGTACGGTATGGTTTGTTTTTCCACTAAAGTAGTACTAAAGTTAAGTGGGTGGGATAACAACGGGGTGGGTGGGATTGTCTGACCAATCAGTGGCTAGTAGTGACTGCATGCAAAGGATTGTGGGATATGGTACCTGTTGGAACCACAATCGAGTAGGTACTGTTTTTGAGAACCGTTCGGTTTCATGCAGTGGAAAAGCGCCGCCGCACCGAACCGTTCCTACACTATACCATGCGGTACAAGCAGTGGAAAAGCACAAAAGCGAGCCGAACCATTTGGTTCCATGCAGTGGAAAAGCGCCATATGAATCCTATCAATGGTCAATTCAATAGGAGTGAATTCTGGCACCAAGGAGGAAAATAAGGTGGTTGCATATTGCTGTAGCTCTGCAGGTTGCACATCTTCAAGAATGCCCCTGATTTTAACATTATTGCGGCGAGAACGATCTTCTAGATCAGCCAGCTTGTTTTTAATCCAGATATTGTCCTCTTTGTGCTCAGTATATGCATCCACCAGATCGTTAACTGTGTCAGTACATTCCTCCATTTTTTGTTCCATGTAATTCATCCTTTTGCCCATATGCTTCATCTCACATGCAAACTTATCCATAATGGATGAAAGATTAGACATTAAAGAGGATTGGAATGTAATGAGCATATTCTTCATAGTTGTGTCAAGCACAGGCTGCCCTGTTGTAGGAAAGGCTGAGATGGAGGATTGCAGGGATGACATAGAGTGCATGGAGTATAGGTTAGTACTCACTGTAGGATCTGCCTGCTCCGGATCATCCATCCTCATCCTCGCTTTTGCAGGGCTTCTGGATATCGGTGTTGCGGGTGCAGAGTCCGGAGGAGAGGAAGGTGAGGGTCTGTCCTCTGATGTGTTGTGATCGGCATCTGGCAGGTCCGTATATGCCGCTGGATCGTTGCGGCCTGGTGGCGCGGCGGCGCAATCTTGGCTTCCCCCTGGATGCGAGGTCAGCCTGGAGAAGAAGGCCGTTAGCTTCATGGGCCCCTGTTCATCCTTCCTCTTGCGGGACGCCATCTCCCCTGGATGTAGTGCTACCGGAGGGTGGGTTCGGTGGTGATGTGCTGGCCGTCGCTTCCCCGATGCTGGGTGAGATTCCGGCTGGCTACTGAGAGCTTAAGCGGCCATTCAGTGTGTGTGCAAGCCACGCCCCCAGCACCACTCTTAATAGGCTAGCTTTTTGTAAACATATACAAATTATAGGAACACTTATAATCCAAGATTTTAATTTTACAATGAAGTGGCTTGTTATAGGCATTTAGTAAAATTAAAGTTTATAATAATTTTTCAATCATATCTATATGTGTGACAGAAAATATTTCCTCTGGTCCCAAAAAGGCAGGTAAAATGTACTGTATGTTCTAACGAGTACAAACAGAACAACTTCCTACAAATACAAAGTGACAGAGCAATACATCCCCTAACAATATTACACCAATGGAATGGACTAAAACAGCAGTGAGTGTTAACAAATTACTGGTTTGCTACATTTTACATTTAGTAACAGATCTTAGGATATTAAAATTGGGATTTAAATCACAGCTAACTTGCAGCTGATGACTATTTTTTTCTACATGGAATCTTTCCCTTTTAAATGTGTAGGTCCATATGTTTAAACCACATAGTCCTGCCAGGTTTTCCTTCATCTCCTCATGACTTTGCAAAAAGAACAGAAGTGGAATTGAATCATGCTGGCATCTAAAACAAATAGAAAATTTCCTAGAGTGACGCATGTTTTGTGTAGCTTCTTAATCACGCTCCATCCTAACTGCATACAGCAAACATGCTAAAGTTGATTATTATTTTTAATATGCATGATATATGAATTAATATTGACGCTATACATCAGACATTTTAAAACACCCCAATACAATGTTTTGGACTTGTTTTAGAAATTGCAAAGTTGGAGTAAGAAGTTGTGATTTTACTAAGCAATGAGTGTCAGAATAATACCTAATGTAATTAAAGAGCATTTAGGAGTACATACCTAATTTGATTGAAGTGCTGCATGCAACTTAATCCAAGCCTGAACCTGTGGGTTAGCAGTCTGGGTGGGAAAGGATTTTTCAAAGCTAAACACAGCCACACTGTGACACCACAGGTAGGTATGGCAGTAGTACAAATTAATGGCACATTTATTTGTTCTTTATAAATATAAGTGTGATAACATTGTTTATTCCACAGTTATCTCTACTTTATTATATTTCCCAAAGATCTTAGTAGCATTAGGTGACACACATTTATAACGTATAGTGCCACCAATGGACTTAAAGAGCACCACACTATTTAGATATACTAACCACATACAAATGCTAGATTGCCTAATTAGGGCTTTTAGGGTTCCTACATTTACTCAAGAGTAAGACTCCAAAAGATAAAATATCACCATATTTTTTCACACATCTTATTTTTGTGGCCAGATGCTTGGCTAGAGACCATTTAGGTTACTGTGCCGTAGTGCTTTCTGTACTCCAAATTCAGCTTCAGTTGAATGGGTTAACGCTACCTTGCCTCCATCCACCAGGGGGAGCTGACAAGTATAAGGAGCTCAAGAGACTTGATGGTTGGCAGCATTAAGTCTTGGGAGACAAAGTTTGGAAACTAAACTTTACCATGGCAGTTATAGGTTGATTGGACAACAATACCCAATCCGAGAAAGGTATTAGGAGAGAGGGAGCTGTACCAAGGGACTCTCTCTTTGCTGCAAGGAGACCGAGGTGTACACATCACTGCTCCTGTGAAGACCGGAGTCACTCCAGGCAGATCCAGATTACCCGCCATCTGAACAGTGAAACCTCTGATGCTGTATTGCTGGGACTGCTTCTATTAACCTGTTGCTGGTATCAGAGACTGAGAGCATAGGGACTGGCCATCTAAATAGCAGGATTATTTTTTGCATGCAGACTTTACTGGGACTGTACTCATGTGAACCACCATAAGACTGGGCCCCAACACTAGCTAGCTGAAGAACTAGGGCTAAAGACTGCTTACTCAGATAGCTACTTAACCAGAACTTTGTCTATTGTACGTAGTAATAAGTACCTCTTAGGGAGTTTTACATTTCATTGCAGCCATTCCTTTAGAGTGCACCCTGTTGTGGAAATTTTATTAGAACTAGTCTGGACATTTTTTAGGATGTGTTTTATTTACCTTGTCATTATGGCTCCTGTTGTCAGTTTGCTTGCAATACGCTCATTAGTACAGGTGAACCGGCATTGAGGAAAGACTACTTGCAGTGAAAACCTTCCTTTAGATGTGTAGATGCGTTCGATCTACATAGACATCTCCACTGGCAAACACTCCATGTGCAATGCATGGGTCTGTTTGCTGGTAGAGAGCTATGTGTATTGCGGTGTGGAGTTTAATGATCAAGCAGCAAGGATATGACTACCAGCAGGGGCCCCTGTATAATGTGCAGATTTGTTAGTCTGACGGGGAAATGTTTGCTCTGTGAAGTCAATATCGTTTTGATATCTATCTGCCTTTATGAAGGGATACACACTCATGTCTTTCTACTGTGCCTGTGTCAGGGCACAAACACCAGGAGAAGGGCTCTAGGACCCAGCAGCGCTATCAGCACTTTGGCAGGAGAAGGACTTTAGGACCCAGCAGCACTACCAGCAATTTACCTGGGCCTATTTAAGGAAACCTGCCAGTGATTTTAGTTGCTGGTTGATCTTCAGCTCCTCCAGTGTGTTATCCCTGTGATATTCCAGTTCCTGTCTCCTGTTACCAACCCGGCTTGTCCTTGACCTGTCTCCTGATTGCTTCCTGTGTTTGACCTCGGCTATCCACCTGACCACGCTTGCTCTGATATCCACCTGGCTCCTGATCTCGGCTATCCACCTGACCACGCTTGCTCTGATATCCACCTGGCTCCTGATCTTGGCTATCCACCCGACCACGTTCCAGTCTCAGCATTATCCAAGTCCTGCAAACACCTCACGGGCGCCACCTGTCTGCTGATTCCACTCCAGCACTCCAGCTGTACTCTGGATCCTCCTGCACACAATCCAGCAGGCGACCCGTGCTACTTTGGGCCTGACCTCTCCTGTTCTCATCCTCAGGGGGGTCTGGAACTTAGCCGCAAGGGAAGCCCTCTCTCTCCATTGGCCTCTAGCACCAGGTACGTGATAGTATCAACCAGCCAAGATGTCTGAGGCCGAGAGAGGTGCTTCCGCATTAGAGGCCCTATGTCAGCAGATTACAGTTCTTACACAAGCAGTCCAGAGCTTACAAGATGGCTACTTTCAGCTGGAAGGACGCCTTCACCCTCTCAGTTGTTCTGCTACAGCCGCACCTGCTATGGGTTTACCCCCTCCGGAGCCCAGAGTTCCCACTCCCGATCGCTTTTCAGGTGACCGACGGAAATTCAGAGCTTTCAAAAATGCTTGTGACCTTTACTTTGCCCTGCAACCAAGGACTTTTTCTCTTGAGACTGTCAAGGTGGGTTTCATCATTTCACTCTTATCTGATGAGCCACAGTCCTGGGCTCATAATCTCATTGAGCAAAAGAACTCAGTCCTGGATTCAGTTTTCACCTTCTTTGAAGCTATGGCTACCTTATATGATGATCCACAACGGACGGCCACCGCAGAGTCGGCCCTTCATGCTCTTGTACAAGGCAGACGACCTGTGGAGGATTACATTGTGAAATTTCGCAAGTGGTCAGCTGATACCGGGTGGAATGATGCCGCCCTAAAATACCAGTTCCGGCAAGGCTTATCTGAGTCTCTCAAGGACGAGTTGGCTAGGATTGAGGCTCCCGCCTCACTAGAAAGTCTCATCCAAGTCTCTATCCAACTAGACCGACGGCTGCGGGAGCGAAGGTCCGAACGCACTCAGACCCTTCGACCCACATGGATAATGCCAAAGGTCCCAGGACCAACACTCCCAGCCTCTATTCCCCAGTCCATGAATATGTCCGATGGGGAACCCATGCAAACTGGCCTACTCCGCCCTGCTTTAACCCCTGAAGAGAGAGCACGCAGACGACAGGATAACTTGTGTCTCTACTGTGGGACTTCGGGCCACTTCCTTCGCAGTTGTCCTGTTCGCCCAAGGAAGTACAGCCTTCCACGCCCCTCTTACCTTCAGTTGTCTGGGACTATATCCACTCATTTAATTCTCCCCATCTCTCTGCAGGTGGATGGAAAGGAAGTAAAGCTGCAGGCGATCATTGACTCTGGAGCCTGTAGTTGCTTCCTGGATATCAACCTAGCCAAGAACTTGCGCATACCCCTGAAACTGAAGGAACAAAGACTTGATGTACATTTAGCAGATGGCACTGCTCCTAGCTCTGGACCAGTCACTCAGGAGACTATCCCTGTCCTTGCCACAACAGAAGCAGGCCATCGGGAATTCCTCCGCTTTGATGTCATCAGGTCTCCTATTTTCCCAGCCATCCTAGGGATACCCTGGCTACGGGCCCACAACCCGCAAATTGACTGGCCCAAGGGAGAAATCATCTTCTCATCTTCCTATTGTCAGCAACACTGTGGCGTCCCCACGCCTGTCAACTCTTCAGTGTGTCTCTCCGTTCAACCTACACCGGATCCCTGTCATGCTGTTCCTTCAGCCTACCTTGACTTCCTTGATGTGTTTGACAAAAAAGGTGCCGATGCCTTGCCCCCACATCGGTCCTACGACTGCCCAATTGAGTTGCTACCTGGAGCAGAAGTCCCCTTTGGGCGCATCTTTCCGTTATCCGAAGTGGAGCTGGAGGCCCTCCGACAATATATAGATGAAAACCTTGCCAAAGGATTCATCCGCCCTTCATCGTCACCTGCTGGAGCTGGCATTTTCTTCGTCGAGAAGAAGGATCGTTCTCTCAGACCATGCATTGACTATAGGGACCTTAATAAAATTACTATCAAGAACAGATACCCACTCCCTCTCGTCCCTGAGTTATTCCAAAGATTCCGAACAGCCCAGGTTTTCACGAAGTTGGACTTGCGGGGGGCCTATAACCTGGTTCGTATTAGGGAAGGTGATGAGTGGAAGACCGCCTTCCGAACACGCTTTGGTCACTTTGAGTACCTTGTGATGCCCTTCGGGCTATGTAATGCCCCCGCCACATTCCAACATTTTGTGAATGATATTTTCAGAGAATACCTTGACCTGTTCTTAATCGTCTATCTGGACGACATACTAATTTTCTCAGCCTCGCTTGAACTCCATCGAGAGCACGTCAGAAAAGTGTTAAAGACCTTAAGAACCCATGGCTTATATGCTAAAGCAGAAAAGTGTGAGTTCGAGAAACAATCTATCCAGTTCTTAGGACTCATAATCTCCACGAAAGGGATTTCCATGGATCCTCAGAAGGTATCAGCAATCTTGGAGTGGCCTGCACCTTCTGACAAGAAAGGGGTCCAGAGGTTTGTGGGCTTCGCTAATTTTTATAGGAAATTTATTCGGAATTTCTCAACTATTATTGCCCCGATCACCCAGCTCACTCGCCTGCACTCACGCTTCTCCTGGAACCAAGATTCTCAAGCGGCTTTCGAAAAACTGAAGGCTCTCTTCACCTCTGCTCCAGTGTTGCAACACCCTGACCCAGCTCTTCCCTTTGTCCTTGAGGTGGACGCATCCGAAGTAGCTACGGGAGCCGTGCTCTCGCAGCGTCAGGGCCCAAAGGCCCTGCTCCACCCAGTAGCCTATTGCTCCAGGAAGCTGAATCAGGCCGAAAGAAACTATGACGTGGGTGACAGAGAACTCCTGGCAATTAAAGTCGCTCTCGAAGAATGGAGGTACCTCCTGGAGGGCGCTAACCATCCAATTATGATCTTCACAGATCACAAAAATTTGGAATATTTAAGATCTGCAAAACGCCTAAGACCTCGACAAGCCAGGTGGGCCTTATTCTTTTCGAGATTTAATTTCCACTTGACATACCGCCCAGGTTCCAAAAATGGGAAAGCCGATGCCCTGTCCAGGATGTTCCCCGAATCTGCTGAATGTGCTCCTCCAAGCACTATCTTATCTGCCCAAAATTTTTTGCTGATTCAACCTAACCTAAAGGCATCCATTGAACAAGCTTCTGTATCGTGCCCCGAATCCGAACATGACTCGTTAAGGAGGCAGGGTGGATTACTTTGGCACCAGGACAAAATCTTTGTACCTCAAGAAGCTAGGTCTCTGGTTCTCAGGGCATTCCACGACCACCGACTTGCAGGGCACTTTGGGGCCCGTAAAACTAACGAGCTCATTCAGCGGTCCTTTTGGTGGCCTAACCTCAGTCGGGACTGTAGATCCTACGTCAAGTCATGCACCATATGTCTACGTAGCAAAAGTGACAAAGTCAAAGCCTGGGGTTTATTAAGACCCTTGCCCATCCCTAATCGCCCCTGGGAAATGATTTCTATGGATTTTATTGTTGATCTTCCTCCCTCTGAAAGATTCACGACCATCCTTGTTGTGGTAGACCGATTATCAAAAATGGCCCACTTCATACCAATGATTGGTACTCCCTCTGCAGCGGAAACCGCTCACATGTTTATCAAGGAGATCATAAGACTTCATGGACTACCGAAGAACATTGTTTCGGATCGGGGGGTGCAATTCACCTCTAGGTTTTGGAGAGCCCTTTGTAAAGCCTTGGAAGTGGAACTCTGCTTATCATCTGCCTACCATCCCCAAAGTAATGGGCAAACGGAGCGTACTAACCAAACCCTCGAGCAATAACTCCGCTGCTTTTCAGCTTTTTCCCAAGATGACTGGGCATCCCTGCTTCCGCTGGCGGAATTTGCCTATAATAACTCTGTCCATTCAGCTACAAATCAGTCCCCATTCTGGGCTAATTATGGATTCCACCCTGCTGCCCTGCCTGAAATTATGCCTGAAACTTCTGTACCCACCTTGCAGGACAGACTTGTTTTTATTCAAAACAATTATCAGGTCCTCCGGGAGTCCATACAGAAAGCCCAAGTGGATTACAAAAAACACTTTGATCGGAAACGGAGGGGAAATCCTTCCTTCAAGGTTGGGGACAAAGTGTGGCTGTCTACTGCCAACCTGAAATTGGCCTGCCCTTCACGGAAGCTAGGGCCAAGGTATATTGGGCCTTTTCAGATCAAACGGGAAATTAACCCAGTGGCTTACGAACTATCTTTGCCTGACTCATATAGGATCCATCCGGTTTTTCACACCTCCTTGCTTAAACCAACTGTTCCAGATCCATTTCCAGGGAGAGTGGAGCCACCTCCACCGCCAGTGACGATTGGTGAGGACACAGAATTCGAGGTGGAAGCAATCCTGGACTGCAGGAAGAGAGGGAGACAAACCCAATTCTTAATTAAATGGAAAGGGTATCCACCCGAAGAAAGCTCATGGGAACCCGAAGCCAATGTACATGCCCCCAGACTCCTCCAAGAGTTTAAGGACAAATACCCAGAGAAAATTTCTCAAATAGGCATCCGGAGGCTGCCCGTCAGGGGGGGGCACTGTCAGGGCACAAACACCAGGAGAAGGGCTCTAGGACCCAGCAGCGCTATCAGCACTTTGGCAGGAGAAGGACTTTAGGACCCAGCAGCACTACCAGCAATTTACCTGGGCCTATTTAAGGAAACCTGCCAGTGATTTTAGTTGCTGGTTGATCTTCAGCTCCTCCAGTGTGTTATCCCTGTGATATTCCAGTTCCTGTCTCCTGTTACCAACCCGGCTTGTCCTTGACCTGTCTCCTGATTGCTTCCTGTGTTTGACCTCGGCTATCCACCTGACCACGCTTGCTCTGATATCCACCTGGCTCCTGATCTCGGCTATCCACCTGACCACGCTTGCTCTGATATCCACCTGGCTCCTGATCTTGGCTATCCACCCGACCACGTTCCAGTCTCAGCATTATCCAAGTCCTGCAAACACCTCACGGGCGCCACCTGTCTGCTGATTCCACTCCAGCACTCCAGCTGTACTCTGGATCCTCCTGCACACAATCCAGCAGGCGACCCGTGCTACTTTGGGCCTGACCTCTCCTGTTCTCATCCTCAGGGGGGTCTGGAACTTAGCCGCAAGGGAAGCCCTCTCTCTCCATTGGCCTCTAGCACCAGGTACGTGATAGCCTGATCACCATAGTGGAAACAGCATGGCTCTTTCCCTGCAGATAGCCTCATGTCTATGCGAACAGTAGTATAATCCTATTAGGCATTGTTCTCTGAGCCTTGCTGAGTGGGATTCACGCTAGTTGTCACCTGAGGGACCCCCCTGAGAAGACGTCAGGTGATGAACCTGGTAGGGGTGGCAATAGAACGCTGAGACAACACAGCTGAGGACACTTTCTCACTGCTACATTGTATTCCTGCTCATGAGTCTTTGTAATAGGATCGAAGCAGTGGATGGATTTCTTATGTTCAGATTCCTAGTGTCTGGCAGACACCACCAAATGTGTGTGGTCTATTATTGTTTCTTTCAGTAAAGAATTATCTTACAGTATTACGCTATGTGTGGTATCCCTTTCTATATTCCCTCATGTGGCCCATCATGAACTAACATACATTCTGGGGTGATTGAGCAACAGAAAGGGAGAGAGGATTCCAGACTGATATTGATTGCAGTTTATGTTTGTTTGCTGGTTCATGGTCTGACCAGCAGAATATCTGGTGAGTTTTACCTAGGCAGAATCTTTGAGCACTGTGGTGGAAGGATCCTCAGTTCTGAATACTGTGAACACATTATGATTTAATGACTAGCATTGTTTGCACTTTGTCACTGGAGGATTGCAACATGGACTTTATTTAATGAATTTTATCTTCACATATTTACTGTATATTCTATCATTGATATTTTTGTGATAATATTTATGTAAATCATTGCACTATATGTGCATTTTTTTTTTCTTAATATTTATTGCATCTGCACTTTGGTGTTAGAGGATGTTTGGTTGTGATCATGTTGCACAATATTAATTGATTATTTGCCGATTAGCACAAACACATAATAATTTATATATATAGTAGTATCATTATACAACTTAATTGTTGTTATTTATATATTTATTGCACCTTAATTCAGCACATTTTCAGCAGTAGCACTTTTTTTGATCAGTTCATTTATGAGTTTTAATCACTCCACAATACAAGTTTAGCACTTTAATACTTAATAACCATTACTACCAAAAGTTTTTTCAGAATTTATAGTTAAATAGGAGTACATTTTACAGATATTGCGCTTATTTCAATCCTTAATCCAGAGTAATATTTGGATATCAGTTTGGTAGTATCTGTGTTCCTAGTAACTTCCCTAGGGTGGACATTTGTAGTGGAAGTGCGAGTGGGCCAAATTGTGCAGTTAGAGAACGGCGAAGTTTAAAATAAAAAAACAGAGACGCGGGGAAAGACTAAATTCTTCTTGTAGCTGAATAAAGGACTTGATGCCTTGTTCCGTATATAAGTGGCAAAGGTATTTAACACCCTTGACAATCCAATAGTGTGGGTGAGGGATCGTTAATAATTCTTTCAGAATGGGATTATGCCAAAGCCGATTGTTGGGAGAGGAGGCCCGTGTATCTTTTGAAAAATGGGTCACTACTGTTATGAAAAGAGACAGCGTAGTTTGCAGCATTGTTGTTCCTGGACCAGCTGGGTGTTGCCTACGATATAAGATATTGTGTAAAGTCTCAAGTGAGGAGGCCATTATGGTTTCAGTTGTAGTGCAGGCATTATGTGGAGAGGAATCTATCTAGTCATGTACCACCACCAGCTGAGATGCCAAATAGTAAAGATAGAAATTTGGGAAAGCTAAGCCAGCTAAATGAGAGGGCAATTTCAGGATTTCCAGGGCCATTTTTGGAGCACTTCAGTTCCAAAGGAAACTCGTGCAGAGAGAATCAATTCTCTTAAATAGAGTTTTAGGGATCTTTACAGGGGGCATTAGCCATTAAATATAAGAGTTTTGGGAGAAAGATCATTTTTAATAAATTGACTCTACCCATGAGGTCTAATGGGAAATTAATCCACTGGCTTGTGTTGTGTTGTAGCTGTGTAATAAGAGGACAAAGATTATGAGTCACATAGGAGTGTAAAGATAACTGTACCATCACACCCAAATAGCGAAATGAGTGGACCACCTAGAGTTGGGAACTCGGGTGAATCACCTGCTCCGCCCCTGGATCTAGGGGAAAAAGACTGGACTTGGACCAGTTGATCCGGAAACCCGAGAAACTCTCCATCTCCTGTAAAAGGGTGTACAAAGACTCAGAAGGGTAAGCCAGGTATATGAGGGTATCATCGGCATATAACGAAATTTGCTCTTCTATAGTGCCGATAATGAGGCCTTGTATATTAGATGAAGAGTGGATATGAATAGCTAATGGTTCAATGGCCAATGCGAAAAGGAGTGGAGACAGGGGGCATCCCTGCTGTGTCCCTCTTGAAATGGAGAATGTTGGGTAAACCGAGGTATTAACTCGAACCCTGGTCATCAGTTTAGTGCACAGGAGCAGTATCAAGGCAATCATCCAAGGACCAAATCCATAGAGCTGCAAGACCTGAAACAAGTATGGCCATTCAATGCTGTTGAATGCCTTGCAAGTGTCCAAAAACACAATTACTCAGTGGATTGGAAGAGTGGTCATGGGGATATTGCAGGTTCTTTAAAAGTCTACGTATGTTCATCCTTGTAGAGCGACCAGGGATAGAACTCCCATGGTCATTCTGTACCAGAGAAGGAACTGTTCTATTTAGTCAATTGGCAAGCACCTCCGCCAATATTTTTGCATCTACATTAATTAAGAAATGGGTCTGTAGGAGTCACACTCCAGAAGGCCCTTGTGTGGCTTAAGAATGAGGATGATCAGAGCCTCTCTCATGGAAGAAGGAAGGATTCCTGCTTCGAGAGCCACATCAAAGGTACACAGAAGGTAGGGATTAAACAAATGTTTAAATGTATTATACCATTCTGCAAGGAAATCCATCTGGGCCAGGAGTTTTGTGTTGTGGCATTTAGCCAGCTAAATCTCCTTCTTGCTGAGAGGAGCTTCCAACACATTCCTGCATTTCTCAGTTAGTAAAGGAAGAGGAATATCAGCTAAATATGCAGATAATAATTTGTCATCGTACAGTGCGGTTGTTGAATATACAATATCTCACAAAAGTGAGTACACCCCTCACATTTTTGTAAATATTGTATTATATTGTATTATATTTAATAGGGGACAGAAAATGTACCCTCTTATACAAGCTGTACACTCACTACTTTACATTGTAGCAAAGTGTCATTTCTTAAGTGTTGTCACATAAAAAGGTATAATAAAATATTTACAAAAATGTGATGGGGTGTACTTACTTTTGTGAGATACTATAGCTTGGTATAAAAAACTCGGGTGATAGGCCAGCAATCGTCCTGCCTGATTTCCATGCTCAAATATTTTTTGAGAAGTGTATAGCATGCGTTTCTGTTTAAGATCTGAAAAGCAAAATTCATAACTTCTATGGGCATGTAACCAGGTGGCATGTGTATGGGGAGTGGGATTGGTATTATAGTCAGCCTCTGCTTTCAGCATGGTATATTCAAATTCCTCAGTGCAAAGTTTAGTATTCTGTCTAAGCACCCCAGTAATGGACATGAACGTGTCACGCATTAAGGGTTTAAATCCCTCCCATTCTGTATGAGAGTTAACGGAGTGAAGATTACGAGTCCAATAACCTGTTATGCCCTTCATGCATGCATTAAGGACTATTTGATCATCTAACCATTATAGGTTTAAATGCCACAGGGGATGGCAAGAAGAGGGAAGGATATCTATCTCTATCATAAGTGGCGCGTGATCAGATACCCCACGGGGCAGGATATTGGTACTCGATATGAAAGGGAGGGTGAAGGGGGTGGCAAAAGCCATATCAATATGGGACATCATGCGAAAGGAGTCTGAGCGTCAAGTAAATTGTCTAACATCTGGATGCCTCCATCTCCATACATCTGTGAGATGATATACTTGTATCTAGTTCAAAAGATATTAAAAGATTTTCCCCTTCCCCCGCATACGGTCCAAAGCAGGATCAATCACTGCATTGAAATCGCCAGTGTACATTACTGGGCCATTAGGGAGATCAAGAGTGAAAGAGGCAACCTTAGTGAGAATTTCAGCTGAAAAGGGTGCAGGTATGTAAAGGTTGACTACGTTTAAGAAGGATTGGCCATTCTGTAGTGATAGAAGGACAAAACTACCCTCGGGGTCAGTTTTGACTTGGATGACCTCAGTCGGGAGGGATTTGGCTAATAATATGGAGACTTCTCTAGAGTAGGAGGTGTAAAAAGTGTGCCTTCCTTGCAAGGTGTTTAGGTGCCACTACATGGGTCTCCTTCAGACAGATTATGTGGGATTTGTATTTCTTAAGGAAGGAGAAGACCAGGGATCATTTGCGGGGTGAACCCAAACCCCTAACATTCCACGAAAAGGATCTTTAAATGACTAGTGATATTGAGAAAACATAAGAGTATTAGCAAGTGCAGGACACTCCATAGGGTGTCCAGCAGTCCTCAGCCAGCATGACAGAGCAATTAAGGTAATTGGGACACAAGGGAGGCACGAACAAGCAATAGGCAACAATAGTAAAAAACAACAACAGCAAAAGAGAATAAAATAATAGCACATTGATATCCCAACCCACCCACCCAACCAACTCATCCATCCCACCCAACTCATCCATCCTACCCACACTACTCATCCATCCCACCTACCCTGCTCATCCATCCCAATTATAGAAAGCTTATATCCCACACAGGAAAGAATAGTCAACAAACCCCGTGATCTGACACCACATACTGTCAGGGATTCACTACCATGCGCAGGCTAACCGGCGAACGCCTATGCACATGCGTGTACGCTGAGGCTACCTTGGGATAGTTTGCGGTTATCCCGCGTTCACGCGAACGCGCATGCGCACGCAATCCTCTTTGGTGCCAAGCGTCCTATTTAAAGCCAGTGGTCACACTGAGTCATTGCTGTGTGATCTCCAGCTCTCCTGTTCCCTGTATCTGATATTATCTGCTGTTCCTGATCATCTGATCAGGCTTGCCTTTTGACCTTGATTACCTGCTGCCCGCCCTGACCTCGGCTTGTCTTGAATATTCTTCTGCCTCAGCTTCTCTGGTTCCGACTATTGGACCTGGACCTGCTCCTGGCTTGACTGGAGAACCGGAGGACCGCGACCGGGTGTTAGCACGCAGCCAAGTCCATCCCCACCATCTGGGGCCCTGGTGAAAACCGGCTATCACTTAGACTCCGTGCCTCTGGTGAACCTGCGTCCCGCCAGATATCCGGTCAGCATACCTGTCCTGGGATCGCACATAGTTCCAAACCGGTGAGATATTGCTCAACACGTCAGGCTCTGCCACGAGAGCCCTGACACATACAGACCTACAGGTAGGGGGTTATAACAGGGATGAAGGACTGAACATCAGGTGGCACCCTCTTCAAGGGGTCTTGAAGTCTCCCCCCGAGAATTAGAATCCCTGTTGAGAATGCGGATAGTAAATACCCTATTTAGGGGTTTTGTTTGAGAATGTGATAGGCCGTGAGCCGATCATTCACATGATGAAAATATATCTACCTGTTTGATCATACATAGAGTCAATCAGTTGAAAGAGTGTTCTTTTGGGGATAAGGATAGAGACACCTTTTGTTTTAGAATCTTTGTTTGTTGCATGGAATGCAAGTGGGAATTCTCTGTCTGAGAATTTAGGAATTTTGTCTGTCAGAAAATTAATTTCCTGGATACAGACAATAATAGCTTTGAGTTTGTTAAATTCTTGAAGAAATTGGGAGCGTTTTTCAGGTATATTTAAGCCTTTGGCATTGATAGATACCATTTTCAAAGAAAAAGGAGAGGATTGAGAGTCTTGTGAAGTCATGGTAAGGTTTGGTATGTTGGATAGCTTGTGGTAATAGGCAGATAGTCAAATGTGGGTTGTTCTAGTAATAAAAGTGTTAGATTATTGGATTGGCTCTTATTAGTTGAGAGAGAAGGGGATTAGAATGGAAAAAAAGGGGGGGGGGGGAGGAGATGGGGTGAAGGGCAAGGCAATAGGAAGAGCAGGGAATAGAAAGTGGGGATGGGAGGAAAGGATGTAGGGTGGGGGCTAAGAAGTTAGTAAAGAAAGGAGTGTGAAAACCGAAGTTAGAGACAAACCAGCTATTCTACCTGGCGAAAGGTGGAGATTAAAAAAACTGGATAAAATGTCTGGGAGGATCAGAGGAAATAGTTATTTCTCTCTGTGTGGGTGCGGGTGCGGGAGTCTGATGGGGAACTAATTCCTGCACAGTTGGAGCTATGCTTAAGAGAGTGGGTGAGGTAAGGCAGTAGGGAGTTGACAAGATAACATGATAGGGAGGATGGCATTTTCAGATTGTGTATTTTAAGTTGGAGTTATAGTGGGTTTCTTGAGCTTCAACCGACAATATTAGCAGGGAAGGGTAGATACCTAGATAGGAATGAAAGGAGGACCTGTGTGGATATATACAACTGACCATGTTAATATCATGTTGGGAGAGGTCTAACCTATTTGCCTATATCCAAGTGTCATTTAACACGGATATAGGGAAGGCTTTGGAAAGCAATGTGAGATTCTAACCCCTAAAATGAGATGTGCTATATAGTTTTCTCAATACATTAAACGAAACAAGAAAAAAAAGACCATGAACAGGAAGTATTCATAAGGGATATTATAGTATGAAAAGTGAAGGATATAATGGCTACTCCCTTCCCCTATAGTATCATAGAGCATTCAACATAACATTTTAACCAGATGAATATTTTAAGTTATATCAGCAGATAGAGGTCCATGTGAGGATAACGATTTCTGCATTTTATAATAGTTGCCAATTTTAGAGTTTCGGGTGAGCGCTATGGCTTAGCTTACCGACATTATAGACTCCGTTATAATGTAATCTTGAAAAAGGAGAGGAATGTTAGAATGTGTTAAACTAGGATAGATGAAAGAGTTAGAAGTCTCTCTTTCCCCCTGTATTGCTAGAGTATCTCTGACAAGACTGGTCAGCCAAAAAAAAAAAAAAAACCCATAGGTGGTTGTGTTCTATTATAGTAAATGTAACAGTCATTTAAATGAACTATTGACACTAGGGAGCAGATAGTATACTACTATAATCAATATTTTAATTGTGGATTTTGTAACTTCTGGGTGAAGAGCAATCTAGGAAGACTCTTTCAGTAAAAAGGTTAGAGGGAAAATCTGTGGGGGTATGATGTTTGTATTGTATGCATTCTTACCCCCCCCCTACCTTAAGCTGAAATAGGTAGGGTGTTCAAATGAGTGTAACCATATGCTCCCATGTAATACCCATAGGATAACAACTTGAAGGAATGCTGTAAAGAAAAGACATAATGATTATATAGGCCAGAGGGATGGGGCTTTTGAAAAATACAGAAAATCTGAAGAGAAATATAATTCCTAATGATAACTACTTTGTATGGGTTTTATCAATTGATCATGTGAGTCCTTAATGTATAAATTCTAAATAGAGCTACTGTTTATAATAACCCAACAGCATTTTTCATATAAAATGGTGTATCATTCTGCCAGAGCTATCGCTGTGTGATGAATAAAAGGTAGTGCAAGAGGTATATAGAGTATCCAAGCTGTAGATAGTCTGAACTCACTGAGGGCTGGTTGGTGAATTGAGAGGGTCCTTGAGCATCTTGGATAAATCAAGTGGGTCTTCTTGGGTATGTAGTCTTCGTGCTTCACTGAGAAGAGAAAACTTGCTGGAAAAGGTAATATCAGATATACAGTATCTCACAAAAGTGAGTACATCCCTCACATTTTTGTAAATATTTTATTATAACTTTTCATGTGACAACACTGAAGAAATTACACTTTGCTACAATGTAAGGTAGTGAGTGTACAGCTTGTATAACAGTGTAAATGTGCTGTCCCCTCAAAATAACTCAACACACAGCCATTAACCACTTTACCACCGGAGGATTTTGCTGTCTTACGTCTGGGCCACTTTTTGCGATTCGGCACTGTGTGACTTTAACTGACAATTACGCAATCATGCAATGCTGTACCCAAACAAAATTTATGTCCTTTTTTCCCCACAAACAGAGCTTTCTTTTGGTGGTATTTGATCACCTGTGCAATTTTTACTTTTTGCGTTAAAAACAAAAAAAGAGTGACAATTTTGAAAAAATAACAATATTTTTCTCATTTTTTTATATAAAATTCCCCCCCAAAAAAATGTAAAAATCAAAATTTTTTATCATTTTAGGCCAATTTGTTTTCTGCTACATATTTTTGGTAAAAAAATCGCAATAAGCAATGGTGCTTACTGACATGTGTGGGGGGAGGTGACTATGTGACACAGGGACAGATTGCAGGTTCAGCTATCGGGGATCGATTGATCGGGGAAGAGCAGCGGCAATCGCCGCTGCTCCTCCCCTGGCCCGACTCCCGCTGTGACTGAATACAGCAGGAGCGAGCCTCCGGTGGCGCGCGCGTGTGCGCCACCGAGAAGAAGAAGTGTCTGCCGACGTAGGTCTACGTCATCAGACCTACAAGAGCCACTTTGCCGCAGTAGAGCTCTAGTGAGCAGCGGCAAAGTGGTTAATGTCTAAACTGCTGGCAACAAAAGTGAGTAAACCCCTAAGTGAACATGTCCAAATTGGGCCCATAGTATCAATGTTTTGTGTGGCCAACATTATTTTCCAGCACTGCCTTAACCCTCTTGGGCATGGAGATCACCAGAGCTTCACAGGTTGCCACTGGAGTTCTCTTCCACGCCTCCATGACAACATCATGGAGCTGGTGGATGTTAGAGACCTTGCGCTCCTCTGCCTTCCATTTAAGGATGCCCCACAGATGTTTAATAGGGTTTAGGTCTGGAGACATGCTTGGTCAGTCCATCACCTTTACCCTCAGCTTCTTTAGCAAGGCAGTGGTCATCTTGGAGGTCGTTATCGTGTTGAAATACTGCCAATCTCCGAAGGGAGGGGATCATGCTCTGCTTCAGTATGTCACAGTACATGTTGGCATTCATGGTTCCCTCAATGAACTGTAGCTTCTCAGTGCCAGCAGCACTCATGCAGCCCCAGACCATGACACTCCCATCACCATGCTTGACTGTAGGCAAGACACACTTGTCTTTTTACTCCTCACCTGATATCCGCCACACACGCTTGACACCATCTGAACCAAATAAGTGTATCTTAGTCTAATCAGACCACAGGACTTGGTTCTAGTTATCCATGTCCTTAGTCTGCTTGTCTTCAGCAAAATGTCTGCAGGCTTTTTTGTGCATCATCTTTATAAGAGGCTTCCTTCTGGGATGACAGCCATGCAGATGCAGTGTGCGGCGTATGGTCTGAACACTGACAGGCTGACCCCCCACCCCTTCAACCTCTGCAGCAATGCTGACAGCACTCATATGTCTATTTCCCAAAGACAACCTCTGGATATGACCCTGAGCATGTGCACTCAACGTCTTTGTTCAACCATGGCGAGGCCTGGTCTGAGTGGAACCTGTCCTGTTTAACCGTTGTATGGTCTTGGCCACTGTGCTGCAGCTCAGTTTTAGGGTTTTACTAATCTTCTTCTAGCCTAGGCCATCTTTATGTAGAGTAACAATTCTTTTTTCAGATCCTTAGAGAGTTCTTTGCCATGAGGTGTCATGTTGAACTTCTAGTGACCAGTATGAGAGAGTGAGAGCGATAACACCAAATTTAACACACCTGCTCCCCATTCACACCTTAGACCTTGTAACACTAACGAGTCACATGACACCGGGGAGGGAAAATGGCTAATTGGGCCCAATTTGGACATTTTGACTTAGGGGTGTAATCACTTTTGTTGCCAGCTGTTTAGACATTAATGGCTGTGTGTTGAGTTAATTTAAGGGGACAGAAAATTTTGTAAAGAGCCTTGTTGAATGTGGATTAAGGGGTGGAAACTGGGAGTTTTACCCCGATGCAGGAATTGAAGTTAAGGCTTGCAAAAAGGAGCAAAAAGTTATATCAAGCATTCATGCAGATTCTCCTACATGGTGGGGATCAGCCAGCACTCCTGGGGGCCTTATCTCTGTGACTTGGAGTGTGAGCTAAGGGAGATGAGTGGTTCCTGCATCGCCGTTCATTCCTGCATCGCCGTTCTCATTGTCTTTGTACTCTTGGGGTACAGTTATTGGAGACTTCAATCCATGCTTCAGAAATGGAAAAGGAGCTATACCAATCCAGTACTTCAATTAATAGGAGGTTCAAGGACTCACAGAACATTTGCAGGTCATCGGGGGTGCAGAGATGTGCTGTGTGACCTCCTCCAGGTGGCAGATAGGCAGAATGGAAACTTCCATCTGTATGGAATTTCTGTAGTATGGAGCTGATCCAGCAAGGCGTCAGGTTCGTCTGTGTTGTTGAGAGTAATGGTGGTTAAGTCCTGGAAAAGTTTAATTTCAGAGCTATTGCTATACTGCTTTTCTGAGGATTGCTTCCTTTAACTGTGTGAAGGATGCCCTTCTATGTCTGTTCGCATGTTTCCTCTCCCTGCTTAAAAGACTATATTGAGTATTCGTTCATATGTCTGTGACAAATTCCCCTCTTTTGAGTTTGCCACGAGTACTTGGAGAGGACTACTTGCCAGCCTCTTACCATGGGATTATGGTCCCATGTTAAAACACTGTTTTTTCCCCTGCTGATGAATCTGTACGTATGTGATCGGAGCACCATTCAGTAATAATGTGCGCTCAGATCTAAGCTATCTGGGGATATGTTGAATGTACCTGTTTTATGCAATAGCTGCATAGTTATATAGTTTCATGTTTTTTGCTGTATTTTGCTACCATGTGGCTAATCGAGTCTTGCCTCTGTCCTTGGGAGATAAGTGGATCACTTCTCCATTGTCTCCAGGACAAAAGACTGTGTAGAACCGGTTTTGGGGAGACAAGCCATGTGTACAGCCAGGCCAAAGAGACTTTTACTAACTTTTGAACCCCTGGCCTGATTCATGCCATTTTTTAATATGTTGTTCCCCTGAATGGATTTATTGTGAATATGTATTTGTATAAAGATTGGATGTATATTTTTAAAGTTACAGCATGCGGGTAAAACTGCATTTTTCCTGCTTGTGATAATTATGGTAACCATTGTGTACCATAATTATATCACAGGCAGAGGGGAGGATTTTTTTGTGGGTTGTAACCTTGGTGTTATTGGTTAATGTATATTTGTTGTGGGTGTCTCCCTTGCATGGGAGCAGGGCATAAAAGAAATTGTTTGTTTTTCGAAGGGTTGTTGTTGCTTCCAGTAAAGTCTTGTTCCAGCATTCAGCTTTGGCTCATGTGTGGAATTATTCAGCTATACCTGCGATTTCTTATTTGGCGAATTGGGGATTCTTCAACTATTGGGGATTAAGGAATTAAAAGGCGGTGAGATACAGTGATGCCGTCACAAACGGCAAATTCACTAAACAGCATATAATGTCTCTTGGAGGGTCTTTTTTGCATCCTCTGTGTCTCAGGGCCCTATATATTCTCTCCATCTTGATAGGGGAGTCTGCAGGTCTGTAGGTCTGTCTAACAAATCATTAAATACTCCTGCGACTGTTTGCTCAATGAGAGGTTGTTCTACAGACTCTGGGATCCCACTGATGTGTATATTGTGGCAACAACCATGATTACCAAGGACTTCCAAGTGTCTGTGAATCTCTAGAATGTGAGGAAGATTTGTGTCAGCAGATCTTTGTACTTCCCTGATGCCGTCCTTGTGGCAGGTGGCGGCCTGCTCCACTGTCCCCATTCTAGCTGCAATCAAATGCATGTCTGCCCTCAGATCAGTAATCGCTGCGGATAGGGTGGCTTTGATGTCGGCTACAACTGCTTGTAGGTCTGTGAGGCAAAAGGATTGTGTGGCTGGGACAGGAGGGCCTCTGTTCTCTCATTGGGTTTCGTATAGAGCTGTTTGCCAAGCATGGCTGCTCTGCTCCTGAGGCCGCATGGCCGTCACTCGTGGCCATACGGAACATCGCTGGTATATTACCTTCTGATTGAGAGAGTGGGTCCCCATGTTTGTAGAGCTCATTTTGTCCCAGAAATTCTGATTTTAAGCTCTGTTGTGCATGAGGATTCAGTTCAAGCAGCTATCTCAGACCAGAGCTAGACCACGCCCCCTCCTTTTTTACAGAAAATGGTAAAAAAGGAGTATCTTCATTCCTTATCTGATTACATCCATCTCCTAGTCACAAAAAAATTGGAGAAAGCTCTACAGCAATGGTTTAAAGATTGCACCACCTTTTTACTTGGCATAATCAGTGCCTGTCTATGTTCATTTAAATGCTGACTGTACATGGGTCAACAAAAACAATCAATGTGGCCATTTTAAATGTCACCATACAGAGGCAGGGTAATGGGCACTTCTAATAATTAAAACTGACATTTAGCAAGTATTTATCAGTACTGTGAAGTGTATTTTCATGTATACACCAATGTCCCAAAGCCATAATATTTCTCACAAAAATTTAAACAAAATAAAGTCATCAAGAATACATTTTTATGTCAAGTAATATATTTACTATGTGTATTAAAAAAGTGAAAATGAAATGTAAACAGTAATTTATTAAGTTTTATTTTTGATAATAGCAGATCAGAGAGATTTGTAATTACAGTTTAGGTTATGCTCTGAATCGTCTGAAACACTTGAAGCCTTTCTTGACTTCTATTAAATCCCTCAGCAGTAATTAAACCCAACAAAGTGTAAGCCACAATTTTTAATTACCAGAATCAATCAAAAATATCTCTATGTAATGACATTTACATTTTCAAGTACATGCTGTTTTCCAGGGATTAAGATTCTTGAACAGAAAAGAGAGACCAAGCAAAAAGGTAGTTCACTTTTACTTGTCGACACTTATATGACAAATTTCATATTTCTTTGACAGTCCTAAATGAACAACTCTTCTCATGTAAGCATTTAACCATAACTGACTGACAGAAGCTTGAACTCAAGTCAAACACTATTTCACTCTATACAGGTATGGATAGATATTTTTCTTATTTTCAAACCATTGGCTACCACAAATTTCTCTAAAATGGAAGCAAAATGTTATAAATGCTACTCTAATTTTTTAACCAATTAAAAGCCTATATTTGACCAGGGAAGCTCTCACCTCTCCTCTAACCAATCACTCATATATATATATATATATATATATATATATATATATATATATATATATACATATATAAATATATACTGTATATATACAGTATCTCACAAAAGTGAGTACACCCCTCACATTTTTGTAAATATTTTATTATAACTTTTCATGTGACAACACTGAAGAAATGACACTTTGCTACAATGTAAGGTAGTAAGTGTACAGCTTGTATAACAGTGTAAATTTGCTGTCCCCTCAAAATAACTCAACACACAGCCATTAATGTCTAAACCGCTGGAAACAAAAGTGAGTAAACCCCTAAGTGAACATGTCCAAATTGGGCTCAAAGTATCAATATTTTGTGTGGCCACCATTATTTTCCAGCACTGCCTTAACCCTCTTGGGCATGGAGTTGACCAGAGCTTCACAGGTTGCCTTGTTCTCCTCCACCTTCAGTTTGAGGATGCCCCACAGAGGCTCAGTAGGGTTTAGGTCTAGAGACATGCTTGGTCAGTCCATCACCTTTACCCTCAGCTTCTTTAGCAAGGCAGTGGTCACCTTGGAAGTGTGTTTGTGGTCGTTATCATGTTGGAATGCTGCCCTGTGGGCCAGTCTCTGAAGGGAGGGGATCATGCTCTGCTTCAGTATGTCACAGTACATATTGGCATTCGTGGTTCCCTCAATGAACTGTAGCTCCCCAGTGCTGGCAGCACTCATACAGCCCCAGATCATGACACTCCAGCCACCATGCTTGACTGTAGGCAAGACACACTTTTCTTTCTACTCCTCACCTGGTTGCCACCACACATGCTTGACACCATCTGAACCAAATACGTTTATCTTGGTCTCAACTTGGTCTCATCAGACCACAGAACATGGTTCCAGTAATCCATGTTCTTATTTGCCGATATCTTGTGCATCATCTTTAGAAGAGGCTTCCTTCTAGGCTGACAGCCATGCAGACCAATTTGATGCAGTGTGCAGCGTATGGTCCAAACACTGACAGGCTGTCCCTCAACCTTTGCAGCAATGCTGGCAGCACTCATATGTCTATTTCTCAAAGACAACCTCTGGACATGATGCTGAGCATGTGCACTCAACTTCTTTGGTCGACCAAGGCGATGCCTGTTCTGAGTTGAACCTGTCCTGTTAAACTTCTGTATGGTCTTGGCCACCATGCTTCAGCTCACTTTCAGGGTCTTGGCAATCTTCTTCTAGCCTAGGCCATCTTCATGTAGAGTATCTTATTTTCAGATCCTTAGAGAGTTCTTTGCCATGAGGTGCCATGTTTAACATCCAGTGACCAGTATGAGAGAGTGAGAGTGATAACACCAAATTTAACATACCTGCTCCCCATTCACACCTGAGACCTTGTAACACTAATGAGTCACATGACACCGGGGAGGGAAAATAGCTAATTGGGCCCAATTTTGATATTTTCAGTTAGGGGTTTACTCACTTTTGTTGCCAGCGTTTTAGACATTAATGGCTGTATGTTGAGTTATTGTAAGGGCACAGCAAATTTACACTGTTATACAAGCTTAATACTCACTACTTTACATTGTAGCAAAGTGTCATTTCTTCAGTGTTGTCAAAAGAAAAGTTATAATAAAGGGGTGTTCTCACTTTTGTGACATACTGTGTTTATATATATATATATATATATATATATATATATATATATATATATATATAAACTACATTAAAAGCCGCAAATACTTCCCTGTATCCTAGGTCACAGGACTCTAAAGGTCATGGAGGTCCTGAGTCTTCTATTTTGTGGACTTCAAAGGGCTCTTCTTAGGGTGCTCAAAACCCACTGCAACACTTCCTATATGCTGCCCATGGGCAGGACCACTCCAACAGTGGCATGATGATGTCATGAAGAGAGGCAGTAAAAAGGACAGTCAGTAGCATGAGTAGACTGCATTGTTGGTTCCCTGGTCTTTACTCCCAAAAGAGGCATCAGAGAGGTTAAAGCAGTAGCACGTATGCTGTTTTTTCTGTTTTGTTTTTTTAATTATTGCCTATTGAGGGAAGTGGGGAGCAAATATTTTCCATTAATTAATTCTAATAAATGTATTCATACAACCAAAACCCTTAAGTATAACTAAATATTGTCAAACATCTTAAATGTCCCACCTAATTAAATCTTGGTTAGACTGATCATTAGCAAATTGATTAAATAAAATGCATAGTGATTTGCCTATTATTTATATGTGTTTTTATTTATTTATTACTTCAATATGGTAAGGCCTAAATGTGGTAAATACAAAATATTGCATATTAATGTTTTGTATTTTCAAATCCAGTCAGTAGGTGGAGCTTTAAGCTCTTTTTCACATGTTTTTAGTGTCTCCTTACCTCCTGTTGTGAAAAGCCTATTAAAGCAGAGTTCCGGCCCTAAAATGCACTTTGGGCCATGCGCTTGCTCAGTGTCATCTATAAAAGAAATGGATAGTCACGATTTTTTTTTGTTTACCTACCTTGTTATTCAAGAAAATATACTTACCTTCCATCCACTTCCTCCCTCTGCGGCCGCGGCCCGCGCCGTCACTTCCTGCTTGCATTGATTCCTGGGAGCTGAACGTCATCGCTCCCAGGTATCAATGTGCCTGCACCGGCCCCGTTTGTCAGTTCCGGTTCAGGCGCATCATTCCCTGCTAAACAGCTTTTGGGCATGTCCAGAATCTGTGCAGGGATGACGCTCCTGCCCTGGAAGTGATGATGGGGCCAGTGCAGTGCATTGTGGGACCAAAGAGGACACGGAAGTTGACGCAGAAGAGGGCGCGCTGGCTTCAGCTGCCCACACCTGAGATGGCAGCGCTGGAGAAGAAATTTTCAAGGTAAGTATTTCTTCTAAAAGGTAAGTGCGATCTGGGACCGATCAGAGGCTATTAATTGTGGAATGTACTAGCCCTGACTGTCCCGGGGGGTATTTTTAGTGAAAAAAATTTTCGTGGTCGGAAATCCGCTTTAACAAAGCTTTCTAGCTTCATCCAAAGTTCACACATAAGTCAACAAGCCAGGACAATGACTCATCCTAACCCATTGGTATGTCTCCATGTGAAGCCTGGAATTAATACCTATTTATATTTTTGTAAAATGATTGAAAACAGTTTGTATACTATAATATAAACTGAATTGAAACTATATAGGTGATCATGAGGCAAAGTGTGTGTGTGTGTATGTGTGTAAAGTGTCTAATTCACAAATCTCTGTATCTATTACAGTGACAAAATTATAAAAACAACAAGCAGGTATAAGTGTGAAAGTCATATAGAAAATAAAAAGAGAAACTTCTGGGTTTCAATATTTGGAGACACCTCACATGTGAGGAAAATATATATACACACATAAAACAGGAAAAACACATAAAACCGACACGAAATGCAGGGCATGAATGGTTACATACACAATACAATATCATTACATGGATCCTATTTAGTATAGATCTAATCAATGTGTGCATAAAAGTAACAAAATGGCCACATGTCCCATAATAATAACCACTGCTCCCGTGGAAAAAATCACACTTTTTCAAGATTTTTACTGTTGGCACACTCAAAAGAAAACATTTGAGATGGTATCTTTAAACAGATAATTCATGAACATAACACAATTTCTTGATAGCAAGTTTTCTATTCCTTGTAAAATATACTGTATATACAGTGGTAATCTTGTTTGTAAAAAAATGTACACCTGATGGAAGATGTCCCCAGGCCACTGACTGCACCGAGGACAATTTGATTAGTGAACAGATAGATACATCAACACAATTATGGAAAAGTAGAGAGCTAGTCATCAAACTATTAACAGAGGAGGATGCATGTCGACACAGCTCTTAAACAAATACTGTGTTTTCCTGAAAATAAAACCAGGTCTTATATTATTTTGGCTACAAATAACACACTAGGCCTTCTTTTCAGGGGATGTCTTATCTATGTCCCCTGTCTCCTCTCCCCCTCTTCCCCTGTCAGCTCGGTAGTCATCATTATGACATCCTTGATTCCAAAAATAAATATTAATTAAAGTCACTGTGAAAATATGTATTCCGTTTTGTGAAAAGATTCTATATTGTCCAGTGAGTCTCCTTTTGTATCTTTACTGTTGAAGATACCTTATTTACAGCACCTAGGCACTCATGTAACCCGCTGGAGTTCTTCTTCCCCACTCCGAACACTGCCAAGGGAAGGGCTGAGATCCTCACTGAGGTCAGCCCGGTTAGTGTACTGCAGAGGGAGGGGCCGCTGATGTCAGCCAGGAGGAGAGAAGATCTTCGGCGGGTCACGTGAGCACCCAGCGGTGCTGTAAATAAGCTATGCTCGACATTAAAGTTACAAAAGGAGACACACTGGACATTATATTCATTTTACAAAACAGATTATATATTTTTACAAGGACTTTACTAGGGCTTATTTTCGGGGTAGGGCTTATATTGCAGCCCTCTCTGAAAATAAAGGTAGGTCCTATTTTTGGGGTAGGGCTTATATTGCAGCCCTCTCTGAAAATAACGGTAGGTCCTATTTTTGGGGTAGGGCTTATTCTAGGGGAAACAGAGTATATAGAGCCACTACCATCTTAAATTACCCCTATATAATACAAACTTTTTATTAACTTGAGTTTTCCCTTGACATCCTACTGTTGGGACTAAATGTCAAAGACCTTTTTTTTATCGGTATCACATAAAAAATGACTTAGAACAGAAAATAAGTTGCCAGATGAGTCAGATATTACTGAACATGAACACAATATGCTACTTCTATCATCATTGGAATTGTTTAAAAAAAATTATATATATCTTTTTATTTAACTGCTTGCCAACCGCCGCACGACTATTTACTGTGGCGGTCAGCCCCTCACAGGCAAAGCGACGTAGGTCTACGTCGCTAGCCTGTGAGGCTCTAGGGAGCGAGCACGCACCGTCGGAGGTGCGCTCCCGCCCGGTCACGGACCCCCCCCCCCGCGCGTGTGCCCGGCAGACCCGATGTCTGCCGGGCAGTCGCGATCGTCCGTTACACCGGAAGAAAGGCAGGCGGCTAATGTAAACAAAGCCGCCTGTCATTCTTCCCTGTGTAAGAATGGAGATCACACGGTTCTACTATGTAGAACCGTTGATCTCTGTTCTTACACTAGTAGCCACAGCCAATCACAGTTAGAAACACGCCCCTAGGGACACACTTAACCCCTCCCTCTCCAATAGAGTTAAGTCCTTCACTGCCAGTGTCATTTTTACAGTAACAGTGCATATGTATAGCACTGATTACTGCAGTAATGTCACTGGTAACCCCAAAAGTGTCAAAAATGTCAGTCAAGGGTCTGATCTGTCCGCCGAAATGTCGCAGTCCCGCAAAAAAAATCGCAGATCGCCGCCATTACTCGGTAAAATAAAAAACAACAAAAATGACAAAAATCTTTCCCTTAGTTAGTAAACACAATAACTTTTGCGCAAACCAATCAATATACGCTTTTTGCGATTTTTTTACCAAACATAGGTAGCATAAAACAATTTGGCCTAAAATGTTAAAAAATTTTGATTTTTACATTTTTTGGGGGGAATTTCATATAAAAGAATGTGAAAAATATTGTTATTTTTGCAAAATTGACGCTCTTTTTTTGTTTATAGAGCATGTTTAAAAAATCGCACAGGTGATCAAATGCCAACAAAAGAAAGCTCTGTTTGTGGGAAAAAAAGGACGTCAAATTAGTTTAGGTACAGCGTCGCACGACCGCGCAATTGTCCGTTAAAATCACGCAGTGCCGAATCGCAAAATAGGCCCTGGTCAGGAAGGGGGTAAAATCTTCCGGGGCTTAAGTGGTTAATAGATACATATGTGGAGATTAGAGATGAGTACCACGTGCTCTATCCTTTGTCAAATTGTACCTGGGTGATGGGACGGCACATATACAAACTGTTGTAATTCCTACACCTTTCACCTGATAGATGTAAATACCCTCAAATTAAAGCTGAAAGACTGCAGTTAAAGCACATCTTGTTTGTTTCATTTCAAATCCATTGTGGTGGTGTATACAGCTAAAGATTAGAATTGTGTCAATGTCCCAATATTTATGGACCTGACTGTACATTTTGGTTGCTTCCAGTAGTAACCCGTTTACTCCATTGGACCAGGTTGTTTTTTGATCACTTAGCTATATATATATATATTTTTGTATTTCTTTTTTTGTTTTATTTTATTTATTTTTGTTTTTTTGTTTTATTTACCCACTTGACCTCCGGAAGGTTTTACCCCCTTTATGACCAGGGAATTTTTTGCTGTTCAGCATTGCGTTATTTTAACTGGCAATTGTGCGGTCATGCACCACTGTACTCAAATTAATATATTACCACACAAATATGACTTTTTTGGTGGTATTTGATCACCACTAGGTTTTTTAATTTTTACTATATAAACAAAAAAAAAACTAAAAAAAAATGTGCCCTCCAACTGCTGCACAGATAACATCAATAACATCAATATAATAGCCAAATTCATCCCCAACCCGTCTGAGACTGTCTTCTTCCACAGAAGTTACTGCAGTCGTGATTCTGTTTTTGAGCTCATCTGAGTCAATGGGTAATGGTGGAACATTAACATGTTGTTTTCAATATCCCCACAAGAAAAAGTCACCGGGTGTAATGTCTGGAGATCTTGGGGTGAAGAGCGTAGTGCCAGATCTTGGGGTTCCATGCGACTTATTCAACGTTGAGGCAATGTTTCATTTAGAAACCGACAAACTTTGTTGTGCCAATGTGGCAGTGCTACATCTTGCTGAAAAATGAAATCTTCAAAGTCTTCATTAAGTTATGGGAAAAGCCAATTCTTCAGCATTTCAAGATAGGATTGTCTTGTAACAGTATTTCACCCAAAACAGAAAGGACCATCAATCTTTGTAAATTAAACTGCACAAAACACATTCATTTGGAGAGTCTCGCTCATGCTGTACAAGTTTGTGTGGCTTCTCAAGTCCCCATATGCGAACGTGAAACTCTACCGCTTAGTTGAAAAATTGCTTCATCACTAAAAATCAACAATCAGGAAGAATCTGTCATCCTCCATGTCGTCTAGAAGCATATAATAGAAATCTAAACGTTTTCTTCTACCACTTACACGAAGAGAACCACCAGTTGCAATCGGTATGGCCTCAGAAGCAAACGTTGTCTTAACACATGCCAAGCAATATAAATATGTGGTCTGATGAACCCTGTAACGTACCTCTATCCCTGCTCAAACATTTGCGAACGCGAACTTGGACTTCAAAAGAGGCACAACACACACAACCAACGAATACATAGTACATAAATGTATTAGTAAATGGATACAGTTCTCATAAGATAGCATAATAAAGAGACAAAACTGTCAAGCTAATTTGTAGTATTTTTGACAAACTTTCGTATGAGGGATAGCAGGTTCTCAGCTAGCATGACGGGTGGACTTGTGCAGGCTTGAATTTGTTGCACATCCTCTGAAGTGCGTGGTCGCCCTGGACTGTTTCTATTACATAAACACCCCAATTCTTCAAATTGTTTATACCAACAATAAATGTTCTTTGCCACTGGTGGATCAATCCCGAAACACTGTTCTGTTGCATAGACACCATATTGTTTACAACTGAGATTAGCATCCTTTTGGGCTTTAGTACTTCTTTCAAGTGGCTGTCATTTTCAATTCTAGGCCACGGCCATTCAAGTAGTACATGTTTCATTCGTTGGCAGTGCGTGGTTGCACAGATTTAGGTGTACATATAGTAACCGGTGTTAATTCTTGCATTATCACCATTCTCCTAACACTCTCTAACACCGTCGATTTTTACATAATGTTTTAAAATCTGGCCATTTTTTTTTTAAACACACTGTATACTGGAATTTACCGAGCTATAGATGCTAAACTGGTGATGGTGGTGATCAGTAGACATAGACAGTTCGTTTCGCTCTGAATAAATATTCGGACACATTTTTCTTATTCAGAATTTCAAATATGTTCAAATACCCGAATTAAAGTATAAACAAAGTTTACTGAATGCTCCGAATGAAGAAAGAATATTTGTCAGAATTTCTAACATTCTAATTGAAATTTAAATTTAATTTTACATCGAATTCCATTTAAATTTGAAAAGTAAACATATTTCTGAATTCAAAGAGTCATTGTAATAATTTGATAAAGATTTTTCTTTTGTTTGTTCACTTTGCTGTATTCGAATAAAAAAAAAAATCTAAAATGTTTGATTCAACTGATTCAAAATTTATTGATTTGAACTTTTGGAATAGAAAAAAATCTGTAAATTTGATTAAAATGTGAAAAAAAAATCAAATCCTTCTTTCTCTTCATGTAATCTTAAAAAGACTAGATGATGTTGAGATGAGGGCTCTGTGGGGGCCAAACCATCACTTCAAGACTCGTTGTTCTTCTTTAGGCTGAAGATAGTTCTTAATGACAGTGGTTGTATGTTTGGGGTCATTGTCCTGCTGCAGAATAAATATGGGGACAAACACACGCCTGCTTGATTGTATGGAATTTTGGATAAGCGTCTGCCTGTATTTCTCAGCACTGAGGACACTATTGATCCTGACCAAGTCTATTTGTAGAAATGCAGCCCCAAACTTTCAAGGAACCTCTGCTGTGCTTCACTTTTGCAGACACTCATTATTGTACCTCTCTCCAGCCCTTTCTGCTACTGCTCATGTAATTTTTATGCACCCCAGTTCTTGTGTTTTCGTGCAAAGTTAAGAAGCTTAGCCTTGTTTCTTTGTTGGATGTATGGCTTTTTGGCGACAATTATTTCATGAAAACAACTTCTGGCCAGACTTCTCCAGCAGGTCTGTGGTGATAGCACTGCTAGACATCTTCTGATGTCAAATGAAAGTAGGCATGATGTGTCTTTCATCTGCTGCATTCAATTTCCTTGGCTGACCATTGCATCTACAATCCTCCACGTTGCCAGTTTCTTTGTGCTTCTTCAAAAGAGCTTGAACAGCACATGCTGAAACCCCAGTCTGCATTGAAACCTTTGCCTGGGAGAGACCTTGATGTAGTATAACTACCTTGTGTCTTGGTGATGTGCTCAGCCATGGTGCAACCTTACCTTAGTAGCAGAGTTTGGCTGTCCATGCCCAGTTTTAAGCCTCCTACACAGCTGTTTGTTTCAGTTAATGACTGTGTTTCAACCTACATATGAAATTGTAGATCATTAGCACCTGCTTGGTATATTTGGTTAATCATAAACCTGCCTCTAATCCTACAAAGCATGCAAGTGTAAGAATTGATGCTGGTTTGAAGTCAAATGGGTTGATTTACTAAAAGTTTAGAGTGCAAAATCTGGTGCAGCTATGCATGTTAGCCAATCAGCTTCTAACATCAGCTTGTTCAGTTAAGCTTTGACAAAAAAAATAAATGGAAGTGTCTGGATTCTATTCAGAGTGTGCACCAGTAAATTGATAAAATTAAACAATTAAAATATACATTTTTTAAAGCATTCTTACCGTACACTGCCTAAAGCTTTTGCACAGTACTATGTAAAAAAAAAAGAAAATAAATTATATATATATATATATGTATATATATATATATATATATATATATATATACACACACTACAGTCAGGTCCATAAATCTTGGGACATCAACACAATTCTAATCTTTTTGGCTCTATACACCACCACAATGGATTTGAAATGAAACAAATATGATGTGCTTTAACTGAAAACTCTCAGCTTTAATTTGAGGGTATTTACATCCAAATCAGGTGAAAGGTGTAGGAATTACAACAGTTTGTATATATGCCTCCCACTTTTTAAGGGACCAAAATGAATGGGACAATTGGCTGCTCAGCTGTTCCATGGCCAGGTGTGTGTTATTCCCTCATTATCCCATTTACAACCTGGAGGGCGACACCAAGCAAGCCAACCAGGCACCACAGAGACTGTTCCTAAAAGCCAGACACCCACCACAGTGTTCCTGCAAGCCAGGCACCCACCACAGTGTTCCTGCAAGCCAGCCACCCATAACAGGGTGACACCTATCCAGCCACCCACCCCAGTGTTCCTGCAAGCCAGCCACCCATAAAAGGGTGACACCAATCCAGCCAGCCACCACAGTGTTCCTGCAAGCCAGCCACCCATAACAGGGTGACACCAAGCAAGCCAACCAGGCACCACAGAGACTGTTCCTGCAAGCCAGCCACCCACCCACCACAGTGTTCCTGCAAGCAAGCCACCCACCCCAGTGTTCCTGCAAGTCAGCCACCCATAAGAGGGTGACACCAATCCAGCCAGCCACCACAGTGTTCCTGCAAGCCAGCCACCCATAACAGGGTGACATCAAGCTAGCCAACCAGGCACCACAGAGACTGTTCCTGCAAACCAGCCAACCACCACAGTGTTCCTGCAAGCCAGCCACCCATAAGAGGGTGACACCTATCCAGCCACCCACTACAGTGTTCTTGCAAGCCAGCCACCCATAGCAGGGTGACACCAAGCCATCCACCCACCACAGTGTTCCTGCAAGCCAGCCACCCATAATAGGGTGACACCAAGCCATTCAACAAGCCACCACAGACTCCTGAAAGCCAGCCACCAATAACAAGGTGACACCAGTCACCAAGCCAGCCAGCCATCTATCCATAACAGGGTGACACCACCAAGCCAGCCAACCAGCTACCCCACCACAGACTGTTCCTGAAAGCCAGCCACCAATAGCAAGGTGACATCAGTCACCAAGCCAGCCAGCCACCCATAACAGGGTGACACCAAGCCAGCCAGCCAGCCACCACAGTGTTCCTGCAGTCCAGTCACACATAACAGGGTAACACCAAGCCAGCCAGCCAGTGCCACCACAGTGTTCCTGCAAGCCAGCTACCCAGAACAGGGTGACACCAAGCCAGCCAGCCAGTGCCACCACAGTGTTCCTACAAGCCAGCCACGAAGAACAGGGTGACGCCAGCCAGCCACCACAGTGTTCCGGCAAGCAAGCCACCCACAACAGAATGACACCAAGCCAGCCACACTGCCATGCGTCAGCCACCAACCTACAACAGGGTGCCAGTGCCAGCTTCAGCAGCAACTTCAGCTTCAGCAAGCCATTTCTTTAATCTATTTTGTGTCTTTCAAGTTTAAATGGAGATGGATGAGGAGAAAAAGAGTAAAGAGTGTGGTCTTGGACTATTTCTCGTCTCAACCTTCACCAGTCAAAGCAGCAGTGTGCAACACATGTACAAACAACATAAGCATGGGATCAGTAACTGCAGAAAACAAAAATACCTCAAATCTTTGGGCCCATCTAAGAGTTCATCATATTGAATTATATCACGCAGCACAGAAAAAAACAAAGTGAATATCAATGTGATTTTGAAATACCTCCTCCACTATCCCAGGCAACAATAACAGATATGTTTGTGAAAAAAAATAGATGTCACTGTCTAGATTCAGATGGAAGATCCCAACTGCTGGACAGAGTAATCACAGAGATGATTGTCACTGATAACCAGCCATTTACAATGGTGTCTGACTCAGGATTTAAGCGGTTGATGTCCATGCTTGAGCGAAGTTACACACTGAAGAGTGAGAAGTATTATCGAACCAAAATGCTGGCAAAGCTACACCAAAAGGTCATTGACAAAGTAAAGCTGCAACCAGAGAATGCTGGCCACTCGCTCTCATTCACAACGGACTGCTGGTCACAAACAGAGTCTGAGTCACTACTCATTCTTACATGCCACTTCATTGACAGTGGATGGACAAAAAGGCAATTGGTGTTGAATACAAAAGTGATGCAAGGATCCCACACAGCTAAGTACTGTAGAGAAATGTTTCTAGGCATGCTTGAAGTATGGGGAATCAATAAAGACTGAGTGATGCTTGCGCAACTTAGAGACAGTGCAGAAAACATGCCTAAAGGAGTGAGGCTTGCTGATACGTCAGACCTCTGTGTCATCATGGCACACAACACCCTCCAACTTTCAAATGATGGTCTGTCAAGCCAAAGAGCTTTGCTTGATATATATTTTGAGAAGCATGAAGAGATTAAAGTGCTTGCAAGTCTTTTGACTCCTCGATACAAGAACCATGTTTTCTCTTCTGATGATGTATTGGCTAAGGTGAAACAATGGCTGACAGAAGATATGGAGGTGCAGGAGTTTCCTGTCAAAAAGAAAAGTAGAGAACACTACAAAGAGCAGCATGCTGAAAAAACAGACAAATGTCCAAAAATACGTCAACGAACAGAAGAGAATCTGCTTCATTGTCGTCTAATTGATCAGGACATTTTCTGTATTTTATTGGGGCCTCAATTCAATTTCTTCTGAATCTGCAACAATGAGCCTGGATAATGAACTTCATCTCTATTTGAAAGAAGCCATAATTGACAGAAGAAGTCATCCTCTTCAGTGGTGGAGAGAAAATGAGGCACACTACAAAAGACTTGCTTCCCATGCTAGAAGATACCTCTCTCTCTCTGCTCCTCTGTCCTCCACTCCTGAGCATGTTTATGAAGTTGCAGCATTGTTTGAACAAAACAGAAGACCTTTAATAGGTGACCATGGACATGCCGAAATGTTACACTTTCTGCATTATAATATTGTTCTACTTAACTGGGAGTATTGAAAAGAGTAGTGTCCACTTCACTCCACTCCACTGTCTAGCTGTTGCCTACCTTTTTTTCTAGCAGTTTTGCACTGACTACCGTAGTTGCAGTGAGTGCCCTACTGCTAAGAGTCCAATCCAATCAACTGTCTAGCTGTTGCCTAGCTTTTTTCTATCAGTTTTGCACTGACTGCACTGCATTAGTTGCAGTCAGTGCCTTACTGCAGAGGGTAGTAGTTCTCCACTGACTCCAGTCCAGTCCAATCCACTGTGACATGTGTAGCTGTTGCCTTGCTCTTTTTCTAGCAGTTTTGCACTGACTGCACTTCATTAGTTGCAGTCAGTGCCTTACTGCAGAGGTAGTCCTCTTCCACTGACTCCAGTCCATCCAATCCACTGTATGTGTATTTTGTGTAGCTGTTGTTGTTGCCTATTTTTTTTTTTAGCTGTTTTGCACTGACTGCACTGTGGTAACATATTGCAGTGTGTGAGTCCACTACTGCAGCACTTTTATCATAAAAGTACTGCATTACTGGACTCACACACTGCAAAATGTTACTGCAGTGCAGTCAGTTGGGAAATGCAAAGCAAATGTCCCTGCAATTGAAGTTTTCATATCAGTTTTTAAGGTGTAAAGCAGTTAAGGTGTGAAGAACGAGCACTTTATGTTAAAAATGTTAATAAATAAAGATTAACATGTTTAGTAAGAGATTTCTGTCGATTTTTGTGTTTTTTTGGGTAATTTTTACATGTGTGAAAATATCGGCCAATATCAGCCGATACGGATATGCGAAAATATCGGTATCTGTATCGGCAACGAAAAAACAATATCGATCGCTTACTAGTAGAAAGTGCAATATTTTGCCAAAAACCTCTCTCACCATAGGAAAGCTTGAATCTACAATTATACAAAAAAAAAATGTTCTCACATGTTATGTGTCCCCAGATATCGAGACCCATAGGTTTCACCGTTTGTTATGCATAGTATGGATACATGGCAAAAATTTTGGACAAAATGCAATTACAATTATTAACTGTTAGCTTTCCAGCTAAGGATTTTTTTAAATATAAAGCCATACATTACAAACAAAAATGTATGATGTGGATTACAAATAGAAAAAATGACTACAAATGCATGGAGTGCTTAATCCTAAATGTCCTTCAAATAACTGAACAACATATAATCATTGAAGATAATAGCTTTAGTCACTTTTATTTTTTTTCAAATCAATACAGTTAAAAGAATCTAAAAATGTGATTTAAATGTTTTCGTCAATAACATCCTTAGCTTTCAGAACACATTGAAATGACATGAATACAGAGACATTTTAATAATAAAAAAGGTGTTTTAAAATATTTCCCCTGCAGAATAATTTACTTTCCATTACAATAAAAAAATGATATAATATTAAAATTTTTCAAATACTGTATTGTTGTATAATAAATGAATTCAGAATGTTGGACTAAGGTAGTATAGTTATTAATCACTTACCCACTGGGCACCTAAACCCCCTTCCCAACCAGACCAATTTTCATCTTTCAGTGCTCTCACATTTTGAATAACAATTACTCAGGCATGCAACACTGTACCCATATGAAATGTTCATCCTTTTTTTTCACACAAATATAGATTTCTTTTGGTGGTATTTAATCATCGCCGGGTTTTTAATAATAAAAAAAAAAAATAATTAAGACTGAAAAGTAAAAATAACCCAAATAGGTACAGTATATATATTATTTTGTCTTTTGTCTTTGTGAAGGTTATAGAGTCTACAAGCTATGGAGCCGATCATTGAAAATTGATCACATCTTATGTACTGACAGCATATCTCATTTCTTAAGACACTAACAAGCCAGGAAAGTACAAATACCTCCCAAATTACCCCTTTTTGGAAAGTAGACATTCCAATTTATTTAGTAAGAGGCATGGTGAGTTTTTTGAAATTGTAATTTTTTTCCCACAATTCTTTGCAAACTGAAGATTTTTTTCACAAAATTGTCATATTACCAAGTCATTTCTCACACACTGTATAGGCATACTTGCAACTACACCCCCAAAATACATTCTGCCACTCCTTCTGAGTATGGCGATACCACATGCGTGAGACTTTTACACAGCCTAGCCACATACAGAGGCCCAACATTCACATATAATTTCCTGACAATCTATCACATTTTTGAAGGTCTTGAAGCACCAGGACAATGGAAAGCCCCACAAAATGACGCCATTTTGGAAAGCAAACACCCCAACACATAATGTAGGAGGCATTATGAGTCTTTTGAACATGTAATTTTCTTTCCACAAGTTTTTGGAAAATGTGGAAAGAAAATGAAAACAAATTTTTCTTTTACACAAAGTTGTCCATTTATAAGATATTTCTAACACATAGCATGTACATAGCAAAAATGGCAACCCAAAATACATTCTGCTACTCCTCCTGAGTATGGCGATACTGCATGTGTGAGAGATTTATACACAGCCTGGCCACATACAGAAGCCCAACATGTAGGGAGCACCGTCAGGTGCTCTAGGAACATAAAATTACAAATCAAATTTCCTGACTACCCATTACACTTTTGTGAGGCACTGTAGGGCATTGATAAGCACTGTAGTGGCACTGATGTGGCACAGATGAGTACTGATGTGACATGGATGTGGCATAGATGAGCACTGATGTGGTATGGATGCAGCACAGATGAGCACTAATGTAGCATGGATGAGCACTGATGTGGCAAGGATGAGCAGTTGAGCACTGATGTGGCATGGATGAGCACTGATGTGGCATGGGTGTGGAATGGATGAGCAATGACATGGCATGGATGTGGCATGGATGGGCACTGATGTGTCACAGATGAGCACTGATATGGTATGGATGAGCACGGATGAGCCATGGATATGGCATGGGTGGAAACAGATACAGTAGGGATCGAAAGTTTGGGCACCCCAGGTAGAAATTTGTATTTATGTGCATAAAGAAGCCAAGGAAAGATGGAAAAATCTCCAAAAGGCATCAAATTACAGATTAGACATTCGTATAATATGTCAACAAAAGTTAGATTTTATTTCCATCACTGACACTTTCAAAATTACATAAAACAAAAAAATGGCATCTGCAAAAGTTTGGACACCCTGCAGAATTTATAGCATGCACTGCCCCCTTTGCAAGGCTGAGACCTACCAGTGTCATGGATTGTTCTCAATCATCGTCTGGGAAGACCAGGTGAAGTCAATCTCAAAGGTTTTAAATGCCCATACTCACCTGACCTTGCCCCAACAATCAGCACCAGGGGATCTTCTAAGCAGTTGTCTAGAAAACTGAAACTGAAAATAGTTGACGCTCACAAAGCTGGAGAAAGCTATAAGAAGATAGCAAAGCGTTTTCAGATGTCAATATCCTCTGTTCAGAATGTAATTAGGAAATGGCAGTCATCAGGAACAGTGGAAGTTAAAGCAACATCTGGAAGACCAAGAAAAATATCAGGCAGAACAGCTCGCAGGATTGTGAGAGAAACAATTCAAAACCCACGTTTGACTGCACGATCCCTCCAGAAAGATCTGGCAGACACTGGAGTTGTGGTACACTATTCCACTATAAAGAGATGCTTATACAAATATGGTCTTCATGGAAGAGTCATCAGAAGAAAACCTCTTCTACGTCTTCACCACAAAAATCAGTGTTTGAACTTTAAACTAGAACTACGGGAGATAGTCCCTAAAGTGGTCTGGAGTGGGGTCTAAGGTGCAAAGGTCCCGCAGCAGATGGAAATAAGGAAAGGAAAAGGGGGGAGAAGAAGGAGAAAAAAGGAAAAAGAAGGAAAGGGAAGGGAAGGGAAGGGAAGGGAAAAGGAGGAACTGGAAAGTAAGGGAAGAAAAAACGGAGGGGAAAGAAAAAAGGGGAAGTAGGAAACAGCAAGAAGTGGTTGAGGGCTAGTGGGATTTTGAAGGTACCATATGACAAGTAAATAACAAGATAATGTATAAAAATTAGAACATTTATTAGTAAATTTAAAATTTAAAAGCAAAGTGAAGCATACAACATAGTACAAATAACATATAGAGGATAAATGTACAGGATGTACAGGCAACAGGCATATAGGTAAATATGTTCACAAGTCCGATGAGGGTACATCAAACAATTCCCGACATGTTTCGCGGACACAGCAGATCCGCTTCTTCAGGGGTGTAGAGCATGTTAGGAGTAAAAGATGCCTTAATTGGCCTAATTATGCGGTTCTTGCCAAAAGGCCTTTGTACATCATGTATCCTGTGAGGGAGACTAAGTGGCTTTCCCAATGCAGTGTGGAATAAGATCCGGAGGCCCCAGTGGTCCTCTACTAACTGCTGGTGTACTAAATCCAGTGAGTCCAGAAGTTATGGGGACACCATAAGGACTATGCAGTCTATATAGCATACAAGGTATTATAATGTCACTGCAGAAAGCGGTGCTACCGTTCTTTACCTCAGACAGTCTGCATTCCGCTGCAATGGCGTGTTTGAACTTTGCAAATGAACATATAGACAAGCCTGATGCATTTTGGAAACAAGTTCTGTGGACCAATGAAGTTAAAATTTAACTTTTTGGCCAGAATGAGCAAAGGTATGTTTGGAGAAGAAGGGGCACAGAATTTAATAAAAAGAACCTCTGTCCAACTGTTAAGCATGGGGGTGGATCAATCATGCTTTGGGGTTGTATTGCAGCCAGTGGCACAGGGAACATCTCACGAGTAGAAGGAAAAATGGATTCAATAACATTTCAGCAAATTTTGGATGGTAACTTGATGCCATCTGTGAAAAAGCTGAAGTTAAAGAGAGGATGGCTTCTACAAATGGATAATGATCCTAAACACACCTCGAAATCCACGGGGGATTACATCAAGAGGTGTAAACTGAAGGTTTTGCCATGGCCTTCACAATCTCATGAGTAGAAAGAAATCTATAGATAAATCTATAGATAGACCTTAAAAGAGCAGTGCGTGACAGACAGCCCAGAAATCTCAAAGAACTGGAAGACTTTTGTAAGGAAGAATGGGCAAAGATACCTCAAACAAGAATTGAAAGACTCTTGGCTGGCTACAAAAAGCATTTACAAGCTGTGATACTTGCCAAAGGGGGCAGTACAGGATATTAACTCTGCAGGGTGCCCAAACTTTTGCAGACACCATTTTTTTGTTTTCTGTTACTTCTGATACCCACTGTAAGGCATGGATGTGGCACGGATGGGCATGAATGAGGCATGATTAAGGCATGGGTGGGCATGATTGAGGCACGGATGAGGCACAGATTGGCATCATTGAGGCATGATTAGGGCACTGATGGGCATAATTGAGGCACAGATGGGCATGATTGGGGCACATATGAGGCACATACTGGCATGACTGAGGCACTGATGGGCATGATTGGGGCACAGACTGGCATGACTGAGGCAAATATGGGCATGATTGGGGCACAATTGAGGCATGATTGAGGCATGACTGAGGCATGGATGAGGCAGGGGTGGGCAGTGCGGCAGTCTCCCTCCTCTCCTCCTCTGTGTTCAGCGTGCGAGGAGAGGAGAGAACTGAGCCAGACACACGCCGGTTTGTTTACAACTGATTGCTCTGTCATTGGACAGAGCGATCACGTGGTAAAGGGCTGCTGTCATTGGCCCTTTACCACAATCCATTGACCTGGCGGGCACACCCTAGGGGGAAGCATGATTCTGAGAGGACGTCATTGTACGCCCTCCCAAAATAAGCCGACCGTGCTGTAGCCATCATTTGGTTATGGCTGGTCGGCAAGTGGTTAAATTGAAAGAAAGCCTAAATAATAATAAAAATAATTGTGAATAATGTCACTACTGTGTGGCTAGCTGTTCTCCTTCATAGAGGCTCTGACATGAGGAAGCAAAGCCCCTACCTTTGACAAGATGGACACATCTACACAAAGACGCAGTTCACATTAAGGCATGGTAAGTCAGTAATGGGGGAAAGATCAACTGCAGGGAGTCCATATGCAATACTGGTAACAAGTTCTTTGCCCTCTGCCTACCTTTCTTGATTCATTTTCTCTTTAGAGATTAACAAAACCAAAGACCAAAAATGTAATACAATTCAGTAAATTGTTTTTTAAATGTAGTGGCTCTATAAGTTTTACTATCAAAAAACAGAAAATACCCGTTGAACCTGCCAAAAATGCAGTGTCCTTGCAAATTACCTATAATTACCTAACCTGGAAGAATAAAACAATCTTATCGTTCCTATGTATACTACTATTTTCCCACACCCACACATGATGTAATGAAGATGAAAAAAAGTGTACATGTTTGCAGCCTGGTTGGCAACCATGGTTCCCTCCATAGAAACAGTGAAGATGTGGGCATTGCCACCAAGGGGAAAAAAGGGGTGTTATTTGCAGAGTTACCAAGTGAAAAAAAAGAATCTAAGGCAGTCACCTCAACTAGTCTATGAATAAAATATTGTTAAAACCCTTCCTACATAGTTTAAACTAAACATTGAGTGGGTCCACTCCACTCCACAGCATGATGACTTTCAGAAAAACAGGTATTACCATCCAATTTCATATATATATATATATATATATATATATATATATATATATATACAGTGGGTACGGAAAGTATTCAGACCCCCTTAAATTTTTCACTCTTTGTTATATTGCAGCCATTTGCTAAAATCATTTAAGTTCATTCTTCTTCCTCATGAATGTACACATAGCACCCCATACTGACAGAAAAACACAGAATTGTTGACATTGTTGCAGATTTATAAAAAAGAAAAACTGAGATATCACATGGTCCTAAGTATTCAGACCCTTTGCTCAGTATTTAGTAGAAGCCCCTTTTGATCTAATACAGCCAGGAGTCTTTTTGGGAAAGATGTAACAAGTCTTTCACACTTGGATTTGGGGATCCTCTGCCATTCCTCCTTGCAGATTCTCTCCAGTTCTGTCAGGTTGGATGGTAAACGTTGGTGGACAGCCATTTTTAGGTCTCTCCAGAGATGCTCAATTGGGTTTAAGTCAGGGCTCTGGCTGGGCCATTCAAGAACAGTCACGGAGTTGTTGTGAAGCCACTTCGTTATTTTAGCTGTGTGCTTAGGGTCATTGTCTTGTTGGAAGGTAAACCTTCGGCCCAGTCTGAGGTCCAGAGCACTCTGGAGAAGGTTTTTGTCCAGGATATCCCTGTACTTGGCCGCATTCATCTTTCCCTCGATTGCAACCAGTCGTCCTGTCCCTGCAGCTGAAAAACACCCCCACAGCATGATGCTGCCACCACCATGCTTCACTGTTGGGACTGTATTGGACAGGTGATGAGCAGTGCCTGGTTTTCTCCACACATACCGCTTAGAATTAAGGCCAAAAAGTTCTATTTTGGTCTCATCAGACCAGAGAATCTTATTTCTCACCATCTTGGAGTCCTTCAGGTGTTTTTAGCAAACTCCATGCGGGCTTTCATGTGTCTTACACTGAGGAGAGGCTTCCGTCGGGCCACTCTGCCATAAAGCTCCGACTGGTGGAGGGCTGCAGTGATGGTTGACTTTCTACAACTTTCTCCCATCTCCTGACTGCATCTCTGGAGCTCAGCCACAGCCATCTTTGGGTTCTTCTTTACCTCTCTCACCAAGGCTCTTCTCCCCGATAGCTCAGTTTGGCCGGACGGCCAGCTCTAGGAAGGGTTCTGGTCGTCCCAAACGTCTTCCATTTGAGGATTATGGAGGCCACTGTGCTCTTAGGAACCTTAAGTGCAGCAGAAATCTTTTTGTAACCTTGGCCAGATCTGTGCCTTGCCACAATTCTGTCTCTGAGCTCTTCAGGCAGTTCCTTTGACCTCATGATTCTCATTTGCTCTGACATGCATTGTGATCTGGAAGGTCTTATATAGACAGGTGTGTGGCTTTCCTAATCAAGTCCAATCAGTATAATCAAACACAGCTGGACTCAAATGAAGGTGTAGAACCATCTCAAGGATGATCAGAAGAAATGGAAAGCACCTGAGTTAAATATATGAGTGTCACAGCAAAGGGTCTGAATACTTAGGACCATGTGATATTTCAGTTTTTCTTTTTTAATAAATCTGCAACAATGTCAACAATTCTGTGTTTTTCTGTCAGTATGGGGTGCTATGTGTACATTCATGAGGAAGAATAATGAACTTAAATGATTTTAGAAAATGGCTGCAATATAACAAAGAGTGAAACATTTAAGGGGGTCTGAATACTTTCCGTACCCACTGTATATATATATATATTATACATATATTATATACAGCATATATTATATTTAATAATTATTATATTTTAATAATAACAACAACAAAACACCTTGCCTTTTTTTCTAATAATTATATAGTTAAAAAACATTCTGGACTCTAAGATCATTGATGTGATGCCCTTACTGCTTTGTGTACAATCTGAAAAATATTATGCAGCACTAACTAAAAAATGCATAACACAATTGCTTTTCAATCATTTAGGTATGCTTATATGAATTTTTATTTTTGATTATTATTTCTATATATTTTCAGTGTCTTCTGCAGCAATAGTTTTCCTTTCTGTGTTCCCTAGGGTCCTAATCATTTGTATAATGTGGTGTATGTTATGTATACTGCCCTTACAATTGAACTCAAGGCAGATATACTAATGCATCATTACATTTATTTTTAATGCAAGCAGTGTAAGTTCCTGAATTTTATTTGGTACTGTAGCTGCCTAAAGAAGGCCAGAAATAAGTAGGATAGACCAAGGGTGTAGGAACCCACACAAATCTGGGGGGGACAGCATTTTTACTCGCCAGGTATATGCGCGCAAGCCCCTTTCAATGCAGAGCGCCACAGCATTGTCCCCAATCACTGCAGAGTACCACAGCATTGTCCCCAATCACTGCAGAGTGCCCACAGCATTGTCCCCAATCACTGCAGAGTGCCACAGCATTGTACCCCAATGATTGCAGAGTGCCCACAGAATTGTACCCTAATGATTGCAGAGTGCCCACAGCATTGTACCCCAATGATTGCAGAGTGCCCACAGCATTGTACCCCAATGATTGCAGAGTGCCACAGCATTGTACCCCAATGATTGCAGAGTGCCACAGCATTGTACCCCAATGATTGCAGAGTGCCCACAGCATTGTACCCCAATGATTGCAGAGTGCCACAGCATTGTACCCCAATGATTGCAGAGTGCCACACAGCATTGTACCCCAATGATTGCAGAGTGCCACAGCATTGTCCCCCAATCAATGCAGAGACCAGCGTTCGTGCTCCCTTCAACCCAATGCACTTACCTGGCGGCGGCTCGGCTATCGGCGGCGGCGGGAAGGTGAGAGGCTTCTCCCTCGTCCTCTTCTGCGGTGGGAACCGGCGGGCGGCCTCTCCTCTTCTCTGCAGCGGGAACCGGCGGGAAGGTGAGCGGCGGTGACGGTGAGTGACTGACGCACGCACCGGCACCGCCCCCATTGCAACGTCATGGATCGGATGTCCTGGATGATGATTCACACAGCCAGGACATCACGAAGGTGGGGGTGGCCAAGCGCTCTTTCCTGCGCCCAGGTTACGCCCCCAGAAGGCAGCCAATCGGCGCCTTTCTGGGTCGTAAACCCCACTCCCTTTTAGCCACCACATAGGCCAGAACACCGGCGACAGGGGCGTTGCTAGGTGAGAAAAAGACCAGGGGCTTCAGCCCAAACCTAAATTTGATGACCCCGCCCACATTTTAAAGTAAGCCCCGCCCAAGCTCCACCCAATGCCCCATCATAAAATTTTATAAAATGTGACCACACGCATGTTAATCTCTCAACTTTCCAATCTCCACTTTTACTTGTAACTCTTCCCTTAAAAGCAATTGAGAGCACCAATTATGGCAATCAGGGTGTCCTATGCAGAAGCCTTTCTGGAGGCTCCTATGGAACTGCTTAAGTCATTTTCGAAATAGCAGAGGTCCCAGAACATCCACAACACACAAGAGAAATTCATTTCCCAGTAGCCTAGATGAAGCACCAACACCAAATCTTTCCAAATTAGCTGTAACCAGAAAATGGTGAGTCAGTTCCTCTATGACTTCCTGGGAAAGTTGAACATCAAGAGCTTGTTCAAGAAACAATGCACAAAACGAAATGTTACTTATCTGACATCACACTAGCAAAAGGTGAATTCAGGTTGTCACAGGGTTTAGGGTGCCTTTGTACAGTTTCAGTAAATTAGGTTGAAAGGCTGCAGACTGTAGACATCATACAGGAGATGGTCAGAGACTGTGGACGTGATACAAGAGATGGTCAGAGACTGTGGACATGATACAAGAGATGGTCAGAGACTGTGGACGTGATACAAGAGATGGTCAGAGACTGTGGACGTGATACAAGAGAGGGTCAGAGACTGTGGACATGATACAAGAGATGGTCAGAGACTGTGGACGTGATACAAGAGATGGTCAGAGACTGTGGACGTGATACAAGAGAGGGTCAGAGACACTGGACGTGATACAAGAGAGGGTCAGAGACACTGGACGTGATACAAGAGATGGTCAGAGACACTGGACGTGATACAAGAGGTGGTCAGAGACACTGGACGTGATACAAGAGGTGGTCAGAGACTGTGGACATGATACAAGAGATGGTCAGAGACTGTGGACTTGATACAAGAGATGGTCAGAGACACTGGACGTGATACAAGAGATGGTCAGAGACACTGGACATGATACAAGAGATGGTCAGAGACTGTGGACATGAAAAAAGAGATGGTTAGAGACTGCAGACGTGACAAAAGAGATGGTTAGAGACTGCAGACGTGACAAAAAAGATGGTTAGAGACTGAGGACATCATACAGGAGATTGTCAGAGACTGCGGACATGATACAAGAGATGGTCAGAGACTGCGGACATGATACAAGAGATAGTCAGAGCAGGGTCAGCTGGTGCTCAAATTTTTTTTGGGGGGAGGGGGGCGCAAACAGAAAAATGTAATAGACATTGCTTTGCGGCAAAACGCTGTAAAAGAATTGCGTGACTTTGAGGTCCCAAAAGTGTGAAAGGGGCCTTCAGTAATTAAGGTATAGTGTGCCCCCTTTCAATGCAGAGAGACCACAGCGTGCACCCTTTCAATGCAGCGAGACCAGCGTGCCCCCTTTCAATGCAGAGAGACCAGCGTGCCCCCTTTCAATGCAGAGAGACCAGCGTGCCCCCTTTCAATGCAGAGTGACCAGCGTGCCCCCTTTCAATGCAGAGTGACCAGCGTGCCCCCCTTTCAATGCAGAGAGACCAGCGTGCCCCCTTTCAATGCAGTGACCAGCGTACATGTCCCCTTCAATGCAGTGACCAGCGTACATGCCCCCTTCAATGCAGTGACCAGCGTACATGCCCCCTTCAATGCAGTGACCAGCGCACATGCCCCCTTCAATGCAGTGACCAGCGTACATGCCCCCTTCAATGCAGTGACCAGCGTACATGCCCCCTTCAATGCAGTGACCAGCGTACATGCCCCCAATGCAGTGACCAGCATACATGCCCCCAATGCAGTGACCAGCATACATGCCCCCAATGTAGTGACCAGTATACATGCCCCCAATGCAGTGACCAGTATACATGCCCCCAATGCAGTGACCAGTATACATGCCCCCAATGCAGTGACCAGTATACAGTACATGTCCCCAATGCAGAGATCAGCGTGCGTGCCCCCAATGCAGTGACCAGTATACATGTCCCCAATGCAGAGATCAGCGTGTGCACCTCCAATGCAGTGACCAGCATACATGCCCCCAATGCAGAGATCAGCGTGCATGCATCCAATGCAGTGACCAGTATACATGTCCCCAATGCAGAGATCAGCATGCGTGCCTCCAATGCAGTGACCAGCATACATGTCCCCAATGCAGAGATCAGCGTGCGTGCATCCAATGCAGTGACCAGTATACATGCCCCCAATGCAGTGACCAGTATACATGTCCCCAATGCAGAGATCAGTGTGCGTGCCTCCAATGCAGTGACCAGTATACATGCCCCCAATGCAGTGACCAGTATACACGCCCCCAATGCAGTGACCAGTATACATGTCCCCAATGCAGAGATCAGCGTGCGTGCCCCCTTACTTACCTGGAGCAGCAGCAGCAGCGATCGGCTCCTTCTCAGTCCCCCGAACGGCTTCTTCTGCTCGGTCCCGGCGCGTCTCTTCCAGTACTTCCGGTCCCGCCTCCTCCTGGGCCAATGGCATGGGGTTTGCCTTGCGGCCAATCAGGAAGCGTGTATCGGACTCGCTTCCTGATTGGCCAGGAGGAGGATCGGTGTGACAATAGCGAATTTTCATTCGCTATTGTCACACAATGGGTGGGCTCGGTACGCACTGCTCTGCGCCCCGAGACCACCCTTTCCATCGCCTGGCTCGAATCAGGTGATGAAAAAAAAAATCCCCCATTGAACTCCATGCGTCCGGCGCCCCTGCTTGCAGATTGGGGGGCTGGACGCATGGATGGGGGGGTGGCGCCCCTGCGCCCCTAACGAGCCGGCCGCCACTGGGTCAGAGACTGCAGACGTGACAAAAGATATGGTCAGAGACTGCAGACATCATACAAGAGATGGTCAGAGACTGTAGTTATGATAGTAGATAGAAAAGCACTAGGGGGGCCGGAGAGCACAGGGGAAGCAGAGAGCACTGGAGATGCTGAAGGGCAGGAGGGGGCGACAGGAGAGCATTGGGGGGGGACTGGAAAGAATTAAGGGGGGGTTTGGAAAGCATTGCAGGGGGTTGGAAAGCGACGGGGTTGGAGAGCACTGGGGTGGGGGGCAGGGAAACCCAGGGGGACAGAGAGAACGGGGGGGGCTGGAGAGCAATGGGGGAAACTGTAGATCACTGAGGTGGGGGGCCAGAGAGCATGGGGGGGAGCTGAAAACCACTGTGGTGAGCTGAAGAGCACATGGGGGGGCAGGAGAGAGGGGGGCTGAAGAGCACTTGGTGGGGGTGTTGGAAAGTGGGGGGGGTGTTAGACAGCACTGGGGGGCCCGGCCAGCAAAAGAAGTTGTATAGAAGGGGGATGGGGCAGCTGCATATAGAGGATTTGATTTTTCCATATTCCTTCTGCAGCTGCTGAATGCCTGCAGAAGGGAGAGGAGGAGAATCAAGCATCCAGCAGCTGCAGGAGGAATATGTAAAGATCAATTCCTCCATACGCAGCTGCCCCTTCCCCCTCCTATAGAGTCACATAGGGAGCCTTGCTTTGGTACTCACCTGCTGCCATCGCCGTTGCCGCTGTTCTGACAGAACACCACCTCTGATCTACAGCCGGAAGAAGAGGGAGGCGGAGCCGATTCTACGCGCCGAGGAGGCATTTAAAATCCTCCGCCGATCTGTGCAATGAGAGCCTCTCCTGCTGGTCACGTGACGAGTGACATCACTGGTTGCTAGATGCGTCGCCAGGCGATAGTAGCAACCAGTGTGGCAGGCCAGGCAGGAGAGGGGAAGCATGTTAGACAGTGGACGGACACTCGGGGCTAATTACAGTATATCATCCACACGAGACTCGGGGCTTTTTGCGGGCACACGCCACTGACCGGCGATGTACTAAACTGGGGGGGATTTCACCATACCTGTCCCCCCCGCATTATTTCCCCCCCATCCCCCCCGGTTCCTACGCCCATGGGATAGACCCTCTCATGAAGTAAAGCACTAGTCTTTTTACAGGTAGTGTCTTTAATGCTTTATTCATTTAAAGTAGAATTCCAGGTTCACCTTAACTAATCTCAAAAATACTCCCTTACCCCTCCTAATACCTATGCTTGCTAAACTGTGTAAGAAATATGCTTACCTAATTTAATGTCATTTGAGAAATTTGTGTCAGGTAGGTGTCGTCTGCAAGCGAGAGGAGAGAGAGCGCCCAACAATGGCTGGTAAAGCCTGGAACAGTGGCATTTTCCATAGGCTTCAAGGGCCCATCCATTGTTGGTGCTCCCTCCTGACACAGCTGGCTGACACAAGGGAGCCAGGTCACCGGGGGGGCATAAAAATAAGTAAGTGTAACTATCTTTCTTACACAGGTTAGTAAGCATTGGTGTTGGGGGGGGGGGGGGTATTTTTAAGCTTAGTCAGAGTTCACCCAGAATTCTATATAGCAGTGAGTGTGCATTGCCACCCTCAGACAGGAAGTCTGTCACTGGCAAAATCACCAAGTGAAAATAAAAAAAATGGCTGAAAAAGAAAACCAGTGCAAGCACCACATCTGGCATGCATTGAAAAAAAAAATACAATTTTATTTATATATTGAAAACTTTGCTTCCTTAAAATCAGTGATCAAAGGAATCACAAGAAATGTGGCTACGCAAACCCTTTGAAATCCTGCCTTGATTGGTATAAGGATAATCTCTTTATCAGGATTTTGTATTTTAGATTTCTAACTCTCTGGTTCAACTGCTATTCATCATATCAAATTGCTTCTGATTATTTTGTAGTATTATCCCCTCTGACAAAAAATAAATAAAATATAAAACAAAACAAAAACAGTATGCCTTTGATCACTGACATTTTTACCTTTCACTTTTACCTTTCAAGTTATTCTCTTTTTTACAACATGTACCATATATCCTAAAATGTTCATCAGTCTTGGCAACTCCTTGAGAAATGTGCTTTCTATATTATAAAAAAGCTTAATTTCTCCTTTGAAAAATAAATTGAATAAAATAAAAAGTAAAATATAACATGCTGTTTTTTAAATTAAAGGGCAAAAGTCAAAATTTGATCGACCATTAAAAGAATTTCAACAATTGCTCCAGCAGAGAGTGAAAGTAAATTGCTTTATTCATTGATTAACCATTTAAAATGGTCCTCTAGAATGCCAAATAACTTTTCAATATAGCTTCATGTTGTTTCAGTGCAATGTTCTAATACTTCTTTATGGTCCTAAAAGTGTGGCACAGTCATATCCTACTATCCTACTATGGCATATTTGCTGGTATGGGCTTTGACGTATTGCACGCTCGGCCTCACCCTGTGTAGAAATGTTCCAACTCATGGGACATCAGTCCAATCACCTGGAGACTGGGAATTAAAATCACTGGGCAGAGTAAAGGGACAGTTAACACTTTACCCAATAGTGATAGGCCAAACTCCCCCCTGTTCGGTTCGCACCAGAACATCTTGAACAGGGAAAAAGTTCTAGCGAACGTGCAAACTCTATTAAATTCTATGGGACAAGAACATGAAAAATCTATTTTTAAAGGCTTATATGGAAGTTATTGCCATAAAAAGTGTATGAGGACACAGGTACTGCCCTGGGGGACATGTATTAAGGCAATGTTTTTTTTCAAAAAACTATAATTTTTACAGGAGCAGTGATTTTAATGATGCTTAAAGTGAAACAATAAAAATGAAAATTTCCTTTTAATATAGTGCCGGGGGGGGGGGGGGTTGGGGGGTCCCCTTATATGCCTGTAAAGTGGTGCATCTGTACGATGTATGGAGCCTTCTGCAGCAATACTGGCATTTCTAAAGGAAATCATCTCATTTAAACTTGCTCGCAGTTGTAATGTATTGTCGGCTCCCATCAGTAGAGATTAAAAAAATAGAAAAAAATGGCATAGGGCCCCCTCCCCCCAGTCCCTACCAGGCCCTTTGGGTCTGTTATGGATTTTAAGGGGAACCCTATGCTACAAAAAAAAAAAACAGAGTGGGGGTCACGTGACATCATGTGACGTCAGAAGAAGCGGCACCACCTGGTGACGTAACCAGATGGCCTCGCCCCTTGCCTATAAAAGAGCTGTCAAAGCTGATGAATGGCATACAGCGGGTAGCTTTGGAAGAGGCAAAGCATTTTTGAATTTTTTTTCAGTTTTTTGGGCCCTCCATGAAGTCATGATTGACGATGGATTTACATCGAGGGACACTATTTTTTTTCTTTTTAATAAAGGACTCGTCAAAAACTGCGTTCTGTGGTCTTTACTTTTTTACACTTTTTTGGTGAATGGGTACCCGATACCCATTCACATGGGGGGCGGGGTCTGGGGGGGCCCCTTGTTAAAGGGGGCTTCCAGATTCTGAAAAACCCCCCACCAACAGACCCTCACAACCACAGCCCAGGGTTGTCAGGAAGAGTCCCTTGTCCCCTTCAACATGTGGACAAGGTGCTTTGGGGGACACCCCAAAGCACCCTCCCCACGTTGAGGGCAAGCGGCCTGGTATGGTTCAGGAGTGGGCACTTGCTCATCCCCCCTTTCCTGGCCTGCCAGACTGCATTCTCGGATAAGAGTGTGGTAAGGATTTTGGGGGGGACCCCATGTCATTTCTTTTTACATTTTGGTGTGGAGTTCCCCTTAAAATCCCTTTGGGTCTGGTACGGATTTTGGGGGGGACCCCATACTGTTTTTTTTTAAATTCTGTCATAGTGTTCCTCTTGACCACTTAAATACAGGGCACTTTCACCCCCTTCCTGCCTAGACCAATTTTCAGCTTTCAGTGCTCATTGGCATTGATGGGAAATATTGGTCAGCTTGACATGGCACTGCTCCATGTCTTTAACTTTGGCGTTTATGGGCAATATTGGTCAGCTTGGCAGGGCACTGCTCATGAGCTATAAGTGACAGGGACACAAAACTTAGGGAGCACTGAGAGGGGACCCAGGACTACAAAATATCCATACATTTTAAAAGTGGAGTATGCCTGTACACTACACTGACTGCACTAACCTAACTCAATACACTATCCACTAACTACCTGCCTAACCTCTATTATCACACACTATACACTGCTGATGTGTAAGTAACAGCCTTATATAGCGTGGGGTGTGTACTTAGCCCCTGAGCCATAATTGGCTAAAGGCACCCTGCCTTTGGCCAATCATGGTTCTGAAAGGACATTGTGCTGTGATTGGCCAAAGCACACAGGTCATGTGCATGCTTTGGCCAATCATCAGCAATCAATGCACTGCAACAATGAAGTGCATTATGGGGTGCTCATCGGCGGGCCAACTTCCCACTTAGCGCCCCATTTGTTTGTGTGTTCAGCGAGCACATGAACAACATAAGTGTGACTCGAACACAGAGCCTATCCCCAGAGGCGTAACTAGAACCTTCCGGGCCCGGATGCAAGACACCATAAAGGGCCCCCCTGACCCCCAGCCGGTGGCAAAATTCTAGGGCCCGGTCACAAGTGCACATTTTGGGACCCTGGTAGTTTAGCCACTGGAGTCATTACTTTTTTTTATTTTAGCTATTTAATTTTTTACCAGTTTATTTATTTTTTCACAATTTTATTTTTTTATAATTTTTTTTGTGGGCACAAGAGCTGGGGCAGCAGGCGGTGGATAGGAGGGGTGGCATATAGAGGAATAGACCCCCTTTATTTTCCTCCTGCAGTAGCTGAAAGGCTGCAGGAGGAAAATGAAGGGGATTGGTTCCTTTATATGTCGCCCCTCCTAGTCAGGTGTGCAGGTGGCTGTATGGGAACCCTGGAGCATGCAATTGTGGCAGTGCTGGTGGGGAAGGGGGATGAGCGGCATTGCTGGGGGGGTGGGATGAGTGGCAGTGCTGGGGGGGGGTGATGAGTGGCAGTGCTACGGGGGTGAGTGGGAGGAGTGTCAGGGCTTTGGATGGATGGGATGAGTGTCAGGGCTAGGGATGGATGGGATGAGTGTCAGGGCTGGGGAGAGGGGGAGGGATGAGTGTCAGGGCTGGGAATGGATGGGATAAGTGTCAGGGCTGGGGAGAGGGGGTGGGAAGAGTGTCAGGGCTGGGGATGGATGGAATGAGTGTCAATGCTAAGGATGGATGGGATGAGTGTCAGGGCTAGGATTGGGGAGTGGGATGAGTGTCAGGGCTGGGGGGAGTGGGATGAGTGTCAGGGCTAGGGATGGATGGTATGGGTGTCAGGGCTAGGGATGGATGGGATGAGTGTCAGGGCTGGGGGGGAGTAGGATGAGTATCAGGGCTGGGGGGGGAGTGGGATGAGTCTCAGGGCTAGGGATGGATGGGATGGGTGTCAGGGCTGGGGGGGTGGTAGGAGTGTCAGGGCTAGGGATGGATGGGATGAGTGTCAGGGCTGGGGAGAGGGGGAGGGATGAGTGTCAGGGCTGGGAATGGATGGAATAAGTGTCAGGGCTGGGGAGAGGGGGTGGGAGGAGTGTCAGGGCTGGGGATGGATGGAATGAGTGTCAGTGCTAAGGACGGATGGGATGCATGTCAGGGCTAGGATTGGAGAGTGGGATGAATGTCAGGGCTGGGGGGGGAGTGGGATGAGTGTCAGGGCTAGGGATGGATGGGATGGGTGTCAGGGCTGTGGGGCGTGGGGGTGGGAGGAGTGTCAGGACTAGGGATGGATGGGATTGGTGTCAGGGCTAGGGATGGATGGGATGAGTGTCAGGGCTAGGGGGGGAGTAGGATAAGTGTCAGGGCTAGGGGGGGGAGTGGGATGAGTATCAGGGCTAGGGATGGATGGGATGGGTGTCAGGGCTGGGGGGGGTGGGAGGAGTGTCAGGGCTAGGGATGGATGGGATGAGTGTCAGGGCTAGCGAGGGATGGATGGGATGAGTGTCAGGGCTAGGGATGGATTGGATGAGTGTCAGGGCTAGGGATGGATGGGATGAGTGTAAGGGCTAGGAATGGATGGGAAGAGTGTCAGGGCTGGGGATGGATGGTATGAGTGTCAGTGCTAGGGAGGGATTAAATCAGCAGAGGTGGTGGGGACTGGATTCAGTGACACTTACTTGCTGTCAGTGTGCACTCAGTTCCCCCTGCATTGCTGTCTCTCTCAGCTCCCTCCGCTCCACGTGTCTCCTGTGACATCCATCCTCATTCAGCATCACAATCAATCACAGTTGCAGCTCCTCCCCCATCACTGTACTGGGTCAGCAGATTCTGCTCTCAGACAGAATGCCGCTTCATCAGCCTGCAGCTGCATGGACCCGGCGGAGACTGTGTGCGCTGTGCAGCAAGTGTCCCTGTTCCGTCTGGAGTGTAACCTAACCAGAGAAGTCAGCGGGCCCCCCCACAGTGGCTGAACATCAGGGCCCGGTCGCAACTGCGACTGCTGCACCCCTGGTAGTTCCGCCACTGCCTATCCCTATTACCCACACAAAAAGGTAGTCAGCACCACGTGTTTTACCAGAAACACACAATGTTCACAGCATCTGCTCTTCCAATTTTCACAATTAAGAAATGTCTATGACACTTGCTTTCGCACCCATACAGGAATTTAACAGTTTTAAAATATGGTAGCCCTTGTAGAGGCAAAAAATCAATAATTCTGAATTAAAGCATTCAGAGATCCAGCTTAATGATTTTTAAATATCTTTTTAATGAAAAGGAAAATGATGCAAGAAAATATTTACAGAATAGATATTACAAAACAGACAACTCACAACAGTAAAATAAATAAGAATAAACTTTAAACAAAATGTGCCTGCTCCTTGGTTCCATGCAGAGTAAATCTAGTCTAGTAGCAGTGTCACCCTTGACCAACGACCCTTTTAATGGAGACAGGAGCTTTTCAAAGGGCCTGAAGTGGTATTTTGAAGTGCTTTATTATGCTCCGGCAGACACACCTAAAATGATAACTTTTCTAATGTTATCCATATTTCCAGAGAACAAGGTTTTACTATCTTACAAAGCAACATAATACTGAATAGAATGAAATTACAATTTGATATGGATCCTATGCATATTCTTATTAGAAAATCAAAATAGTTCCATCCGCCCTCTGCACCTGTTAACATAGGTGGTAAAAACAGATCCTGAATGTGAATTGTCTAGATATGCACATAGATTTTTATGCTCTGCTAAATACTGTTTATGATACTGCTAGGGGTTTACAACAAGGTTCTTTCTCTGTATTAATTGGATTTAATAGGATTGAAGAAGCCTCTGCTTTATGTTATGTGTCTTAAGGTAGCTGACCATTTTGTCATCAACTTGAGCTTTTTGGAGAAATAAGGGTGGCACTATGTGCAATATGACTTCCCCCTTTTCGTTATGAGGCTGTCAGACCTCATAATCATCACATGTACTGTACACCTTTCTTGCTGCTTGTCAGGCAGATGTAGATTATTCAAAACAAATATGTGGGGAATTTCTGCGCTAAAAATAATGAAATATAGTGATACAAAGTGAAAGCTGCTGACACTAGAGAGTGATCCAATAAACGTAAATACAACAATAGTGTAGCGCTAATCAATAAAAATAAATGGTAAATAAAACATCATAGTGAATGACCACCAATAAAAAGTCCAACGTATGAAGCAAAAAAAGTGTGCATAGGCAAGTCCCAAAAGCAAGTGAATTTAGGGATTCCAAAACACAAGGGTTGTCCAGGTGTTACATAGCATACATTCTTCTTGTGACACCGCGGGAAAGTGCAAGTAGGGGACATCTCAAAGTGAAGGTAATGGGAGGCAGCTTACCAAAGCGCCGTGGTCACTCAAATTAATGAGATGACCTTACCAGGCATGTAGGTAAAACAGATGGACTCCAGTCGCACCAAGAGGACGAGCAACGGTCAGGAAGGTCCAGTCTGGGCGTCAACGTCTTTTTATGACGAAGCGTGTCGGCGGCACCAGACGCAACGTACCCATCCGTGCCGGCCTTATCTCTAGTTTTGCTGTTGGGAACACGCGGGACGCCGCGATTGGACTCTTCTAGCCTATTTTCCTTGCCTGTTTTATTCGCCTGTATTGTGAGTAGTTTTTTAATAAATCCTCATTTTAGAACATACAGTATCACACTATGGTCTTCTATTATATATATTTTACACATGCCCGTAATCCATTGAATACATCTGATGTGGAGACTGGACCTTCCTGACCATTGCTTGTCCTCTTGGTGTGACTGGAGTCCATCTGTTTTACCTATATGCCTGGTGAGGTCATTTCATTAATTTGAGTGACCACGGAGCTTTGGTAAGCTGCCTCCCATTACCTTCACTTTGAGGTGTCCCCTACTTGCTCTTTCCCACGGTGTCACAAGAAGAATGTATACTATGTAACACCTGGACAACACTTGTGTTTTGGAATCCCTAAATTCACTTGCTTTTGGGACTTGCCTATGCACACTTTTTTTGCTTCATACTTTGGACTTTTTATTGGTGGTCATTCACTGGGATGTTTTATTTACCATTTATTTTTATTGATTAGCCCTACACTATTGTTGTATTTAGATGTAGATTATTAAGCATGTGTGTTGTTATACAGTATATTGTCTACCAGGTAAATATATTCTTGGTAGATGTATGTACTGATAGATTGTCTACAAGGCAGGTGTGTATTTTTGAATGTCCTGCCACAAAACTGGGCAAATTGATGTATTTCCTTCCAGACAGATGTTTAACGTAACGTTGGCATTTCCTATCAGGCATATGTAAGTCCCTATTTACTTCATGAAATTAAATTGTGTTTTCTAGTAACTACTCTGCTATAACAATGTGCATCCTCATGTATTATCTGCAAGGCAGATGAACAGCCTAATGTTGCTGTTTTTCCTGGCAGACAGATGTTTGCTTAAATGCACTGTCAGCCGGGAAAAAGCACAAACCAATTGAAAATAATTCCTGCCTGACATAAATTGTACACCATATGCAAAAAAAAGCTGTAGCAGATAGTGTACTGCCTGCTAAAATACTATGTATACTGATATGAAGAGGTACATCTCTATAGACTGTCTGCCCAGTAAAAATATACATTGGTGCATTCCTTTTTAAACAGCTGGATATCCTGAGGTCATGCCTACAAAGGAATGCACTATAATTTGCTCTCTGCCATTAATATGCGCCATGCTACAATAGGGTTGATTTACCAAAACTGGAGAGTGCAAAATCTTTTGCAACGTTGCATAGACTGATGTATAACTTAAAGTTTTGTTTTCCAAAAAAAGAGATATAACTTACAGATATGCTTGCCTATCTATCTATCTATGTATCTATCTATGTATCTATCTATGTATCTATCTATGTATCTATCTATCTATCTATCTATCTATCTATCTATCTATCTATCTATCTATCTATCTATCTATCTATCTATCTATCTATCTATCTATCTATCTATCTATCTATCTATCTATCTATCTATCTATCTATCTATCTATCTATCTATCTATCTATCTATCTATCTATCTATCTATCTATCTATTTATCTATCTATCTATCTATCTATCTATCTATCTATCTATCTATCTATCTATCTATCTATCTATCTATCTATCTATCTATCCCATCTATCCCTGGCAATGATGTATGTAATGCTCATTCTTCTAATTAGATGGTGATTCCTATGCATTTCCTGCAAGTCATACTGTAGGTATATCCTATTTATCTACAGGCTTCTTGATGAAGTGTCTTTCAAGCAGAGATATATCTTGGTTGTTTTCCAAAATTCCCATGTGCTTTGTCCTCGCGTCTCCTTGATCCTTGAACCACCATACTGCTATATATGTAATGTATTAGGAAGAGACTTTGTGTATATAGGCTGCAGTGTAAGGCAGTAGAAAAGAGTCAGACACATTGTTGTCTTGTCAAAAACATTTACCATCTTGACTCCACAATGCGCAACTCTGGCTCCAAACAAATCTCATTTTGATCATCTACTAAGCTACAGGGTGTGTCTACAGGGTGGGTAAATATGGATTTCAGGTCTGATCTGTGTGGATCCAATTCTGAATGATTAACTCACCTCTATCTATCTACAAATACAGCATATCAAGGTAATTTTAAATGGAGAGATCTAATTTTACATTCCTTTACTCTATAGGCTGTATTTAAAAATGTAGCCCATAACTTAAGATTCACATATTTATACTGAACCATATTAGCAATGCAGCATACTAACTAATCTCAGAGTTTACCCTTATTATCTAAACAACCATTTTGAATTCTGTTTTTTTTATAACAACTTTTGTTTTTTTTTTCAGTTTTTATGAGTAAATGAAAAAAAAAATGGGTTGCTAGAAAAATAGAAACCACTCTGGCAAGTGTAGAGGCCAAAAAATACTATAGGTCTTTCCTCACAAAATATACTATATTCATAGGCATGTATAATGGCCAGGAGAAGTTATAGGGCTGTGAAGGATTACAGTATATGCTAATCACCTGTCCCCTTTGGTTACTAAAATCACTATCCCCTTTTCACCAATGACTGATACTGATCAAATAATTACTGATAAAATAATTATTAATGCTCCTTCTTTCTTCTTGGTACAGTGTTGAATCTACTTTATTTTTAAGCAAAATAATTATCCCAGCCAAGGTAACATTGTGAGGGAAAGTTTCCCCCGCATCCTTTCTTACTGGACCTAAAGAGTAATTCCACTTTTGTTGAGGTAAAAAATGATTCCCTCTGGGTGATATACATTGCAAGGATTTTAAAGTATTTAAAGCTTTATGCTCAACTATTTCCTTGGAGGTCAGGTTCCCAAATGGGAATGTCTGTCTAATCAGCTGATGCACTTGTAGTCTTCCAATGAAGACATTTGCAGTTTTTACATATCTTTAAAAGTAATTGACCATTAAGGAGTATCTCACCAAAAATAATTCACAATTAATAAAAATGTTACTTGTATCTTAGTGCAGACTTCTGGAAAAATCAGTGAACCAATCACACAAACAAGAAGGGACATTTTTGGAGATGTTCTGTACACCAACTCTGTACAAAAGGTCTCCAGGTTGCCATATTGCATTGAATTTTACATAAAATGACAGAGGCTGTATATTGAAAAGGAAAGGGAATTTTTAATAACAATAATTTACAATATGTCTCATGTAGCAATGCTATATGCTATATCAGGCTCCGTTCGCAAAAGCATCTCAAATGCAGTCATTTATACGTCAAAACACATTTTCCTTATGGCTGGATTCCCATATGTGCAAACTGGATGCGGTTTTCAATAGTAAAGGAGACTTCTCAGGCCCGCTGCAAGTATGGCACCAAACCTGTTAGTGACTGCAACCTCTGCAACCTCCACTCTGGTGTTACTGTTTTAAAAAATAATTTAAAATAATCATCTATAGTTCTATGTGGAACTCTGAAACTTCTTTATGAAACAATCAAAAAAAATCAGTAAATAGCACATATAGCACAACAGACAAGAGTTTAATATCAGTATAGTAGTGATCATTTCGTAAAATACACACAATTAAAAAGAGCTGAGTTTTGAAACAAGAAAAGTACAACTTTAAAATAGTATACACATATGGAACAACACTTTGACCTCTTGGTGAATCATCTCCACATAATGGCCATCTGCTATGTGGGTAGAAACTATTTTCAGATAATTAGATATATTTACTCTGCAAAAGAATTTTCATAGATACTTCTGTTATCACAAGCACATTTCTTTCTATTTCATTTCTAGTTAAAATCTCACTCCATATCTTTAAGTGGGTTTAACATTTAACAGTGTTATTTACAGATACTTTGTTTGGAACATGAAAACAGCTGTATGTTAACATTTCAGGTCAATAAACATATCTTTTTATTCTATGCAGACCACTCATTAGCTGTTTGTATAAATGCTCTACAATTAAAATTCCCCTTGCTATTCAGACTTATACATGTCATTGAAAAAGTATTCAATGAAGAGTAATACACAATCTTAAATCATCCACTTAAGCAGATGGCTGTAAAGAGGGTGCCCAAAATCTTTCCTCCAGAATTTAAGTATGCACAGGATTAGCACTTTAATCTAACTCCTTCAGGATTAACTAGAAAATAATCATGATCATTTTATCCATTGAATAATGGATTTGCTTAATCTGATTTTAAAAGTGGATGCTGAAAAAGCCTTGGTTGTATTTTTACATGTGACAAAAACAGCGTGGTAGACCAGGTTCTTGTCAATTCTTATTTTACTGTGCATAATCTAGTCCCTGGATATACGGTGATGACTTGTGCTTTTGGTCTGTTATGTCTTCTTTCCAAGGAAGGGATAAAGTGCAGTGAAATTCCTTTCTGGCAATTTAGCAAGCAGCAAGTGAAAATAAAGTATGCCATTTTTACAGGCTGATAACTAAAGACAAACACAATGCTCTGCTAAGCCAAGAGAAAAAAAATCTAGCTAAGTAAGCACCTTCTGAACCTCTTCCTCTAATGTTGATTTAGTCCTCAAGCTATTGATAATGCTGACAGTATATTCCACCCAAAAGGGCATCTCACAAGCCATGCTGTATTCACTGGAACATAAAATAAATGCAAAAAATCAAAAAGCAGCAGAGAGGGTAAATAGCTCTGTGATAGCTAATGTATGGTTACATTACTAAAAATTGACACTTTTATACTGTAGGTGTCAGAAGTTAACCGATAATTTAACCCATTGGTTTTTGTGTTGCATGCACATGATTTTAAAGGATAAAATTACTTTTTACAAAGTGTACTTACTCATTGTGCTCCTCCCCTGACCAAAAGTAAACAATCTTCTCCAATCTGAGCTGCTTACTCTGGAAGCCATGGTCTGCATCAGTGTTTACATTTATCAGGCTTTTTTGTGAGACTGTCTCTCAAATCTGGAGATAGTCAGAACAGCAGGCATGTGCAAAAGGGGGGGGGGGTCGCTTGAGCACCTGCTCCTTTGCCCCTTGATGCCCAAAGTTCCAGGCAGACATCCCAAGTCTCCCGTGAGGTGCAGGAAGCTCCCACATTTGGGCTGCGGCTCCCTGACACCCGCAAGTTATGCGCGATGTCCCGGCTGCCTGGCTGTCAGCTGTCAGCATATCCCCCCCAGTCAGAACGGAGCCGATGCTTCCTTCCTGTATGGCTCCGGATCTGTCCTGTCACAAGCGGAGTGATATCAAATGCACCCTGCTTGTGAGAGGAGAGATACAGGAAGCATCAACTCTGCATGCCTCCTCCAGCGGCACCCCTCATACTCTGGCGTTGATGTGTCCCAGAGGAGCCAGCATTTCCATTTCCAGCAGTACCAGCCAACAATAACCACCAGCAGTACCCACCAGCAGTACCAGCCAGCGGTATCTGCCAGCAGTAACCACCAGCAGTACTTTCCAGCAGTACCAGCCAGCAGTAACCACCAGCAATACCAGCCAGCAGTATCTGCCAGCAGTACCAGCCAGCAGTAGCAGCCAGCAGTACCTGCCAGCAACCATGACCACCAACTATGTGAGTGGAGTCCATCTTGGAGGAATTCACGGAACAGCCCTTTGCTGCATCAGTTTGTTAAACCTGGCATACCCCATATAATCTCAAGGGCGAATGCATTACCACACGGCAGTATGTTGAATCCCCTCCTTGTTTGAAACAGCATACATCCTCATTTGCATACTCTCCACATATGACCCACATGTCTTCATCTGTGTGTATGCACACAATTCTACAGGGATTGTGTTTGGGAACTATATGTAAATCATCTATACCTATACAAAGCAACAATACAATAGTAATCCTCCACTGAGGGACATGTTGATCCTCAAGGTTTCACTCTGAGGTCAACTTCCGTTCCAGCTAAACAGTGAAATTGCTAGCACTTCTGAAGAAGCAGCTTATGCCCGCGAAACATGTCAAGTAGGGATGGGCATGGACATGATTTACATGACTATACTATGCTCAGAATTGGAGAATATGGTTATCTTGATTGACCAGTCCGTAGCCCATTCAGCACAATTTTTACTGTACTAGATGGGCAACTCGCTTTCGTGTTTTATGCTATTGTTTGGCTGAAACTGTATTGTATGGATATTCTGTTTTTAAAAGAATACGTTTTTGTGTAATAAACTTTGGTTTTAATATATTATACGTGTCTATACTTCTATTAATTTATCAATTTTTTATGCCACCATTAAAGTCCCTTCTTTTGGCCCCCCTCATTGCCCCACTAATGCACCTGTTTGGGCCCAATTTGACCTGGACCTTTGGTCCAATTGGTCTATAAGAGTGGTACATCCCACATGGTCACAGTGTGAGGTTGTTTTCCTTCATGCATATTAATGGACTAGGTGGTCAATATCGCCAATTATAACCTTATACAATATCATACTGCTTATTATCATGGTGGAGGTGCACCAGGTGGATATTCATCTAAACAATCACATTCCTTTGGATATTACTTCAATGGACTTTCTTTTCATCTGTTACGATGCATGGACTTTCTTTTCATCTGTCATTATGCACTTGAGTGTTTAAGCACTATATGGACTATTGTTTAATGATTTACTTAATTTATTTAGCACTGCAATTTTTATTATGTATTTACTGTATATGTGCAAGTGGTTTTGGATACACTCATGGTTACAAGGGGGGAAAGGATATATTTGCATGACTCTGTTTACCCATAAGGAAAGACTTATCTCCTCGTTTTTTGGGTTTGGTGGATGAAGTGAGCACAGTTTGGTGTGTGAAGTGACAGTGTAATCATCTTCTGTTTTAGGAAGGCAATGCTGTGTCTCAGTGGATATACAATAAAATAAAAGAGCGCAAGGTTCCTTTAATAGAGAAGCTACAAACAAAATATACCCTATATACCAAAAGCAGGCATTATTTTACACTCTAGTCACCCAACACCGTTCTGCCCATCCAACACCCTTTCTTCATTAAACCTTTATCCATCTAGCAACCCAACCTCATCAGCTCACTTTTCACAATACCCCCCATCACATCAACCTTCTACACACTCTGTCGCTATCTACCATCTCCTCACCCATAATGTCCTGGTACATATCTCATCTTCACACCCAACATTCAAAATTCCTCTACATCTTTCTTCTAAAACATCTTCATATTCATAACTCATATAAGCCTTTAACTACTTCAGCTCTGGAAGGTCTTACCCCCTTCCTGACCAGAGCACTTTTTGCAATTTGGCACTGCGCTGCTTTAACTGGTTATTGCCCAGTCATGCAACGCCGTACCCAAACAAAATTTGTCCTTTTTTCCCCAGAAATAGAGCTTTCTTTTGGTGGCATTTGATCACCACTGGAATTTTGTTTTTTTCCAATTCAAAGGAAAAAAGACTGAACATTTTTTAAAAAAAATGATATTTTCTACTTTCTGTTATAAAAAAATCCAAGAAACTCAATTTTTGTCATACATGTACGCCAAAATGTTCAGCCACATGTCTCGGGTAAAATAAAATATTAAAAAAACATATTTATTGGTTTATGCAAAAGTTATAGCGTCTACAATCTATGGTACATTTACTTGAATTTACACAGCTTTTAGGTTATGACTGCCTATCTAGCATGTTGAGCCCATTGAATATTTTATTTTTTGTCACAAGTAATTAAAAAATTACAAAAAAAGAATTTTACACAAAGTTATCACTGAAATTATATATTGCTCACACATGCCATTGATATATGTGGAATTACACCCCAAAATACATTTGGCTGCTTCCCCTGAGTATGGGGATACTGGGTTCCCCAGTGGGACAGGAGAGCCTGAGAAAACCATGAAAGGTGGGGGAGGGTACATCCCCTCCCACTGCTTGTAAAAGCAGTCTAATGGCCAATTAGCTGCTAGGATTGTTTTTACATGAAAGCCGACTGCTGGCTGAAAAAAACAATACCAAGATGATGTCTAAACCTGCAGGCATCATTCCGGTATACTTACTCAAATTCCAGCAACATACCAGTATGTTGCTGGTCCTTGTTGGGCATATATTGTAATGTTCTTTTTTTCATGCAGCCTGTGGGCATACCATTCACATCAATTGATTGGTGGTATGCCCACCATTAGAATACCGCCCTGCATCCACCCACTTTTAATTATGGGCATACATGCACTGTTCTTTTTTTTTTTTTTCGTTCAGCCCATGGGCTGAACAAAAAAAGATATTCTAACAGATTCCTCCATTCACATCGATCAATGTGGATGAAGAAATATCTGTCAAGAAAAGTGAATACAATTATTTGCAGAAGCATAGGGGAGATTCGCCCTCTGTGTCCACCCCAACCGCTATGCTTCAGTATATATGCCTTTTTTTAACTGCAGTGGTGAAATCACATCCTACAGCGCTGAAGTCATGGATTTATGTATCGTGAGAGCAAAACCTGTTGCTGTCAAAATAAACAAATCAGTGCTACAGCTGATGGGCGTACCTGCAAAGCAAACAATGGTTAACGATCAAGCACAGTATCAATAAAACATTAACTCAATAAAACAACTTTTTTTAATTGTAATCTGTGCCAAAAAAAGAGTAAAAAATATATGGCGAAGCATAGGGGCAATCCACCCCTACGTCCACCCCTGCCCCTATGCTTCGCTATAAATGCTCTTTAACTGTGGCACTGAAATCACCTCCTACAGTGCTGTAGTCACTGATTTTACGTATTGTGAGAGCAAACCATGTTGCTGTCAAAACAAGCAAATCAGTGTTGCAGCTGAATAGCGTACCTGCAAAGCAAACAATGGTTAACAATAAAACACATAAACAGTACAGTAAAACAGCATAATTACATACCTGCAAAGAAAACAATGATTTACAATAAAACACAGTAACAATAAAACATTACAGTATGGCATAAAAGACAGTGAAACAGTAGGAACAATAAAAGAACAACTGTTTTGAGCTTTTTTTTTTTTTTTTTTTATAATTTTTTATGCTTTTTTTTTAAATCGTTTTTTAAATTTTTCATTGTAACTATAAACATTCCAGGTTAGGGTCTTTCAAAATGTGATAGCCATCTAACATCTTTCGAGACCCTGTGTGAAAGTGTGCCCTGGACTCTGTCATGCTGTACCCTGTACTAATATTCCACTAGTGTGTGGTAGCGATGGAAACAGTCACTGATGCAGAGACCAGGTTCGCCAGGACAGGAGGGACAAAAATAGCGGGTGTCATTCCTATATCCGTGCTTGCTACAGACACGGCATCTACCAGGGAGGACATCTGGAAAATGCCTTTCATGCAGCCGACTTTCATGCAGCCGGCTCACTGCATGTTAATTGGGAAATTGGGCCACTGCACCTTCTGAATACAGAAGGGCTGTGATTATCTCTATCTGAAATTTTAGGAAGGATCCGCTTCTTCCAGACACTTTGTATAGTACATAAGCATTGAAAAGAGACAAAAGGAATAAGTATACAGACACTTTCTTGTACCAGTGTCAGGCAATTAAGTACGGCCCCATCATCTGGTTGTTGAAGTCCACCCCTCCCATTTTTACGGTTGTAGTCGTGGACACAGAGGGACTTCTAAACAACACCAGTCGCCATTGTAATGTGGACTGCCGTGTCTGCGTGAATGGTAGACAAAAGGAAAATTTTCCATTTGTCCCTCCCCTTCACTGCAAGCAATTCATTGCACCTCAAGCAGGTTCTCTCCCCCTGACTAAGTTGGGCATTTATAAGCGGTTGGGGGAACCCCTGGTGATTAGATTGCAAGGTGCCACATGCGTCAATTCCTAATTGAAAGAAGTGTCTAAAAAGTGTCACGCTTATATAGAAGTTGTCCACGTATAAATGGTACCCATTTCCGAATAAGGGTGACACCAAATCCCAAACAATCTTGCAGCTGCTCCCTATGTAGTCTGGGCAGTTGGGGGGGGACTCCATGCTGCTATCTTTTACACCGTAAACCATAAAACTACATGTTGTCCTGTCACAGAGCTTATACATCTTGACCCCATATCTGGCACGCTTGCTGGGGAGAAACTGAAAGCAAAGCGGCCAGAAAACTTAACCAGGGACTCACCAAGGCAGACATCTTGTTGGGGGATAAACAAGGCTGTAAACTTTGATTAAAGTGGTTTACAAGGGGCTGAATTTTGTGGAGTCATATCCAGGGTGAAGTGCATGAACCGCAATATTTGCTTGTATCGAGTCCTGGCCATGGCAGCAGAGAAAACCCGGAATATCATGAATCAGGTCAGTGGACCAAAATGATCGCAATTCACTCTTTTTAGTAATGCCTATGTTGAGGGATAAAATAAAAACTTTGGTGCAAAGCACCTGTCCCCTGCACTCTGAGTGGTGTAATCCTCTATCCACCTCAGCCACAAACTTGCAGTTGTTGAGAACTACTGACACGGCAACACTGGACAGCTTCGGCCTTGCAGCCCCTAGGCTCTGAGGAAGAGGCTAAGCCTCGAAACGCGTTAGCCTTCACAGCTTCAGGGGATGGTGTTTCCTTAGATCTCGATGCTGAGGACAATGTACCTTGTTTGATATGCTTTTATAAAGAACTCGTTTGTGAGTATTTTTATACCTTTTATTCTCAATAAATATTTAAAAGGATAATGCACTAGGCCGGTGCGCCCTTGTGTTTGTTTGTCATTTTCCATGTTGAGGGATAGGCCCAGAAAAGTTTTAAATTTGAAAACTGTTATAGGTTTCCAGCCAAATTGCCTGGCAAGGGTCAAATTTGGATTTGCAGCAATAAATTGATTAGCATACAAATAGCTTTGGTCCACAATAGATCCGTACAGATCTTCCATAAAAAACAGGTCAAAGAAATCAAGGGGAGTAAAATTGGCTGTCTCCACCTGAATTCTGGGTTGGCAAATGAATAGGGAAAGTAGGGGCGCTGCAGAATCTCTGGGCCTGCCAATCATGATTTACAAGCACATCAGGAAGGGCACTATGAGCTCTACGGGCCTACGTTCAAATTCTTGGTAACTTGCGGGCCACTACTTGTGCTAGTCACCGCACCAGCTTGAACTGCACTTATGGGACTCGCCACTTCACGAAGTGATATTGCAGTGTTGGTTTGTCTATGACCATGGTGTACTAGGCCGCTGGTGCTTGTCAGTTCACCAGAAAGTTGAGCAGTACTAGTACTGACACTCTGCTGTTTACGAGAATCATGTGGTTGTTGCACCTGAGCAACAGAAGAACGTGGTTGGGTACACCTGAACATGGCAGGGACATCTACTTCGTCATCAGAGTTATCTGACAGGGTGCTGCTGCTCTCTACAGGTTCATATACTGAGCCTGATTCTGACAGTGAGGACTCCCCATTGCTCTCATCTGTCATGCTCAGTATACTGTAGCCCTCTTCATTAGTGTACCTTTCGTTTGACCTTTTGGCCAATAAATTTACAGGTACCTAGTGTGACTCACAGGTAAAAAAGCATCTGTCAAGAAATGTTTGAATAATATCTGCTAGTGCTAGCAGAGATCAGGCCTGACTCTGCTAATGCTGTGGTTTTACATGCTGTGTATTGAAAATAGCAGTGATCTATTGATACTGCACTTCTTGGGGGCTGGGCGGAGGGGCTAAAAGCAGGTGCTGGCAGGTGTCAGGGCTGATCCTGCTAAAATGTTTGATCCATTCAGACACTATACTAGTAATAAAGGTATATAGTGTGTGTGTTAGTGTTACTTGAAATTAAAGAGTTAAAATTGGACGCTATCTGAAATTGACCCAAACTGATACTGATGCTGACGCTAACTAACTGGCGTCACCCCTGATACTAAGTGATCAGAAAAAAAAGATCTGTACACTTTACTAGTGACACTGTGACAGGGAGTGAAAGGATTAACTGGGGAGCGAGCAAGGGGTTCATACTTTATTCTAAAATATGTGGCTGGACCCTGATGCTTTACTAAGACTGACACTGACACTAACTAGCTAACTAGCGTTACCCTTGACACTTATACAGTGATCAGTAACTTATCTCTATACTGTACATAGTGACACTGTGACAGGGCAGTGAAGGGGTTAACTGGGGGTGATCAAGGGGTTAAACCCTTCCTAGGGGGTATATGGGGGTACCCTAAACCTATCTGGGACTTCCGCTGGCACTAACTGGCGTCACCAGTGACACTAATACAGTGATCAGGAATTATCTGTATACTGTGTGTAGTGACACCGTGACAGGGAGTGAAAGGGTTAACTGGGGGGGGGCTGATCAGGGGATTAAATGTGTACTGGTGTCAGTGTAGTGCTTGTGTACTCACTGTGATGCTTTCCTCTCTCACGCTGGAACTGAAAAGGGCTCCAGGAGAGAAGATTGCATAAATTCCTGTGCCTGTGTTTACATTACACAGGCACAGGGCGCTCTGCAGTTGGTCAGAACTGATCACCAGGTCCAGGCCATAAATAATGACCTGATGACTGATCGGTTTTAAACCAAATCAGGTCACTGTGGGCACACGCCCCCCAAACCACGAGCATGCATCACATATGTGATTTTGAGCAGCCGGGCTGCCCTTCTGCAGAATATATGCAGTGGGCAGTCTGGAACTGATTACCAATCTAATACCCCACCCTATAAACCCATGTAGATAACTTATTGACTGTCTCATTAGACTTACTCATCAGTAAACTATTAGGGAAGTTCATATTTCCTCAAAAAGGCCAGAACACAAAATGAAAGACAAAAGTGATCAAGTTTAATATGTTCCTTTCTTAAGGTACCCCCTTCCCTGTTGATATCTACTCTTGCTGTACTCCCCTGTTGCCCTGATTTTCTATTTGTCAGCTGGAGCCCTGTAAAAAAACTGGTGCTTTTGGGTATAAGAAAACACGTGACCTTCCTTCCTCTTCTCATGATGCTCATTACTTAAACCAGTGATGGCAAACCTTGGCACCCCAGATGTTTTGGAACTATATTCCCCATGATGCTCATGCACTTTGCAGTGTAATTGAGCATCATGGGAAATGTAGTTCCAAAACATCTGGGGTGCCAAGGTTCGCCATCACTGACCTGAACAGACATTTTCCAAGCCCAAGCACTGTTGCATGGAGATGGGGAGTTGTCTTTAGACCTTTGTATGCTTTAATTCAGGCCAACAATGATTCTACATAGGGCTCTCTACTTAGGTCTCCAGCAGGGAAACAGGGAAATAGGGAAGCTCAGGGGAAAAAGTATCAGTAGGAGGTGGGTGGGCTATCAAGTTAATCTGCTACTTTGCCCTGAATGGGCAAAGTGATGTATTTACTTTTAAATTGGTCTTTCATTAAAATTCACACTTCATGTGAAACGGTAGAGCACATATTAGCAAACAAAATCACATTACTGTTTTCAATAAAAAAGTTTCTTTGTTAAGTTCTGGTTCCCCTAACCCTAAGGAAAACCCTAACATTTAACCTCGTTGCTAAATCAATTCTGTATTGTATAGCTAAAGTCTATATGAAATGCTGCTGAAATTATGTATTTTCACATGCGGGTTTGATAATACTTCTCTGAAACATGAGCAGAACATTTGAAAATTCATAAAAACCCTTTCATAGCTGGATGAAATATTTTAATTTTATACAGTATGTTTTAGAAAACATAGCTCAGTTTGGCAGACGTAAAATAATAATACAATAGTGCTGCAATAAACTCCAACATGGATTGATTTTTATTAAAAAATAATCCTTCTATTTGTTCTCTTGGATCAGGGATTATTTCTGATCTATGAACCACAGGCTTTTAAAATTGCTTTAGATTTATATTTTAATTTTCTTTTGCACAACAAGATGATTTTCCAATAACTACCCTAATATTGTTTGAACTATACATCTAACCCCAAATTTTGGAACAGAGTTAGGTGTATTTCTTTGCTCATAACTTACACTGTTATAATGGAAAGTAATTTCATTTTGCAGAAATGAATAGCTGATACATAAAGAGTTATACAGAATGTCTGTAGCATTCATGTTTTCAGTAAGTGAAGTTTTGGTAAATATTCTAGGACTGTTGCTTTAGTCTGGTAAAATTCCAAGGATACTTTCAATGACTCTGGATACTATTTGTATGCTTGATTCAGATTAGGCACAATCAGCCTGATCTTTAATACACTTAAAAACCAACTCTAGTAATTTACAAAATGTACTCTTGCAATGAGGGTTCACACTCTCCAAGAGTTTATTGCCTATTAAATCTAGGGGCGCAAGAAAAAGTATACTTAGTTTACTCCTTGTTTCTGCAGGCTCCCTTCATTTATGCATTAGGCCTATTAAGTTTGCTCTGTAGGTTTCAAGCTTTCCACCTCACATACAATGCAAGGTAATAGCCCTCCATTGTATGTGATGACACTGAGGGACAGTTCGGAGTGTTTAGGGAGAAGAAAACAGTGCTGAAGTCTTCCAGAGTAAAGGTGTCATTGATGTGCAACCCAGAGCCCAAACACGTATATCAGCAGAGCAGTGGACAGTGTCAGTCAGTAGAGCAGAGATTGGTGTCATTAGCACAGTGGATGGTGTCAGTAGCTTTTCAGTTTAATATTTTTTCATTATTTTTTACATTTTTTTTTTTTTTTAGAATATTATTTTTTTTTACAATTTCTTTAGGAGCTTTGTTGGGGGCTTTCGTGAAATATCAAGGGTTCAAACAGAGTAAAAGGGACTGAGAACAGAGCTTTCCCAGTCCCTTTCTCTGCAGCCTCAGCTGCCCTGGACAGCAAACAAAGGGGAAGTGCTCTGTGCTGTGCGGCTTCCTGTTCATTCGCAAACTGAAGCATCATAAACACAGTTTACTATGTTCCGTTAAGAATGAACACAGGAAAGATTGGTACAGATCAATCACTGTGTTCTTTTATTCATCCATCCTGAAACATCCCATCATCGGCAGAAGAGGGGAGGAGGGAAGCTGGCTGAACTGCAAGGGGGAGACAGGGGACGCCAGGAAGCAGGGGGAATTGGCACCGCACAGGGTGATTAGGGTGTGCCCAGGGACACCCATCACACCCTGTGCACACGCCTATGGGTAGGGTGTGTAATATAACTTCTTCTGATACCCTTAGACTTAGCAAGCTTTTAACTCTTGCAGTGCGGGGAAGCATTTCAAGGGTAAATTTTGTTCAATTGTGTTTAAATTGGGCTTTAACTATTTTCTGGGATGGATTCATACCCCAAGAGTAGCTATACACAAGTGCAGATTTGCATATATGGCACCCAGGTTGAACCATAGCATCCTACAACAAATAGTAACAATAGTCATAAAGTCACTGTGGTCACAAAAAAATAAAATTGATCATTGGGGATGATCCAACAGTTTGGTTTGATTCTTGATTAGTGTTGAGCGAACACGGACTGTATTATTCGTGTTCGTATCGAATAATTGGATTTTTGTTACCCGAACACGGACCCGAAAACTTTACTGTATGTTCGGGTTTAAAATCCGTGTTCGGTCATTTTATTTCCTGTTTTGTATGTAATGGCGCGCTTTTAATGGCGGGCTTTCAACAGCCAATCAACAAGCGTTTAACTGGTGTGCGCCATCACAGCCATGCCTACTAATGTATTAGTAGCTGTGATTGGCCATCTGAAGCATGTGACCATGTCTTTATAAGTTCGAGAGCCCCAGCGCGCCGCGTCATTCTGCTGTAGTTTAGGGACAGAGCACACATCATACGTGCTGGCTGCTGATTAGGGACAGACAGTGATTCTGTGAAAAATTGTGTCAGAAAAGAATGCAGGGACAGGTCGGAGTGCAGGCAGGGAAAGTTATTAGAGCATTTTAGGGCGAGGCTGGAGATTAGGCAGGGTCAGTCTTCTACAACGATTTTGCTGTGTGGGGGGTGGTGCAGTGAACGATCTTATTGAGCATATTAGGGACAGGCTGGAGATTAGGCAGGAACAGTCTACATCAATTTTGCTGTGTGGGGGGTGGTGCAGTGAACAATCTTTTTGCCCTCACTTGAGCCCACTGAGGAGGAGGAGGAGGAGGAGGAGGAGGGAGAAAAAAATCTATTTTTATCAGTCTGTTGTGTGCAGCGTTCAGCTATATTTCGCTACAGATTGCTGTTCTAATCTGCTATTAAAAAATTAATTTAAAAGGGAATTTTTTTAAGAGCACTTGCCATGCTCTTAACTACATTTTGCTGCCATTTGCAGCACTCTAGCCCTTTCCATTGGTGTTTTAGAGCCATTTTAGTGCCTGAAAGTTCGGGTCCCCATTGACTTCAATAGGGTTCGGTGTCCGGGTAAACTTGGGAAAAAGTCCGGGACACGGACCGGACTTTTTTTTCAAGTTCGGCCAAACCCGCCGAACACGGACATCCAGTCCGACTCTATTCTTAATCAATCATTTCAAAATGTGTATTATGTCATTGTAACATGACTGACTGGGTATGTTCTAAAACCTTTCCCGTAATGTGGTAGCTAGTAGTTCTTTAGAGAAAAAAAAGTACAAAAGAAATTTAAAAAGAAAAAAAATGTTATGGCAGTAAATATACATATTTGACTTTTTATGTTAATTTGTAATTTTATTTATTACCAGTAAGGATGGGCGGACACCCCTGTGTCTGCTGCAACATCAGAAGGGGGTGCCACCTGGTGACGTAGCTGGGTGGCGCCTTGCCTATATAAGAAATGTCAAAACACAGAGCAGGATGGTGGGAGATCTCCCAGGAGGCAAGAACGTTTTTTCATTTTTCATCGAGGGACACTATTTTGTTTATTTCTTAATAAAAGACTTGTCAAAAACAGTTTCTTGTAGTTATTACTTTTTGACAATTTTTGGTGAATGTGTAGGGATAGGATGTACCCCATACCCATTCACATTGGGGGCAGGATCTAGGGGCCCTATTGTTAAAGGGGGCTTCCAGAATTCGAAAAGCTCCCCCACCCGCAGACCCTGACAACCACAGCCCAGGGTTGTTGGGAAGTGGCCCTTGTCCCCATCAACATGGGGACAAGGTGCTTTGGAGTGTCGGGACAGAGCCCCCCTGCACCAAAGCACCAACACCCCATGCTGAAGGCATGTGGCCTGGTATGGTTCAGAAGGGGGGGGGCTTGGTTGTCTCCTCCTCTTTCCTGACCTGCCGGGCTGCATGCTTGGATAAGGGTCTGGTATGGATTTTGGGGGGGGGGGCCATCTTTTTTTTTTTTTACCAGCACTTTTTTTTTTAATTCAGCTGCCAGGAGAGAAACCCTTTGACAGCTGATGACGGTTTTTAAGGATGCCATGGCCTGCTTCCTGGCCCCACTCCTTAACAACCAGCTTACACTGCACCCTGATTGGGCAAAGCTTTGCTCAATCAGGGCGCAGAATGCACTGTGCAGCGTTCAGTGCATTGCAGGGTGTTCATTGAGGCGAACACCCTGCAAATTTGGGTGTTGGGTCGGAAAAGGCGTTTGGCCCAAACTCATGGTCTACCCGAATCATTTGCCTATCCTTAATTATTAGGTTTTTACATCAGCTAAGACTGAGTTGGTGGAATATGTACCTCTAGTTCAGACAGACACATAGAGTACTTCTGCCCCATACATTTTGTAGGTAATAAATAGTCTATGAGGCATAATCAATGGATATACTGTATTTTTTATCATTGATATAGTTATATTTTCTTAGAAATATGTAAAAAATATTTAGATGTTACTATCAAAAAAATGTGCAGGTTATTTGTGGTACTATGGATAAAACAGCATACAGCATAGACCAAGTGACAAGTATTTGATGGTATAAAAAGATACACAATATCATAAAGTTGAGAAACCCTGAGCTAAGAAACATGCTATGACATCTCCATGCAGAAGGTCAATTGTGAAGTATAAATCAATTCCCTTTGGATTACTTAATTCATAGTCTACTTATATTGCGACTTGTCACCTTTAGAAAATCACTATTTCTTTTCCTACCTTTCAAACCTAGTAGATGCCATGATCAGATTTATCTCAGGAATGCAATACACCAAGCAATCTGTCATTAGCCCTTAGGCAATAAAGTGTCTAAGGGGACAATTTTTCAGACAGGATAAAGAGATTATACTAAACATGTTCATGCTGGTAAGAGGCAGGTCACTTTTCATCAAAGGTTAACTAATATTTAATGTACTGCCAAGCTGCGGGAAAGCCTTCTAAATCCTACAAAAGAATATAGTATATCAGAGATGCATCAACTATCCCATAAAATTAAACATATAATCAAATTGCCTGTGCAGCCTGTGTCCTTTAGTTGTAATCAATCTGTTCAAATAGAAAATATATTTTTTATTTTAACTCAGTCAGTAATTATTGCCTTGTATAACTACATCTATTTTAAAAAAAATGTACAGTATGTAATATACAGTATGTAACTAAAGAATGAGACATATCATGTTAATGTATATACAGAGCCTAAAATAATAATGAGTAATTATATTAATAATTAATAAGCAATGAGATACAGAAACATTCATAAGGTAGACAGTTTGCAATAAATTGTATTAATAATAAAATTATAGTACTTTCAGGTCTTGCCTAGTAACAGTGGTGAAAAATGTTACAATATACAGTATAATATACTGTTGAGTAAATATATAAAGTATATCACTCATACACCCACAGTTCTCACTTTTTTTATAAACATAAATGAACAATGCCTAAATTGGAGAGGCAACAACATTCAAAAAGCTACCATTAGGCGTTATCATTATTTACTGTTCCAACACCAAAAAATAGGGATGAGGTGTGGGTTTGACGTGAATCCTGGGTTTCATGATTTTCAGTGCTTGTGAATTTATGTGACAATTTACAGGTTGCCACTGGAGTCCTCTTCCATTCCTCCATGATGACATCACAGAGCTGGTGGATGTTAGAGACCTTGCGCTCTTCCACCTTCCCTTTGAGGATGCCCCCCAGATGCCCAATAGGGTTTAGGTCTGGAGACATGCTTGACCAGTCCATCACCTTTACTCTCAGCTTCTTTAGCAAGGCAGTGGTCATCTTGGAGCTGTGTTTGGGGTCGGTATCATGTTTGAATATTGCTCTGGCGCCCAGTCCCCCAATGGAGGGGATCATGCTCTGCTTCAGTATGTTACAGTAAAATTTGGCATTCATGGTTCCCTCAAAGAACTGTAGCTCCCCACTGCCAGCACCACTCATGCAGCCCCAGACCATGACACTCCCACCACCATGCTTGACTGTAGGCAAGACACACTTGTCTTTGTACTCCTCACCTGGTTGCCACCACACACGCACTTGACACCATCTGAACCAAATAAGTTTATTTTGGTCTCGTCAGACCACAGGACATGGTTCCAGTAATCTATGTCCTTAGTCTGCATGTCTTCAGCAAATTGTTTGCAGGCTTTCTTGCACATCATCTTTAAAAGAAGCTTCCTTCTGAGATGACAGCCATGCAGACCAATTTGATGCAGTGTGCGGCGTATGATCAGAGCATTGACAGGCTGACCCCCCACCCCTTCAACCTCTGCAGTAGTGATGTCGCGAACCTAAAATTCGCCGTTCGCGAACGGCGAACGCGAACATCGGCAAATGTTCGCGAACCGGCGAACCGGGCGAACCGCCATAGACTTCAATAGGCAGGCGAATTTTAAAACACACAGGGACTCTTTCTGGCCACAATAGTGATGGAAAAGTTGTTTCAAGGGGACTAACACCTGGACTGTGGCATGCCGGAGAGGGATCACGCAAAAAAAAGTTCTTAAAAATTATAATTTTTTGATAGAGAGCCAATTATTGGAAAAATTAAAAAAAAATAAAAATAAAAAATTTCTTTGGATTTAGCATCTGGGGGGTCTAAAAAGTGTACCTGTGAAGTTTCAGCTCTGTGGCATGTCCAGAACCCCTAAAAAACAGCATTTGTCTTATATTTTCAGGAATATGGCTTCTCTGCGGCTGGCTTTTTCTCTTGCAGGCATTTATCGGGCATTTTTTTAGGCAGGCATGTCATTTTTTGTATTTAGTGTCTGGGGGGTCTAAAAAGTGTACCTGTCAATTTTCAGCTCTGTAGCATGTCCAGAACCCCTAAAAAACAGCATTTTTCTTATATTTTCAGGAATATGGCTTCTCTGCGGCTGGCTTTTTCTCTTGCAGGCATTTAGCGGGCATTTTTTTAGGAAGGCATGTCATTTTTTGTATTTAGTGTCTGGGGGGTCTAAAAAGTGTACCTGTCAAGTTTCAGCTCTGTAGCATGTCCAGAACCCCTAAAAAACAGCATTTTTCTTATATTTTCAGGAATATGGCTTCTCTGCGGCTGGCTTTTTCTCTTGCAGACATTTAGCGGGCATTTTTTTAGGCAGGCATGTCATTTTTTGTATTTAGTGTCTGGGGGGTCTAAAAAGTGTACCTGTCAATTTTCAGCTCTGTAGCATGTCCAGAACCCCTAAAAAACAGCATTTTTCTTATATTTTCAGGAATATGGCTTCTCTGCGGCTGGCTTTTTCTCTTGCAGGCATTTAGCGGGCATTTTTTTAGGCAGGCATGTCATTTTTTTGTATTTAGTGTCTGGGGGGTCTAAAGAGTGTACCTGTCAAGTTTCAGCTCTGTAGCATGTCCAGAACCCCTAAAAAACAGCATTTTTATTATATTTTCAGGAATACGGCTTCTCTGCGGCTGGCTTTTTCTCTTGCAGGCATTTAGCGGGCATTTTTTTAGGCAGGCATGTCATTTTTTGTATTTAGTGTCTGGGGGGTCTAAAAAGTGTACCTGTCAAGTTTCAGCTCTGTAGCATGTCCAGAACCCCTAAAAAACAGCATTTTTATTATATTTTCAGGAATACGGCTTCTCTGCGGCTGGCTTTTTCTCTTGCAGGCATTTAGCGGGCATTTTTTTAGGCAGGCATGTCATTTTTTGTATTTAGTGTCTGGGGGGTCTAAAAAGTGTACCTGTCAAGTTTCAGCTCTGTAGCATGTCCAGAACCCCTAAAAAACAGCATTTTTCTTATATTTTCAGGAATACGGCTTCTCTGCGGCTGGCTTTTTCTCTTGCAGGCATTTAGCGGGCATTTTTTTAGGCAGGCATGTCATTTTTTGTATTTAGTGTCTGGGGGGTCTAAAAAGTGTACCTGTCAAGTTTCAGCTCTGTAGCATGTCCAGAACCCCTAAAAAACAGCATTTTTCTTATATTTTCAGGAATACGGCTTCTCTGCGGCTGGCTTTTTCTCTTGCAGGCATTTAGCGGGCATTTTTTTAGGCAGGCATGTCATTTTTTGTATTTAGTGTCTGGGGGGTCTAAAAAGTGTACCTGTCAAGTTTCAGCTCTGTAGCATGTCCAGAACCCCTAAAAAAACGCATTTTTCTTATATTTTCAGGAATACGGCTTCTCTGCGGCTGGCTTTTTCTCTTGCAGGCATTTATCGGGCATTTTTTTAGGCAGGCATGTCATTTTTTGTATTTAGTGTCTGGGGGGTCTAAAAAGTGTACCTGTCAAGTTTCAGCTCTGTAGCATGTCCAGAACCCCTAAAAAACAGCATTTTTCTTATATTTTCAGTAATACGGCTTCTCTGCGGCTGGCTTTTTCTCTTGCAGGCATTTATCGGGCATTTTTTTAGGCAGGCATGTCATTTTTTGTATTTAGTGTCTGGGGGGTCTAAAAAGTGTACCTGTCAAGTTTCAGCTCTGTAGCATGTCCAGAACCCCTAAAAAACAGCATTTTTCTTATATTTTCAGGAATACGGCTTCTCTGCGGCTGGCTTTTTCTCTTGCAGGCATTTAGCGGGCATTTTTTTAGGCAGGCATGTCATTTTTTGTATTTAGTGTCTGGGGGGTCTAAAAAGTGTACCTGTCAAGTTTCAGCTCTGTAGCATGTCCAGAACCCCTAAAAAACAGCATTTTTCTTATATTTTCAGGAATACGGCTTCTCTGCGGCTGGCTTTTTCTCTTGCAGGCATTTAGCGGGCATTTTTTTAGGCAGGCATGTCATTTTTTGTATTTAGTGTCTGGGGGGTCTAAAAAGTGTACCTGTCAAGTTTCAGCTCTGTAGCATGTCCAGAACCCCTAAAAAACAGCATTTTTCTTATATTTTCAGGAATACGGCTTCTCTGCTGCTGGCTTTTTCTCTTGCAGGCATTTATCGGGCATTTTTTTAGGCAGGCATGTCATTTTTTGTATTTAGTGTCTGGGGGGTCTAAAAAGTGTACCTGTCAAGTTTCAGCTCTGTAGCATGTCCAGAACCCCTAAAAAACAGCATTTTTCTTATATTTTCAGTAATACGGCTTCTCTGCGGCTGGCTTTTTCTCTTGCAGGCATTTAGCGGGCATTTTTTTAGGCAGGCATGTCATTTTTTGTATTTAGTGTCTGGGGGGTCTAAAAAGTGTACCTGTCAAGTTTCAGCTCTGTAGCATGTCCAGAACCCCTAAAAAACAGCATTTTTCTTATATTTTCAGGAATACGGCTTCTCTGCGGCTGGCTTTTTCTCTTGCAGGCATTTAGCGGGCATTTTTTTAGGCAGGCATGTCATTTTTTGTATTTAGTGTCTGGGGGGTCTAAAAAGTGTACCTGTCAAGTTTCAGCTCTGTAGTATGTCCACAACCCAAAAAAAACAGCATTTTTCTTATGATTTTTAGTAGAAAACTAATGCAGTGTCTTTCCAGCTGTCTTTTTTTCTTTCTGGCAAGCTGAAATATGATATGCCATGGAAAACATGCCTATCAGTTGAGCTATGACACAGACAACACTGCACACATGGGGAAATATGTAAAACAAAAAACAGGAAAAGGAAATTAGGTGACGGTCACAAAACATGATATTGTGATTGGCCAAATAAAAAGTCGCCTCGCGATGAGGTCGCACCAAAGTCGCGCTAAGTCGCGCCAAAGTCGCACTGGAAGCGACGCTACTTTAGTGGTAGCGGCAGTGTAAACCAGCACTAAAACATCCAGTGTGTGAATACGATCAGGTATGATGTTTTATCGGTCAAGTAGTGTAAGGGTTACGCCCGTCGCCCGCTTCACAGTGACAGACCAAACTCTGACAGACCAAACTCCCCGTTTAACAGTCAGTCAGTCCATTTGCACAACCGCAAACTCCCAATTTGCACAAGGTTGGATACCAAGCTAGCCATGTCCCGTTCCTTGTCCTCACTGACATCATTGAAGGTCTCTTCCTCCACCCAGCCACATACAACACCAAGGGTCCCCGAAAGGTGAGAACAAGCCCGCTGGGACGCCTGCTGTGGCTGGTATTCCACCTCCTCAAAGCCACCTTCCTCCTCTGACTTCTCTTCTTCAGACTCCTCTCTCTGCGTTGCCACAGGTCCAGCAATTGACAACGACAAGGCTGCTTCTGGTGGTGATGAGGACCACAACTCTTCCTCTTCATGCTCATCTACAGCCTGATCCAGTACTCTTCGCAGGGCACGCTCCAGAAAAAACGCATATGGGATGAGGTCGATGATGTTGCCTTGGGTTCGACTGACCACCAGGGTTGTCATCTCCGCAAAAGGACGCATGAGCCTACAGCCATTGTTCATGAGCATTCAGTAACGCAGCCAAAAAATACCCAGCTCCGCAGAAAGAATGAAAGAAAATGAATGTTTTTTTTTATGAAAAATTATCCTGCGGATCGCTTTTGGTCTGTACACAATGAAGCAACGACCTTATCATCTGGGGTGTGCCAACACAATCCTAGAGGTGATCGCTTCATTGTGATACGCAAGCCCCTTCACCACGACAAGGTAACGATCACGAAGGGGAATTGACACATGTATGTGCCTTTTTTTTTGTTTTTTGTTTTTTTGCAGCCACAGTGTAGCACCAGAGGCCAGAAAAATTAGGCATGTACACATGCATGAAAAAGTAGGTATTGTTGCAGCCGCTGCTGTAGCAGCGGCCTGAAAAATTGAGGTTTTAAGGCAGAAAGTGCACTAAAACATTGCGGCTTGAACCGTAGTTGGTGGCGGAGACGTCACGTAAGTCATCCGGCATGCAGAGAATGATTATATACAGCAGCGTGTGGACCGTTTTTAGGCCAAGGCATCTCAGTCATCACCAGGCCTTTTTTAGTCAAATGCATCCCCCACTGTCAGTCCCTTCGGGATCCATGCCTCATTCATCTTAATAAACGTGAGGTAATCAAGACTTTTTTGACCTAGTCGACTTCTCTTCTCAGTGACAATACCTCCTGCTGCGCTGAAGGTCCTTTCTGACAGCACACTTGAAGCGGGGCAGGCCAGAAGTTCAATGGCAAACTGGGATAGCTCAGGCCACAGGTCAAGCCTGCACACCCAGTAGTCAAGGGGTTCATCGCTCCTCAGAGTGTCGATATCTGCAGTTAAGGCAAGGTAGTCTGCTACCTGTCGGTCGAGTCGTTCTCTGAGGGTGGACCCCGAAGGGCTGTGGCGATGCATAGGACTAAAAAAGCTCCGCATGTCCTCCATCAACAAGACGTCTGTAAAGCGTCCTGTCCTTGCCGGCGTGGTTGTGGTGGTAGGAGGAGGATTACTTTCACCTCTTCCCCTGTTGGATTCCCGTTGTGCTGTGACATCACCCTTATACGCTGTGTAAAGCATAGTTTTTAACTTATTTTGTAGCTGCTGCATCCTTTGCGACTGCCGGTAATTGGGTAACATATCACAGACTTTCTGCTTATACCGGGGGTCTAGTAGCGTGGCCACCCAGTACAGGTCGTTCTCCTTCAGCCTTTTTATACGAGGGTCTCTCAACAGGCATGACAGCATGAAAGACCCCATTTGCACAAGGTTGGATGCCGAGCTACTCATGTCCAATTCCTCGTCCTCACTGATGTCATTGAAGGTGTGTTCTTCCCCCCAGCCACGTACAACACCACGGGTACCAGATAGGTGACAACGAGCACCCTGGGATGCCTGCTGTGGTTGGTGTTCCTCCTCCTCAAAGCCACATTCCTCCTCTGACTCCTCTTCCTCACACTCCTCTTCCAGTGTTGCCGCAGGTCCAGCAATCGATGGTAAGGCTGTTTCTGGTGGTGGTGATGGTGACCACAACTCTTCCTCTTCCTCTTCACGCTCATCTACGGCCTGATCCAGCACTCTTCGCAGGGCACGCTCCAGGAAAAAAACATATGGGATGATGTCGCTGATGGTGCCTTCAGTGCGACTCACTAGGTTTGTCACCTCCTCAAAAGGACGCATGAGCCTACAGGCATTGCGCATGAGCGTCCAGTAGCGTGGCAAAAAAATACCCAGCTCCGCAGAGGCTGTCCTAGCACCCCGGTCATACAAATACTCGTTGACCGCTTTTTCTTGTTGGAGCAGTCGGTCGAACATTAGCAGTGTTGAATTCCAACGTGTCGGGCTGTCGCAAATCAAGCGCCTCACTGGCATGTTGTTTCGCCGCTGAATATCTGCAAAGTGCGCCATGGCCGTGTAGGAACGCCTGAAATGGCCACACACCTTCCTGGCCTGCTTGAGGACGTCCTGTAAGCCTGGGTACTTCTGCACAAAACGTTGCACAATCAGATTCAACACATGTGCCATGCACGGCACATGTGTCAACTTGCCCAAATTCAATGCCGCCAACAAATTGCTCCCGTTGTCACACACCACTTTGCCGATCTCCAGTTGGTGCGGGGTCAGCCACTGATCCAACTGTGCATTCAGGGCGGACAGTAGTGCTGGTCCGGTGTGACTCTCTGCTTTCAGGCAAGTCAACCCCAAGACAGCGTGACACTGTCGTATCCGGCATGTGGAATAGCCCCTGGGGAGCTGGGGGGGGTGCAGTTGGTGTGGAGCAAGACGCAACAGCAGAAGAGGACTCAGCCGAGGAGGTTAGCAAAGAGGATGGAGTAGGAGGAGTAGAGGAGGTGGCAGCAGGCCTGCCTGCAAGTCGTGGCGGTGTCACCAACTCCTCTGCAGCAGAGCCACGCATTCCATGCTTGGCAGCCGCCAGCAGGTTTACCCAATGCGCAGTGTACGTTATATACCTGCCCTGACCGTGCTTTGCAGACCAGCTATCAGTGGTCAGATGGACCCTTGCCCCAACACTGTGTGCCAGACATGACATGATTTCCTTTTCCACAATAGAGTACAGGTTGGGGATTGCCTTTTGTGAAAAATAATTTCGGCCGGGTACCTTCCACTGCGGTGTCCCAATAGCGACAAATTTTTTGAAGGCCTCAGACTCCACCAGCTTGTATGGTAAAAGCTGGCGGGCTAAGAGTTCCGACAAGCCAGCTGTCAGACGCCGGGCAAGGGGGTGACTCTGCGAGATTGGCTTTTTACGCTCAAACATTTCCTTCACAGACACCTGACTGTGGGCAGGTGACGAGCAGGAACTGCTGAAGGTGAGAGGCGGAGGGGCGGGTTGTTGATAGGGGGCATGGAGGACAGCAGTGGTTCACGTGGCTGAAGATGCTGGACCAGGAGGAGGATGGTGGCTTTCAGTTTGTGTGCTGCTTTTACTCATGTGTTGATCCCATAGGCGTTTGTGATGTGAGATCATGTGCCTTCGCAAAGCAGTTGTACCTAGGTGGGTGTTGGACTTCCCACGACTCAGTTTCTTTTGGCACAGGTTACAAATGGCATCGCTGATATCAGAGGCAGACACACAAAAAAAATGCCACACTGCTGAGCTTTGCAAGGACGGCATTCTGGTGGTGGCAACAGCTTGCGTTGATTGGCGTGCTGTCTGGCTGACCCCGGGTGCCGAATCTACATGCTGTCTGACTGCGCCACTAGCTCCTTGCGATGACCTCCTCCCCCTGCTTCCAACTCGTCTCCTCCTCCTCTCTGTCTCCCCATCTGAACTTTCCCCCTCTTCTTCTGCTCTTCGAGCAGGCACCCAGGTGACATCCACAGACACATCGTCATCATCAGCCGCTTCACTTGACAACTCAGCAAAGGCAGCAGCAGCAGGTACAACATCATCATCATCACAATGTACGTCCATGTGTATAATGCTGCCTGACTGAGACATATCCCCGTTATCTACATCCTCTGGCACTAATAGTTGCGCATCACTTATTTCTTCAAACTGATGTGAAAATAACTCCTCTGACGGATCAAGTGAAGCGGCTGTGGTGCTAGTGTTGGTGGTGGTGCCGGCGGGCTGGCGAGTGGTAAATTGAGAGGTGCCCGAAGCTGAGCTGGAGGAGGATGGTGCATTAGGGTTCCGAGCGGAAGCTGTAGACGATTGGGTGTCTTGTGTAAGCCAGTCAACTATGGCCTCAGAATTTTTTGAGTTCAGGGTCTGTGGTGGCCTCTGAACACTGGGCATTATTCTAGGGCCTAAGGAAATCACAGCACCACGACCACGACGGCCCTTGTGGGGTGGCCTGCCTCTGCCTGTCATTTTCTTTTTTAATGTGTTGTGTACTATGAGTGCAAGGTGCTGTGCCACCCTATAGGAGTGTTGGGCAGTGGGTACAGTACACTCTGTGGACCTGACAGTCACTGGCACTCAGGCAACTGCAATTAAAAAATATATATATTTTTTTTACTTGGCAAGCTGCTGTGCCACCTTATATATCAGTGGTGGGTGGGCAGTGGCACAGTACACTCTCTGTGGACCTGACAGCAGTCACTGGCACCCAGGCAACTGCAATTTAAAAAAATATATATTTTATTTTACTTTGCAAGCTGCTGTGCCACCTTATATATCAGTGGTGGGTGGGCAGTGGCACAGTACACTCTCTGTGGACCTGACAGCAGTCACTGGCACCCAGGCAACTGCAATTTTAAAAAAATATATTTTATTTTACTTTGCAAGCTGCTGTGCCACCTTATATATCAGTGGTGGGTGGGCAGTGGCACAGTACACTCTCTGTGGACCTGACAGCAGTCACTGGCACCCAGGCAACTGCAATTAAAAAATATATATATTTTTTTTTACTTTGCAAGCTGCTGTGCCACCTTATATATCAGTGGTGGGTGGGCACACAGTGGCACTGCAGTGGGCACAGTACACTCTGTGGACCTGACAGTAACTGGCAGCCCAGGCAACTGCAATAATAAAAAATATTTTTTTTTTTCAATTTATTGCAACAAGATGCTGTGCCACCGTATATATATCAGTGGTGGGCAGTGCACTGCAGTGGGTACAGTGCACTCTGTGGACCTGACACAGCACTCACTGCAATTATGACAGAGGAAAAAAAAAATATTTTTTAAAATGCCAGGTACTGTGCCTGTGCCACCCGAAATGAGTGTGGTGTGCACACAGTACAGTCTGTGGTAGGTCTGTGGCCTCTCACACACAGCGGGCAGGCAACTGCAGTGTACAATAGATATATATAGATATATATATAAAGAAAAAAATCTATTACCTTACCAGCCCTTAAAAGGGCTTTTGGGGACACTATATATATATATATATATATATATATATATATATATATATATCTATATATATAAATAAAAAAAATCCTCAATTACCAGCCCTTAAAAAGGCTTTTGGGGACGCTAGGTATATATATATATATATATATATAAAAAAAAAAAAAACACAAATACCAGCCCTTAGAAGGGCTTTTTGGGGTGCTGATATTACAGCAGTAGTGGACCAAGAACACTGCAAGACCAGGAACACTGACTAACTGTCCCTAGCTTAACAGCAGCAGCAGCAGCAGCAGCTCTCCCTACTCTCACTACACACACTGCTTCAGAATGATCTAAGATGGATGCTGCCCTTGCTTATTTATAGGAGGTGGGAGGGTGTGGGAGGGAGGTACGCTGATTGGCTGGAAATGTGTCTGCTGACTGTAAAGTTCAGGGTCAAAGTTTGCCTCAATGATGTCTTATGGGGGGCGGACCGAACATCGCATATGTTCGCCGGCAGCGGCGAACGCGAACATGCTAAGTTCGCCGGGAACTGTTCGCCGGCGAACAGTTCTATACATCTCTACTCTGCAGCAATGCTGGCAGCACTCATTCGTCTATTTCCCAAAGACAACCTCTGAATATGATGCTGAGCATGTGCACTCAAATTTTTTTGTCGACTATGGCGAGGCCTGTCCTGAGTGGAACCTGTCCTGGTAAACCGCTGTATGGTCTTGGCCACCGTGCTGCAGCTCAGTTTCAGGGTCTTGGCAATCTTCATGTAGCCTAGGCCATCTTCATATAGAGCAGCAATTCTGTTTTTTAATATCCTCAGAGAGTTCTTTGCCATGAGGTGCCATGTTGAACTTCCAGTGACCAGTATGAGAGAGTGAGAGCGATAACACCAAATTAAACACACCCGCTCCCCATTCATACCTGAGAACTTGTAACACTAATTAGTCATATGACACCAGGGAGGGAAAATGGCTAATGGGGCACAATTTGGACACTTTCACTTAGGGGTGTACTCTCTATTGTTGCCAGCGATTTAGACATTAATGGCTGTGTGTTGAGTAATTTTGAGGGGGACAGCAAATGTACACTGTTATACAAGCTGTACACTCACTACTTTACATTGTAGAAAAGTGTAATTTCTTCAGTGTTGTCACATGAAAAGATATAATAATATATTTACAAAAAATGTGAGGGGTGTACTCACTTTTGTGAGATACTGTATATATATATATATATATATATATTTTTTTTTTTTTTTTTTTTAGCAAAGACTCTAGAGCAGTGGTTCTCAACTCCTGTCCTTAGGACCCACCAACAGGCCAGGTTAGCAAGATAACTGAAATACATCACAGGTGAAATACATCACATCATTTGCTGCTCAGTGATTGCAGTTATCTAGTCTACATTTCCCCAAGGTAATACTGAAAACCTGGCCTGTTAGTTGGTCCTGAGGACAGGAGTTGAGAACCACTGCTCAAGAGAATAAAATGGCGGTTGTTGCAATATTTTATGTCACACGGTACAGTAATTGCACAGCAGTTTTTCAAACTAAACTTTTCTGGAAACAATACACTTCACTGAATTGAAAAAAAAAAAACTAAACAGTAAAGTTAGCCCAATTTTATAGCATATTGTGAAAGATGAGGCTACGCCAAGTAAATAGACACCTAACATGTTACGATTTAAAATTGCACGCACTCATGGAATGACGACAAACTACGGGGTACTCAAAAATCTCCATAGGCGACGTTTTAAACATTTTTAATAGATATCAGTTTAGAGTTACAGAGGAGGTCTTTTGCTAGAAATATTTCCCTTGCTCCAACGATCATGGCGATACCTCACCTGTGTGATTTGAATACTGTTTACATTTGCGGACGCGACTTTTGTAGGAGTTTTCTTTGATGAGTAAGCACACAGAGACAGGGGCTCTTTAAAAATATTTTTTTTATTATTATTTTTACACTGTCTCTTTAAAAAAAAATCTGTAAACATCCCTTGTGACAGTAGTAGACAGTGACAGGTATTCTTTATGGAGGGATCTGTGGTCTAAAAGACCCCAAACCCCTCCTCTGCACTTCAAAGTATTCAAAATGCCTAAATCAGCATTTCTGAATACTTTGGTTTTTCTTTTAAATCAACGCCGTTGGTTGCCCAGTGAACCAGAAATGACATTGTGACTGTGCTTCTAGGTTACATCAGAGACCAGATTGAGGCTGATTTCAGCTTTGTTCAGGTCTCCAGCCAGCCAGCGGAGGTGACGGCTGGTCGCTTGAGTCTCCTGGTGGGACTGGAGACCCTGGAAGAGCGACGGAAGGTGGCGGGAGAGGGGCACATCCCCTCTGGCTGCTTGTGATAACAGCCGAGCCGTTGTTAGAACATAAAAAGCCGATTATCTGCTCTAAAAAACGGTACTGGGGTGATGCCTCTAGCCGCAGGCATCATCCCGGTACAACCACTTAAAGCAAAATGAGGTACAGATACGTGATTTTGCAGGAAGTAGTTAAATCATTTTTTTATTTCCTGGCCTTTAAACTATGACTAGCAGACTTATAAGGGTCATTATGGGGTTTTATTGTTAAGCCAGCTCATTTACTATAAAATCAAGGGAATTTTCTCCACAGCTTAGTGAATGAGGTGAAGTTCTGCTGACTTCCATCATCCAATCATATGCAAGCAAAAATACTATTATTTTTATTTGATATACAGCATTCCTGATTGGGTATGTTTTACAAAGTGAAATGTCACCAATTTCACTAAGCGCTTGGATCTTCCTTTGCAAAATGAACAGTCTTTTTGCCTTTAATAAATTAACTCCAAAGACTCAGTGAAGTAAAGGCTTTTGTAGGGAAGGCATAAAAAATCTAGCAAACTGCATCGGAAGGAAGGAAACTACCTAATTTCTGATTTCTAGCTCTATGGGCATTACAATCCTTTTCTTTTTTTTGGTTGAGGCCTTTATTTGTCTTTTATTTGTCTTTCATTTTATTTTGTGGTTGATCTGAGGTCAGAAGTCACTTTTAGCTGCTGTCCTGACCACAGCAGCCTTTTTTTTGCTTTAAGGCTTTTTTTCAAAGGAGATGGTATCATTTGTTGTCGGGGTACATTGGTTCATCTTTTATGTTGGGTGTTTAGGGCCTTTATTTTAGGTTAAACTTTTTTTTTTCTTTTTCAAGGCTTACCTTAAAAGTTAAAACTTTGGTTTTAGTGGTGATATCTTCGGGTTTTCTTTTTTTTTTTTTTTGATGGGTGCATTTATAGAACTTTGTTAAAGTTTGGGGTGCTCAAAGTGGAGAATTCACTGACCATTTATTCTTGGAGAGAATTTTTGCTTGCAACATGCTGCTGAAATATATCTAATCTGGTTTCTGCTGTACTTAAGTCAAGCTAATTGTAAAAGCAAAAAAAAACAATTTCATTATCAAATATGCGCTGCCAGTGTACACAGTTCCGAGACTGTCTAGGTAAAGTGTACTGTTCTGTAACATCCCATACAGCCTTAGAGCATCCTTCAACATGTTTTATTGGGAAACTGTGTTCTTTAATATTGCCTTCAACATTACATCAAGAAAAAAAAAAATTCCTGCTGTTCAATATTTTAAAATGTAATTTTTTAAATTGGTACAGGTCCTCCATGGCAGTTCTTAGCTTCCTGTGCACTTTCTGACAGTAGTTTGCCTATTAGTCTTAGAAAATGTACAACATTTAGCAAACATAGTAACTCTCAAAGACAAAAAAAGCAAGATATCTGCAAGGCAAGTGTCAAATCACAAGCAGGAGTCAGAAAAATTATATATGCCATCAAATCTACACTAACACTTTAACCTGAGGACTACAGATGAGCTCAAGTTACAGTCTCAATACAAGTTATGAGCAAACTTTAGCTGTTTGGGCTTTCATCCAAACACTGGACTTTTAGACCGTTCAGCAGGAGCCAAACATCATCGTATTTCTACCACTACTGTATCTGCCAGCTACCTTTTTGTCAATGGTTACTAAGAAAGTCCTACATGTCTGTCGGCCAGTGGGATTTTTTCTTTCGGCAGGTGTGGTTCAATATGATTAATGTGGATCTTAAGCTGAATGACTCCAGTGATGACGGATGTACATTGTGGGACATGATTTTTTTATTTTTTGTAATGAATAATGAAGGACTTGTATGCCTTTTTGTTTACAGTTTACTTTTTTTGTGGAAAATGTATAGGTACTATGTAACCCTTATATATTCACATGGGGGGGTTGTTACTTGGGCAGCCCCTTATTTTTATTGGGGGCTTCCAGGTTCTGATAGGTCCCCTGCCCACAAACCTCAAAAACCACTGGGCCAGGGTTGTGGAGAAGAAGCATTTGTCCTCATTCACCCTGGAAAGGTACTCCCCTATCTTGAGAGTATATGACTTGGTATAGTTCCTGACCTACCAGACTGTATGCCTATATGCTTGGATATTTTTGCATATTTCCACTTTTAAATTCATACCAGACCTAAGGGGTCTTTGGGCATGCCGTTTTTTTGAAAAAAAAATGTATTTTGTGCAGGGGCCGCCTTGACATCCACATCAGACCCTCATCAAAAGTAAGAGTTTGGTAATTGTTTTTTGGTTCAACTCTTCTGGCTCTCTCTTGGTTCTGCTTTTTTTTTTTGGTTTAACTCTTTTGGTTCTCTCTTGGTTCTGCTTTTTTCTTTTTTTTCTTTTTTTTTTTTTTTAGATCGGGGTCATCCTATAACATCTATATCAGACTCTATTCTAGTGTAGGGGTCTGGTATAGATTAAATGAATCCCTGGACATTTGATTACAAACAGTAGTAAAGTGGCCAAAGCCACAGCTGGAGTGGGAGCAGCTGTAAAGCCAGACATTTTAGCAAGCTGGCATTAGGATGCTGGGCCAGGTGGGTGGCTGGATGCATTTTTTTTTTCATTTGCTGGGGAAGATACCTGCTTGCTCAATGATAGAGATGGAGGTGGCAAGGTGGAGTATGCAGAATTAAATTGAGCAAGCAGTCTTGCATGGCCAAATGCTAACCCTCTAAACCTCTCACACCCCTCGATAGACTTTCATACATTGTGCTTGAGGCTGCAGATTGGGAATCTTGTGTAGTGGGGGGTGAAGAAACGATATGAGAAGCAGGACGGAAGTGGAATGTGGTCCTTTTGCTGCCAACTGATAGCATTGTATCCTCATGTGGTGCCAAATGGCTGATGGATTTCCTATGCTTGATACACTGCTGACAGAGACCGCAAATTACTACTGTGCTGCCTGCCACACATGTGTAGAAAAAGGAACATGCAGCTAAGATATGGGGAGTGGATCAGGGAATAACAATGGCCTGCACTCATGGAGATATGCCATTCAGAGAAATAGGGTGGCTGTTCCCTCCACTCTTCTGAAAGCTGCCCCTGGATGACATGTTGTGTCTCTTCTTCACCTCCTTCCCTACTATTTCTGGCACCCAGGTGTGGTCAAAGATCTTATCAACACCCACACCATCTTCATCTTTGAAGCTAGCTTAGCAGGAACATGCAACTGCAGGAACATCATTGCCATCACTGCCTCTATACTCCAATTGTTCTCCTCCTCAACCTCAGATACAATTAATTGCTTTGCAGGCTCCAGGAGCAAATGGCTTGAATAATTCAGCCAACTCTCTGATGCCAGTTTATAGGGTAATGACAGGAATTTTCCTTGGATGAGTATAAAGAATAGGATGATCCTTCTCTGTGTGATCTGATTGTATAGCCCACGCTCTACCAGAAAAGAAAAGAAGACCTGTGCACCCTATGATTGCTGCATGGGAACAACCCAAATGTAAAGTTAATAGTGAATTCCCTATTTTTATAACAGCTGGATGGGGGATGCACTTGACACTGTGGTTCCTTTTGTGTATTATACTGCACCACAATATTATGCTGTGCTGTACTGTTAACAAATCACAGCTTTTTCAGTGTCATCAACAAATTCATGCTGCTGCTGAACCCCTCAATTAAAAAATGAATAAAAGACCCTAACAACATTGTATAGAGATTTTTTTTTTGTTCATAAAAGTCAAAAGCAAAAAATGGATTTGAATAATAATAATAAAAAAAAGCAATAAAACACACCACAAAAAAACAAACAAACAAAAAAGGGGAACAGCAGCAACACACTAACAGACGCACTGCTAAATTTGTTTAAAAAAAGTAGTTTTAAAAAGGACTGTTGGATCTGTTCCCAGTTAATACAGGCAGGGTAACCCTCCACTCTCCCTGGCCTTATGCACTGGATTTCACTGTAATGTACCAAAGGCAACATACAATAAAAAATATAGCACTGTATATAGCACACTGGAACAGTTGACTAGCACAAACTTCTCAATAAAATCACTGTCAGCTGTCTTTCACTACTAACTCCAACACAGACAAATGGCTCCTGTAAGAGCTGACTGTCGTTGCTCAAAACACATGATTTGACATAGTATTCCATCTAACCAGAGTTTGCAGTGCTCTGTAATGCATTATAACTTCAGCTTAGCACTCCTGCTGAACAACCTTCAAAGTTACGCTTCTAGCTGAACATCAAACATGGAAAGTTTGGACGAAACGCAACCCAAAATTCATCCTTGGCACTTATGCTGTTAGGCATGAGAATGAATTACCCCACATTGCCAGCAGCTATAGTGATTAGACCTTTTTCCATTATTAAACTATGTATATTTTTAAATTAACATATCTTAGCTACAGGTTTAAAAAAAAAAAGGCAGATCAGAGACAATAATAAAAGTACAACACACACAGATTGCAAAATTTTACATACAGTCTTTCAAAATAGCATTTCACACAAGAGTATGGATAAAACACAACATCAATAAAATGCAAGTGGTAATAAAACTGATATTTTTATTCATGCATTGAAAGTTGGAGCACAGTTTATGAACGCTATTTAAACTGCATGCATTAGTTTCAGGCTAGCACCAACAGCTAATAAATCTCCCCTTTATGCATCCATCAGGAACTAAGCTTGAAAAGTGCATAGAGATTAGGAAATAGCACACAAGAAAACAAACCTTTGATTGGTATTCTGCCAATCAAACGTATATTGCCTGAAAAAACTACAGGTTTAGATATTAACCAATGCACACTGTTTTTTTTCTAATGTATATTTTATTTCTAATGTTCAACACAATGTTTCTACATTGCTTTCAGCTAGCTTCTAATTAATAGCTCTGTATTATTGTGAATGTAATGATTTCTCCATCGTTATCTCTTTTCATTCTGTGACATAATTAGATAAAAGGCACACTTTCTGAATAGTTTCTAGAGAAATTAAAAAAAATGGTTTAAAAAATGAAAAACATTTTGCCTCATATTCTGAGTTTTAAAGGGAATCTGTGGCAAAAATAGAACTCAGATATGCAGCAATTGACTTTTAAAGGATAATTCCAAGGGTCAAACCAACATTTCAGTTTTTGTTAAATGCTTTAATGGTAAACCAGCTTCCAATTTCTTGTATCTGTTGGGGACTCTTAGTGATTTATCTGTGCTTAAGTTTCTGGATCTGGACTGGATTATTATAAAGGGTTTCCTCGGTCCCTGATGAATTTTTCATTCATTTCATATTGCAAAGAATGTATCAGGATGAGCTGGAACATACTAACCTGGACAAGAAAACAAAGTCTTCTGATGACAACTGTAAAATTTTGAGTTTCCCTTTTTGTCCTTAAAGAAGAGGCCCAGACTTCTCCCCAAAAAATCCAAAGTCAGCAGCTAGAATTGCTGTAGCTGCTGACTTTAAATATAAGGACACTAACCTGTCCAAGGATCCAGTGATGTCGCCACCCAAGCCGATTCTTCAGTTGGCTTCTGGTGCTGGCACCGGTATCTCAAGTAAGTAAAAGAGGCAGTTCCTTCACAGCCAATTTCCTACTAGACATGCAGGAGCCGCACTGTGCCTTGTGAATGGTCCTGTAGTCTTCTGGGACCTGTGATGTGTCCCAGAATACTGCAATGGAAGGAAGTGGGGCCCAACTTCAGACTCAGGTTGCAGCAATCTGAGCTGGAAGTGGGAGTGGGCACTAGGCATAGACCAATATGTTTTTTTCAGGGCTGGCTGTCTGGCACCCTGTGGTGGATGGCTGGCTTGCTGGCACCCTGTGGTGGGTGGCTGGGTGGCTGGCTGGCTGGCACCCTGTGGTGGGTGGCTGGCTGGCTAGCACCCTGTGGTGGGTGGCTGGCTGGCACAGGGGCTGTGGGTGGCTGGCTGGCACAGGGCCTGTGGGCTGCTGGCTGGTATGGGGCCTGTGGCTGGCTGGTACAGGGCATGTGGGTGGTTGGCTGTCTGGCACTCTGTCTGTGGGTGGGTGGCTGGCTGTCTGGCACCCTGTGGTTGGTGGTTGTCTAGCACAGGGGCTGTGGGTGGCTGGCTTTTACATGGCCTGTGGGTGGCTGGCTGGCTGGCTGGTACATTGCCTGTGGCTGGCAGGTACAGGGCCTGTGGGTGGCTGGCTGGCTGCTACAGAGCCTGTGGGTGGATGGCGTATTTTGATTGGTTTGCGCAAAAGTTATCGCGTTTACTAACAAAGGGAAAGATTTTTGTCATTTTTGTTGTTTTTTTTTAACGCGTAATGGCGGCGATCTGCGATTTTTTTTGCGGTACTGCGACATTGGGGCGGACAGATCGGACCCTTGACTGACATTTGTGACACTTTTGGGGTTACCAGGGACATTTCTACAGTAATCAGTGCTATACATATGAACTGTTACTGTAAAAATACACTGGTTGTGAAGGGGTTAACTTTATTTGGAAGGGAGGGGCTGTGTGTATCCCTAGGGGCGTGCTTTCTGCTGTGATTGGCTGTGGCTTGAGCTGTAAGGACACTGATCAACGGATCTACATACTAGATCCGTTTTATCAGTGTCTTTACAGCGAGGAGAATGACAGGCAGCTTGTTTACACAAGCTGCCTGACATTCTCCCTCTCCCCCGCCGATCGCCGAGTGACCGGCGGACATCGGGTCCGCTGGTCACACGCGCGGGGGGGTCCGTGACCACGCGGGAGCGGGAGCGCGCATCCGGGGGCGCGCGCTCGCTACCTAGACCCTCACAAGCTAGTGACGTAGCCCTACGTCACTTTGCCTGTGAGGGGCTGACTGCCGACGTAGATCGGCGTTAGGCAGTCGGCAAGTGGTTAAAGTAAATGCTTCTTTTAGGTGTATCGGTACCCAAAATGATGATGGCAGTAATACGTTTAAGCCCAACTTCAGGGCCTTTCTATCATGGCCAGCTTTCAAGCTGGTGGTGACACTTGGGGTGGATTTATAAAGAATTTACATTTGCCCAGTGAAAGTACATGCTCATTTCTTCTGTTTAAATGGGGGAAAAGCAAATGTAAATTTTGCAATGGAGTACCTGGCTGCAATAAATGTATGGGTAATGAATGTTTAAAATGGACAAGGCCACTGTTCAATACCTACACCTAGAAGAGCCAGTTTAAGATCAGGCGTACAGGTAATATGGGTAACAGAGGAAATTGGGTTAAATGCTTCAGTCCAAAAGCTCCTTAACTGCGGGCAATGTTACCAAAAATGCACTAAAGTTCCAATATGACCATATTGCCTCCAGCACAGTGGAGAGTGATCTGGGAAAATCATGGCTAGTATATGAGAAGTATAGTACCACTTATGTAAAAGTTTTTGAGCCGATTCCCAATGCGATATATGTTTGGATACTTGAAGAACTTTCCCGGTTGAAGCATGCCATTGTGATGTAGAGCTGTGGAAATTTAATTCCCCCAGATGAAGACGTTGATATTATTTTTATTTTACTACTCTTGAAGAATGTTATCTTACCAGGGTGTATGTCATCTGTTGTAAAAGTGTTGTTTTTCTTCTTCTAAGCAATGGTCAAGAATTCAACTTAAAATGAGGTTTTCTATATTATAAATTGTATAGTGTGAACTTCATAAACTAATAACTTTTGCTTGATATTGAACTAATAATAATATTGATAATAATACCACTACTACTATCATAATAATAATAATAATTGTAGCACCACCCCCGCAGGAGCTGCTGATTAGATTATTGGGTCTACGTCCTGCCTAACAACCCACAGAATTGGCTCGAACCCTCCCTAGGCACAACTGACCCAGAATAGGACTGGAATACCAAATGGCTACACAGATTGGAATATAACACTTCAATAAATAATAATGACCTGTTACCTCTCTCCAGCTGCAGTCCTTCTGGGTAATACAAGGTGACCACACACAAGCTTGCTTTTAAACAGGAAAGTTATTTACTATAAATCAAATAAACAGTTTCGATACAGTAAAATATGACTTTGTAAAAGGATATACTGATTAATTAATCAAAGATAAGATAAATACTGTGATATCACTCCTCAAGGGCACATTAATTGTTTCAGGAAATGTCTCAGAGCCTATAGGACCACCATCTTAATCACTATTATACTTTTGGAAATAAGGCTCAGCATTCAGTTAGACACAGTACCAGAATGTCAGACCTATCTGAGTCCGCTGTTTCTTCTCTATATCTTCGCTAGCAACGTTGGTGCACTCGCGATTTGTAATCCACATTGAGGATGGGTGATCAATAGAGAGAATGGCAGCAAACAGTTAGTAATCACCGCGGGGTGTCTGTGCAGGATTGGCGGTAAAACTTCTGTGAGAGATGTACTGGGCCACCTGGTATATTGCCTTCTACTACTCTAAGGCTAATCCTGACTAAAGTTACTTCTTTGATAGATAGAGTCAGTTTTTTTGGGCAGGTGCCCTCTCACCAACAGGACTGTCTCCCAGGAAGCCTCCGCTGCGGTCTCAGTCTCCGGCCTCTGTCACCAGCCGCGCTAGGTATTTGGGGTGGATGAGTCTGGTCTCTGTAGAACATCGATGGGACCTCCAGGAGGGATCCTCTACTGGAGATGAAACACTGCAACTTAGTCACTTAAGGCCCAGGAGTTTCGGCCTAGCATGCAGCATCAGCCCACAGCGCTGGCATCCTGCTTGTCTCACTGTGTCTTTCCCAAGAGAGTGAGCCTGGCTCCTCCCTTCCTTTATAAAGCTTCCCCCAGAAGGCTGTGCGGTGCAGCAGTGCACCCTGGTACTCTCAAAGCACTATGGGCGATGAAGACTGCTCAACTTCCTGAAAGGAAAATAACATCAAAAGAAATTCCATAGCCGCTGCAATGTGTCCTTTTGGCCACTAGATGGAGCCGGGTTCCTCTCAAATGTCAAGCAGCAGTCTTTTAGAACTTGTATAATGGAAGACCCCGCTACACACTCCCCCCACTTAAGAAACTTTGGTCCCCAAAGAGGACAACAGCATGTACTCCAGTGCATATGTTGGCAGTACACAAAAAAAAACATTAACATATGCATAACAGGGAATCATCTTCCTTTTCATAAGCAGAGTTCAAACTTAACAACTGCATATTACAACACAGGTTCGACATAGGAACCTCCCACCAATTGTCGGGGGAGGGAAGGTAATTCTGTTCACAGACCCCTGACACTTGAGTGGCTTGTACAGATGTGCCTGGGGGTGAGCTAGGGTTGTCCTCCACCAAATCTGCGGTGGAAGAACTAGGCTGATCAAGAGTTCGTTTGGAAGTAAAGATAGCCTCTTCCGAGCATTCACCCAATTGGTCATAGGTCAGTCTTTTGGGTGGGTGAATGACTCTTCTTTCCCTCTGTTCTTTGGGATGCACGATCTCAGAGGTACTAGGACCAGCCACTTCTGGGGATTCTTCAATGTCCTCCTCCTCATGTTCCAACACACAGGAATCTGATGCTTCAAGAGCGGTCAGTTCTTCTTCAGAGAAAGGTGCAACCTCCTCCTCAGGATCTTCATCATCAACTACTTCTTCTGGAAGCATGTGGAAAGGTATGAATTCGGGGGCTTCCGCCCGAAGGGTTCCTCTGTCAGCCAATTCGGATGAAGACAGGGAGGCAGGTGTGGGTTCTGGTAACTGAGATGACCACATCCAGTCAGGTACCTCCTCTTCATCTTCCAGATCTTCAGATGGAGAATTTCCCTCCCTCACATCTGGGAGTGTCGACTGAGATCTGGTGACTGGTCTGGACAGGCGAGAGGTCGAAGGGGTCTCTGGCGAATCTACGACAGGAGGCATGCGAACTGCTTCAGAGAGAGGCAGTAAATGGTTCCTATGCCAAGTCTTCAATGGACCCACACTTCCTTCAGGCCGAATTTGATACACAGGGAGGTTTGGTAGTTGCTTGCAGATAACATAAGGTTGGGACTTCCAGCGGTCTGCCAACTTGTGTTTTCCCGGGACACCCAAGTTCCTCAACAATACCCTGTCCCCTGGTTGCAAGTCTTGGATCCGAACTTTTAAGTCGAAATTCCTTTTATTCCTCAGTCCACGTTGATCAGATGTGGCCTGAGCTTTATCATAGGCCGATTTCAGACTATTCCGCAGTCGGTCCACATATCCCTTGTGCGATGCTGAAGAGGTGTGATCGGGCGAGATGCCAAAGGCCAAATCCACTGGCAATCGAGCCTCTCGTCCAAACATTAGACGATAAGGGGAATATCCAGTAGCATCACTGACAGTACTGTTGTAGGCATGCACAATGGCAGCTACATGTTTGCCCCAATGCTGTTTCTTCTCTGAGCTTAAAGTCCCCAACATGTCCAAAAGAGTCCTGTTAAATCGTTCGGGCTGGGCATCCCCTTGTGGATGGTAGGGAGTAGTTCTAGTCTTTTGGATGCCTAACAGATCTAACAGTCTCTTGATCAGTCTGCTTTCAAAGTCTCTTCCCTGATCTGAATGGAGGCGTTGTGGTAACCCATAGTGTACAAAGAACTTTTCTACAAGAACTTTGGCTACTGTAGAGGCCTTCTGATCCCTTGTTGGGAATGCTTGGGCGTATCTGGTAAAATGGTCTGTTACCACAAGGACATTCCCTTGGCCACTCAGATCAGGCTCTAGGCAAAGGAAATCAATGCACACCAGTTCCATGGGTCCCTGGCTTTGCAGATGGCCCATTGGGGCTGCTTGACGTGGCAGAGTCTTCCTTTGTATACATCGGACACAAGAATGACAGTATCCTTCAACTTCGGCCCTCATACAGGGCCAGTAGAACCTGTCTCTGACAAGCTGAAAGGTTCTTTCAGGTCCCAGATGGCCATGATTATCATGAAGAGCAGCCAGAACTCTCTCCCTGTATTTAGCTGGTAAGAACAGTTGCCACTTCTCCTCCAGATCTTCAGATGGGCCTCTTCGGTAGGCCACCCCTTCTCGGATCTGTAACCGGGTCCACTCTCTATGCAACAGACGGGCCCCCTGAGGAGAGTCGGTTAGAAGCAACTCAGGGCGCTGGATCTCCAAGGCTTCCAAAAGAAGTTTTCCCAGAGGGTCTTCCAGCTGCTCCTTCCTCAAGTCCCTTTTTGACAGCCGGGGTAAATCTTCCCCTTCAACCTGGGTCACCCTGCAATAGTATTTGGGTACTCCGACAGCCGAAACCCCAATCTCTTCGGCTCTTGATCCTCCTCTGGATCGAAGTTCAGTTCCCTGATATAGGGCACGCACCCCTTCTGGAGCCAAATGGGTCCATTCTTCATCAGGTTTGTGTGGTGCATGCAACCTTCTGGATAGGGCATCTGCATCCCTGTTCCCGATTCCTGGCCGATACTTCAGGCTGAAGTTGAAGCTAGAGAGGGCAGCCAACCATCTGTGTCCTGTTGCATCCAGCTTGGCTGTAGTCAACAGATAGGTAAGGGGATTATTATCCGTCTTGACAATGAATTCAGCTCCGTACAGGTAATCTTTCAGTTTGTCGACCACTGCCCACTTTAAGGCCAGGAATTCAAGTTTGTGGGTAGGATAATTCCTTTCAGCAGGTAGTAGACTCCTGCTCACGTAGGCTACGGGTCGCAGGTGGCCCTCATGTTCCTGGTAGAGTACCCCACCCAGCCCATCTCGGCTGGCATCGACATGTAGTTCATATGGTTTCGTGGGGTCTGCGTAGGCCAACACAGGGGCAGTGGTTAGATTCTTTTTCAACTGAATGAAAGCCCCTTCACATTCTGGGGTCCACTGATCCTGGATGGACTCCTTGGCCTTCCGGGGTCCCATGGTGGACTTCACTGGCTTGACCAGTTCAGGAACGTCATCTTCTTCGTTCTTTAGTTACTCATTGAGGGGTCGGGCAATCTTGGCAAACCCCTCTACAAACCTCCTGTAATAGGAGCAAAAACCCAGGAACGACCGAAGTTCGGTCACATTTGTAGGTCTCGGCCAGGAGGCGACAGCATCCAGCTTGTCCGGGTCGGTGGCCACCCCTTCTTCAGACACGATGTGGCCCAGGTAATGGACCGAGGACTGATAGAATTGGCACTTCTCAGGAGAAAGTTTCAGGCCTTCTTCATGTAGCCTCTTCAGGACCTTTTCCAACCTCTCCTCGTGTTCTTCCAAAGTTCTGCCAAACACGATAACATCATCCAAGTATACCAGTACCTCTATCAAATTCATATCTCCAACGGTCCTTTCCATCAGCCTTTGGAAGGTAGCAGGGGCCCCTGACAACCCCTGAGGCATGCGATTGAACTCAAAGAACCCCACAGGGGTGATGAAGGCTGTCTTCTCCCGATCTTCAGGGTGCATGGGGATCTGATAATACCCACTCTTTAAGTCCATCACACTGAACCACTTCGCCCCTGACAAGCTCTGTAGGGCGTCTTCGATTCGAGGAGTGGTATACTGGTCTGGGATGGTTCTTCTGTTCAGGGTTCGGTAGTCGATACAAAGCCTCAGAGATCCGTTTTTCTTCCGGACTACCACTATCGGAGAAGCATATGGGCTCCTGGATTCTCGAATAACCCCAGTCTTCTTGAGTTCCGCCAGCTGCTGACGTAGATCTTCTAAGTCACCTAAGGGAACTCGCCGGACTCTTTCTCGGAAAGGTTTGTCCTCACTCAGGCGGATCTTATGAGTGGCACTCCTGGCGCATCCCACGTCGAACTCATCCCTAGAAAATATTCCTCGCCATCGAGCAAGTTGTGCCTTGGCCCTCTTCACCCATTCTGGTGGGAGGGCAGCGTTTCCAGAGCAGAGCTCTTCTATAACATCTTCACCCCTTCCCTCCTCTTTAAGATTAGATGGGACAACTGGGGTAGCCGGGTTAACTTGGCCCAACAGCACTCTGGCCGGTACCTTCACCGGTGTAGTAGAGGTGTTTCTGACACTAACTAAAACCCTTCCATGGTTTTTCTGTAACACCTTCAAAGGGATCACTTCAGGGATTACTTCTATCCCTCTCTCCTCTTCCTGTGGACCTGATTCAAAGATGATAAAAGGGCCCGGCTGTTTCCATGTGAGTTTAACGGAAGCTTTCAGACAAGCCACCTCTCCTGGCTGCAAGACCTTTTCCGTTCTGTCCAACTTCCAGAGTCTTCCAACTCCTTCTGCAGGAGTCTCTTGCTCCAATACTAATCGTTGATAGGCCTGCCGTAGCATGGGGTGAATCCTTGGCGCTGGAGCATCCTGTCCCTGGACCAGTTGTGTTAGGAGGCACCTTACTAGGTCAGTGTTGGTCCCTACGATGAGAGAGCTTTTGTTGGCCCCTGGCGGACGAGGACAGACCACCGCTAGGGTGTCGAAGGTTTCAGCTTCACCAGCCACTGATGGGTCAAAGGTCAACTTGATTGGCAGATACCCGTCATAGGGAAAACTTTGAGTCCCGATACCCCATATCTCCAGATCTTCCAACTTCTGCAGAGGTAGATGGGTAAGGTGTTTATCATAGAAGTCTCTATACAGAAGAGTCACTTGGGCCCCAGTGTCAAGGAGGGCTCTTGTGTAAATTCCTTCTACCTGGACAGAGACTACAGGGGAAGGCCCGACCAAGTTAGTTGGGAATTCTCTTGAAGTGGCCTTGTTGTCTGATTCAGTTCTCTGCACCCAGGCTCTTTTCTTTTTTTTTCTTCTGGACTTCAGTCCCCTCTGGGCCCGGTGTGCATTGATTTTCCTCCTCTCAGTAGCCTGGAGTATAGAACTAGGGGCGTTGTACCTGGATCTGACTCCCTGACTCAGATTCCCTGAATCATTGAGTCTCTTGGATTCCCTTGAAACTGGCGGGCACCCGGTCGACTCCTTCACGGGTGCCCTCTGAAGTCTTTCCGCTGGCTTGCGAGGTTCTGAGGCGACATTTCCTGGGCTGGGACATACTCCTCTAACATGTCCTACTCCCCCACAGTTGAAACAAGTTAGCGATCTCCTAGGTCTCGGTTCCGGGTCTACTCTAAGGTTAGAAGGTTTATCCGGCTTCTCTGACGCGTTCCCATCAGGTAGAGTAGATGCCTGACTAGTCAGGATGGACACCATTTCTATCAACTGGGACACCTGGGTCTTTAGGAGTTCAACTTGCGAGTCACTTTCTTTTGCACTTATCACTCTGACACGAGCAGTTGAGTCAAACTGCCGACTCTTCCTTTTGTTGTCCAACATGACCTCTTCTTCTCTGACCATTCGGATCAGGTCAGGGTATTCCAGAATGCCACCATCTTGGCGAGTTCGCAACAGTATGGCAATGGGATCTAAGGGTTGAGCCCCTCTCAGCACCTGCCGTGCACGAGTCTCATCTACCTTCCGGGGGTCTATCCCTTTCTTTAACAAGATGTGGTGGATGATCTTATCTAGGCGTCTAATAAATTCGGACAACTTCTCTTCCTCTTCTTGGTAACAGTGGTCTAACTGGTAAAGAAGTTCAGCCACGTTCTCCGTCCGACCAAATACATCTTGTAGAATGTCTAGATAATCCTGTGCAGTGCAGTTCTTTTTGCTTAGCTTGAGATTACGTACGGCCTCTAGTGCAGGTCCCTTTAAACTTTCTGTGATTCTCTGTTTCTTGTGCTGTTCTGGTACCTCCCACTCTTCCAAAGCCTGAGTGGCGGTATCTAACCACTCTTCAAACCCATCTTCTGTTGAAGGCACAGGCTGTTTCCCAGAGAATGTCCTGAGCTTCCTATATCCAGTCATCAGATAGTTTGGGGAGTCCTTACTACATTTTGCTACGATTTCCCCGAGAACAGCACACAGTTCTGAGCTAAAGGTAGACAAAGGTGGTGACTCTGGACTCCCTTCTTGGACACCTTTTTCTTTGCTGGATCCCCCAGGAGTGGTGGATGAGGGACCTTCAGTAAGGACTTCTGGATGTATTAAGAAAAGTTCTGTTTGGTCAGTAGTCTTTACACTGGTTCCCTTAAAGTAATCAGGGACCCCCTTCCTCCACTCACACAATGCATACGTGTGTGGAACGGTGGTGTCTGTCTTTATGTCAGTCACCCAGAATTTCCTGTCTGTGGACAGTGCCCTTAAAACTGGGAGGAGTTTTTCCTCAGTCCAGACCTCTCCCTTGATTTCAACCACCAGGCCATTTTCCACTACGACATTCTCTTCCCTGCACCACTCGGCTGCAGCGGTAGGATCCATTTCTGCGTTGAGGGGGATTCTGTGGCTGAGAGGGTTGTGTTGCAGGACTGTAGATGATCCCGGACGAGCCCCCACGTGTAGCACCACCCCCGCAGGAGCTGCTGATTAGATTATTGGGTCTACGTCCTGCCTAACAACCCACAGAATTGGCTCGAACCCTCCCTAGGCACAACTGACCCAGAATAGGACTGGAATACCAAATGGCTACACAGATTGGAATATAACACTTGAATAAATAATAATGACCTGTTACCTCTCTCCAGCTGCAGTCCTTCTGGGTAATACAAGGTGACCACACACAAGCTTGCTTTTAAACAGGAAAGTTATTTACTATAAATCAAATAAACAGTTTCGATACAGTAAAATATGACTTTGTAAAAGGATATACTGATTAATTAATCAAAGATAAGATAAATACTGTGATATCACTCCTCAAGGGCACATTAATTGTTTCAGGAAATGTCTCAGAGCCTATAGGACCACCATCTTAATCACTATTATACTTTTGGAAATAAGGCTCAGCATTCAGTTAGACACAGTACCAGAATGTCAGACCTATCTGAGTCCGCTGTTTCTTCTCTATATCTTCGCTAGCAACGTTGGTGCACTCGCGATTTGTAATCCACATTGAGGATGGGTGATCAATAGAGAGAATGGCAGCAAACAGTTAGTAATCACCGCGGGGTGTCTGTGCAGGATTGGCGGTAAAACTTCTGTGAGAGATGTACTGGGCCACCTGGTATATTGCCTTCTACTACTCTAAGGCTAATCCTGACTAAAGTTACTTCTTTGATAGATAGAGTCAGTTTTTTTGGGCAGGTGCCCTCTCACCAACAGGACTGTCTCCCAGGAAGCCTCCGCTGCGGTCTCAGTCTCCGGCCTCTGTCACCAGCCGCGCTAGGTATTTGGGGTGGATGAGTCTGGTCTCTGTAGAACATCGATGGGACCTCCAGGAGGGATCCTCTACTGGAGATGAAACACTGCAACTTAGTCACTTAAGGCCCAGGAGTTTCGGCCTAGCATGCAGCATCAGCCCACAGCGCTGGCATCCTGCTTGTCTCACTGTGTCTTTCCCAAGAGAGTGAGCCTGGCTCCTCCCTTCCTTTATAAAGCTTCCCCCAGAAGGCTGTGCGGTGCAGCAGTGCACCCTGGTACTCTCAAAGCACTATGGGCGATGAAGACTGCTCAACTTCCTGAAAGGAAAATAACATCAAAAGAAATTCCATAGCCGCTGCAATGTGTCCTTTTGGCCACTAGATGGAGCCGGGTTCCTCTCAAATGTCAAGCAGCAGTCTTTTAGAACTTGTATAATGGAAGACCCCGCTACATAATAATAATAATAATAATATCATATGCAAATGAATATAAATAGTATGAAATACATGGGTTAATATGAAATCCTACTACAACGCAGCTTTACAGTAAGTTTAGACCATCCAATATATGTTTATCAGTTCTGCCAGTCTTGCACCCTCCAAATGTATACACTCTTACCCTCGGAGGCTTCCTGGGTTGAAGTTTGCCCTTGTCTGCCCTTGTCTTCCCTGCATACAGTCCATACAATTTGCTTTTCTGCAAAGAAAAATCTTTCACTTTGTTTAAGCCAAATTTCAGAAGACTGAACCAGACTAGCAACTGTTTGAGACAATGAACACTTTGGTCAACACTATGTAATGTGCAACATTGTGTATAGAGTGCACATGTCAGGAGTAAGTAACATGCAAAGTATGAGGAAATGTGACCGCACTCTGGTTGATGTTTTTCTTGAAATCAAAAGTGTTTCCTTTATTCTTCAAGTAAAATCAAATGACAGACAGTGTACAAGCAGACAAAAAGGTTGACGCGTTTCACGACATTCCCAGTCGCTTACTCATAACCACACTGTGTGGTTATGAGTAAGCGACTGGGAATGTCGTGAAACGCGTCAACCTTTTTGTCTGCTTGTACACTGTCTGTCATTTGATTTTACTTGAAGAATAAAGGAAACACTTTTGATTTCAAGAAAAACATCAACCAGAGTGCGGTCACATTTCCTCATACTTTGCATGCCTCCGGACTACGGATCCGACCTGCACCAGGTTCCAAGACACACACCTGAGCGGCTACACCCTTCTGTTTTCCAGGAGTAAGTAACACACAGCATATAGATTGCAGTAGTCAGCATGACAAGGGGATGAGGATGGGTGAGGGAGATTGTTCTGAATGATGGACTATGTTCCATACTAGGAATTCCCAGCACAGCTGTTCTTCGTATGTGTATAGTATGTAAATATTAGACAAGGCTTCTGTCTAGCTGTGTTGAGTGGCAGATGTACAAGGAGCAGACACTGAAGGAACAGGTTGGCAATGGTTCTCGCAGTGAAGTCCTAGCACAAGAGACTGGCAAAATATTTTTAGACAGTACAGTATACATACACGTTAGTACCAGAGCATGAGAGAATGTGCACAGCTTTGAGGAAGGGGATACACCCCTAAATTATGTCAGCTCATAGCACAGCGGTCAGGTTATGCAATTCCTGGATTGGATGTGTCTCGTGATTTTTTACGGTTTCATATCTTTTACCTTTCAATTTTGTCTACATTTCTGTTTTTGAATAAATCTTTGGTATTGCACTAGACATTTACACCCTCCTGTGTGTTCTTTTGTAGCTTTTATTGGATTGTGTGTTTCTTTTATTGAATAAATTAGTTGTTATGATTTTACACTATTGGCGTTTTTCCTATTTATTTGGGATTGGCTGTTGCTGTATATTTGCTGGGATCGTTATCTGACCTGACCCTGATTTATGAGAATGACCTGCTATCCTTACTGAACGCTGGTGGAGCAGTTTTGGCCTGATTCCTTGCTACTCTGGGCGATCATTCAATCCCGGTTTAGTAAGGGGCTCCAGTTGTCATTGTTGGTGGTTTTTGTCATCTTTCTGGGTATATTCCTTACTCTGCCTTTATTATCCTCAATCCGGTAAGGGGCTCTCAAATCGGTGGTGGTCTATTTAATACACAATTGCCTTCTTTCTGTCATCAATTATTGGGAAGTGTCTCTTTATGTGCTGGTTTATGTCTTTATACAAATTTACCTCTGGTAAGCAGTTTCACAACTGGTGACAGATACACAAACCTTTTATTCACCTAGTGCACTTTCAGGGTGTTTAAGCAGAATATTTGCTATGACGTTATTATGCTATGGCGTTTTTTCTTTTTTTCATGACTCCATGCCATCATATCATATGAGTTCAATTTGTGATCTTCTCCAATCAAGTCGTCTTTGCATATAAAACTCTGCACACATTTATCGTCTATCTGGTAAGCGATTACATTACCCCACATCACTTTTGGATTTTTGAGTGACTGATTTCACTTAATTGTATTATCAGGACTTGAGCAACATTTTTGGACATTGATTTGTTCTTTATCACTAAGCGCGAATTATTTATATGTATTAATTTAAGGGTGTGGTCACACTTGAAGTTGCTGCTTATTTATTCATTCATCTTTAGCGCGGTTATTTTCCTTTTTTTTACATAATAAATAAAATGGCTTACAAATGCCAATAATTTGTTATTTATTGCCAAGTGAACCACTATACTAAAGATATATTTATAAAACAATAAATGTGACTTTCACCAAACATTCTCTGGTAGAAAATCAATCACTGCCACTATAAACACATAAGATTGGAACATTCACCTGCAGAGAATTTTTGCTACATTTCAGATTCATTGATTTAGAAATATTCCCCTTAGTGTAGTAATTTGACAATGCTGGCTTCAAAATATGCATGTGACCAATAGTAATAGAATAAAAAAAACATAAATATATTAAATAAATTGAAAGATGGGTCATACTTTTTGATTTCTTCTGTTCAATGAATGATCCAGGTTGTGTACGGGACAACAAGTCCTAGGATCTGTTTACATCGATTTTCCCACATTGTTTCCCTTACGTTTTACACCTCAAAATATATATATCTATGTTGTCTGACATGTAGGATGAACACACACAGCTTAGTAGACCCTAGATCATAATTATGCTATCTTTTCTAAGTGAAGATTTTGTGTCACAATAATAGACTCGCTAATAGCCCATTTTTTCTGGTGATGCACTGTGATAAAATCATAGTAATCACACTGAATAGGCAGCACAAGTTTGCAACCAGTATATCAGTGCACTGATCATCACAGAGAAGAAGAATTATACATTTCTGTACATTCACAAATTACAGTTTAGTGTCCAGATGGAATTATTCTGCTGTATTGCAGCTACTCAGTGAATTGCTGTGCTCTCCCGCTGGCTAACAGACCCTACTGCCTCGTACACATGATGAGAATATTGGACGCATTATCGACTGTCTTTTTTTGCATGCTAGACTCATATTGAAAACAAATAGGTTACTAGAGTTACAAAAATTCTTGTAAGATAGAATAGAACTTCCCGCATTGATGTAATGCATTGTATTGTATTGTAAATAATTTTTCGTTTCTGAGCATGCGCTGTCTTGTTCGCTCAATTTTTTTTACGGATGACTACTATGCTGATCAAACAAAAAAAATCGTTAGTTCTGTTATTGAATGAAAATGTTTTTTGTGCTTGTCCCTTCGGATAATTTTACAGGAAGTGTAATGATTGGCTCCCGAAAACTGTGCACCACCGATCAGATTTTCGGATGATTACTCCGAAAGCAGCATTTTATGTCCGATAGTGGGTACTAGGCATACAAACAGAGCTCGCCCTATATCTCCCCTGATCTCAGCCCAGAGAGCAATGCAGGCCTTCTTCCTAGACACCCTACACAGACCCCTCACCCAGAAGACACACTGAGTGATATCACCCTCATAGGAAATGCTGAGGCTCATATTGTCTGCACTATGCATTCCTCACAGCACACAATCAAGGAACTAAAGTTCCCAATGCCAGGCACCAGGACAGCTGAGAGGATACAGCACCAAACTGTGGAATGGCAAGTGATAGACCTAGGCATGACATCCCATGTCAGGGGAGGACATCCCCCTATACAGACATTCCTGGACAGCAGTAAAAATTAAGGATCTATTAAGGTTCTGGGGGTTTTTTGATCCTTATCTACCTATTGGATAGTGTGGGGTTTGCCGCCGTCCCTGACGTAATGGTATATGGGGTAGGTACCTCAGGCCTAAAAGATGGGGGGGGGGACTTTATGGGCAATGTGACAAAAAGTAAATCAAAATGCAAGTAGTAAAAATTAGTTTGTTTACTGTATAAGCATCATTTGTATACAGTGCAGAACAATATATTAGGTGAGGGGTTGTAGACCCCTGAGTGAGAGGAGGTGATAAAGAAATGAAGAAGTGACAGTTGTGAAAGTTGTGACTTTGTATATGGGAAGCTTCTCTATGGGGTTGGAGAGCTTTCCTATATTCGCACTAATCAACATCTCATATAGGAGTGATGGGCAAATACCAAACTACAATTGTGCTCCGCTTCAACCAAAACTGGAACATAAACAATTAAAATTAAAGTGTAATTAAAGTTAGACCTTGACATTAGGGTTAACTGCAATTCCAATTAATATAAATCATAAGAACATCATGCTAAACCGGTTCTAAATAAATACATGCAGTGATTAGGGTTGAGCGGACACCTAGATGTCCGTGTTCGACGGGTTCGGCCGAACTTTAAAAAAAAGTCCGGGTCCGTGTCCCGGACTTTTACCGAACTTTTCCCGGACACCGAACCCCATTGAAGTCAATGGGGACCCGAACTTTAAGGCACTAAAATGGCTCTAAAACACCAATGGAAAGGGCTAGAGTGCTGCAAATGGCAGCAAAACGTAGTTAAGAGCATGGCAAGTGCTCTGCAAACAAATGTGGATAGGGAAATAACTTAAAACAACAAAAAAAAACAGAAAAATAAAACAATGTTCTTCATCTCTGAAGGACGAGGCCCATAAGGAGTAGGAGGGAGGTTGAGGTGGTGGTGGATGTGGCGGTGTCATAGGCGTGCGCACAGGGTGTGCCTGGTGTACCTGGGCACACCCTAATCACCTAGGGCACATAGCATTATCTCTCTGTTTGCCAGTGAGGAGATGGGAAAGATCTCCCTCGCACCTGCTCTGCTCTATTTCTCTTTGCCAGCAGGGAGAGTAATGTATCGGGGCCATGTACATGTAGGCAAACACATGCATGTGTATTTCAACTTTGGGGTGCACACCCTAATGCAATAGGCTGCGCACACCTATGGGCGGTGTAGGTGGAAGCGGCGGTGGAGGAGGACCAGGGCCGGATTAAGAGCATCATGGTCTTGGTGCTGAGGATTTTGAAGGGCCTTAAGGGCTGTGCCTTGGCATGCACCCAGAGGAGGAAGGGTGCAGCCATGCATGCCTAATTCAACATGGGATGCTGTCTCTGAAGCCCATAAACACATCCATGCATCGGCAACTGTCCCTCCTTGTCCGGCCTTCGCGCTGTGTGGGGAGGTTCTGAGGGTGCTGCCTGGGGAAGCGAGCATAGAAGCCAGACTTCTGTGTTTACAAGTGACAGAAGAGCGGTCACAGTGAATATGGCCAACCCGGGGCCTATATAAAAGGTAGGGGCCTGCATGGAGCTGCAGCTCCAATAGCCCCTACGTTAATCTGGCCCTGAGGAGGAGGACGAGGTAGCCAACACTGCTTCTTTTCACAAATTTTAAATGAGGGTACACCCCAAAAGAGTGAGAAAGAGCAAAAATGGAACAATGGCTGGGTAAGGTCGGTATCCATTGCTATTCTGCACAAGGTACGGAAAAGTCCCGTGGGATCCATGCCTGGTTCATTTTAATGAACGTGAGCTTGTCCACATTGTCTCTGGACAGGCGGCTGCGCTTGTCTGTTATAACACCCCCAGCCGTGCTAAATACCCGTTCAGATAATACACTGGCTGCAGGGCACGCCAGCACCTCCAAGGCGTAAAGGGCAAGCTCAGGCCATGTGCCCAATTTGGAGACCCAGAAGTTGAAGGGGGCAGACCCCGCATTCACTACATGTAGGCGTGTGCACACATACTGCTCCACCATGTTGGTAAAATGCTGCCTCCTGCTAAGACGTTCCATCTGAGCTGCTGGTGCTGCTGTTTGTTGTGGCGTGCTGACAAAGCTTTTCCACATTTCGGCCATGCTAACCCTGCCTTCTGAGGTGCTGGCGGTGCCCTGGTTGAGTTGGCGACCTCCTCCTCCTCTGCCTTGTGCTTCCACTGTGGCCCCGCTGTCAGATGGGAATGCCAGCAGCATCGCGTCTACCAGCGTGCGCTTGTACTCGCGCAGCTTGCGATCGCGCTCCAGTGAGTGAATTAAGGACGGTACGTTGTCCTTGTAACGGATATCCAGCAGCGTGGCCACCCAGTAATCAGCACAAGTTAGAATGTGGGCAACTCGGCGGTCGTTGTGGAGACACTGCAGCATGTAATCGCTCATGTGTGCCAGGCTGCCCAGAGGCGACGAAAGGCTGTCCTCTGTGGGAGGTGTATCGTCCGTGTCCTCTGTATCCCCCCAGCCACGCACCAGTGATGGCCATGAGCTGGCCTGGGTGCCACCCTGCTGTGAACATGGTTCCATCTCCTCCTCCAGCTCCTCCTCCTCCTCATCCTCCAGAACTGTGCCCCTGCTGGACAATTGTGTCCCTGGCGTTTGTGTGTGCAGGAACCCACCCTCGGAGCCCCTTGCGAATGACTGCCCTGAAAGCCTTTGAAATGTTACCTCTTCATCCTCCTCCTCCTCCTCCTCATCCTGTGCCACATCCTCTTCCATCATCGCCCGAATTGTTTTTTCAAGGAGGCATAGAAGTGGGATAGTTAAGCTGAGAACGGCGTCATTGCCACTGGCCATGTTGGTGGAGTACTCAAAACAGCGCAACAAGGCACACAGGGCTCGCATGGAGGCCCAGTTATTGGTGGTGAAGTGGTGCTGTTCCGCAGAGCGACTCACGCGTGCGTGCTGCAGCTGAAACTCCACTATGGCCTGCTGCTGCTCGCACAGTCTTTCCAGCATGTGCAAGGTGGAGTTCCACCTTGTGGGCACGTCACATATGAGGCGGTGAGCGGGAAGGCCGAAGTTACGCTGCAGTGCTGCCAGGCGAGCAGCAGCAGGGTGAGAACGCCGAAAGTGCGCACAAACGGCCCGCACTTTCTGCAGCAGCTCTGACATATCGGGGTAGTTTTTAAGGAACCTCTGCACCACCAAATTCAGCACATGCGCCAGGCAAGGGATGTGCGTCAAACCGGCTAGGCCCAGAGCTGCTATGAGATTTCTCCCGTTATCGCACACCACCAGGCCGGGCTTGAGGCTCGCTGGCAGCAACCACTCATTTGTTTGCTGTTCCATGCTCCTCCACAACTCCTGCGTGGTGTGTGGTTTGTCCCCCAAACAGGCAAGTTGTAAAACTGCCTGCTGTCGTTTACCCCTGGCCGTGCTGAAGTTGGTGGTGAAGGTGTTACGCTGTCCGGATGAGGAGGCGGTAGAGGATGAGGAAGCGGAGTAGGAGGAGTTAGGAACAGGAGGCAAACTGAAGCGCCCTGCAATCCTCGGTGGTGGAAGGACATGCGCCAAATTGCTATCCGCCTCAGGCCCATCCGCCACTGCATTTACCCAGTGTGCCGTTAGGGAGATATAACGCCCCTGACCATGCTTACTGGTCCACGTATCGGTAGTTAGGTGGACCTTGGCACAGATGGCGTTGCGCAGTGCACACCTGATTTTTTCCCCCACTTGGTTGTGCAGGGAAGGGATGGCTTGCCTGGAAAAGTAGTGGCGGCTGGGCACGACGTACTGTGGGACAGCCACCGACATAAGGTTTTTAAAACTGTGCGTCTCCACCAGACGGAATGACAGCATTTCAAAGGCCAATAATTTTGAAATGCTGGCATTCAGGGCCAGGGATCGCGGGTGGGTAGGGGGGTACTTCCTCTTCCTCTCAAGTGTTTGGGAGATGGAAATCTGAACGCTTCCACGGGACATTGTGGAGATGGTTGTTGGTGACCCAGGTGGTGGTGTTGCTGACAGATCGTCTGTTTGCGGGATGGCAGGTGCCGGTATCACTACAGATGTGGCTGGAGCGGCCGAGACTGCAGCAGAAGAGGAAGCAGGATGAGCCAGAGACGTTTCTTGGTTTTGAAGGTGTGTACTCCACTGCAGCTCGTGCTTTGCACTTAGATGCCTGATCATGCAGGTTGTGCTCAGGTTGAGAAGGTTTATGCCTCGCTTCAAGCTCTGATTGCACAGGGTGCAAACCACTCGTGTCCTGTCATCAGCACATTTTCTAAAGAACTTCCACGCTAGAGAACTCCTTTGAGCTGACTTTGGTGCGCTCGTTCCCTTGCTGCGTTGGGCAGTAGCGGGCGTAGTGTCTAGGGCACGGCCGCTCCGCTTCTGCACCCTGCTCCCTCTTCTGCTGTGCTGGTGGCTCTGTGCGACCACCGCCTCTTCCTCCAAACTACTCAGGTCACCTGCATGACGTTCATTCCATGTGGGGTCGAGGACCTCATCGTCCTCCACATCATCTTCCACCCAGTCTTCACCCCTGCCCTCCTTGTCGGTCTCCACAATGCTGAACGCCGCAGCAGTTGGCACCTGCGTTTCGTCATCATCGGAGACGTGCTGTGATGATCCTTGCATGTACTCATCTTGAGAAATAAGTGGTTGGGCATCGCTGCACTCAATCTCTTCCACTTCTGGGGCAGGGCTAGGTGGATGGCCCTGGGAAACCCTGCTGACAGAGTCATCAAAAAGAAGAAGAGACTGCTGTATGGCTTGGGGCTCAGACTGCTTGCCTGATTTGCAAGGGGGTGAGGTGAAAGACGGTTGGACATCGGCTGCAGGTGCCAACTGTGACCTTTCTGCAGAAGACTGGGTGGGAGACAATGTGAAGGAACTGGAGGCACTGTCAGCAGCAAACCAATCTACTATCGCCTCCACTTGTTCTGGCCTCATCACTTCTAGGGGCGTATGATGCCCTACCAAATACTGATGCAGGTTCTGTCGCCTACTCACACTTGAGGAAGGTGTTTCACTTGTGCGTGTAGCTGGCACAGATCGACCACGTCCTCTCCTTGCAACAGGAGCTCTAGCAGCAGCACCACCACGACCCAGGCCACGGCCCCTATTTGACGCTCTCCTCATATTTCTGAAATTTAAGATCTTGCCCTAGAAAGGTCTTTATTGAATAGCGGAACAAAAGAACAACAGTATCGCACGGGTGTATCTCACAGTCAAATATGCAAACTATGCCGCAATTTAATGTTTTTTACACCAAAAGGGTGTGTATTGAATAGCGGAATAGGATAAAAAACTGTGTATCTCACACGTACAAACACAGACTAGGCCCGATTAAATTTTTTCCTACCCTAAAGGGAGGATGAGGAAGAGGAGTATGGAACAGACAGCACCCTCAAATCTTCAGAAGTATGAGATGAACCCCAAAAACTTGGAAAGGTGGATCTCACACGTACCGACACAGACTATTCCGCAATTTAATTGAGCCCCAAAGGTTTTTATTGAATAGCGTAATAGGAAATATGATCAAAAAAAAGTGTATGTTTTTCACACGTACAGAAGCACACTAGGCCCCAATTACTATTGTTTGTACACCTAAAAGGATGGATGAGGAAGAGGAGGAGGAGGAGTATAGAACAGGCAGCACCCTCAAAGCTTCAGAAGTATGAGATGAACCCCAAAAACTTGGAAAGGTGGATCTCACACGTACCGACACAGACTATTCCGCAATTTAATTGAGCCCCAAAGGTTTTTATTGAATAGCGGAATAGGAAATATGATAAAAAAAAAGTGTATGTTTTTCACACGTACAGAAACACACTAGGCCCCAATTACTATTGTTTGTACACCTAAAAGGATGGATGAGGAGGAGGAGGAGGAGGAGTATAGAACAGGCAGCACCCTCAAAGCTTCCGAAGTATGAGATGAACCCCAAAAACTTGGAAAGGTGGATCTCACACGTACCGACACAGACTATTCCGCAATTTAATTGAGCCCCAAAGGTTTTTATAGAATAGCGGAATAGGAAATATGATCAAAAAAAAGTGTATGTTTTTCACACGTACAGAAGCACACTAGGCCCCAATTACTATTGTTTGTACACCTAAAAGGATGGATGAGGAGGAGGAGGAGGAGGAGGAGTATAGAACAGGCAGCACCCTCAAAGCTTCAGAAGTATGAGATGAACCCCAAAAACTTGGAAAGGTGGATCTCACACGTACCGACACAGACTATTCCGCAATTTAATTGAGCCCCAAAGGTTTTTATTGAATAGCGGAATAGGAAATATGATCAAAAAAAAGTGTATGTTTTTCACACGTACAGAAGCACACTAGGCCCCAATTACTATTGTTTGTACACCTAAAAGGATGGATGAGGAGGAGGAGGAGGAGGAGTATAGAACAGGCAGCACCCTCAAAGCTTCAGAAGTATGAGATGAACCCCAAAAACTTGGAAAGGTGGATCTCACACGTACCGACACAGACTATTCCGCAATTTAATTGAGCCCCAAAGGTTTTTATAGAATAGCGGAATAGGAAATATGATCAAAAAAAAGTGTATGTTTTTCACACGTACAGAAGCACACTAGGCCCCAATTACTATTGTTTGTACACCTAAAAGGATGGATGAGGAGGAGGAGGAGGAGGAGGAGTATAGAACAGGCAGCACCCTCAAAGCTTCAGAAGTATGAGATGAACCCCAAAAACTTGGAAAGGTGGATCTCACACGTACCGACACAGACTATTCCCCAATTTAATTGAGCCCCAAAGGTTTTTATTGAATAGCGGAATAGGAAATATGATCAAAAAAAAGTGTATGTTTTTCACACGTACAGAAGCACACTAGGCCCCAATTACTATTGTTTGTACACCTAAAAGGATGGATGAGGAGGAGGAGGAGGAGGAGTATAGAACAGGCAGCACCCTCAAAGCTTCAGAAGTATGAGATGAACCCCAAAAACTTGGAAAGGTGGATCTCACACGTACCGACACAGACTATTCCGCAATTTAATTGAGCCCCAAAGGTTTTTATAGAATAGCGGAATAGGAAATATGATCAAAAAAAAGTGTATGTTTTTCACACGTACAGAAGCACACTAGGCCCCAATTACTATTGTTTGTACACCTAAAAGGATGGATGAGGAGGAGGAGGAGGAGTATAGAACAGGCAGCACCCTCAAAGCTTCAGAAGTATGAGATTGTGTTCACTGTACCCCACAAAGATTGTGTTCACTGTACCCCACAAAGATTGTGTTCACTGTACCCCACAAAGGTTTTGTTCACTGCACCCCACAAAGATTGTGTTCACTGCACTCCAAAAGGATTGTCTTCACTGCACCCCACAAAGATTGTGTTCACTGTACCCCACAAAGGTTTTGTTCACTGCACCCCACAAAGATTGTGTTCACTGTACCCCACAAAGGTTTTGTTCACTGCACCCCACAAAGATTGTGTTCACTGTACCCCCCAAAGATTTTGTTCACTGCACCCCACAAGGATTGTCTTCACTGCACCCCACAAGGATTGTCTTCACTGCACCCCACAAGGATTGTCTTCACTGCACCCCACAAAGATTGTGTTCACTGTACCCCACAAAGATTTTGTTCACTGCACTCCAAAAGGATTGTCTTCACTGCACCCCACAAAGATTGTGTTCACTGTACCCCGCAAAGGTTTTGTTCACTGCACCCCACAAAGATTGTGTTCACTGTACCCCACAAAGGTTTTGTTCACTGCACCCCACAAAAATTGTGTTCACTGTACCCCCCAAAGATTTTGTTCACTGCACCCCACAAGGATTGTCTTCACTGCACCCCACAAGGATTGTCTTCACTGCACCTCACAAAGATTGTGTTCACTGTACCCCACAAAGGTTGTGTTCACTGCACCCCACAAAGGTTTTGTTCACTGCACCCCACAAAGATTGTGTTCACTGCACCCCACAGAGGTTTTGTTCACTGCACCCCACAAAGATTGTGTTCACTGTACCCCACAAAGATTGTGTTCACTGTACCCCACAAAGGTTTTGTTCACTGCACCCCACAAAGATTGTGTTCACTGTACCCCACAAAGGTTGTGTTCACTGCACCCCACAAAGGTTTTGTTCACTGCACCCCACAAAGATTGTGTTCACTGCACCCCACAAAGATTGTGTTCACTGTACCCCACAAAGGTTTTGTTCACTGCACCCCACAAAGATTGTGTTCACTGTACCCCACAAAGATTGTGTTCACTGCACTCCAAAAGGATTGTCTTCACTGCACCCCACAAAGATTGTGTTCACTGTACCCCACAAAGGTTTTGTTCACTGCACCCCACAAAGATTGTGTTCACTGTACCCCACAAAGGTTTTGTTCACTGCACCCCACAAAGATTGTGTTCACTGTACCCCACAAAGATTGTGTTCATTGTACCCCACAAAGGTTTTGTTCACTGCACCCCACAAAGATTGTGTTCACTGTACCCCACAAAGGTTGTGTTCACTGCACCCCACAAAGGTTTTGTTCACTGCACCCCACAAAGATTGTGTTCACTGCACCCCACAAAGATTGTGTTCACTGTACCCCACAAAGGTTTTGTTCACTGCACCCCACAAAGATTGTGTTCACTGTACCCCACAAAGGTTGTGTTCACTGCACCCCACAAAGGTTTTGTTCACTGCACCCCACAAAGATTGTGTTCACTGCACCCCACAAAGATTGTGTTCACTGTACCCCACAAAGGTTTTGTTCACTGCACCCCACAAAGATTGTGTTCACTGTACCCCACAAAGATTGTGTTCACTGCACTCCAAAAGGATTGTCTTCACTGCACCCCACAAAGATTGTGTTCACTGTACCCCACAAAGGTTTTGTTCACTGCACCCCACAAAGATTGTGTTCACTGTACCCCACAAAGGTTTTGTTCACTGCACCCCACAAAGATTGTGTTCACTGTACCCCCCAAAGATTTTGTTCACTGCACCCCACAAGGATTGTCTTCACTGCACCCCACAAGGATTGTCTTCACTGCACCCCACAAAGATTGTGTTCACTGCACCCCACAAAGGTTTTGTTCACTGCACCCCACAAAGATTGTGTTCACTGTACCCCCCCAAAGATTTTGTTCACTGCACCCCACAAGGATTGTCTTCTCTGCACCCCACAAAGATTGTGTTCACTGTACCCCCCAAAGATTTTGTTCACTGCACCCCACAAGGATTGTCTTCACTGCACCCCACAAGGATTGTCTTCACTGCACCCCACAAAGATTGTGTTCACTGTACCCCCACAAAGGTTTTGTTCACTGCACCCCACAAAGATTTTGTTCACTGCACTCCAAAAGGATTGTGTTCACTGCACCCCAAAAAGATTGTGTTCACTGCAGCCCACACACAGAAAAATGGATGTGGATCACTGACACCTGCCTATCTCCTATCCCACACCACACAGCAATATCGATTGTAGTTTGTAGAACACAGTTTCCCTAAAATTCAGCAGACTCTGTCCCTAACAGGATTGAGAAGAGATCGTAGATCAGGAGAACTAAGTGCAGACCCCACCCCACACAGCAATATCGATTGTAGTTTGCAGAAGACACTGACCCTATAATTCAGCAGACTCTATCCCTAAAATGCCTACAACTCGCCCTGCCTAAACACTCCGACCTGTCCCTCAATTCTATCCAGACACAAATGGTTTTTTCCTGCCTATCTTTCCCTAATCAGCAGCCAGCACGTTGATGTGTGCTCTGTCCCTGATCTAAGCAGCATAATGACGCCGCTGCGGCTGCCTCGAACTTATAAAGACTTGGTCACATGCTTCAGACGGCCAATCACAGCTACTGAGACATTTGCAGGCATGGCTGGGATGGCTTAAGGCACACCAGTTAAACGATTGTTGATTGGCTGTTGAAAGCCCACCATGAAAAGAGCGCCAAAGCATGCAAAACCCGGAAATAAAACGACCGAACACGGATTTTTACCCGAATATACAGTAAAGTGTCCGTGTTCGTGTTCGGGTAACAAAAGTCCAATTATTCGGTACGAACACGAATAATACAGTCCGTGTTCGCTCAACACTAGCAGTGATCAATATAAATAAAAATAAAATGAAAATGGAATTACAAAATGTATAAATAGTCCACAACAGTGTAGCTTATAATATCTGTAAAAATTATCCCAGTCACCAGTCGTCTTTTTTAGTCAAAATGCTTGATCCTTCTCCCTTTGTGAGTGTTCCAATATAACAAATGCGTGTTTCACTGCAAACATGCTCCCATCTTAAATTTAACTCTCACCTTCAGCAACGCGACCTTGCAATTAAGCTTGGTCAGAATTCACCTTTTAGCCTCTCCTGGGCTTGAACAGAAGTTGCCTATAAGCTGTCAATGATTGCTCTTTTTATGTCACCCCACTCTGCTTGTTGATATCCAGGTACCAAAAATCTCAGTGTGCTTTTACCTTTTTAAAACAATCTCTTTATTTGATAAACAAATATTAGGTACCCACAATTCCCTGGTGTTTCCAGTGCACCCGTCTATACACCTACAATGCCTTAATGATGGTCTAGTTTGTGTGCATAAGCCGCTAGCACACACTCCAGGCTCCTGACTCCACAGAGCTGCCGGGTGTCATCATTGTCTTTGTTCCTCCCCTACGCGTGTCGACACCGGGTCATGTGTCTTCCTCAGAGAGATTCTATTGGACAGTGGGCTAGCTTGCTTTACATATACCTAAGCGACACCATTTTCTTGTAGCTACAGGGCATTTTCCAATAGTTTATGCTCTGCTGCACTCCCATACCCTCCAAAACTAAAGTTTCCAATGTGGCTAATTTAGACAATCAGCATTGATACCCCTTGTGTTACAATCTATAGAGATAGCAACAGCTAATCTGCTTAAACTTACTATGTTAACCAATTCACCCTTTCTATCAATAATTCAGTAATACGATATACGGGCTAATATTGCTACTATACAATAACGTATTTTACTATACAAAACATTTACTATAAAGAAAATATATAAAAATATATTAAAAAAATGGGAAGAGTACATTACTTTACCTCTACCTTCTTCTTACGTTTACCTTTATTTTCTCTATCCACACCTACCATCTCACTGATTAACCCCATTTAGACCCTGTAAATGAATATTCTAAACTCCTACTGGTTACTAATAAAGTGTCAAGGTCTTACCTTGCCGTACGGTTGGCAGCCATCTTGGACATGTGCAGACAGCTGCCTCTTATAGACTCTGATTGCATCATCACTTGTCTGCTGCCTGGGCATCGCACAGTGATGATGCTGCACACCTGACTATATCTATTACCATATGGGTTGCAGTCCTTACCCTTGTGTTTGTGCTCCAAGGTGCATCTTTGCTAGCAGTCTCCTGTTCTCTGTGTTCCTCCGTGTATGGCTTGGCTTGGTTGATGACTCTCCTGGCTCTTGACCCAGCAGTGGCAGATGACCCGGCATCGACAGACTACCCACTTCTGGACTTGACCCCGGCTTGTTCCTGCTCCCACTTCCTCACTCTTGCTATGTGTTTATTGTTGTTTGCTCCAATAAACTGCTTTATTTTACCTGCATCCCTGTGTGGTCTGGTTTCCCGGCACCCTGACATAAAGCACCCTGTATCAAAGTCTTTTTTCAAATCTCCCGGTATCTAAGATCATAATTCATATACCTACCATGATTTACGCTTGCTGAGTTCCCCCACTAAAGTTACTTCCCCTCCAATGATTTTTAGGGGCTTCTATGCCCCAAAATTGTAAACCCCTACACTTTTTTTATGTTTATCCCTGAAGTGTATAGACAAATAATGCTTGTCAAAACCTATGTTCATATTATGTACATACTCCTTTATTCTTTCTTTGAGTGTTCTCTTTGTTCTCTCAATATACAATAGGTTGCAGGGGCACTTTATAGTGTACACTACACCTTTAGTATCACATGACACAGAGTCCTTAATATCATAGAATCTTTTGTGTGCTGGGGTTGATAAAGGATTTCCTTTTCTTCATGTTGTTAGGTACATGGCTGCAGCAATGGCCACAGCTGTGAAATCCCTTAATGTCCCAAAAGCTTAAATTCTTTATTTTTTGAGGTTCAATAACATTCCTTACTACTTTATCTCCTAAATTAGGAGCTCTCTTGTAAACAAAAATGGTTTCTTAGGTAATGATGTTCATAGCACTTTGTCCTTCTTTAATACCTGCCAATATTTATTTATTACCTGTTCCACAGCTCTGAACTGTATATTATAATCAAAGACCAACGTGATCCCTCTATACATACATATGTATAGCGCTGTCCCTTTAAATAAAATATACCAAAATTTAAAATCATAAATATAGTGCTATCACTTTACATGTGACTTTAGTGCACAAATAATCAAACAGTGTTGCGACATAAAGAAATACAAGTATACAAACAAATTAATGTCCCACAATCCACTATAAAAGAGGGCAAGTCAAAACAAAATGAATGTGTCAGCATACCATGTGATCAATAGAGAAAGGAAGGAACACCTCTCACCGATCCAGTGCATGAATACTGTATGTGAATATAGGTTCCTCTGTGATCAGACCCTGGTGTATGTTGATTAGGTAAAGCATTTTAAAGTGCATAGGGACAGAGAGCTAGGACTATAAAGTATGCTCAATCCTAGTGTTCAGTTTTAAGCCTCTACCCTTGTAGATGAGACAGATTTCATAAAATTACAACAATGCACATTACGCTTGGTCTAGTGAGCATATTATTTAAACTTGGCAGTATTTGTAATTTATATACCTCAATGACAGTGCAAGTTACCAGTCCTGGTTATTTCCCTGGCATTAACAGAACATTTGCACATATTGCCAGACAGATGACAAGTTAAGTAAGCAGAAGTGTTTATATGTCACTCATTCCACATCTTTTATTGAATGTTCAAATGTAACATTAAAATGCAAATCTGTGCATTCATGGATTTTAGCTTTAGTTTCTAAACATTTAAAAACTATCGTGATGCTTTACTTTATAAATTAAAACACACCACATATGTTTTAAAATAGGGAAAAAAATACAAGAAAAACTACTGTATGTGTCACTTTTAAAGAAGTCAGTTTTGAAAGTTGTAGCTAATTTGCCCATGAGTAATTAATGACAATTACATTGTGCCATCTTTAGATGATAATTGATGGTGATACTACACCTTGTAACATCTAATGTAGGTGATGAAACGGAGCAGAAACTGAAAAACAGAATACATCTACATAGACATTGAATGACCAGAAAAGAACATAAGGAAGAGAATTACTGCACACCTGTGGAACCTCATTTCTCACAACCAGACCGCTCTATGAAAAACATGAATGTTTTGAGTCTTAAAGACAACTTTAAAAATACCTTTGACTTACAAATTATTTTTATGCTTGCTACAAGAGATAACTGACTGAATCCGAACTTTCTAAATTACTCAGATAGTTTATGGCCATTCTCACATCTGTGAATCCACCCTTCATTCCATAGCCCACTCCTCTTCTCCCTATTTCTCACTTTTTTTTTTACCCTGTGTGTATGTGATTTCCATCTTTGAGGATTTTTTTTTTAACATTTTGCTAAACCTTTGTGCATCAGTACTGCCTTGAAGAAGATGGAAACACCACCAAAAGTTTGTCCTGAAAGTGTAACTGTTAGTACAGTAAGTCCCCTACTTACGAACATGTTCCATCCTTGGAGCACGTTTGTAAGTCTATTTTGTTTGTAAGTCCAACAAAGTGAGGTTTATAATGCTTTTCACACAAATAATGCATAAAAAGCAAATGCAAAAAATACTGGAAGGAAAACTTTTTTAATCTTACAATGCAGTACCTTGAAAAGTAAAGTAGTACAGTATAACAGCTGGCATACAGGGGCTGGCATGTAGTAAACAGGAAAGAAGAGTTACTGACAGTGTTGGTAGTAACTGCGTTTAAGTAAACGGCGTTACTTAACGCAGTTACTTTTGAGGGTAACGAGTAATCTATCAGATTACTCGTCCTGTCCCTGTAACGCCGTTGCCGCTACTTTCGGCTGCGTTACCGCAATTACATCTACCGCCACTAGAGGCAGTAGATGTAATTGTATTCCCCCAGGGTCGGCAAGGTGTCTGCACACGGACACTGGTGTCCGTGAGCGGTCCTTGCAGTGTCCGCCGCGCCGAAACTAGTCTCACTCTGCCCAGTGCCGTCTGCTGAAATCGGATCAATCCTCCTTGATGCGATCGCTCGGGGGCGGAGCCTCAGGCCTCCCTCGGGTTGTCTGCTCCCGCCTCCTGTTCAGCTCTAGCTCTTAGCAGTGGCACCGCCCACAAAGTCGAGTGGTGGTGGAGACTGGAGAGAGACCTGCGTGCGTGGCTGCGCAGTGATCTCTCTGTGACTGACTGTCCAGCGCGGGAGAAGAACAGGAGGACTGTAACGGTAGGTAAGGTTGTGGTGGACTCACTGGACTGGAGGTCTGGGAACCCTGCTTGCCCTGCTTTAAGGGGGAATGTCACCCTGACCTGCTGTAAGGGGGATCTAGGGGGGACCTGGGATGGCTGACCTGTCTGATATTGCCTGCTCTAAAGGGGTATTTACAAATATGGGGGACCCTCACCCTGTCCTAAGCCTGCTCTAATTGGGGATCTAGGGGGTTGCCTGCTCTAAAGGGGTATTTATAAATATGGGAGACCCTCACCCTGGCCTAGATCCCCCTTTAGAGCAGGCCTAGGCCAGGGTGAGGGTCCCCCATATTTATAAATACCCCTTTAGAGCAGGCAATGGCAGGCAGGTCAGCCATCCCAGGTCCCCCCTAGATCCCCCTTTAGAGCAGGCCTAGGCCAGGGTGAGGGTCCCCCATATTTATAAATACCCATTTAGAGCAGGCAATGGCAGGCAGGTCAGCCATCCCAGGTCCCCCCTAGATCCCCCTTTAGAGCAGGCCTAGGCCAGGGTGAGGGTCCCCCATATTTATAAATACCCCTTTAGAGCAGTCAATGGCAGGCAGGTCAGCCATCCCAGGTCCCCCCTAGATCATCCTTTAGAGCAGGCCTAGGCCAGGGTGAGGGTCTCCCATATTTAAAAATCCCCCTTTAGAGCAGACAGGTCAGCCATCCCAGGTTCCCCACCGATCCCCCTTTAGAGCAGGCCAGGGTGAGGGTCCCCCATATTTATACATCCCCCTTTAGAGAAGGCAAGGGAGTCCTATGGGGGAACCTGCCTGCACTAAAGGGGGATCTATGGGGTATAAATATGGGGGACCCTCACCCTGGTCAGGCCTGCTCTAAAGGGGGATCTATGGGGGACCTACCTGCATTACAGCGGGATCTATGGGGACCTGCCTGCTCTAAAGGGGGATCTACGGGAGACCTGCCCTGGCCTGCACTAAAGGGGGATCTATGGGGGACCTGCCTGCGCTAAAGTGGGGATTTATGGGGGGACCTGCCCTGGCCTGCACTAAAGGGGGACCAATGGGGGACCTGCCCTGGCCTGCACTAAAGGGGGATCTATGGGGGACCTGCCCTGGCCTGCACTAAAAGGGGATCTATGGGGGACCTGCCCTGGCCTGCACTAAAGGGGGATCAATGGGGGACCTGCCCTGGCCTGCACTAAAAGGGGATCTACAGGAGACCTGCCCTGGCCTGCACTGAAGGGGGATCTATGGGGGACCTTACTTTTGCCAGACTGGCAAAATATATATAAAACAACCAGTGGCAGTTACTTACAAAACAATATAGTCCAGGAGACTCCCCCACCACCACAGGGCACTGGGCAGCAGGAAGTCCACCACCACCAGTCCACCAATGGTGCAACGCACACAGCCAGCCCAGAAGAGGAGAGAGGCACAGACAGGCAGGCCTGAGGCCTGCAGGAGGACGGAGCCAGAGGGACCCGGACAACAGTGTGCCTGCCAGGCCAGAGGCCACACCACCACCAGCAAGCCCAGCACAGCAGGTACCAAAAAAAAAAAAAAACTCACAGTCAGTCACAGACAGTCAGGAGTCAGGTCTCAGACACCCACCAGCCACCACCAGCAGCGTGCCGCACCACCAGTGTGCCACACCGCCGCCACCACCAGTGTTCCACACCGCCACCACCACCAGTGTGCCACACTGCCACCACCAGTGTGCCACACTGCCATCACTCGTGTGCCACACCACCAACAGCCAGCCACTGCAGGCAGCAGGTACCAAAAAACAAAACAAAATACAGTTACTCACAGTCAGGAGGACTCAGGACTTAGACCCCCACAGTGTGCCACACCGCCACAACTATTAAAGATCTCATAGAACGTAATTGCATTATAGAATAGTAAAAAAAGTCACAGTTACTTTGCTGAGTAACTAATTACTTTTTCAATGTGGTAACTGAGTCAGTAACTCAATTACTTTTTGGGAAAAGTAATTTGTAACTGTAACTAATTACTTTTTTAAAGTAAGATGACCAACACTGGTTACTGACTGGAGGAGGGAAGGGAGGTGGGAGATGGTGGAGCTGAAGTATCGTCAGCAATTGGAGATGGAGGGCAAGATGCAATTTCACTCATGCCTGATGTTGATGGAACTGAAAAATCTTCAGCAAAAGGAAATGGAGGGCAAGCTGTAATTTCACTTATGCCTTATGTTGATGGAACTGAAGGATCTTCAGCAATAGGATATAGAGTGCAAGCTGCTTTTTTACTCATGCCTGATGTTGATGGCACAGGTTCTGGTTCCTTGCTGGATTCAATTCTATCTACCCTCTTAAAAAAGGGATCCAGGGATGTCTGGGTAGTAGCTCTTTTTTTCTAATTATAGATGACACGGTAACACTGATTGGCATTCTGAACACCTGCTGCAACCTTTGTGTAGTGTTCTACTTTTGGGTCTTGTGCTCAAAAACAAACAATGCCCCCACAAATAAAGAAAATCCCCTTGTCATTTCCTGTGTTGTGAATTTATTTAGTTCTTCAGTTATTTCTTTGTCTTCATCCTTTTCGCTGGGCCTTCAATTCTATCAGGTCTTCATTAGTAAGCACCTCATGTTGCACAGCAAGGAGTTCAACAAAGTCGTCATCTTGCACATCCAGCTCCATCTTCTCACTGAGGGTCACTAAGTTGCTGAAGACCTCTTTGGACTCCTCACCCACCTTCTCAAACCTATGAACTTCATAAACAAACTGCGGGCAAAGGTTCTTCCAAATCCCATTTATAGTCATGGCTGTAACCTAACGCTGAGCAAATTCAATGTTTTTTTGGCATTGTAAATGTTACAGTCCTTCGAAAATTGTCGCAAGGTTGTTCCTGATTCATCACTCGCCTTAACTGCCTGGCGAAAAGTGTGACGTAAATAACATTTCTTGAAAGTTGCAAAAACTCCATGGTCCATAGGTTGAAAAAATGTCATAGTGTTCGGTGGTAGATGCACTGCTTTGACATTGTAAAGAAAGTCATCCATTAATGAGGGGTGGCCCGGAGCATTTTCAAGCAGCAAAAGAATGTTGAATAGGACATCTTTCTGCAAGCAATATTTCTCTATCTCTGGGATAAAGTGGTGGAAAAACCAGTCCAGGAAAATGGCCTGCGTAACCTGGGCTTTGGAGATACTCTTCCCACAACAGGAAGAGAGCCCTATTCTATGTTTTTAGGGGCACCTGAGTTCTCTGCATGGTAAACTAAGAGAGGCTTTAGTTTCATATTGCAGGAAGCATTGTCACCAAATGACAGTTAGCCTGTCCTTTGCTGCTTTATAGCCTGTCATTAACTTTTCCTCCTTACTGATGTAACTTTGATCTGGCATCCTTTTACAGTACAGTCCTGTCTCATCTTCATTAAAAACCTAAAATAATACTAAAAAAGTGAAGCGCTACCTCTCCGGGTATCCTAACAACATAAAATGTGAAAACAAAGTAAAATACTAATTTAACTAATTTCAGTGATAGTAAGTGATAAAGATCCCTAAAGTATCTGGGTCTCCATACACAAAACGGTATCTGACAATATATATGATGACCCCAGAGGAGTCTAAGGTGACTGTATAAATCCTTTTGCAGTGATATAATGCAAGTGATAAAGCAAAAAATTCTACTCAAACCAAATGATTAAATGCATTGTCCTTAAGCTATCCAACAATATATATTAATAGTAATCTTGAAGCAGTAAGCATCCAGTCCGTTTAGTTAGCGCACATGCTGTGCAAGTGATCATACATCCAATGGCAAGCTTCCATGAAAATCATATCATATGCTTCTTTAATAAAAAAACGGAGGTGCCCTCCACCGGTCAAACTATGTGCTCACCTCCCGTGGAGACCCTTTCAGGGGGTCTGAACTGGCCTTCCCCTAGGGTTATCAATAGTGTTGAGCGAACACGGACTGTATTATTCGTGTTCGTACCGAATAATTGGATTTTTTTTACCCGAACACGGACACGGACACTTTACTGTATGTTCGGGTAAAAATCCGTGTTCGGTCGTTTTATTTCCGGGTTTTGCATGCTTTGGCGCTCTTTTCATGGCGGGCTTTCAACAGCCAATCAACAATCGTTTAACTGGTGTGCCTTAAGCCATCCCAGCCATGCCTGCAAATGTCTTAGTAGCTGTGATTGGCCGTCTGAAGCATGTGACCAAGTCTTTATAAGTTCGAGGCAGCCGCCGCAGCAGCGTCATTCTGCTGCTTAGCTAAGGGACAGAGCACACATCAATGTGCTGGCTGCTGATTAGGGAAAGATAGGCAGGAAAAAAACATTTGTGTCCGGATAGAATTGAGGGACAGGTCGGAGTGTTTAGGCAGGGCGAGTTGTAGGCATTTTAGGGATAGAGTCTGCTGAATTATAGGGTCAGTGTCTTCTACAAACTACAATCGATATTGCTGTGTGGGGGGTGGGGTGAATCTGCACTCAATCCTGATCTACGATCTCTTCTCAATCCTGTTAGGGACAGAGTCTGCTGAATTTTAGGGAAACTGTGTTCTACAAACTACAATCGATATTGCTGTGTGGTGTGGGATTGGAGATAGGCAGGTGTCAGTGATCCACATCCATTTTTCTGTGTGTGAGCTGCAGTGAACACAATCTTTTTGGGCTGCAGTGAACACAATCTTTTTGGGCTGCAGTGAACACAATCTTTTTGGGCTGCAGTGAACACAATCTTTTTGGGCTGCAGTGAACACAATCTTTTTGGGGTGCAGTGAACAAAATCTTTTTGGGGTGCAGTGAACACAATCCTTTTTGGTGTGCAGTGAACACAATCTTTGTGGGGTGCAGTGAACAAAATCCTTTGTGGGGTGCAGTGAACACAATCTTTTTGGGGTGCAGTGAACAAAATCCTTTTTGGGGTGCAGTGAACAACATCCTTTTTGGGGTGCAGTGAACACAATCTTTTTGGGGTGCAGTGAACAAAATCCTTTGTGGGGTGCAGTGAACACAATCTTTTTGGGGTGCAGTGAACACAATCTTTTTGGGGTGGAGTGAACAACATCCTTTTTGGGGTGCAGTGAACAAAATCCTTTTTGGGGTGCAGTGAACAAAATCATTTTTGGGGTGCAGTGAACACAATCTTTTTGGGGTGCAGTGAACACAATCTTTGTGGGGTGCAGTGAACACAATCTTTTTGGGGTGGAGTGAACAACATCCTTTTTGGGGTGCAGTGAACAACATCCTTTTTGGGGTGCAGTGAACACAATCTTTTTGGGGTGCAGTGAACACAATCTTTGTGGGGTACAGTGAACAGAATCTTTGTGGGGTGCAGTGAACACAATCTTTGGGGGGTACAGTGAACACAATCTTTTTGGGGTGCAGTGAACACAATCTTTGTGGGGTGCAGTGAACACAATCTTTTTGGGGTGGAGTGAACAAAATCATTTTTGGGGTGCAGTGAACAACATCCTTTTTGGGGTGCAGTGATCAAAATCCTTTTTGGGGTGCAGTGAACAGAATCTTTTTGGGGTGCAGTGAACAAAATCCTTTGTGGGGTGCAGTGAACAGAATCTTTGTGGGGTGCAGTGAACACAATCTTTGGGGGGGTACAGTGAACACAATCTTTTTGGGGTGCAGTGAACACAATCTTTGTGGGGTACAGTGAACAGAATCTTTGTGGGGTGCAGTGAACACAATCTTTGGGGGGTACAGTGAACACAATCTTTTTGGGGTGCAGTGAACACAATCTTTGGGGGGTACAGTGAACACAATCTTTTTGGGGTGCAGTGAACACAATCTTTGTGGGGTGCAGTAAACACAATCTTTGGGGGGGTACAGTGAACACAATCTTTTTGGGGTGCAGTGAACAACATCCTTTTAGGGTGCAGTGAACACAATCTTTGTGGGGTGCAGTGAACAACATCCTTTTAGGGTGCAGTGAACACAATCTTTGTGGGGTACAGTGAACAGAATCTTTGTGGGGTGCAGTGAACACAATCTTTGGGGGGTACAGTGAACACAATCTTTGTGAGGTGCAGTGAACACAATCTTTGTGGGGTGCAGTGAACACAATCATTGTGGGGTGCAGTGAACTCAATCTTTGTGGGGTACAGTGAACACAATCTCATACTTCTGAAGATTTGAGGGTGCTGCCTGTTCCATACTCCCCCTACTCCTCATCTAGCCTTTTAGGGGTACAAACAATAGTAATTGGGGCCTAGTGTGGTTGTGTACGTGTGATATACATACACTTTTTTTGGATCATATTTTCTATTCCGCTATTTAATCAAAAACCTTTGGGGATCAGTTAAATTGGGGGATAGTCTGTGTTGGTACGTGTGAGAGAGATCCACCTTTCCAAGTTGTTGGGGTTCATCTCATACTTCTGAAGGTTTGAGGGTGCTGCCTGTTCCATACTCCCCCTACTCCTAGCCTTTTAGGGGTACAAACAATAGTAATTGGGGCCTAGTGTGGTTGTGTACGTGTGATATACATACACTTTTTTTGGATCATATTTTCTATTCCGCTATTTAATCAAAAACCTTTGGGGATCAGTTAAATTGGGGGATAGTCTGTGTTGGTACGTGTGAGAGAGATCCACCTTTCCAAGTTGTTGGGGTTCATCTCATACTTCTGAAGGTTTGAGGGTGCTGCCTGTTCCATACTCCCCCTACTCCTAGCCTTTTAGGGGTACAAACAATAGTAATTGGGGCCTAGTGTGGTTGTGTATGTGTGATATACATACACTTTTTTTGGATCATATTTTCTATTCCGCTATTTAATCAAAAACCTTTGGGGATCAGTTAAATTGGGGGATAGTCTGTGTTGGTACGTGTGAGAGAGATCCACCTTTCCAAGTTGTTGGGGTTCATCTCATACTTCTGAAGGTTTGAGGGTGCTGCCTGTTCCATACTCCCCCTACTCCTCATCTAGCCTTTTAGGGGTACAAACAATAGTAATTGGGGCCTAGTGTGGTTGTGTACGTGTGATATACATACACTTTTTTTGGATCATATTTTCTATTCCGCTATTTAATCAAAAACCTTTGGGGATCAGTTAAATTGGGGGATAGTCTGTGTTGGTACGTGTGAGAGAGATCCACCTTTCCAAGTTTTTGGGGTTCATCTCATACTTCTGAAGATTTGAGGGTGCTGCCTGTTCCATACCCCCCCTACTCCTCATCTAGCCTTTTAGGGGTACAAACAATAGTAATTGGGGCCTAGTGTGGTTGTGTACGTGTGATATACATACACTTTTTTTGGATCATATTTTCTATTCCGCTATTTAATCAAAAACCTTTGGGGATCAGTTAAATTGGGGGATAGTCTGTGTTGGTACGTGTGAGAGAGATCCACCTTTCCAAGTTGTTGGGGTTCATCTCATACTTCTGAAGGTTTGAGGGTGCTGCCTGTTCCATACTCCCCCTACTCCTCATCTAGCCTTTTAGGGGTACAAACAATAGTAATTGGGGCCTAGTGTGGTTGTGTACGTGTGATATACATACACTTTTTTTGGATCATATTTTCTATTCCGCTATTTAATCAAAAACCTTTGGGGATCAGTTAAATTGGGGGATAGTCTGTGTTGGTACATGTGAGAGAGATCCACCTTTCCAAGTTGTTGGGGTTCATCTCATACTTCTGAAGGTTTGAGGGTGCTGCCTGTTCCATACTCCCCCTACTCCTAGCCTTTTAGGGGTACAAACAATAGTAATTGGGGCCTAGTGTGGTTGTGTACGTGTGATATACATACACTTTTTTTGGATCATATTTTCTATTCCGCTATTTAATCAAAAACCTTTGGGGATCAGTTAAATTGGGGGATAGTCTGTGTTGGTACGTGTGAGAGAGATCCACCTTTCCAAGTTGTTGGGGTTCATCTCATACTTCTGAAGGTTTGAGGGTGCTGCCTGTTCCATACTCCCCCTACTCCTATCCTTTTAGGGGTACAAACAATAGTAATTGGGGCCTAGTGTGGTTGTGTACGTGTGATATACATACACTTTTTTTGGATCATATTTTCTATTCCGCTATTTAATCAAAAACCTTTGGGGATCAGTTAAATTGGGGGATAGTCTGTGTTGGTACGTGTGAGAGAGATCCACCTTTCCAAGTTCTTGGGGTTCATCTCATACTTCTGAAGGTTTGAGGGTGCTGCCTGTTCCATACTCCCCCTACTCCTCATCTAGCCTTTTAGGGGTACAAACAATAGTAATTGGGGCCTAGTGTGGTTGTGTACGTGTGATATACATACACTTTTTTTGGATCATATTTTCTATTCCGCTATTTAATCAAAAACCTTTGGGGATCAGTTAAATTGGGGGATAGTCTGTGTTGGTACGTGTGAGAGAGATCCACCTTTCCAAGTTTTTGGGGTTCATCTCATACTTCTGAAGATTTGAGGGTGCTGCCTGTTCCATACCCCCCCTACTCCTCATCTAGCCTTTTAGGGGTACAAACAATAGTAATTGGGGCCTAGTGTGGTTGTGTACGTGTGATATACATACACTTTTTTTGGATCATATTTTCTATTCCGCTATTTAATCAAAAACCTTTGGGGATCAGTTAAATTGGGGGATAGTCTGTGTTGGTACGTGTGAGAGAGATCCACCTTTCCAAGTTGTTGGGGTTCATCTCATACTTCTGAAGGTTTGAGGGTGCTGCCTGTTCCATACTCCCCCTACTCCTCATCTAGCCTTTTAGGGGTACAAACAATAGTAATTGGGGCCTAGTGTGGTTGTGTACGTGTGATATACATACACTTTTTTTGGATCATATTTTCTATTCCGCTATTTAATCAAAAACCTTTGGGGATCAGTTAAATTGGGGGATAGTCTGTGTTGGTACGTGTGAGAGAGATCCACCTTTCCAAGTTGTTGGGGTTCATCTCATACTTCTGAAGGTTTGAGGGTGCTGCCTGTTCCATACTCCCCCTACTCCTAGCCTTTTAGGGGTACAAACAATAGTAATTGGGGCCTAGTGTGGTTGTGTACGTGTGATATACATACACTTTTTTTGGATCATATTTTCTATTCCGCTATTTAATCAAAAACCTTTGGGGATCAGTTAAATTGGGGGATAGTCTGTGTTGGTACGTGTGAGAGAGATCCACCTTTCCAAGTTGTTGGGGTTCATCTCATACTTCTGAAGGTTTGAGGGTGCTGCCTGTTCCATACTCCCCCTACTCCTAGCCTTTTAGGGGTACAAACAATAGTAATTGGGGCCTAGTGTGGTTGTGTACGTGTGATATACATACACTTTTTTTGGATCATATTTTCTATTCCGCTATTTAATCAAAAACCTTTGGGGATCAGTTAAATTGGGGGATAGTCTGTGTTGGTACGTGTGAGAGAGATCCACCTTTCCAAGTTGTTGGGGTTCATCTCATACTTCTGAAGGTTTGAGGGTGCTGCCTGTTCCATACTCCCCCTACTCCTAGCCTTTTAGGGGTACAAACAATAGTAATTGGGGCCTAGTGTGGTTGTGTACGTGTGATATACATACACTTTTTTTGGATCATATTTTCTATTCCGCTATTTAATCAAAAACCTTTGGGGATCAGTTAAATTGGGGGATAGTCTGTGTTGGTACGTGTGAGAGAGATCCACCTTTCCAAGTTGTTGGGGTTCATCTCATACTTCTGAAGGTTTGAGGGTGCTGCCTGTTCCATACCCCCCCTACTCCTCATCTAGCCTTTTAGGGGTACAAACAATAGTAATTGGGGCCTAGTGTGGTTGTGTACGTGTGATATACATACACTTTTTTTGGATCATATTTTCTATTCCGCTATTTAATCAAAAACCTTTGGGGATCAGTTAAATTGGGGGATAGTCTGTGTTGGTACGTGTGAGAGAGATCCACCTTTCCAAGTTGTTGGGGTTCATCTCATACTTCTGAAGGTTTGAGGGTGCTGCCTGTTCCATACTCCCCCTACTCCTCATCTAGCCTTTTAGGGGTACAAACAATAGTAATTGGGGCCTAGTGTGGTTGTGTACGTGTGATATACATACACTTTTTTTGGATCATATTTTCTATTCCGCTATTTAATCAAAAACCTTTGGGGATCAGTTAAATTGGGGGATAGTCTGTGTTGGTACGTGTGAGAGAGATCCACCTTTCCAAGTTGTTGGGGTTCATCTCATACTTCTGAAGGTTTGAGGGTGCTGCCTGTTCCATACTCCCCCTACTCCTAGCCTTTTAGGGGTACAAACAATAGTAATTGGGGCCTAGTGTGGTTGTGTACGTGTGATATACATACACTTTTTTTGGATCATATTTTCTATTCCGCTATTTAATCAAAAACCTTTGGGGATCAGTTAAATTGGGGGATAGTCTGTGTTGGTACGTGTGAGAGAGATCCACCTTTCCAAGTTTTTGGGGTTCATCTCATACTTCTGAAGATTTGAGGGTGCTGCCTGTTCCATACTCCTCCTCCTACTGCTCAACCATCCTTTTAGGGGTACAAACAATAGTAGTTGGGGCCTAGTGTGGTGGTGTACGTGCGAGATACATACACTTTCTTTTTGATCATATTTTCTATTCCGCTATTCAATTAAAACCTTTGGGGATCAATTCAATTGCGAGATAGTCTGTGTCGGTACGTGTGAGATCCACCTTTCCAAGTTGTTGGGGTTCATCTCATACTTCTGAAGATTTGAGGGTGCTGCCTGTTCCATACTCCTGCTCCTACTGCTCAACCATCCTTTTAGGGGTACAAACAATAGTAATTGGGGCCTAGTGTGGTTGTGTACGTGCGAGATACATACACTTTTTTTGATCATATTTCCTATTCCGCTATTCAATAAAAACCTTTGAGGATCAATTGAATTGCGGGATAGTCTGTGTCGGTACGTGTGAGATCCACCTTTCCAAGTTTTTGGGGTTCATCTCATACTTCTGAAGATTTGAGGGTGCTGCCTGTTCCATACTCCTCCTCCTACTCCTCATCCATCCTTTTAGGGGTACAAACAATAGTAATTGGGGCCTAGTGTGGTTGTGTACGTGCGAGATACATACACTTTTTTTGATCATATTTCCTATTCCGCTATTCAATAAAAACCTTTGAGGATCAATTGAATTGCGGGATAGTCTGTGTCGGTACGTGTGAGATCCACCTTTCCAAGTTTTTGGGGTTCATCTCATACTTCTGAAGATTTGAGGGTGCTGTCTGTTCCATACTCCTCCTACTCCTCATCCATCCTTTTAGGGGTAGAAACAATAGTAATTGGGGCCTAGTGTGGTTTTGTACGTGCGAGATACATACACTTTTTTGGATCATATTTCCTATTCCGCTATTCAATAAAAACCTTTCTAGGGCAAGATCTTAAATTACAGAAATATGAGGAGACCGTCAAATAAGGGCCGTGGCCTGGGTCGTGGTGCTGCTGGTAGAGCTCCTGTTGCAAGGAGAGGACGTGGTCGATCTGTGCCAGCTACACGCACAAGTGAAACACCTTCCTCAAGTGTGAGTAGGCGACAGAACCTGCATCAGTATTTGGTAGGGCATCAAACGCCCCTAGAAGTGATGAGGCCAGAACAAGTTGAGGCGATAGTAGATTGGTTTGCTGCTGACAGTGCCTCCAGTTCCTTCACATTGTCTCCCACCCAGTCTACTGCAGAAAGGTCAGAGTTGGCACCTGCAGCCAATGTCCAACCGTCTTTCACCTCACCCCCTTGCAAATCAGGCCAGCAGTCTGAGCCCCAAGCCATACAGCAGTCTCTTATTCTTTTTGAGGACTCTGTCAGCAGGGTTTCCCAGGGCCATCCACCTAGCCCTGCCCCAGAAGTGGAAGAGATTGAGTGCAGCGATGCCCAACCACTTATTTCTCAAGATGAGTACATGCAAGGATCATCGCAGCACGTCTCCGATGATGACGAAACGCAGGTGCCAACTGCTGCGGCGTTCAGCATTGTGGAGACCGACAAGGAGGGCAGGGGTGAAGACTGGGTGGAAGATGATGTGGAGGACGATGAGGTCCTCGACCCCACATGGAATGAACGTCATGCAGGTGACCTGAGTAGTTTGGAGGAAGAGGCGGTGGTCGCACAGAGCCACCAGCACAGCAGAAGAGGGAGCAGGGTGCAGAAGCGGAGCGGCCGTGCCCTAGACACTACGCCCGCTACTGCCCAACGCAGCAAGGGAACGAGCGCACCAAAGTCAGCTCAAAGGAGTTCTCTAGCGTGGAAGTTCTTTAGAAAATGTGCTGATGACAGGACACGAGTGGTTTGCACCCTGTGCAATCAGAGCTTGAAGCGAGGCATAAACCTTCTCAACCTGAGCACAACCTGCATGATCAGGCATCTAAGTGCAAAGCACGAGCTGCAGTGGAGTACACACCTTCAAAACCAAGAAACGTCTCTGGCTCATCCTGCTTCCTCTTCTGCTGCAGTCTCGGCCGCTCCAGCCACATCTGTAGTGATACCGGCACCTGCCACCCCGCAAACAGACGATCTGTCAGCAACACCACCACCTGGGTCACCAACAACCATCTCCACAATGTCCCGTGGAAGCGTTCAGCTTTCCATCTCCCAAACACTTGAGAGGAAGAGGAAGTACCCCCCTACCCACCCGCGATCCCTGGCCCTGAATGCCAGCATTTCAAAATTATTGGCCTTTGAAATGCTGTCATTCCGTCTGGTGGAGACGCACAGTTTTAAAAACCTTATGTCGGTGGCTGTCCCACAGTACGTCGTGCCCAGCCGCCACTACTTTTCCAGGCAAGCCATCCCTTCCCTGCACAACCAAGTGGGGGAAAATATCAGGTGTGCACTGCGCAACGCCATCTGTGCCAAGGTCCACCTAACTACGGATACGTGGACCAGTAAGCACGGTCAGGGGCGTTATATCTCCCTAACGGCACACTGGGTAAATGCAGTGGCGGATGGGCCTGAGGCGGATAGCAATTTGGCGCATGTCCTTCCACCACCGAGGATTGCAGGGCGCTTCAGTTTGCCTCCTGTTCCTAACTCCTCCTACTCCGCTTCCTCATCCTCTACCGCCTCCTCATCCGGACAGCGTAACACCTTCACCACCAACTTCAGCACGGCCAGGGGTAAACGACAGCAGGCAGTTTTACAACTTGCCTGTTTGGGGGACAAACCACACACCGCGCAGGAGTTGTGGAGGAGCATGGAACAGCAGACAAATGAGTGGTTGCTGCCAGCGAGCCTCAAGCCCGGCCTGGTGGTGTGCGATAACGGGCGAAATCTCATAGCAGCTCTGGGCCTAGCCGGTTTGACGCACATCCCTTGCCTGGCGCATGTGCTGAATTTGGTGGTGCAGAGGTTCCTTAAAAACTACCCCGATATGTCAGAGCTGCTGCAGAAAGTGCGGGCCGTTTGTGCGCACTTTCGGCGTTCTCACCCTGCTGCTGCTCGCCTGGCAGCGCTGCAGCGTAACTTCGGCCTTCCCGCTCACCGCCTCATATGTGACGTGCCCACAAGGTGGAACTCCACCTTGCACATGCTGGAAAGACTGTGCGAGCAGCAGCAGGCCATAGTGGAGTTTCAGCTGCAGCACGCACGCGTGAGTCGCTCTGCGGAACAGCACCACTTCACCACCAATAACTGGGCCTCCATGCGAGACCTGTGTGCCTTGTTGCGCTGTTTTGAGTACTCCACCAACATGGCCAGTGGCAATGACGCCGTTCTCAGCTTAACTATCCCACTTCTATGCCTCCTTGAAAAAACAATTCGGGCGATGATGGAAGAGGATGTGGCACAGGATGAGGAGGAGGAGGAGGATGAAGAGGTAACATTTCCAAGGCTTTCAGGGCAGTCATTCGCAAGGGGCTCCGAGGGTGGGTTCCTGCACACGCAAACGCCAGGGACGCAATTGTCCAGCAGGGGCACAGTTCTGGAGGATGAGGAGGATGAGGAGGAGGAGGAGCTGGAGGAGGAGATGGAACCATGTTCACAGCAGGGTGGCACCCAGGCCAGCTCATGGCCATCACTGGTGCGTGGCTGGGGGGATACAGAGGACACGGACGATACACCTCCCACAGAGGACAGCCTTTCGTCGCCTCTGGGCAGCCTGGCACACATGAGCGATTACATGCTGCAGTGTCTCCACAACGACCGCCGAGTTGCCCACATTCTAACTTGTGCTGATTACTGGGTGGCCACGCTGCTGGATCCCCGTTACAAGGACAACGTACCGTCCTTAATTCACTCACTGGAGCGCGATCGCAAGATGCGCGAGTACAAGCGCACGCTGGTAGACGCCATGCTGCTGGCATTCCCATCTGACAGCGGGGCCACAGTGGAAGCACAAGGCAGAGGAGGAGGAGGAGGAGGTCGCCAACGCAACCAGGGCACCGCCAGCACCTCAGAAGGCAGGGTTAGCATGGCCGAAATGTGGAAAAGCTTTGTCAGCACGCCACAACAAACAGCAGCACCAGCAGCTCAGATGGAACGTCTTAGCAGGAGGCAGCATTTTACCAACATGGTGGAGCAGTATGTGTGCACACGCCTACATGTAGTGAATGACGGGTCTGCCCCCTTCAACTTCTGGGTCTCCAAATTGGGCACATGGCCTGAGCTTGCCCTTTACGCCTTGGAGGTGCTGGCGTGCCCTGCAGCCAGTGTATTATCTGAACGGGTATTTAGCACGGCTGGGGGCGTTATAACAGACAAGCGCAGCCGCCTGTCCAGAGACAATGTGGACAAGCTCACGTTCATTAAAATGAACCAGGCATGGATCCCACGGGACTTTTCCGTACCTTATGCAGAATAGCAATGGATACCGACCTTACCCACCCATTGTTCCATTTTTGCTCTTTCTCACTCTTTTGGGGTGTACCCTCATTTAAAATTTTTGAAAAGAAGCAGTGTTGGCTACCTCGTCCTCCTCCTCAGGGCCAGATTAATGTAGGGGCTATTGGAGCTGCAGCTCCAGGCCCCTACCTTTTATATAGGCCCCGGGTTGGCCATATTCACTGTTACCGCTCTTCTGTCACTTGTAAACACAGAAGTCTGGCTTCTATGCTCGCTTCCCCAGGCAGCACCCTCAGAACCTCCCCACACAGCGTGAAGGCCGGACAAGGAGGGACAGTTGGCGATGCATGGATGTGTTTATGGGCTTCAGAGACAGCATCCCATGTTGAATTAGGCATGCATGGCTGCACCCTTCCTCCTCTGGGTGCATGGCAAGGCACGGCCCTTAAGGCCCTTCAAAATTCTCAGCACCAAGCCCATGATGCTGTTAATCCGGCCCTGGTCCTCCTCCACCGCCGCTTCCACCTACACCGCCCATAGGTGTGCGCAGCCTATTGCATTAAGGTGTGCACCCCAAAGTTGAAATACACATGCATGTGTTTGCCAGCAGGGAGAGTAATGTATCGGGGCCATGTACCTGTAGGCAAGGAGAAATAGAGCAGAGCAGGTCCCAGGGAGATCTTTCCCATCTCCTCACTGGCAATGCTATGTGCCCTAGGTGATTAGGGTGTGCCCAGGCACACCCAGCACACCCTGTGCGCACGCCTATGTCACCGCCACATCCACCACCACCTCAACCTCCCTCCTACTCCATATGGGCCTCGTCCTTCAGAGATGAAGAAGAACATTGTTTTATTTTTCTGTTTTTTTTTGTTGTTTTAAGTTATTTCCCTATCCACATTTGTTTGCAGAGCACTTGCCATGCTCTTAATTACGTTTTGCTGCCATTTGCAGCACTCTAGCCCTTTCCTTTGGTGTTTTAGAGCCATTTTAGTGCCTTAAAGTTCGGGTCCCCATTGACTTCAATGGGGTTCGGTGTCCGGGAAAAGTTCGGTAAAAGTCCGGGACACGGACCCGGACTTTTTTTTAAAGTTCGGCCGAACCCGTCGAACACGGACATCTAGGTGTCCGCTCAACCCTAGTTATCAATCCAGTGGTCCGCAACTTCCGTGCTGGCTCTTGGATTCTTGATCCTTTATATGGTATACCTCATATACCAGGTGTTTCAAACTTGATTTCATTGAGGGCCGCATCAGAATTATGGTTTCCCTCGAAGGGGTGGTTGTATCGGTAAGAATATCTAAATTTACGCAGGGCTTTTTGTCTGAGAGAATAGGTGCAGGAACTCAACCATGCCGATCCCTGATGAAGCACATTGAGCGGTGGGTGTGGCCAAACAGTGGGAGGATCTTAAAGGGGCAATAAATACCAGGAGTGCATTATGTGCAGAGTTCAGGGGTGCCCCATGTACAGAGTGCAGAGTTCAGGGGTGCTCTATGTATAGATGGAAGGGTTAAGGAGTGCACTACATGTAGAGTGCAGGGTTTAGAAGTGTGCTATACACAATGTGCAGGGTTCAGCTCTCTTTGCTGTCCACATCTTACTTCCACCCCCCTCACCTCTGACCTCCACACCATTCTCTCCCATCTCCCACCTGTGCACACATCTCCCCCTCTCCACCCCCCCAAAGGTTTCTTCGCATCTCACCTACTCGGCCTGGCTCTAGCACCTCCTGGCAGGGTAGGCGGCTCCACCCCTCTCTTTATCACTTGTAGAAAGATCATTTGTTGGAATTTGTGCAACTGGGAAGGTATGGGAAACACAATACAGCTTACCACGTGATGCCCCTTCCCACACTGCACCTGCCATCTGAATCTTCCTTGTCCCTGCACATGAGTGCCAGGGAGGCAGTGATCTGTGAGTGTTTCCACCCTGTTTCAGCTAAAAACAAGCCCTGATTGTGAGGGTCACACAAAAAGCAGCCTGGAGGGCTGCATTTAGCCTGCGGGCCTTGTGTTTGACACATGTGTCATTCACAGTATATGTATCATAAGAGTAGGAGAATACTGACATAGTGTTTATCTGTGTAAAACCTTGATCTTTATTCAAATAAAAAATCATTTGCAGGTGCACGCAGGTGGCTAGCTAGGTACAATTGGGGTGCAGACTCCCCTTCAGATCACTAAAACATTCGTAGATCTGGCCCTGTAATCCCCAGTGGCTGGCTGTCTGCCTCCTGATACTACGCATTGACATCACAGGCTCACTAATTACATGACTTTCTCAAGCAGTCCTAGGTACTATGAGGAAGCAGACAGCCAGCCACTGGGTATTACAGGACAGCGGGATCTGTGAATGTTTTAGTGACCTGAAAGGATCTACACCCCAATTGTGTCTAATGAGTCACCTGTGTGCACCAGAGACAGTGCAACCGCAAATGGGAGTGCAATTTTTTTATTTGAATAAAGTTCAAGTTTTTACACAGATGTAGATCTACGTGATTATGTGCACGCGGTCAGAGCCGCACTTCCGCTGTGATTAGACACAGTGGGAGTCAGACCACGGGAGGAGCGGGCTCGATCGCCACTGGCCTCCCGCAATCTTCAGAGACACTGACAGAAGAGCCGCCTGCCTATGTAAACAAAGCAAGCGGCTCTATTGCTAGACTGGCAGAGAAAGATTGTGTGTTTCAGCTTAGCTGAAATACCAGTCTCTCTTTGCCTTTCACAGAGCCCCCCCCCACAGTTAGAAAGCACAAGTATACATACATTTAACCCCTTTATCACCCCAGTATTAACCCCTTCCCTACCAGTGTAATTTATACAGTAACAGTGCATATTATTTAGCACTGATTACTATATTAATGTCATTGGTCCCCAAAAAGTGTAAAAAATGTCACTTAGAGGGTTCGATCTGTCTGCCGCAATGTCGCAGTCCCGCTAAAAATTACTGATCGCTGCCATTACTAATAAAAAAAAAAAATTATAAAAAGTCCAAAATCTATCCCATAGTTAGTACTGTAAATGCTATAACTTTTGCGCAAGCCAATTAAAATACACTTTTTGGGATTTTTTTTTACCAAAGATATGTAGCAGAATACAAATTGGTCTAAACTGATAAAAAAATTTTAACATTTTTTATTGGGATGTTTCATAGCAGAAATTAACAAAATATGGTGTTTTTTTTTTAGTAAGTATTCATACGGAGTTTTATGTCCATTTAGACAAACTTACATTTGGCAGATTTTGTAGATGGGGAATTGAAGGGTGGAAGCTGAGTCTTCCAATGCCGCAGATAGATTGCAGCCCTGCTCCAATATGCCGTTCTAAAAAAATCATAGCTCAGCACCGGAATCACACCGAGCTATGATTTTTTTAGAACGGCATATTGGAGCAGGGCTGCAATCTTTCTGCGGCATTGGAAGACTCAGCTTCCACCCTTCAATTCCCCATCTACAAAATCTGCCAAATGTAAGTTTGTCTAAATGGACATAAAACTCCGTATGAATACTTACTAATATTGTTGAAGCCCCTAAAAATATTATATATATATATATATATATATATATATATATATATATATACATATTATTATAGAAAGGATCGCTCAGGATAATGCAGGAATCCCACCTATCCATTCATATATGAGTATCTACATTCAACCTGTGAGTAAATGGAAATATTGAGTAATTATAGGATACAAACACCTACATATTATTTACACTTGCATATCCTTCCAGACAAAGGTACCCCACGACTCCTTGTTGCAGGTTCTGAGGATACAGAGAAGGTTCTGCAGAAACAAAGTTTGAAATAATGTATGTGCCCAATACTTTATACCAATATATTAGGACTAAAATTATATGAATACCTACAATAACGGATGTGTTATTGATTATATATTTCAGCTGGGTGACAAAGAATCTTTGAAAAAGGCTAGGGAAATAGCCGAAACGCGTCAGATTTAGGGATAGATCCTGTGAACCACTTTTTCCTCAATACAGGAAACACAGAGATCATATCCTTAACTTTGTCACAAATATCACATATGTCACAGATTCCTTTGAATCTTCTCTTTTCTCAATCTTTTCCACATTGGGCCTATACCCAAACACTTATCTCCACTTTATTGAAATGTATGTATATACCTTTTTTGCTTTATGTACAACGGAATAAATCCGATATTTCTTTTTTATATATTTGCATCAATATCATTACTTGCCCATAAAGTCCCATCACTTTGGCTTGAGACACCAAAACACCCCAAATGACTCATGTTATAGTATTGGGCGGCATCTACTATCTTTTCTCCTTGCTCCAATCTCCCAAATATTTTCACTTTAGTTTTCATTGTTATTGCTTGGTGCTTCTTCCTCACAGTCTCTGCTACATCACTGGTGCTTTTACGCTTGCTTATGGAAATCCTGGGCTCGAAATCCACACTGTACAGTACTACTGTACACTATAGTACTGTACCGTTCAGTAAAGTACACAGCAGCACAACCATTTTCAACAGAAGGTGCATGCATGTGACAATGTGCGGCAGACATGTAAGCTACTTCTGTGAGTTGACATGCAAACAAATGTTTGCATCTTTGAAAGTTCACAACTTAAAAGTTTGTTTGCATCTTTGAAAGTTCGCATCTTGAAGTTTCGTAAGTAGGGTTCTTACGGTACAAAAAAAAAAGATAGCGGACGGTATTCAAATTTGTTGACAAAAGGATATAGTTATCATGTGCTGGCATATGAACTATATTGTCACATAAAGAAAATAATTTTCCTTAATGATACATGCAACATGAAAACAGAATGTACGATTTTCTCTACACATATTTTTATGTCCTGTTTATCAGTTTCCCATTCAGAGTATTATTGGTTAAAGTTGTGATCTTTAATTTCTTTCATTTGAGAATTTCTTAGAGAACCATCCAATACAATATGGTCAATTATACAGAACTGGCTTTTGGGCATACTGTTTCCAAATGAAAGCTATAATAATATAAAATTAAACTGCTGTTTCTGGGCAAGACAAATAAATCTGTGCATAAAAGCTATCATATAATTTGCCAGTATCAGGAGAATAGATTCTATCACTGCTCACATGTAAAGTTGACAGAAATATTGGGTAATCCCTAATAAAAAATGTAGGAAGTTATAGGCAAGAATGGTAAAATCCAAATGAAAAAAAATGTGATAAATAAATGAAAATGTTCAGAGAGTTGCTGAATCAGTAGATTCATGTAAAAAAACAGTGTAATCACATACATAAAAATAATTACTTATTCTGTTGATGTGGAATGGTCATCACATTAAAGTGTTCCCCATGCCACAGTACCAATCCTCTGGGCACAAAGAGGAAAAAAAAAAAACGAACTATAATTCCAAAAATGAATAAGTAACGTCATAGAGCTACAGAGAAAGCCTTAGCAGCAGTATAACTGCAATTCATTGAAGTTGCATGACAATGTTTTAGATCTTTAATGGGATAAGGATGGGGATCCCATTAGTGACTGCTCAGGATTCGCATACACTGTCAGTGTTCGTTGTTCAGAAAATGGGTGAATGAACTAAACAGGGTGTTTGCCCACCCACCAATGTGCACCTCTGGCTGCAATCAGAATTCATTTATTTCGTGGCAGGATTACTACCACCACTAAATGACAACTTCCCTCATGTGTAGGCCGCAAAAATCTTTGATTTCTAGGATGCAAGTGACCACCTACTTTAAGGCAACCAAGGACCCCATGTGCAAGGAGCCTACGGCAGGTCTGTTCGAACAGCAAAAAAACAGGATCACAGGATCTTCATTAGCACGACAGTATACATTTATTGAAAGAAAAAAATAGCACACTTAGAGCTGAAATTCTTGAAAATCAGCATTAGTGGTAGGAATCACCAAGATGGATACAAAGCAAGGCTGTGTGCAGCAACGGCAGCTCCAGATCCTCTGACTGGAACCACAGGGACCCACTCTGACAGCTGTCAAAAAGACCGCCAATAAACAGTGTTCTGAGCCGATGCATAATGCCTTGTGGTGACCTCTGTGTGCTGGTTAAAAGAGGGGGACAGTAACATCTTTTAGAGGACAATCCCTTATTTCTCAAACCTGCCCCTAAAGGTTACAATTGGGCTTATAAAAGATCAGGCCTGCCAAGAGTTTAAAGGCACTGTGTGTTGCCAGCAGCATCACTTGTCAGCAAAGAGAGCAGCAATTTCCAGCACAATACAGCTAAAAAAAAAAATTAGAACAAAAAAGAAACTAACATCCTTCAAAGGATTTTCTGGATAAAATAATAGCTTGCACTAATTACCCAGAAGAGAGGGGAAGGAGACAGCTATATACTGTATCTTGTGTAAATAACTCTAAGCCAACCAAATTATGTACCCAATTCAGATGGTGACAACTGTTTGCATGCAGGTAAGAATTGCCTGCCAATTCTTTGAAATGGTTCTTGGAGATGATGGTTGTATCTTTATGTCTTAACTCAAAAATTCAAAAATACCAATTTATGTTGGTCATACATGGCGTGATCTGAAAGGTATATACCAATGTACGAAAAGACTCTGCAAAATGTTTAAGCTTGTGACACACAAACAGAAATCTTTTTAAGATAATTAAGGTAAAAGTTATGAACTCCAGTTTTTTTTTTTTTTTTTCGCTCTACAGAATTTTTTATTGTTTGAAATGTCCTTGTGGCTCATTGTATGTAGGGCATACTAATGGGATTATTACAGAAATATTTGGGACACATAGGAGATTCATAGAGTCAGGTGATGTGGAACACAATGTCCTGAGGCTTTTTTTGCCTAAACATAATAAATCAACTAGTGGCCTTAGGGTCTGGGTATTAGAGGCTGTTCCCAGGGGAGAATCCTTTGCTAAGAGATTCCAGAGATTGTGCTATAGGGAAACGTTCTGAATTTTTACATTGGATACCTTGGCCCTCAAAGGGCTAAGTGAGGAGCTAGAGGTGAACACTATCCTGTGAGTAGAGCTCTTTAGTCCAATAGTTGCATTCAACTAATACCCCCTGTGGTCTACATAGGGTTAAAATTTTATGACAATAAGATCCTGGTCATAGCTATGCTACTTCTAATTTTTATTATATATATTTTCTTTTTTATATACATAAGTCCATCAAAGATTTAATCACCCCCACCCCCTCCCTTTCCCAACAAATTGATAAGGGCCACCTAAGAAAAGACACAATAGACATGGACTAATGGTTTATTTGAATTATTCATTTAATTTATTGATGGTACATAATTTACACATGATCGCACGTACACAGTATCATAAATTAATGATTACAGGAGACTTTAGTTTAACTTCACAAATATCAATTTATATAAATGATCTTAGTGGATAAATCCTAGTAGATTAATGGTTTATTTTATTTATCAATTTAATTTATTTATGGTACACCATTTTTACATGATACACTAATATAAATTATTAATTTAAGATCTTTTAGTCTATTTCTAATATTATCCATTTATAAAAAAACATTCTAGTAGATATGCATTAAATTCATTGTTGTCTAGCTAGTGATTTAGCATTTAGGAATGTTACAATAATGGATTGGTTAGTATGAGAATTCATCTCCTTTCCATCTATTTATTTATTTTGTATTTATAATGTATTATTTTTACTGAAACATGTATAGTATATATTTTTAGTATGTATTTATTTATTTGTGTTCAGTTTGCCTGAATCTTAATACAGTATGTGGTAGGCTTAGGGTTATTTATACAAGATATATACAGTAACTGTCTCCTTCTCTCTTCTGTAACTGGGTAATTAGTGCAAGTTAATGATTCACTCAGAGAGTTCTAATTATTCACCCAGACAGTTCAAATCTCAGATGGTTCAGCAGGAGATTCGAACCAGGTATGGCCAGGCTGAATGCACCCAAGTTGATCAATCGATTAACTTGGGTAAAACTAGCCTGCCGGATTTTACATGTAATTATTGCAAGCAGCAGTTATAGCCACTACCAATAACCACTGTGTTCCTTGGGGTGGTTGGGGGTTGCTAGAAGTCATGAGGGATTCCTCTGTCAACACTGTCTGTGTTGATGGGCGAATCAAGGGAATTTTTTTCCTGCAACCTTTGGCTGCAGGAAAAAAATGAGCTCTGTCTTTGGCTGGCTTTAGTTTCTTTTTTGTTCTAATTGTTTGTGGGAGCTGTATTAAAAGGGAGATCGCTGAACTCTGTGCTGACAAGTGATGCTGCAGACCACACACCGTGCCTGTCAAACTCACAGAAGACCTGATTCTTTATAAGCCCAATTGTAACCTTTAGGGGCAGGTTAGAGAAAGAAGGGATTGTCTTTCGAAAAATGTTACCACCTCCCTCTTTCCACCAGCACAAAGAGGTCATCATGAGACATTAGGAAACTACACCGAACGCTGTTTTTTGGCGGCCTTTTTGACAGCTGTCAGATCAGGTCCCTGTGATGCCGGCTTGGGGCACTGCCTTGGGGGACTGCCTTGGGGGACATGTACCAATGCAAATATGTTTTTTCATTCGGTTCAGAAGGTAGTAGTTTTTTTAATAATACTTTACTTGGAACATAAAAAAATGCAAAATTCCTTTAAATATCATGCTTGGTGGATGCCCTAAACATGCCTGTGAAGTGGTTCACCTGTAGGGTGTACTACAGAAAAACTGACATTTTGTGAAAGAAAAATAGCCATATGTGGTAAATCAATACCAGACCCTAATTCTTGATAAGTGCCTAATATGGATATTAAAGGGGGGCTTTGCTCACAAAAAAAAAAAAATGGTAGGAAAGGAAAAGGGAAGCGGCAAGCATGCATCCTCACTCCTGAACCATGCCAGACTACATGTTCAGACCATACATTGATGGGACAGATATCCACCCCCTTCCTTACCTGAAATTTTAATTGTTTAGAGGTGTGATTAGTCTCCAAAAAGTGTCTAACCACTGGAAGATCCTTCTAATTAGATTTGTTAGGGTGAAGTTAACTACAAATACCGATGCTCTATGGTAAAAATAAAATACACTTTGTGTTTTTAGGTAGCTGCTGTTATACTGTGTTATACTAAACTTCAGATAGTGAAAATGAAACAAAATTACCAGCACTGCTTAATATCACATATGATATAAGTGCAAAAATGCCACATAGAGAGTCCAAAACAAGTGTCTGTGTAGTTGTGATCACTCCAATAAAAAACATGACACACTTTTGTGAGTCAAAGAAAAAAAAGTGCTTCCTTCTAGGAAAGACAGCTCACATGGATTCACAACCCACTCACCAGATGGAGTTGACCCCTTGTTTTGACCTCAACCTGACAGAACACCTTTATGATAAATTAGAGTGCAAGCCAGGCCTTTTTGTCCAACATCAGTGCCTGACCTCACAAATACACTTCTAAAAGAATGGTCAAACATTCCCATAGACACACTCCTAAACCTTGTGGACAGCCTTGCCAGGAGAGTTGAAGCTGTTATAGCTGCAAAGGGTGGGCCAACTCAATATTGAACCCTACGGACTGAGACTGGGTTGCCATTAAAGTTCATGTGCGTCTAAAGGTAGGTGTCCCAATACTTTTGGTAATATAGTATATGCAAGAGAGAAAAGTCAGGTCACCAACCTGGCTATGCTTTTGCACAAACCAATTCATTACACTTAAAGGGATTTTTTTTTAAAGACATGTAGCAGAATACATTTTGGCCTAAATTTATAAAGAACTTAGATTTTTTTTTATGGAAAATGATTTATAACAAAATTTAGAAAACATAATTTTTTTTCAAAATTTTTGGTCTTTTGTCGTTTAGATAATAAAACATTTACATAATAAGAAACCCAGAGGTGATCTAATACCACCAAAATAAAGCTCTAATTGTGAGAGAAAAAAATGTAATTTGCTTGCAGCGTTGCATGGCCACACAATTTCCAGTTAAAGTAACGCAGTACTGAATAGCAAAAAATGCCCTGGTCATGGACGAGGTAAAACCTTCTGGAGGATGAATGATCACATCACAGCGGCAAAAGTGCAATATTTTGGAGCCACACAGGACGGCTCCTTTAGGCCATTTTTAGGAATGTGTGCAAGGGAAATATTATAAGTAGATGAAAGAATATAACACAAAAAAACATAGCTTGTCCTTTTTCTAAGATTCCGAATTAATGGATTGTAATGTTTTAGTTTGTAATTAAATGTGTTGGGTGCATTTTGTTTACAAACTGAACATGAAGATTGACATACATTTTCTAGGCTTTAGATGGGCTATACTATTATTTTGTAAGGCTTTACACATTTAATTAACACAGAGGGTACAGCATATTTCTATTTAAATTGATATGAAGCCTTCCGAGTCCAAACAGCCTCCCTGTTGAATGGAAGTTTAAGTAGCTTAGCTGCTTAGCAAGATATATTCTTAGAGACATACAAGTATGCCAACTCATTATGCAAACCATGTTAAATACTTAAGAAATCAAAACATGAGCACTTCTTTATTCAATGTAAGTTTTAGCTCATGGGGAATTCTAACAGAATTTTCTATAAACACCTCTTACAGACATCCTGCTTTAATTAAAAGCATATTTTGTTGTGAACATTTCACAAGATTGGCAAATATAACTAAATTAATCAACAATAGCATTTGAATATATAGCATAGAAGTACCTAGAATGTCAGGCTTGCAGTGATGGGTTTTCTTCTGCTAGTATATATGTAGTGGTTGCAGTTCTGTAAAGAAGTACTGCATGCATTACTCTTTCAGTGTGTTGGGTTGTGACATTTACTACCGCATCGCAAAGCCACTGTGTGAATAAAACTTAATGAAAGGTCACTTGTGTAGTGCACCCCCCAAAAGAGGTGAATTTGTCTTTATTCCTCCAGTCAGGACATACACAGCCAGGCACATTGCATTTTCTTCATTCTTTCAATGTCTCAAAGAAAAAAAAATCTAGGGGTGTCTTTTTTTGGTTTTATTGAAACTTAAAACTTAGATAGAGTGAGAGGGCATGGTATAACCCAGAACTGAAGAACTGAACACTTTGTAGACGGTTCTCTAGCTTGTCGAGTCACACAAAAATGTCCCAGAGAATCTGTCTCTGGTAGAAGACTAGGGTTTTTTCCCAATAGACTAGATTAGTGCTGCACTCAGTCACGATTTTTCAGAACCAGAGTCAATTACTCACATGGCCATAGGATCATTGGTTGCCTACTTCCAATATCAACTATGCCCTCTCTAGTGAGGGAGACACAAACTCACACCACCATAGGACAATTGGATAATTCTCCTCCAGCTTCCTCCTGGTACTCTCTCCAGTGAGCTTTCGTGAAAAGGTCCCCCAGCTGAAGCCTTAGCTGAGACCTTGGTGTCTTTTAGGGGGCATCTTCAGAAATCCTGCCGTAGGCTCAGAGCCCCTGCGCAGGGGTCTTCTCCAGCAGGACTTCACCCAGGAACTCTCGCTCTCTGCCTCAGGCCCCAGTCTATTTATGGGCTCTTCCACCACCTTCTGGGCACACCTCCCGAGAGATTGGCTTGAGGCCTATAAATATTCAAGCTGCCTATGCTGTTCTTCCTCCCACTATAATTCTAGAGCATCAGCCTGTGGGACACTGAGCAGACTTAAACAATTGAGACCATCTCCACTGATTACAGAGGAGCTAAACTAAATTTACCTAGCAGCCTACTCTACACTGGGAAGGTGCTACACTTCTGAAATATTGTAATACAAATCTAAAAAAAAAGTCAACAGTGTGATAAGCTGTGATTGGTGCAATAGCACTGTTTGCTCCCAAAGTACACCCATGGCCATGCAATTAATCTCCACTGATTGATTAATGATGTAATTCCCTAACATGTGTATTGCTTTAAAATTATATTGTGTTCTATGTGTACACATTCTTTAGAGTTTTTTTTTTTTGTTTTTTTTTTACAAATATTTTGAATATTTTAATGTTCAAGTGCTTTCTCTGGGAAGCTTTAACCTCCTTTTGTTAAAGTTTGGTAGTAGAGATACAGTAGAGACTTGCAGCTTGGGTTTATTAGCAAGTCAGACCTGTGAGTGCAGGGTGTCAATGGCCTAGCAGCATTTTACTCATTTAATTTTGGTCATTCTGGCCAGTCAAAGAGAGGAAACTGTAATGGTCTCTAATTGACAGCTGATGCAGCTGCAAGTGACAGAGGGAAAAAGTATGTATCTCTGCACTCCTGTCAGGGAAATGTCAGAAGGTTCTGAGCAGATGTCAGGGAGCTGGATGAGGGACAAGAAAGTGAAGAGAGAATGCAGCCAATAAAAAAATATTGTATACTGTCTATCTATCTATCTATCTATCTATCTATCTATCTATCTATCTATCTATCTATCTATCTATCTATCTATCTATCTATCTATCTATCTATCTATCTATCTATCTATCTATCTATCTATCTATCTATCTATCTATCTATCTATCTATCTATCTATCTATCTATCTATCTATCTATCATCTATCGTGGTCCCTGTCAAGACATGGGCACAATAGCGCAAGTTGTGCATTGAAAGAGTAGCTGGATGCCTAGGTATCTTGTTAAAGACTACAGCTAATGAACAGATAACAGTCCCTGTAGTCTGGGAAGGCTCCAACCAGCATAGTATAAAGGAGAGTGGTGGTTGAGTGGTCAGCAGCCTAAAAGACATAGACTGACAGAATAAAAGAAGTGCCAGAGACTGCATCAATCCAATAATATTGAGAGTGACTGTCTGGGTCCTGAATTACTGAGAGAACCTGCTAAAAGAATTAAAGATTTTTTTATTGTATTGTAGTATTGTAGTTTTTAGTGTGTTGTTATCAAAACTGTTTAAAAAAGTTACAGTCTGCAGCAAAGCTAAAATATGCAATTTGAATGCCATATGCTCTTCTTTAAAAATAATAGTTTTACTACGATTTCTAAATACCACTTCCCATGATGCTCATGCACTCTGCAGTGTAGTTCAGCATCACGGGAAATGTAGTTCCAAAACATCTGGGGTGCCAAGGTTCCCCATCACTGCCTTTCACCAACTACTAGCTACTAATGTGATAGGCAGTTTTCAGATAGTATACCAAGATACTGCTTGCTTTGAAAAAACTTTTTGATAAACAATTTAAAGTTTTTTTTTTTTTTTTACCTGATTATCAGGTATTTTTAGAGCATGATTAGAATAAAAAAAAAATCCTTAGTCTGAGTTTATAAGTCCAGTGGGCAACCAATAATTAACAATGATTATATAGTACAGCTCTAGGAGCATGGAGTATAACATGTGTTCTCAACAAAGCTGTACTTTCCATTTTATTTATAAATTATACTTTGTGTGTGGGAATTAAGTAAATTAATAATTTATTTATTTATTCATGCACATATTTAAGACTGAACACAAACATTAAAATTTAACGTCAGGGAGATCTGCAGGTTATTAGCAGGTTATAAGCGTGCATTAAAAAGGGCATTTAGTAAAGGGATACAACCTCAGGACAAGGACAACAAAACTAATAGGAGTGCTGGAGGAACTCAGCTATGAAGAACAACAGCAAACCTTAAACCTATTCTCCTTGGAGAAGAGACACTTAATAGAGGATATGATAATGATATTAAATCTTTAAATGGGGACTCTAGCATTTGGAGAAATTTGTTTAATCTTAGGTCTCTAAAAAAAGACCTAAAAAAATCTATTTTTGTGCATTTAATTAGGGTATTAAGGCTAAATATGTGAATCTGCTTCTTGGTGTTGCACAGTTTGAGGTGTTTTTCCTTACTTTTTTAAATGTATCAGGCATGTCAAGTGGGAAAATTGAAGTGTAAATAAAGTCTGCTGTACTTACCTCCCCTCCAGTGCCCTAATGTCCACAAGCTTTCTTGCTGCTGCTCACATCTTTTCCAATTTTTCCTTTAAGTTTGGCATATGCAGCTATCTTGGCTGGTCAAGAGATTTCAATCTTCCAGATATAAACTGGAAAACCGAAATAGCAAGTTCTACCAGGAGTACAGATATTCTAAATTCCCTACTGGGGTTGTCTCTGCAACAAGTGGTTGAGGAGCCAACCCGGAGGGAGGCCATTTTGGATTTGGTATTCACAAATGGGGATTCGGTATATGATGTCATTGTAGGCGAAACCTTGGGATCTAGTGATCACCAGTCAGTGTGGTTTAATATAAGAACTGTGAAAGAGTCACACCACACAAAAACAAAAGTTTTAGATTTTAGAAAAACAGACTTTTCAAAAATAAAATTAGTCATAAATGAGTCCTTATCAGACTGGAACGGATTACATGGAGTCCAGGAGAAATGGGACTACTTAAAAGGTGCATTATTGAAGGCAACAGAAAATTGCATTAGACTTGTCAGTAAAAGCAAAAAAAGGAAGAGACCACTATAGTACTCAGCAGAAGTGGCCCAAATCATTAAAAATAAAAAGCTAGCATTTTGTAATTATAAAAAAAACCAGAGCAATGAAGATAAGGAAATCTACAAGATTAGGCAGAAAGAGGCCAAGCAAGTTATAAGAACTTCTAAAGCGCAGGCAGAAGAAAAACTAGCTCAGTCTATGAAAAAGGGGGATAAGACATTCTTCAGATATATAAATGAAAAAAGGAAATTAAAAAAAGGAATAACTAAATTAAAAACAAAGGACGGAAGGTATGTAGAAGAGAATAAAGGGCTAGCCGACTGCCTTAATGAATACTTCTGTTCAGTTTTTACAGAAGAAAAAGAAGGAGAAGGACCTCCACTTGAAAGGATGACTAATGAATCATTTGATGCATGTGTCTTTACAGAGGAAGACGTTCTAAGATTGCTGTCTAAAGTGAAGACAAATAAGTCACAGGGTCCTGACGAGATACACCCAAGATTATTAAAAGAGCTTAGTGGTGAGCTGGCAAAACCATTAACAGATCTATTTAACCAATCATTAGTAACAGGAGTCGTCCCAGAAGATTGGAAATTGGCAAATGTTGTGCCCATTCACAAGAAAGGTAGTAGGGAGGAATTGAGCAACTATAGACCAGTGAGTCTGACATCAATAGTAGGCAAATTAATGGAAACCCTATTAAAGTATAGGATTGTGGAACATCTTAAATCCCATGGATTGCAAGATGAAAAACAACATGGGTTTACTTCAGGGAGATCATGTCAAACAAATCTAGATTCTAAAAATATAGATTTTTTTGACTGAGTGACTAAAATAATAGACGGTGGAGGTGCAGTAGACATTGCATATCTAGATTTTAGTAAGGCTTTTGACACTGTCCCACATAGAAGACTTATCAATAAACTGCAGTCATTGAGCATGCATTCCCATATTGTTGAGTGGATTAGGCAGTGGCTGAGTGACAGACAACAGAGGGTTGTAGTCAATGGAGAACATTCAGAACAAGGTCATGTTACCAGTGGGGTACCTCAGGGATCTGTACTGGGACCAATTTTGTTTAATATCTTCATATGTGATATTGCAAAAGGCCTCGATGGTAAGGTTTGTCTTTTTGCTGATGACACAAAGATATGTAACAGGGTTGATGTTCCTGGAGGGAAGCGCCAAATGGAAAAGGATTTAGGAAAACTAGAAGAATGGTCAGAACTCTGGCAACTGAAATTTAATGTGGATAAGTGCAAGATAATGCACCTGGGGCGTAAAAACCCAAGGGCAGAATATAGAATATTTGACACAGTCCTGACCTCAGTATCTGAGGAAAGGGATTTAGGAGTAATTATTTCAGAAGACTTAAAGGTGGGAAGACAATGTAATAGAGCAGAACGAAATGCCAGCAGAATGCTTGGATGTATAGAGAGAGGTATAAGCAGTAGAAAGAGAGAAGTGCTTATGCCGCTGTACAGAACACTGGTGAGACCTCACTTGGAGTATTGTGCGCAGTACTGGAGGCCATATCTCCAGAAGGATATAGATACTCTAGAGAGAGTTCAGAGAAGAGCTACTAAACTAGTACATGGATTGCAGGAAAAAACTTACCAGGAAAGGTTAAAGGACCTTAACATGTATAGCTTGGAAGAAAGAAGAGACAGAGGGGATATGATAGAAACTTTTAAATACATAAAGGGAATCAACTCGGTAAAGGAGGAGAGCATATTTAAAAGAAGAAAAACTACCACAAGAGGACACAGTTTTAAATTAGAGGGGCAAAGGTTTAAAAGTAATATGAGGAAGTATTACTTTACTGAGAGAGTAGTGGATGCATGGAATAACCTTCCTGCAGAAGTGGTAGCTGCAAACACAGTGAAGGAGTTTAAGCATGCATGGGATAGGCATAAGGATATCCTTCATATAAGATAGGGCCAGGGACTATTCATAGGATTCAGATATATTAGGCAGACTAGATGGGCCAAATGGTTCTTATCTGCCGACACATTCTATGGTCATCAAACAGTGATTAAACGACCCCACGTGCATACAGGAGTTAGTTCATCTCGATGCCAAGGCTTGCCGACATTATATAAAGACCTGTGCATGTGCATCTCAGTTTGAAATCTTTAGACACTTGCTAGTAGCAAAGTAAATTCTTTTTTGCAAGCATGGAGTCAGGTACAGCATCAATTTTGCAGTAAAAACCTTCTTCCTATTATTATTATTTTTTAATTATGTTGTACAATGAGATAAACTGTAGCTCCTGTATTGTACGTGTCCAAATATTTTGTTGTTTTACTAGTGTAGCACCCTCCAAGGTAGGTGCTAGGTAAATTATAGTGGGGCCCTGCCTGCTTAAAAGCAGGGCCATGTTGTTCAGCTAGGCTGACATGTGCTCCCAGGTGTGACTGTTGTGCTGGGGAGTCTCCCCACTGGATCCCAATGAGGGCCCTCATTGGGCAGTGGAGGAAACATGGTCAATAGCACACCAGGGCTTGTATCCATCCTAGAAGGGCAGATTCTGTTGCACAGCATTCTGGGAGGGGGTATAAGTCCATGGGGCGTGCATGTCAGATGGTCTTTGGTGGGAAGCAGAGTCCCAAGAGGGAGGTGATGGCTGTCTCTCCTCCTGTCAGGAAGAATTGGATGTCCCAGGCGGCTGGCCTGAGTGGACACAAGGCTGAGCTGAGCTGCAGTGAGGATCCAGAGGTGCTGAGGACCAGTGGAGCGTTGGGGTCGAGTTTCAGGAAAGCATTCGGAGTCGTGAGTATTGCAAACTGCCCCTGGGGGTTTGCCTAGCAGAGCGAACCACTCCGGAGAAGGTCAGAGGGACCAGGAGCTAGCTAGCCGGTGCAGAATCATAGTAAAGGGGGTGCCAGTGATAACCCTTAAGAGTAAAGGGGGTGCCAGCGGTTGGGCCCTGAAGTGTAAAGTGTTAAGTGTTGCAGAAGCATTGCAAGTAGCTACCTCAGTCAGTGAAGACTACAGGGAGCAATGTAAAGGCATTTTGAGCTGTGAGGAAGTAGCGAAAGTCAAGTTTCAGTTCACAGACCACAAGTCAGATTTGCAAGCGCCAGTAAGCGTTGGTCGGCCTTCAGCCGGGGCCAAGACAGTGCTAGGCGGCATTTTTCTCAAGTGTCCCAGATTTGTACCTAGTTGAGCCAGAGGAGTATCCCACTCATTCCCTTCTCCCATCCAAGTTCCTACAATAAAACTAAAAACCAAAGATGCCGGACTGTTCATTGTCTCAGATCTCACACTTGGGCAACAAGCTGAAATGTGCTGTTGGTGTTAACGGTAACCATGATAGACCCACATCAGGCCCAATGCCTGGAAATACTGCTACACTAGGTATTAGTTTAGCTATATTCCATGTGTTGTTTGTTTGCCTTTCCTTGTAATGATGTTGTGGTTGTAGTTCGTAGTGTCATGGCTGACCGATTCCCTATGTCCACATATTGCTTCAGCCAGCTTGTTCATGTCCACTAAGGAGACAAGGCACTTTCCTGTTCCAGGTAGCACAGCATCCAATTCATGAGCTGCCATCCACTCTGCGGGAGTTCTAATGTAATAAAAACATATTCTAGTGGAATTGTGAGCTCTCTGTGTATCTGTGAATTCTCTGTCTGTTTGTGTCTGTGTCCGAACTAATTACTGTTTAGCTCACTCCTGCACCAGCACTAGACTGAAAACCCACAGGGATTGTGGGATATGTAGTTTCTTCACAGGAAATACCAGTTCTTAGAATACATCGGTCATGCATTAACCTCTTCAGTACCATGCTGAATACCACATGCTTCTACACAAACAGAAACTGCTGGAACAGAAATGTGAAGGTTTACACTATCATAGGCTGTGCATACAGGGCAACAAATGAGACAATGCAACTACATGATCAATACACATCTTATGCAGGTGAAAAACACAAGGCGTAGGTAGGAGAGTTTACAATGCCCTTACACATTCTTATATGGTAAAAGCAGTTTGTGATTGCCAGAAATTTACTAAGGCAATCTAATGAAAAATGTTCTACCTTTTGCACGCATGTGATTTAGCTGGTGCTAAAGTGTTTGAAAGATTGTATTAACATGCCTTATCACATTTCATATATATTTCAACTTATGCCCATTCCATGATGAAATATGGGCCCTTGCATTTACATAGTAACGAGCTAAGACTGACAACCATTCATCCACCCTAGACAGCAGACAGCTATATTTTGCATTTAGACGACATGTTAAACCACCTGTCCATTCATTCATTTGAACACTTGACAGTTGGACATTTTGCATAGAGATTACTGACGCCACCCATAAACAATTGACAATTGCTTACATTAACACATGACAACTGAATGCAGACGGGGCGACTCTGGTGGGACACAGATTCAGATACGGGAACACCTCATATTGACACAAATGCATGGCGAAAGCAAAGGCCCTTTTATGTACTGTTCTGTCTGATATGTGCTATTGACTGATGAATTGTAAACCAGTTTGGAGCAGTCTTTCCCGCTCAAAACATGCCTTAAATATGAGCTAAACTTGCAATAAACTCAGTTGTGATTGCACTAAGTTTGAGTGCTATGTGTCGTCATAACTCCCGGCCGGAAGAGAGAGAATTCACTATCTATCTATAGCAACTGAAGGGCTGTAATATCATCGTGATTGCCTCATGACGAGATCTGAGCTAACAGTGTTGTTATAACCCATGTGACATTCTCTGTTACACTTAAAAGCGGCCAATTTACAAGGGAGCATAAATATTGTTATTGCTTTCATCTGAACAGTGCAGTGTTACCCCCACACTACAGACTGCATTTTCCGTACCTATTTAAAAAAAAAATCTAATCACAGTGTAGAGCCTGCAATGCTCTATTGAGTTTTTGTGTATAATTCTGCAGATAGAACTGTTTTAAAGAAGAGGTTATAGGGGTTGTAAAATCAGAAGTTTTTTTTTATCTTAATGCATTCTATGCATTAACCACTTCTGAACCGGAAGATTTTCCCCCTAAATAATCAGACCATATTTTGCGATTCGGCACTGTGTTATTTTCACAGACAATTGCGCGGTCGTGCAACGCTATACCCAAAAAAAGTTGAAACCTTTTTTTTCCCCATAAATAGAGTTTTCTTTTGGTGGTATTTGATCACCTCTGCAATTTTTATTTTTTGCGCTATAAACAAAAAAAGAGCAACAATTCTGAAAAAAACAAACAAACAATATTTTTCCCTTTCTGCTATATAACATTCCCAAAAAAAAAAAAGTAAAAAATTCTAAGTTTTTTACTTTTTAGGTCAATTTGTTTTCTGCTACATATTTTTGGTAAAAAAATCGCAATGAGTGTATTTTGATTGGTTTGCGCAAAAGTTATTGCGCCTACTAACTACGGGAAAGATTTATGTCATTTTTATTGTTTTTTTTTTAATTTTTACTAGTAATGGCGGTGATCTGCGATTTTTAGCAGGACTGCGACATTGAGTTGGACAGATCGGACCCCTAACTGACATTTTTGACACTTTTGGGGGGACCAGTGACATTACTACAGTAATCAGTGCTAAAAATATGCACTGTTACTGTAATAATGACACTGGCAAGGAAGGGGTTAACACTGTGGATGATCAAGGGGTTAAATATGAGCCTAAGGAGTGATTCTAACTGTGAGGGGGATGGGCTTGTGAAATGATCACAGAGACCTGTGATCCTATATAGAAGGATCACAGGCACTCTGTGATCATTCCAGAGAGAAGAATGGTCAGCTGCGTTTACAACAGCTGACCGTCCTTCTCTCTCAGTGGGGAGCGATAGCAGGTGGCAGGCAGCAATCAGAGCAGCTGCCCTGTGCATCGGAGTCCTCGCTGCCGAGTGGGGGTGGGAGTGTGCCGCTGGCGGCGCACGCTCGCCCTCTAGCTGCAGGCACGCAACCGACGTAGCCCTACGCCGGTTCGTGCAGGAGGGCCTGCCTGACGCAGTATATATGCAGTGGGTGGTCCAGAACAGGTTGAGATAAAAAGTTTTCTGTGTGCAGTAGCCCCCCTCAGCCCCCCTAATACTTACCTGACGTCCCTCTTTATCCAGCTATGGCCACGAGTGTCTCAGCCATCTGAGATTCTAGCTACTGATTGCCTGAGAAACAGCAGCGGCACCATTGTCTCCCACTGCTGTCAATCAGGAGTGAGAGATGGAGGGGCCGCATCAGGGATTCATTTCTGAATGGACACAAGGAGCCGTGACTTGGCTCGGGTGCCCCCATAGCAAGCTGTTTGCTATGGGGGCACTCAATAGGAGGGAGGGGCCAGGAGCATAGAAGAGGGATCCAGGCTGCCCTGTGCAAATCCACTGCAACAGAGCAGGTAAGTATAACAAGTTTTTTATTTTTGTAGGAATAAAAAAATTAGACTTTACAATCATTTTTTTCACATGCCTTTTGACAGATCCAAATGCAATGTTCCCCACGCACACATTCAAGAAAACCGGCTATTCAGTGATGCTGGGTGCTGTAATGACTGTAGGCTAGAAAACAAAGATAATCAAAGTGAAGGAAATGTCATCAGTACAGCAGATATTCCTCGAAAGGGTCCAAAGCTTTATTCCGTGGTAACATGATAAATATACAGCAACGTTTCAGAGCCACGCAACTTCTGGCAGGTTAATCACATGACTTTGAGCAGGTCACATGGTTGGCCTTTTCTGCTCGCTTCTTTTTTTTTCTTATTCATTGAATCGCACTACGGTTGATTTCAAGTCACAAAGCAGACAGAGCACAACTCACATGTGTAGAGCCAGTGTAAACCACACTTTGTACAAACTGAAGTGAGTAAAACAAATGTAACAATGTCTGCTGCTCAGAGTTTAACACACTTCTAACAAAGAAATACTACACTAATTTCAGCAGCTTCTCGTTTACAATAATATCCATTTTTATTAAGGATACAATTTTCACTCCAAATATTTCTAATAAGAATGCTATAACCTTTCATCCTCAGTAAAAATCAGTTTTTTTAAGCCCAGTATCCCTTTTACAGGACACACTGTGCGCATAAAATGTCTGTTTCTATGTGTGGATCTTTGAAACTTTTTGTAGCGCTGACAGATGGGTGCATGTTGCATATGGAGGCCCTCTTGAACAAACGAGCTGTCTATGCCAACATTAGTCATCCAGACATCAACTTAATGTGCTGTCCCATTAATTTCATAATAATTAAAACACATTGTAAAAGCAACAGGAAACAAGAATTATGATACACTGGAGCATGTATCTTGTTTTTGGAACAGATTTATTAAAGAATTAGAATTAATTAGTTGAAAACAGCATGGTCACTTTTTCGATTTTTCACATAGTGTGTTTTACTGTAAAAACTTGATTCAAATCAATACTCTAACATGTATATGTTTATATGTCGATTGGGTTAATCATTTTCTATGTTTACTTAACTATGAAATGCAAAAAAGTGTCTGTTTCATACCCTGAATGTATTATTAAAACAGTAAGGCTGCATTCACATGTCAGCACATTGATCGCGGGCAGAATCGCCGCGATTACGCCCGCGATCCGGAAATCATTGCAAATCGCGGAACGCCTGTGCGTTGCCGTGATTTGCAATAGCGCCCCAAATGCTGTGCGATGTTGCTGCGATTTCCGCCTGCCGAATCGCGGTAACATCGCGCAAAAAAAATTGTGGGACGCATTACGCCCAAAAAAGTACAAGAGCTTCTTTGGAGCATAATGCGTCCTGCGATTTTTTTTGCTCGATGTTACCGCGATTCGGCAGGCGGAAATCACGGCAACATCGCACAGCGTTTGGGGTGCTATTGCAAATCACGGGCAATGCACAGGCGTCCCGCGATTTGCAATGATTTTCAGATCGCGGGCGGAATCGCGGGCGGAATCGCGGCGATTCTGCCCGCGATCTATACGCTGACATGTGAATGCAGCCTAAGAAATGATATATAAGGTAGATACTTCATTTAAAACATTGAATTGATTGATTAATATCTGATCCTTTATAAAAAAAGGTTGCTGTTCAATCACATTATATTCAGTGACCTGTGTTTTCTATATGTTTTGTTCACACCACAATGCCGCTGTGACGTGTAGTGAGGAAACATGCAGATATGTGGCATTTTTCTGCAACACAATCCAACACAACACATCAACACATAGTGTATATATATATATGTGTGTGTATATATATATATATATATATATATATATATATATATATATATATATATATATATATATGTGTATATATATATATATATATATATATATATATATATATATATATATATATATATATATATATATATATACATATATATATATATATATATATATATATATATATATATATATAGTGGGTATGAAAAGTATTCAGACCCCCTTAAATTTTTCACTCTTTGTTATATTGCAGCCATTTGCTAAAATCATTTAAGTTCACTCTTCTTCCTCATGAATGTACACACAGCTCCCCATATTGATGGAAAAACACAGAATTGTTGACATTGTTGCAGATTTATTAAAAAAGAAAAACCTGAAATATCACATGGTCCTAAGTATTCAGACCCTTTGCTGTGACACTCATATATTTAACTCAGGTGCTTTCCATTTCTTCTGATCATCCTTGAGATGGTTCTACACCTTCATTTGAGTCCAGCTGTGTTTGATTATACTGATTGGACTTGATTAGGAAAGCCACACACCTGTCTATATAAGACCTTCCAGATCACAATGCATGTCAGAGCAAATGAGAATCATGAAGTCAAAGGAACTGCCTGAAGAGCTCAGAGACAGAATTGTGGCAAGGCACAGATCTGGCCAAGGTTACAAAAAGATTTCTGCTGCACTTAAGGTTCCTAAGAGCACAGTGGCCTCCATAATCCTCAAATGGAAGACGTTTGGGACGACCAGAACCCTTCCTAGAGCTGGCCGTCCGGCCAAACTGAGCTATCGGGGGAGAAGAGCCTTGGTGAGAGAGGTAAAGAAGAACCCAAAGATCACTGTGTCTGAGCTCCAGAGATGCAGTCAGGAGATGGGAGAAAGTTGTAGAAAGTCAACCATCACTGCAGCCCTCCACCAGTCGGGGCTTTTTGGCAGAGTGGCCCGACGGAAGCCTCTCCTCAGTGTAAGACACATGAAAGCCCGCATGGAGTTTGCTAAAAAACACCTGAAGGACTCCAAGATGGTGAGAAATAAGATTCTCTGGTCTGATGAGACCAAAATAGAACTTTTTGGCCTTAATTCTAAGCGGTATGTGTGGAGAAAACCAGGCACTGCTCATCACCTGTCCAATACAGTCCCAACAGTGAAGCATGGTGGTGGCAGCATCATGCTGTGGGGGTGTTTTTCAGCTGCAGGGACAGGACGACTGGTTGCAATCGAGGGAAAGATGAATGCGGCCAAATACAGGGATATCCTGGACAAAAACCTTCTCCAGAGTGCTCTGGACCTCAGACTGGGCCGAAAGTTTACCTTCCAACAAGACAATGACCCTAAGCACACAGCTAAAATAACGAAGGAGTGGCTTCACAACAACTCCGTGACTGTTCTTGAATGGCCCAGCCAGAGCCCTGACTTAAACCCAATTGAGCATCTCTGGAGAGACCTAAAAATGGCTGTCCACCAACGTTTACCATCCAACCTCACAGAACTGGAGAGGATCTGCAAGGAGGAATGGCAGAGGATCCCCAAATCCAGGAGTGAAAGACTTGTTGCATCTTTCCCAAAAAGACTCCTGGCTGTATTAGATCAAAAGGGGGCTTCTACTAAATACTGAGCAAAGGGTCTGAATACTTAGGACCTTGTGATATTTCAGTTTTTCTTTTTTAATAAATCTGCTACAATGTCAACAATTCTGTGTTTTTCTGTCAGTATGGGGTGCTATGTGTACATTCATGAGGAAGAAGAATGAACCTAAATGATTTTAGCAAATGGCTGCAATATAACAAAGAGTGAAAAATTTAAGGGGGTCTGAATACTTTTCGTACCCACTGTATATGCAGCACAGCTCAGTTGGTGGGAACAAGCAGTTTTAGGTCAAACAGGCATGATAGCTATTTTTTACATAGGAAAAAATCAATAGTGCTTCAAAATCATTTGAAAAAACATGATTTAAAGTGGAAAAATTATTAAAAATGAAAATTACATACAGTATATGATGCAATCTGTCAATAGAGATGTCGCAAACATAACATTTTCTGTTCGCGAACGGCGAACGTGAATTTCCACAAATGTTCGCAAACGGGCGAACCGCCATAGACTTCAATAGGCAGGCGGATTTTAAAACCCACAGGGACTCTTTCTGGCCACAATAGTGATGGAAAAGTTGTTTCAAGGGGACTAACACCTGGACTGTGGCATGCCGGAGGGAGATCCATGGCAAAACTCCCATGGAAAATTACGTAGTTGACGCAGAGTCGGGTTTTAATCCATAAAGGGCATAAATCACCTAACATTCCTAAATTGTTTGGAATAACGTGCTTTAAAATATCCAGTGTGTGTATACGATCAGGTATGATGTTGTATCTATCAGGTAGTGTAAGGGTTACGCCCGCTTCATAGTGACAGACCAAACTCTGACAGACCAAACTCCCCGTTTAACGCACTGCAAACAACCGCAAACAGTCCATTTGCACAACCGCAAACTCCTTATTTGCACAAGGTTGGATACCAAGCTAGCCATGTCCCGTTCCTTGTCCTCACTGACATCATTGAAGGTCTCTTCCTCCACCCAGCCATGTACAACACCAAGGGTCCCCGAAAGGTGACAACAAGCCTCCTGGGGCACCTGCTGTGGTTGGTCTTCCACCTCCTCAAAGCCATCTTCTTCCTCTGACTCCTCTTCTTCAGATTACTATCTCTGCGTTGCCCCAGGTCCAGCAATCAACGACGACATGGCTGCTTCTGGTGGTGATGGGGACCACAACTTTTCCTCTTCATGCTCATCTACGGCCTGATCCAGCACCCTTTGCAGGGCACGCTCCAGAAAAAACACATATGGGATGAGATCGATGATGTTGCCTTGGGTTTGACTGACCAGGTTTGTCACCTCTGCAAAAGGACGCATGAGCCTACAGCCATTGTGCATGAGCGTTCAGTAACGCGGCCAAAAAATACCCAGCTCCGCAGAGGCTGTCCTCTTTTTTTTAAATTAAAAAAAACCTGTTCTTACCAGTTTAATCTCTGTTTTGTCCCCTGTCAGGGGCCAGTGTATGGAATAGATTTTAGGAACCCGGGAGATGGAAAAAGATGGTTGGTCGGTCCTCTTACTTCCAATTTGGGGCACTGCGTGCACCGTGCAATGTACTGTGCCACCCTATATGAGTTGTGTGCACACAGGACAGTCTGTGGGCCTGTGGCCTCTCACACACGGGCAGGCAATTGCAATATATATATATATAAAGCAGACTGATGTACTAGCCCTTTTTGGGGTGCTGTTAGGACGCTGTCCTTACAGCAGATGAGTCTTTGAGGATTGGAGTGGACACAGAACACTGGCCTAGCTATTAATTCAGAAGCAGCAGCAGCAGTCTCCCTGCTCTAACTAACACTGCAGCTTCAGAATGAATCTAAGATGGATACTGTCCTTGCTTTTTTATATGTTTTTTTATATATATTTTGTGTGTTGATTGGCTTGAATGTGTCTGCTGACTGTGAGGTACAGGGTCAAAGTTTGCTCAATGATGACGTATAGGGGGCGGACCGAACATCGCCGATGTTCGCCGGGAACTGTTCGCCGGCGAATAGTTTGGGACATCTCTATCTGTCAATAACATTAACATACTCAAGTGCAGCAAGAAATCAATCACCAAAATGCAGAAATGTTGAAGCTGTAGTTTTCCCAGATATGTCCAGTTACAGTGGCAGGCAACTAAGGCCCAACAAGTGGAATGAGATGTCTTGAGGGAGGGGGCCTAACAAAATGACTCTGCAGCAGTACCTGCAGAATCCAATGCGGTGCATGCATGCCAATTGTAGAAATGATGATATGAAGGTCTATCTCGCTTGAGAGTTTGAAAGGGTAGCTGTCTGAGTAGGATAACAGAAAGCATAGTGAGTGGGGCTTATTGCCATTTCCTACATGGGAACTCCAAAGAATTTCTTAGATCGAAAGCCCAGGACTAAGAAATTTAAAGCATGGATCTTTGCACAGTTGGGTATCACCCCTGCAGTCAAGACACAGGGAGTGCACTACTGGATGTACAGTTGTGTTAAAAATTATAGCAGTGTATTTTAAAAAAGAGAGTTATGCCTTGTACACACGTGCAGATCGTCGGCCGAACGATCGGCCGTCTTTTGTCCCCGGGCTGTCGTGTCTGTTGAAAAGTGCAAAAGACTGCACAAGAATTTTGTCCGCCGACTACAGCCGACTGCAGAAGTGATGTCATGTGATGGTTAACTTTCCCTGTGTTTTTTCTTTTCTGAGCATGCCCAGTCTTGCAAATCTGCTGTCTGTCGGCCGAATTCTGTATTGACTGGCGAACAATCGGCCGCTCTGGTGTCGGCATACAAAAATTTTAATGCTTGCACGACAGATTCTTTTCGGCCGAAAGTGCGCTGTCGGCTGTCGGAAGCATCATACTAACAAGCCGAAAATCGGCCGATCGGTCGTCGGCCGAATCTTTTCGGCCGTCAATCTGCACGTGTGTACGGGGCATAAAGCTCAAAATCCTTATAATAGCTTTTATTTCCATACACACTAATGGATTGGGAACACTGCAAAATCAAAACATGAAGGAAAATGTTTCAAATTTGTTAGTACTTCACAGAAAGTTAAGAGAAGGGAATAATAGGCTTTTCCAAAAAATAGTAGTGCTCCATTTTTCTTTCAAACTCAAACATTTACTGTATAAACTGAAAAATGCTTGAAGATTTAGCTTTCCTGTGAATCACTGAAATAATATTTAGTTGTAAAACCACTTTTTCCTGAGAACTGCTTCACATCTGTGTTGAATGGAGTTGACAAACTTCTGGCACCTGTGAACAGGAATTACAGTCCAGGACGATTCTACTACATTCCACAATTCCTCTGCATTTCTTGGTTTTACCTCTGAAACAGCATTTTTGATGTCACCCTACAAGTTTTCTATTGGATTAAGGTCCTGGGGATTGGGCTGGCCACTCCATAATGTTAATCTTGTTGGTCTGGAACCATGATACTGCTAGTATACTGGTGTGCTTGGGATTGTTGTTTTGTTGAATCTTCAATTATAAGGTCATTTCCTCTTCAGCATGAGGCAACGTGACCTCTTTAGATATTTTGAGATATTTTGATGTATTCAAACTGATCCATGTTCCCTGGCATGTGATAAATAGGCCCAGCACCAAAGTATGAGAAACATCCCCATATCATGATGCTTGTATCACCATGCATCATTGCCTTCACAGTGTACTGTGGCTTAAATTCAGTGTTTGGGTGTCATCTGACAAAGTGTCTGTGGCCCATAGACCACAAAAGAACAATCTTGCTTTCATCAGTCCACAAAATGTTGCGCCATTTCTCTTTAGGCAAGTTAATGTGTTTGGCAATTTATAACCTCTTCAGCTCTTGTAGTTTTTTCAACAATGGGACTTTGCGTGGGTTTCTTGCCGATAGATTGGCGTCTTATAGGCGTCTTATAGGCTTCATAGTCTTCATGGGTCTTTGCCATTTTAGATATTCTTTCATCCATTCTAATTTTCCATTTTCTTCCACGCCTTTCTTGTTCTGGTTGCCATTTTAAAGCGTTTGAGATAATTCTAGCTTTTTAATATAAGTATGCTGTTCTTCTGAACAATATCTGAAACAACCCATTTTACTCAAACATCTGGCACAAGTTCAGATGTTATGCCTGCCTCCAAAGATGCCCAAAAAATGCCCAAAAAAAACGCCTGCTACAAAAACGCCCAGGTGTGTTGTTGCAGGCGTTTTTTTTTGGGGCATTTTTTGGGCGTCTTGGGAGGCAGGCATAACATCTGAACTTGTGTATAGGGGTATATATACACACACACTTATATGTATTTATACACATACACACATTTAGGTGTGAAAGGAGCGAAGTCCTATGCCTGTTAATTATTTAATTAGTGCAGCCATAGGGTTCTGCTACTTTCACACCTATATATGTGTATGTGTATATATACATATAAGTGTGTGTATATATATACCCCTATACACAAGTTCAGATGTTATGCCTGCCTCCAAAGACGCCCAAAAAATGCCCAAAAAACGCCTGCTACAAAACGCCCAGGTGTGTTGTTGCAGGCGTTTTTTTTGGGCATTTTTTGGGCGTCTTTGGAGGCAGGCATAACATCTGAACTTGTGTATAGGGGTATATATACACACACACTTATATGTATTTATACACATACACACATATAGGTGTGAAAGGAGCGAATTCCTATGGCTGTTAATTATTTCATTAGCGCAGCCATAGGGTTCTGCTACTTTCACACCTATATATGTATATGTGTATATATACATACATGTGTGTGTGTGTGTGTATACCCCTACACAGAAGTTCAGTGTCATGCCTGCCTCCAAACACGTCCACATAAAAGCCCAATAAAACGCCTGCAACAAAACAGCCAGGTGTTAAAGGAGCGAAGCCACTATCCTGTTCTATTGCAATTCTAATAGAAACAATCTTTTTTCTATGGCTTTCTATGGCGGTCACCCTGAAATGGAAGGGTTTGGTCACCCTGCCATAGCAGTCAGAGTAAGTTAACCCTACACTACACTACAGTCCCCTGACACTTAACACTTTCCCTACAGAAACTAGATTATTAAATCTAACTATAGTGGAAAATAGTACCCTAACTACACTAGATATCCCTTTCCTCACACTAATAATTGCTAAATGACACTTTGAAGCAGGAGTATCAGAACTGCTTCCACTCTCTTCCACAGCCCTGTATTACAATGCTAGAGATTTGGTGGGGCTATCTTATATACTGGGGGGGGTATTCACTACTGATTGGCCTCTGGACCCCCTAGTCACTCCAATCACATTTTACTGATGGTTCTGGTCCAATCACGGGCTTTTAAAGCCCAGTTCCTGTCCCTTTGCATTTTGGTCGGTTCTGGTTGCCGAATTCCGAACTTTTTCAGCAAAAAGTTCAAAATTCGGCCGAATTTCGAACAGTCAATGTTCGGGTCGAACCGATGGTCGACCCGAACCGTTCGATCATCCCTATTTGACACCTGTTTTTTTCACAGACTGAATGACCTCACTAATCGAACACCACACTGCTATTATTTGTGCCATGACTGGAATGTGCCAGTCATGTGCCAGACTTGGAAATCAGAAAAGATAATTTTGGTACTTTTTTGTAGAACAATCCCATGCTAGGAAAAACATAAAATTGATTGACGAGGAGCCCATTAATCCTGTTGTGAGGCTGTCTTTCACCTACATGACTCCTAAACATGTTTTTGCTGTACAAGGTTAGGATATTGTGGAACAATTAGTAGTCTTGAAACATTATTGAAGGATTTTGATATTTCTTGCTCATGGTCATATAATGGGTAGACACCTGAAAATAGAGAGAAAACTAAAGAGAAAAACTCAGACACTCCTTTGGCCTGGTTTACATTCTGATATAAAATAATATTGTGAGTCCTGTCCAGAGTGTAAGTATGGAGCTCCTTTAACAGCTGTATGGGGCCAAAAATGGCAGTGTCATCTTCAAGTTGACAGCTTGTCAGCTGTCTGTTAATCTGGATCTACTCCTCTGGTTTTGCTGCACCATGGATCCTGTGCATATTTTTGGATTCTTATTATGTAAGTGGATTTTATTTGAATGGAAAAAAAAGTCCAACAAAAATAAAAAGTTCAAAATAGAACAGTTGCTCATGTAGGGGTTTCTACCATAAATATGAATTAAACAATATTTAGCCTCTTGGCTCTTTCTAGCAGTACCACTGGTCAGGCCTTGTGCCTTGGTCCTCCAGACCATCTGACACAGCAATGCCTGTGTTCATGTACCAATGCTGTACCTCTGTACCCTCACTTTTCTTTCTTCTGAATAAAATAATCACACTGGAGTTCCTCAACCTGCTTGATGAAAATCCTGGGAGACATAAGACCCTTTTAACACAATGCCAAGGCACAGCACTGTCACACCTCTCAGGCTTTGGTCACTCTCCAGCTGGTGCCTCAACCTAATTTGGACAAGCACCAAACTGCTAGATGCATGGGGGGCACAGGTAGGGGCACATGGACACTAGTTGCAGCCTTGTAGATGAGTTCAACAGCCATTCTGGGAGCATCTGATCAGTCCCACATTTATTCTGTAGCAGTACAGTGATCTTAAAATACAGCCAAAAATAACTATCTACAGGGGAAAAGAGAAGAGAATAAAGCAACTGATGCACTTTAAAACCAAGAGGAACTGTGTTTAGCTCTACTACATTCTTGAAATAACGATCCCTCCTAGTTCATCAATAGACTGCATGATACAATATCTGGGAGAATTGATGCTGTTTAGGACAAAGAGTATTCAAAATATTAGTCTGAGTTGGTCTTTTTTTCTGTTTAAGTATTTTCTATGTTGTTGATTGATCAATAAAAAGTTATGCATTATCTTTGAAAGCATCCTCGCTTTATAGAATGTTTTCACCTAAAGTGCTGTGAACTTTTGCACAGTACTGTAGGAGGCCACTGTCAGACTTCATATGACGTTTCACACACAAAAGTGTAATGTTAAAACAAAGTATGTGAGGCTAAATAATGGAAAATATAAACCTTTCATAAAAAATCTTGCATAAGTATAATAATTTAGAAAAATCAGATTTCAGCATAAGACCAATTGTCACTGTCATTCTTTAAAGATGTCTAACAGTATTGATCAGTTATATTCATCATATTATAAACAGCTAGTAGGTTCATTTAATGGGACAGTCCACAATATTGCAATATTGGGTAGTGTCCAGTGGACTAAATCATTTACTTGATTTATTTTTATCTCCTTGTGAGAGGTGCCAGAAATCCAAGCTTTCTTTGGGAATTAAACGTTTCTGTCTGCAAAATTGGTATCTCCAGGTTTTTTGACTTCCCCTGTCTCACTATTATTATTGAGTGAGTGGGGAGGCGCAAATGCAGAAGGATGCCCTGTAATGGTCTAACTCTCTTCAGCAGCTAAAAGCCGATTTTTTTTTTTTTTTTTGTTTCAATAAATTTTTATTTAAGTAAGAAAAGAAAAATACAAGCATGTATAAACACATAGCCGTAGATCCATATACACAGGATAAGAACTTTACATAAAATAACAGAAACAGTCACAGTAGGTCGTTTACGGCATATCAGGGTTATACAGAACATCAACATTAAGCAATAAGATTCTTTCAATAGCTTAAGAGCCAGCGATGGGTACTTTGTTACCGAATATAGACATCTAATCTGGCTATACAGTAAATGACTCAACTGTCTCGGGGCAGTTGAATGATAGTATAACATATAATCCAAAAAAAAAAAAAAAACCAAATATAGGAACTACCGCTCTTACCTATTTCCTCTGGGCGGGTCTACTTGAGTGCACTTAAATGCCCAAAGCCCTCACCCCTAACGGGTGCAAACTGTGAGGGATTGGACCAGACTTACACCACACAGTTGCATAGGTGTCGCCACTACCTATACAAGAGACCTCGGCCGAGGAGTTATGACGTGGAGTTAAGTAGGGTTTGGGGGAGGGGAGGATAAGGGGAAGTAGTGGAAGAGGGGGGGGGGGCACTTCCAATATGCTTAGGTAAAATTCACATTTACATGTATATTATCACATTTATCAGAGTAGCTATAATATGTTAGAGGAATGATTTAACCAGACCTGCCATTGTTTCAGAAAGGTGGCCGCTCTGCAGTTCTTAAACGCCAACAATTTTTCCATCTCACATTGAGTGGACACCCTGTTTTTAATTGCCGTCAAGTGGGGAGAGGAGGCTTCTCGCCACTTAGCAGCAATTGTAATTCTTGTTGCAAATAGAATATGAGCCAGAACTTTTCTGGAGCTAGGAGGGAGGTCCTCTAGACCCAGGCTGAAAAGTGCGAGGGCCGGGGAAGGGGGGAGGTTGGTTCCCAACAATGAAGATGCCCAAATGAAGACCTCTTTCCATAATGGTTGAACCACTGGGCAGCTCCAGAAGACATGTAGCAGATTTCCTCTTTCCTGACATTCACGCCAGCAAAGGGGAGAGCACTTTGGGTCAATGGCATTAAGTCTAGTAGGAGTCATATAGTACCTATGTAGAAGTTTCTGTGAGTTGTCCCAGTGGTCCACACATGCCGAGGATGCATAGTTGGTTTTAAAAGCCCTCAGCCATTGTGCAACCGAGAAAGATTGTTGTAAGGCATCCACCCATCTCAGAATGGTAGGGGATTTACGGAAAGGGTGGTGGTAATTGTAAAAGCGATAGCAGACCGAGATCCCCTTCGCCTGGGAATTGCCTTTATTCAAGAGATAGTGCCATAGTATTTTCGGGAACAGGGTATTCAGGGATTTGTGGGAGCGATCAAAAGCAGCTATCTGATATTCGGTCAGTAGGTCACTAGCAGAGTCGGGGTGGGTAGGGTTGCCAGGAAATCAGAAGCCACGCTTCCTCCAATTGAGGGTCGACACACCTGGAATCAGGAGATCATAGGCTGCTAGAGGGGTGGGAATATGCACACATACTTCTTCAGTAAAATCAGTTTTTATAATTCTTGTCCATGCCAGAATGGTGGCTTGAACCGTAGGGAAGGCAGGAATGTTCACATTGTGGCGTTTGGTGGCCGCACACAGTAAGGCGTATAGATCATGACCTGGGGTGAATTTACGTTCTATTTGGTTCCATAAATTATCCTCTTGTGCCGTTAACCAGTATCGCGTCTGCGATAGTAAAGTTGCATTGTAATAGGCTTGGGCGTTTGGAAGACCTACTCCACCAAATCTACGGGGTTTGTATAATGTAGACATGGCTATTCTAGGAGGTTTGCCGTTCCAAATGAACTTTCTTAATGACGAGGCTAGTTTATTAAAAAAGATTTGTGGCACAGGGATCGGAAGGGTCCTGAAATAGTACAAAAGCTTTGGGAGAACCTGCATTCTATATGCAGCGATCCTTCCTAACCAGGAGAGGTGTACTTTTCCAATGTGGGAGAGCTCTTCTCCTATTTTAGACAAAAGGGGTAGGAAATTGCATTCATATAGTCTAGATACCGGAGATGTAAGTTGGATACCCAAATACGTGATGGAAGGTGCTTCCCAATTACATGGAAAAACTGATTTAAGCTTACATACTTCGGAAGCCGGGATTGAGATCGGAAGAGCAAAACATTTGCTTGTGTTGACTTTATAGTAAGATACATTTCCAAACCATCGAATAAGGGATTGAAGCTCATTTAGAGATGCAAGGGGAGATGTCATAGTGATAATTATGTCATCTGCAAATAGTCCTAGTTTATGTTCCGTCTGACCTATTTTAATGCCTTGGAGGTTGGGGTTGCTCCTAATTGCTTCCGCCAGTGGTTCAATTACTAGGGAAAAAATTATCGGGGATAACGGGCAGCCTTGGCGAGTGCCGTTTGAAAGATCAAAAGAGTCAGATAGGATTCCATCCGTTAATACTTTCGCCGAAGGGTTAGAATACAATGCCATGATTGCAGAGTGGATGAAGCCTCTGAATCCGAAAGTAGTCAAGGTTTTGTCAAGAAATCCCCAATGGACCCTGTCAAAGGCTTTCTCAGCGTCCAGGGCTAAGAAAACCGTTGGAGTTCCTGACCCTTCAGCAGCAGTCAGTAGATTTATCATACGTCGAGTACCGTCAGGGGCCTGCCGGCCCTTCACGAACCCGACTTGATCTAGACCCAAAAGATATGATGTGCAGTATAGGAGTCTATTTGCCAATATTTTTGCATAAATTTTTAGATCAACATTGAGTAAAGAAATAGGCCTAAAGTTTAGGGGGTAGTCTGTCGATTTCCCTGGTTTGGGTATAGTGACTACTGTCGCCTGTAACATTTCTTTTGGAAATTTGCCAATTTTGGGAGCGTCATTGAATAGTCGAACTAAGTGCGGGGTGAGGATGGGGGCCAGTAATTGGTAGTATTCCGAGGAGAATCCATCAGTGCCCGGAGATTTATGTAGAGGAAGAGATCTTATGACCTCTAGAACTTCTTCTGGGGAAATAGGGGCGTTCAGTGTTTGTAAAGAGTCTTCGTCGATGGAGGGAAGTTTCAGGGCATGTAGAAAGGAGTCAATGTCATTAGGTGTTGGCTTGTATGTGTCAGGGTCGTCTCTTAGATTGTATAAGGAGCTGTAGTAGTCTTTAAAGACGTTAGCCACTTCTTTCGGATTACAAAAGGTTGCGCCCGTCTTGTGATGTTTAATGAGTGAGATGTGAGATTTTACACGTTGCTTTTTAAGTTGAGAAGCTAAGAGTTTGCCTGCTCTATTGCTTTGTGAGTACCAAGACATTTTTAATCTCTTAAAGTAGGTGTCGTAATCAGATAGAAGGGTATTTTTTAAGTCATTTCTAAGGTCTGTGAGTCGTTTCAGGATATTTGTTTGTGGAGATGCATCTTTTTTGTGTTGCTGTTCCAGCTGAGCTATTTGGGATTGTAGGTGGGTTATGTGAGCAGTTTTCCTCTTCCGATCTCTAGCCTTCTGTTGGATTAATAAACCCCTAGCCACCGCTTTATGCGCGCACCATGTGATTTCAGGAGATGTAGACCCATTATCATTAAGATTGAAATACTCCGCAACTTTCACTTTAAGTTCCTCACTATACTCCGGATGGGCCAGGACAAAGGTGTCGTTGCGCCATACCGGAGCACAGTTTCTGACCGGACCATCCACCACATCTATCGTGACCGGGGCATGATCCGACCACGTGATGGAGTGGATGTCCGCTCTAGGAATCTTTTGTAAAAGAAATTTGTCAGTCAAAAACATATCAATCCTGGAATAGCTATTATGTACTGTAGAATAAAAGGAGTAGTCCCTTTCAGAGGTGCGGAGAGAACGCCAGGGATCATATAGCCTCTCCTCAACACAGAGGGGGCCCATGTTAGGTCTACGCCTCCGTCCCGCTGAAGAGCAGTCCATGTCTACATTCATGACAGCGTTGAAGTCCCCACAAAATATCAAATTGCCCTTAGCCAGTTTCCTCGCCCATGTGATGGTTTTCCGCACAAATTTCAAGGGATGTTTGTTTGGAGCGTAGATATTTACTATAGTGTAGAGTTTACCATTCACCTCAGCAATCAATAGCAGGGTTCTACCTATAGAGTCTTCTTCCGAGGCAATCAGCTTAAAAGAAACAGTATCTCTAATTGCTATCAAAACCCCGTTTTTTTTAGCAGTATGATTCACAGAAAAAACATGCGGGAATTTCCGATGGGAGCAGTTCGGGGCTTTGCCCTTCGCAAAGTGGGTTTCCTGGACGCAAATGATGTCGCATTTGTGTTCCAAAGCCGTTTTCCATAGAGATTTACGCTTGAAGGGGCTGTTGAGTCCTCTAACATTTAGTGACATTAGTCTAATGGACATGGCGGTGGAAGAAAATGCTGGCATAAATAACATTGGAAGTGCCGGGGAGGGTGAGGGAAGGGGAAGCCATCAAGGGGGTAAGGAGACCAAGACCAGGTCCAGTGTGAAAAACCGTATTCAAGGAAGTTGTTCTAGACCTGGGGGGTTCAGTGAAGGAAGACTGCAAGAGCCCAAAAAGGGGCCAAACCAAAAGAAAAATAAAAGGAAACAAAAAAGGAAAAGTTCCAACAAGTATGTGGGTCATCCCGCACCGGTTCCAAGGGAGGGAACAAAACCAGTGAACCGCACAGCGGGCGTGCAGTGGCCCTGCCAGAACTTAGGTGTGGTCCAGTGGGCGACTCCGGAAGCTAGACGTAAAAGCCAGTAGAAGTCACCGGAGGGTGAGTATGGGTGGTTATGTACCCCATATAAGGGGTTCTCATTTAGCCGCAGTACGGGAAGTGGTTGGTCTGCTTGAAGGGCTACGCTGAGGTAGAGGTGGCGGGTCGTCTTCGCGGGGAAGGTAGCCCCATTGTCGGAGGAGTTCCAACCCCTTAGGGAGGGAGGAGATGGTGTGCGATACATTATCGACAGTCACTGTGATCTTGGCTGGGAAGCCCCATTTATAAAGGACTTTATGATTTCTGAGAATTTTTGTGATAGGCACCAAGGTGTGTCTGGCCGCCAGGGTAGCTTGAGACAGATCCGTGAATAGGGAGATGCCAGCGAACGGGTCTGGGAGAGCTGGGTGTTGTCTTGAGAAACGCATAAGCTGGTCTTTTACGTGGTAGAAATGTATGCGAGCTATCACATCTCTTGGGACCGCTTCTGGTATGTAGGACGGTTTGGGCAGTCTATGCGCTCTGTCAATGATGAGGTCCGATGGAGTCAGGGAGGGAAGTGCAGTTTGCATAAGGTGTTGCAAGTAAGAAGATAGCTCCGCAGGCTTAACAGATTCCGGGACCCCCCTGAATTTTACGTTGTTCCTGCGGGATCTGTCCTCTATGTCCGCCACTTTCAATTTCAGTTGTTTAAGCTCCTCCTCTAACTCAAAGTGAGCGTCCACCAGATCGTTATGTGCTGCTGTAAAGTCTCCCATTTTGCGTTCTGTGTAATCCACTCTGTCCCCCAGCTTATCTATCTGTCTGTTAGTGCTTTTCATGAAGGCATTCATGTCCTGCTGAAGTGCCCCCCTGAGAGTTCTCATCATCTCCTTCATGGCTGTATCAGTGATAGCTTGGCCAGTTGTGGGGTATGAGTCTAGCTGCTGCCCATACGAGATGGTCTGCTCCATAGCCTCCCCCTCCTCAAGGAAGGAGTCCTCCTGACCTTGCTCTTCCCCATCCTCTGTCAGCTTTCTACGTTGTTTTAGAGGGCTTGTGAAAGGGGATGGACGTTCCTGCTGTGTCAGGATGTGATTATCTCCTACCTCCTCCGATGCCTGTGAGGTCCGATCGGCAGCTGTGTTCGCCGAGGTGCTGGCGCGGGACCAGGCGCCGGCGCCATCTTAGGAGGAACGGCCTGCGGCTGGAGAGAAGAATTCGGTCAGTTTCTTCGGCCGATCCTTTTGCTTTCTCTTGCCTGTTTGCGACATCTTGTCCTTCGGAGTCTCGGGAAGGGATGTGGCAGGGTGAAGGAGCTGAAAGTACGCTGTGTGCTGCTTAATTTAGCCCGCTGAGACAGAGCGATGGAATCACACGGCCATCCGCTCTGGCTGCCGGCTCCGCCCCCTATAAAAGCCGATTTTTTTGCCATCTCCCTCCTACTGGCTTTCAGCTGCCGGGTGAGAGACACACAGATATGGGCGGATCTAGAGGGGGCTAGATTTCAGTTGTGCCCCCCCATCCAGCCCTTCCTTGGACACCATGCATGCGTAGCCGCTGATCTTTCCTGCATCTGCACTTAGACCCGGGACAAGGGAGCAGCATCCTGGAGCAGTGAGAGGATAAGTGGCAGAGTGGAGAGTGCCAGGTGGAGGTGCTCTGTCTTGTACTCTCCAGTACTTGTACAGTTAGAACAGCGCTCCTCCAGAACATGAAACAGGATCCCTCTTAGATGGCATCAGATAGAATCAGACTGTACACACACACACACACAGCTTGATTACCACCCCCTATCTCCTCCAAGGACTGCTCATTGCAGCAGGAAATGTGGGAAGGGGGCTGTAATCAAACTGTGTGTGTGTGTACTGTCCGTTGCAATGTAAGAGCGATTCTGTCTCATGTGCTGGAGGAGCCCTGTTCTGACAATAGATGATAAAGGGCTGGAGGTATTTAGAGCTTACAGTGAAACTGTACTGTACACAATGAGGGTGGACATTGTGCTTTGGAAGTTTGTGGAAGAGGGGGGGGGGGGGTGAGCAGTTATCTGTGCTGAGAATTGTAATGAGGATTGGGGGGGGGGTGTATTTGCTAGAAGGAGGGTTAGGGGGATTGGAGCCAGGAGGTGGGATTGGGGAGAATGTTTGTGTTAGGAGGAGGTGGGGAATTTGTACTGGGGGCAGGGGGCTTGGGTAGTGCTGGGAATGGTGATTTAGAGGGGGTTGTGGATTTAGGAAGGAATTGGGGGGGATTTATGCTAGGAGGAGGGATGGGGGGATGGTTGTGCTAGGAGAAGGGATTGGGGGGATTTCTGCTAGGAAAAGAGATTGGGGGAATTTGAGTTTGGAGGCGGGATTGGGGGGCAAAGATTTGTGCTGGGAAGGGGGATTTGAACTGGGAGGAGGGGGGGGGCCCTGTAAGGTAGGCTGTACAGGTCCCGTGATTTCTAACTGTAGCTCTGACTGCCGGTGATAGTGATGGGAGCAGAGGAGGCAGCATCACTCTACCTGATACCGGAATTAGCTCACCTGTGAACGCTACATGCAGCTAATGGAGCCGGCGGGCAGAGGTAAGGTAAAAGGAGTCTGTGATATTAGATGACATGACAAAGCACTGACTCCTTCACCATGGATAATGCAGTGTTAAGGGAACCCTGCCAATAGCATACAGGCATCAGGCATCTAAAAGCTGTAATTATGGGGGGATGAGAGTAGTCTCATGGTGTGGTATGGGGAGATAGGAGATTCCTCTCTTCTATTTCAGCCCCTCCCTTTCTCTCTTTGTCACCTTTCCTGTCTCTGACTCCCCCTCACCCCCTCTCTCTCACCCACACCCCCCTCACCTCCATCTCTCTCCACCCTCTCTCTCTCTCTCTCTCTCTCAAATTCAAATAAGCTTTATTGACAGGACAAAATACATTTTAGCATTGCCAAAGCAGTTGAGTTTGGGATGGGGGGGGGGGGGTAATATAAAGGGGAATGGGGGGTGAGTCAATGCAAAGGATTTTTAAGTCCTCAGTTTTTCATGTCCCTCTCAGTCTGTGACAGGCTTTTACATATTATGCAGCTATTCTCTCTCTCATTCCTCTCTCCCCCCCCTCTCTCTCTCATCCATTCTCTCTCTGACCTCTCACTCCCACTCTCTCACCTCTACTATCCTCTCCTCTCCCTCTGACTCCCTCTCTCTCACCCCCTCTCTCTCTTCTCTCTCTTTAACCCTCTCTCTCATTCCTCTCTCTCCCCTCTCGGTCACCCATTCTCTCTCTCACCTCTCCTCTCCCTCTGACCCCCTCTCTCTCACCCCCTCTCTCCCACCCCCTCTCTCTCACCCCCTCTATCTCCCCTCCCGCTCTCTCTTTCTCACCCCTCTCTCTCACCCCCCTCTCTCTATCTCTCACCCCTCTCTCTCTCCCACTCTCTCTCACATCCTATTTCTCACCCTCTCTCTCTCACCTTCCTCTCTCTCTCATACACCTTCCCTCACCTTTCTCTTTCTCTCTCACCCCCTCTCTTTTCTCTCACCCCCTCTCTTTCTCTCTCACCACCCCTCTGTGCCCTCACCTCTCTCTTTCTTTCACATCCCACACTCTAACCTGCCTCTCACCCCCATCTCTGCCCCTCTCTCCCTCACCTCCTCTCTCACTTACACTCCCTTCACCTCCTCTCTCACTTACACTCCCTTCCTCTCCCCACTTTTATATCTCTCCCCACTTTTATCTTCTCTCTCTCCTCCCACTTCTGCTTCTCTCCCTCCACCACCTCTCTTAGTTTATTTTAGGAGTTACTGTATTTTTTAAGGTTCTCAGTAAAAAATGTGTTCTGTCAGTACATTTTCCATTTTTTGTACAAAGCAATAAAATAATAACAATTAAAAACTACTGACACTGTCCACTGCCCTACTGACACCAACCTCTGCCCTATTGACACTGTACTTTTTTGGAGGGAGGGTGAATGGAATCTTTGCCTTGGGTGAACGAATGTCTAGCTTTGCCACTGATGATACTCCATGATTAAAAGAGTAAAAATCCAATGAATAAAATGGGTGGGCCAGGCAGAGGCAAATTGAAAAGAAGAGGCCTGGATCATGCTTGATGACCTACTGCCAGGACATGAGAAAGGCTCTTTCTTACTTTCTGCAGCTTCTTATGCATATTGTGAAAATCAATGACATCATAGTTAGCAATTTCTGTAGAGGAGAGGAGCTTGTACAACTGTGCAAGACTAAAAGGTGAATCTGGCATTTAGTTTTAAATGTAAAAGCCAGAGCAAGTGTGTGTAGCCTGGGAGTTTGAGTGCTAGTTTTAGCACTGGAGTCTAGGGGAGAAACCTAAAGTGTAACACCACTTTTGTTAAGAAGAAGTAAAGTCTTTGTAATATTGTAAAAAAAATTGCCCCTCCCTGAGGGTTTAAATCAAAATGTACTAGTAATCACCTCAAATTTTGGTGAGTTTAATGAAAAAAGCTCTAATTCTTAAAAATACCTGCTTGGGAGAAACCTTTAAGCTATATGCATTATTACAAAACAGCAAGATTCTCCAGGACAACGTCAGCGACACAGCTTTCTGACATTGCATAATTTGTATGTGCAAAACATTTTTAACATTTCACATTATTCCTTGACTTACATAAAGCAGAAGCATCCCTATCTTAAATAATTTTAACTTGTAAAAATTATTTGTATGATGTTTTGGCAGAAACACATTTTTTATTTAGCAGTATTATGCTAGCACTGAACAGCTGATGTAGTAGACAGACGAAATTTAAAAGCTATCATTAGGTTTACACAAAATACAGCTAAATCTTCTTTTAGCACAGTACTACAGCATATTGTCTACAAAGTTAAATATGAGTGCAAAACCCTTTAAAGCGCAGCCTTATTCCAGAGAAAAGATAAAAATTACAGAGCTATGTTTCAGAGACGTTATCCAAACATACAGTACAGAGGCTATATAGTATGTAAGCAGCTTGATTGGGCAGTAACCTAAGAGGGAGAGGAGAGGCAGGTCTTAGAAAAAACTAAAATAGATAATACACTATATTATGTCAGAGAAAAGAGCCAGAAATAGCAAGAATACGCTCATTAAGCCCTTTTGGTATGAAAAGTTTGAAAAAGAAGAGAAGAGGCAGATTTTATACGATTTCCCTGGGCCAGTTGATAACTTCACATGACTTCTAATACCACCTCTATGCTGACCACATCCAGATCTATCTCTCACTCTTTCAACTCACCCTCTCAATCCCCTCACATATCAAACACTTACTGAGTGACATATCAGTATGGATGTCACACCACTTCCTCAAACTTAATCTTTCTAAAACTGAGCTTGTAATATTTCCTCCTCCCCGATCCTCTACCCGTGACTTTACTATTAAGAATAATGGCATAACCATTGGTCCCTCCTCACATGCCAAGGTGCTTGGTGTAATCTTGGACTCTGAATTCTACTTCAGCCCCCACATCCAATCACTTGCTACATCTTGCCGCCTTAACCTCCACAACATTTCAAGAATTCGTCCCTTCCTGACTAACGACACCACAAAACAACTTATTCACTCCTTGTTAATTTTCCACATTGACTACTGCCACTCTCTCTTTACTGGCCTACCCTTACACAGGCTATCCCGCATTGAGTCTATTTTGAATGCTGCTGCTAGAATAATACACCTTACTAACCGATCCACGACTGCTGCTCCTCTCTGCTAATCCCTTTCCCTGGCTTCCACTACCCCATTTTATAAAATTCTATATACTAGCCACAACATACAAGACCATCCCCAACATCGCCCCCAGCTACTGTACATCACCAACCTCATCTGTAGATATTGCCTAAATTGTCCTCTCTGCTCCTCCCAAGACCTCCTGCTCTTTAACTCCCTTGTTACCTCCTTCCATGCTCAACTCCAGGACTTCTCAGAGCCCCAGTATGTTCAGTCAACCCCTACCCTGTCTACCTTTAGGCGATCTCTGAAAACCTACTTGTTCAGGGAAGCCTACCCCACTTCCACCTCCACCTAAGAACTGTACCCAAGCCACCTCCATCAGATCACCCCCCACAGCTATTACCTTTTGTACCAACTCCCCCTCCCTTTAGATTGTAAGCTCCACAAGCAGGGCCCCCCTGTCCCCCCTCTACATTGTAAAGTGCTGCGCAAACTGTTGGCGCTATATAAATCCTGTATAATAATATTAAATAATAATAATTTTAATGTGAAATGGACATTGCAGTGAATAATGTCTCAGACAGGAGACAGAAATATAGAGCATACATGCTGCACATTATTTAAGCTATTTTAGTAAGCCGCAGTTTAAGATGGAGACATGAGGCAGGATTTAACCTGAACCAAATATTTATGTGGAAAAGAGGTAGAAATATTGTACAGACAGCATTTAATCAGTTTTAGTAGGACGCATTTTGAAAATTATAGACTGCCTGCAGCTTTGCAGCCCAAAATTTCACATTTAAGTGTATATATATATATATATATATATATATATATATATATATATATATATATGGCTGTACACTCTTCTGGCTTACTGCAGGAAAAATGGAAGCCAAGTTACATAACTAGGAACCACTGCAACACCAGATTGAAGATGTGTGCCATGCAAGGCATGTGTGTGAGCTTTCTCTGCCGAAGAGTGGTCTGCAGGTTGGTGCCTTTGTCACAAACAACCTTTCCTGGTACAAGATGGTGTGTGCTCAGTCACCTCTCAGGCTGCCTGTGAAGATAATCTCTGAACCATTGTGGCTCCTCTCCCTCAGGCAAAACAGCATGGTGGAATTCTCCCTGGGCCATTGCATAGGCTATGGGGTGCTTAGGGGTAACCAATGGCTCTACTGATTCATTAGATGAGGCCACTGAGGTGGAGGGGGATAGAGGTGACTGAGTTTTCACTATAATCATGTTGCACAACATGAGGTGGCGCCACCAGTTGCAGAGGTGTGCCCTGTTGTTCTTACACCCTCTACTTTTTGATGTGAGATCTTTTGAGGCGCAAAGTCTAAGTGGCAGCAGGTCTTCAACAGAGCTTCTGATGGTGGAGATGGCCCAGAACTAGTGGCTCTAGTATTAGTATAACCAAGGGGATTGCTGGAAGAGAAAAGTTGCAGTGTGGAAACTGTACACAAAGGATTAGGCAAATGAGTATTCAGTTCCAGACAGAGATTATGGGCAGACAACAGGCAGCAGGCAAGAAAGTGATCCGGTTCAAGCAGAGGTTGAGGGCAGAAAGCAAGAAAAAAAAGTAGTCTGGTCAATCCATGTCAAACGAAACAGGCAATCAGTAGTGTATAATAGCTGTTTTACACAAGGCATAGCAGCTTGCAAAAAGACAGCACCAGTCCTTTTTTAAGGGCTTTAGTTTTAAATACCATTTAGGTCAGAGGACACGTTTGCATCGGAAGTCTCAGCTGGGATATTGTGAGGGATATTGGAAGTTCTGGCAAGGAGGATTCTGCAAGCAATATTGGAAGTCCTTGCAGGGACTCTGAGAAAAAAGAGTTCTGGAAGTCCTTGTAGGGATTGTGCGCGTGCCATAACACCCGTCCTGAATCCTTTCTTGCTGGCAGCAACTATGCACAGTGGGCTATAAAGGAGATATACTGTAACTTCCTCCTCATCAGTCCAGGGATAAAGGGGTCCTACATCGAGCTGTGGCAGTAGTGCAATGGAGCTCATAGGTCTAGGGACAGGTACGTTTAAATAAAACATGGTATTATGCAGATTGAAAAGAGAGAAACCTGCAGATTTAAAACAAGGCAAACTCCAACCTTTGTGGACAAGCTGCGTGTAAGCTCTGGCAAGTACCTGCCTGTGTATCCAGCTTCCTATTCTGCAAAGCAATTTAAAAATGTGCTTTCTTTTTCACTCACACTCCCCTGTCTCTCCATTGCTCTGTCACAGTGCTGTGTTCTAACCATGTGTCAACTCCCTGTTGGATGTGTTTGAGCTTACACAGTGTATACTTAAGCCCCGTACAGGCGGGCCAAATACCAGCCAACATCGATTTTAATGAAAAATGGCCGACATTTGGTCACTGTATAAAGCACTTGGTCCATCAGAAACTGGCCAAACTTCCGTTCTGTTGGACATGCATGCTGGAAAACCAGCAGTCGATCAGCTCCTGTTCAGCACTCTCTGCCAATGGCAGAGAGCGCTAATGTGAGTGTTCTGGCGGGGGAGTATCCCTGTCAGAACGCAACAGCTCAGTGGGGTAGTAAACTGTACTAATATCGGACCGCTAGTTAGTACAGCGGACCGACCGAAGCCGACAGGTTTTTTTCGTTCAACCCGCTGGGTTGAGCAGATAAAAATGAATTGCGTGTACAAGGCTTAATTCCCAGATAGCAAGGATAACTTGCAACAAATTTGTGGCAGTGTTGAATTGTAACTCTTCTTAACTTGCTGTACATTTTTACTGGCAAGTTGTACACTTGCAGAACACTTGAAGCACAAGTTCTAGTTGACACTTTTCCAATTTGTAGCAAATTTGCATAGCAAGTCTCGAGTAAGAGCAAAGTTGCAGTGGTGAGTCTACTGCAAGAGCTCTTCAAGACTACAGCATTAAAATTCAGCCACAGTGGCATTCGCGTGCACTAATTCAATAGGATGTTTCTTTTGTCCACAAAAAATATTACTTTTCAGAGTGAGTAATGATAATGTAGCCTTCAGCTTTTATCTCCTATAATTTGTGCTAAAATCAGGTACCTGTCTAAGGAAACCAGTTATAACATTAATGCCTCATCTGAAATACACTGTATTTTTATGTTAAAATACACTCTTCAAAGAATCCTGTGTTTTCATTAAAAGCAGTTAAAGTGATGTTATCTTCACTTATTCATACTTTGCGAAATAATTTTGCTTCAGGTTCAGATAAAAGCGTTCTTAGTTGTTGACTTCTTTCACAGAAAACATAACGGAATTCTGAGAAGACAATATTAAGACAGAACCTACATAGCTATGTTGTAAATATAAAAAAAGGTCACAAAGAAGCGTATTCTCTAAAGGGAAATATAAAGGAATCAGTAAATGTAAGTACCTGTAATAAATAAATAAACAAATGTAAGCACAGTTTGCCAAGAAAATGTCTTTGTGTTGACATTATCGCCTCATGCACACGGTATGCTCTTGAAGTTTTTCTCCTACAAGATTTTAGCAGCAGCAAAAACACAGTAAAAGCCATGTTTTGCATTGGCATTAATGGACGTTAAATTGTGTTTACACGCATTAAGGTGAGGTCCAGCGTCTGGTGTTAACACATTCTATTGCTAGAATTCTGAGCATTAGAATGTATAACGTGGGAATATGCCTTTAAAAAAGTCCATATCTGTGAAATAGAGTACAAAAAGTCCCAAAGTTGACAAACATTTGAACTGTGAATTAATTGGAAAGATGAGTGTTCTCCAAGTGAATGACATCAGTGCTCACACATTCCTTACCAAATGGAGAGATCTTAATAAACATAGATCAATTGCGCTTTGCTGTGATATAGCCGCAATATCCCCAATCACAATGATGATATAGCTCCAGACAGATAGAAAGACCAAAACCTATAGGGATCAAATGTGCCATGTTGTGACCCAGCCACAATATCCCCAAAAGCTACTCAGGTCTGCTTTGGCTCAATTCAACTGGCATATGAGGTTAGGAAAAAAGGGAAAGCTCATAGTGCATCATCATCAGGGAAGGAGAAAGAAAGGTCTTCGTTAAAAGGAAATATAAAGGAATCTGTAAATGTAAGTACCTGTAATAAATAAACAAAAAAATGTAAGCACAGTTTGCCAGTAGAGATGTATAGAACTGTTCGCCGGCGAACAGTTCCCGGCGAACTTAGCATGTTCGCGTTCGCCGCTGCCGGCGAACATATGCGATGTTCGGTCCGCCCCCCATAAGACATCATTGAGGCAAACTTTGACCCTGAACTTTACAGTCAGCAGACACATTTCCAGCCAATCAGCGTACCTCCCTCCCACACCCTCCCACCTCCTATAAATAAGCAAGGGCAGCATCCATCTTAGATCATTCTGAAGCAGTGTGTGTAGTGAGAGTAGGGAGAGCTGCTGCTGCTGCTGCTGCTGTTAAGCTAGGGACAGTTAGTCAGTGTTCCTGGTCTTGCAGTGTTCTTGGTCCACTACTGCTGTAATATCAGCACCCCAAAAAGCCCTTCTAAGGGCTGGTATTTGTGTTTTTTTTTTTTTTTTTTTATATATATATATATATATATATACCTAGCGTCCCCAAAAGCACTTTTAAGGGCTGGTAATTGAGTTGTTTCTTCATATATATATATATCTATATCTATCTAGTGTCCCCAAAAGCCCTTTTAAGGGCTGGTAATTGAGGATTTTTTTATTTATATATATACATATATATGTATATATAGTGTCCCCAAAAGCCCTTTCAAGGGCTGGTAAGGTAATAGATTTTTTTCTTTATATATATATATATATATATATATATATATATATATATATATATCTATTGTACACTGCAGTTGCCTGCCCGCTGTGTGTGAGAGGCCACAGACCTACCACAGACTGTACTGTGTGCACACCACACTCATTTCGGGTGGCACAGGCACAGTACCTGGCATTTTAAAAAATATTTTTTTTTCCTCTGTCATAATTGCAGTGAGTGCTGTGTCAGGTCCACAGAGTGCACTGTACCCACTGCAGTGCACTGCCCACCACTGATATATATACGTTGGCACAGCATCTTGTTGCAATAAATTGAAAAAAAAAATATTTTTTATTATTGCAGTTGCCTGGGCTGCCAGTGACTGTCAGGTCCACAGAGTGTACTGTGCCCACTGCAGTGCCACTGTGTGCCCACCCACCACTGATATATAAGGTGGCACAGCAGCTTGCAAAGTAAAAAAAAAATATATATTTTTTTAAATTGCAGTTGCCTGGGTGCCAGTGACTGCTGTCAGGTCCACAGAGAGTGTACTGTGCCACTGCCCACCCACCACTGATATATAAGGTGGCACAGCAGCTTGCAAAGTAAAAAAAATATATATATTTTTTTAAATTGCAGTTGCCTGGGTGCCAGTGACTGCTGTCAGGTCCACAGAGAGTGTACTGTGCCACTGCCCACCCACCACTGATATATAAGGTGGCACAGCAGCTTGCAAAGTAAAAAATATATATATATTTTTTTAAATTGCAGTTGCCTGGGTGCCAGTGACTGCTGTCAGGTCCACAGAGAGTGTACTGTGCCACTGCACACCCACCACTGATATATAAGGTGGCACAGCAGCTTGCAAAGTAAAAAAATATATATATATTTTTTAAATTGCAGTTGTCTGGGTGCCAGTGACTGCTGTCAGGTCCACAGAGAGTGTACTGTGCCACTGCCCACCCACCACTGATATATAAGGTGGCACAGCAGCTTGCAAAGTAAAAAAAAATATATATTTTTTTTAAATTGCAGTTGCCTGGGTGCCAGTGACTGCTGTCAGGTCCACAGAGAGTGTACTGTGCCACTGCCCACCCACCACTGATATATAAGGTGGCACAGCAGCTTGCACTCATAGTACAACAGTAACAACACATTAAAAAAAAAATGACAGGCAGAGGCAGGCCACCCCGCAAGGGCCGTCGTGGTCGTGGTGCTGTGATTTCCTTAGGCTCTAGAATAATGCCCAGTGTTCAGAGGCCACCACAGCCCCTGAACTCAAAAAATTCTGAGGCCATAGTTGACTGGCTTACACAGGACACCCAATCGTCTACAGCTTCCGCTCGGAACCTTAATGCACCATCCTCCTCCAGCTCAGCTTCGGGCACCTCTCAATTTACCACTCGCCAGCCCGCCGGCACCACCACCAACACTAGCACCACAGCCGCTTCACTTGATCCGTCAGAGGAGTTATTTTCACATCAGTTTGAAGAAATAAGTGATGCGCAACTATTAGTGCCAGAGGATGTAGATAACGGGGATATGTCTCAGTCAGGCAGCATTATACACATGGACGTACATTGTGATGATGATGATGTTGTACCTGCTGCTGCTGCCTTTGCTGAGTTGTCAAGTGAAGCGGCTGATGATGACGATGTGTCTGTGGATGTCACCTGGGTGCCTGCTCGAAGAGCAGAAGAAGAGGGGGAAAGTTCAGATGGGGAGACAGAGAGGAGGAGGAGACGAGTTGGAAGCAGGGGGAGGAGGTCATCGCAAGGAGCTAGTGGCGCAGTCAGACAGCATGTAGATTCGGCACCCGGGGTCAGCCAGACAGCACGCCAATCAACGCAAGCTGTTGCCACCACCAGAATGCCGTCCTTGCAAAGCTCAGCAGTGTGGCATTTTTTTTGTGTGTCTGCCTCTGATATCAGCGATGCCATTTGTAACCTGTGCCAAAAGAAACTGAGTCGTGGGAAGTCCAACACCCACCTAGGTACAACTGCTTTGCGAAGGCACATGATCTCACATCACAAACGCCTATGGGATCAACACATGAGTAAAAGCAGCACACAAACTGAAAGCCACCATCCTCCTCCTGGTCCAGCATCTTCAGCCACGTCAACCACTGCTGTCCTCCATGCCCCCTATCAACAACCCGCCCCTCCGCCTCTCACCTTCAGCAGTTCCTGCTCGTCACCTGCCCACAGTCAGGTGTCTGTGAAGGAAATGTTTGAGCGCAAAAAGCCAATCTCGCAGAGTCACCCCCTTGCCCGGCGTCTGACAGCTGGCTTGTCGGAACTCTTAGCCCGCCAGCTTTTACCATACAAGCTGGTGGAGTCTGAGGCCTTCAAAAAATTTATCGCTATTGGGACACCGCAGTGGAAGGTACCCGGCCGAAATTATTTTTCACAAAAGGCAATCCCCAACCTGTACTCTATTGTGGAAAAGGAAATCATGTCACGTCTGGCACACAGTGTTGGGGCAAGGGTCCATCTGACCACTGATAGCTGGTCTGCAAAGCACGGTCAGGGCAGGTATATAACGTACACTGCGCATTGGGTAAACCTGCTGGCGGCTGCCAAGCATGGAATGCGTGGCTCTGCTGCAGAGGAGTTGGTGACACCGCCACGACTTGCAGGCAGGCCTGCTGCCACCTCCTCTACTCCTCCTACTCCATCCTCTTTGCTAACCTCCTCGGCTGAGTCCTCTTCTGCTGTTGCGTCTTGCTCCACACCAACTGCACCCCCCCAGCTCCCCAGGGGCTATTCCACATGCCGGATACGACAGTGTCACGCTGTCTTGGGGTTGACTTGCCTGAAAGCAGAGAGTCACACCGGACCAGCACTACTGTCCGCCCTGAATGCACAGGTGGATCAGTGGCTGACCCCGCACCAACTGGAGATCGGCAAAGTGGTGTGTGACAACGGGAGCAATTTGTTGGCGGCATTGAATTTGGGCAAGTTGACACATGTGCCGTGCATGGCACATGTGTTGAATCTGATTGTGCAACGTTTTGTGCAGAAGTACCCAGGCTTACAGGACGTCCTCAAGCAGGCCAGGAAGGTGTGTGGCCATTTCAGGCGTTCCTACACGGCCATGGCGCACTTTGCAGATATTCAGCGGCGAAACAACATGCCAGTGAGGCGCTTGATTTGCGACAGCCCGACACGTTGGAATTCAACACTGCTAATGTTCGACCGCCTGCTCCAACAAGAAAAAGCGGTCAACGAGTATTTGTATGACCGGGGTGCTAGGACAGCCTCTGCGGAGCTGGGTATTTTTTTGCCACGCTACTGGACGCTCATGCGCAATGCCTGTAGGCTCATGCGTCCTTTTGAGGAGGTGACAAACCTAGTGAGTCGCACTGAAGGCACCATCAGTGACATCATCCCATATGTTTTTTTCCTGGAGCGTGCCCTGCGAAGAGTGCTGGATCAGGCCGTAGATGAGCGTGAAGAGGAAGAGGAAGAGTTGTGGTCACCATCACCACCACCAGAAACAGCCTTACCATCGATTGCTGGACCTGCGGCAACACTGGAAGAGGAGTGTGAGGAAGAGGAGTCAGAGGAGGAATGTGGCTTTGAGGAGGAGGAACACCAACCACAGCAGGCATCCCAGGGTGCTCGTTGTCACCTATCTGGTACCCGTGGTGTTGTACGTGGCTGGGGGGAAGAACACACCTTCAATGACATCAGTGAGGACGAGGAATTGGACATGAGTAGCTCGGCATCCAACCTTGTGCAAATGGGGTCTTTCATGCTGTCATGCCTGTTGAGAGACCCTCGTATAAAAAGGCTGAAGGAGAACGACCTGTACTGGGTGGCCACGCTACTAGACCCCCGGTATAAGCAGAAAGTCTGTGACATGTTACCCAATTACCGGCAGTCGCAAAGGATGCAGCAGCTACAAAATAAGTTAAAAACTATGCTCTACACAGCGTATAAGGGTGATGTCACAGCACAACGGGAATCCAACAGGGGAAGAGGTGAAAGTAATCCTCCTCCTACCACCACAACCACGCCGGCAAGGACAGGACGCTTTACAGACGTCTTGTTGATGGAGGACATGCGGAGCTTTTTTAGTCCTATGCATCGCCACAGCCCTTCGGGGTCCACCCTCAGAGAACGACTCGACCGACAGGTAGCAGACTACCTTGCCTTAACTGCAGATATCGACACTATGAGGAGCGATGAACCCCTTGACTACTGGGTGTGCAGGCTTGACCTGTGGCCTGAGCTATCCCAGTTTGCCATTGAACTTCTGGCCTGCCCCGCTTCAAGTGTGCTGTCAGAAAGGACCTTCAGCGCAGCAGGAGGTATTGTCACTGAGAAGAGAAGTCGCCTAGGTCAAAAAAGTCTTGATTACCTCACGTTTATTAAGATGAATGAGGCATGGATCCCGAAGGGACTGACAGTGGGGGATGCATTTGACTAAAAAAGGCCTGGTGATGACTGAGATGCCTTGGCCTAAAAATGGTCCACACGCTGCTGTATATAATCATTCTCTGCATGCCGGATGACTTACGTGACGTCTCCGCCACCAACTACGGTTCAAGCAGCAATGTTTTAGTGCACTTTCTGCCTTAAAACCTCAATTTTTCAGGCCGCTGCTACAGCAGCGGCTGCAACAATACCTACTTTTTCATGCATGTGTACATGCCTAATTTTTCTGGCCTCTGGTGCTACACTGTGGCTGCAAAAAAACAAAAAACAAAAAAAAAGGCACATACATGTGTCAATTCCCCTTCGTGATCGTTACCTTGTCGTGGTGAAGGGGCTTGCGTATCACAATGAAGCGATCACCTCTAGGATTGTGTTGGCACACCCCAGATGATAAGGTCGTTGCTTCATTGTGTACAGACCAAAAGCGATCCGCAGGATAATTTTTCATTAAAAAAAACATTCATTTTCTTTCATTCTTTCTGCGGAGCTGGGTATTTTTTGGCCGCGTTACTGAATGCTCATGAACAATGGCTGTAGGCTCATGCGTCCTTTTGCGGAGATGACAACCCTGGTGGTCAGTCGAACCCAAGGCAACATCATCGACCTCATCCCATATGCGTTTTTTCTGGAGCGTGCCCTGCGAAGAGTACTGGATCAGGCTGTAGATGAGCATGAAGAGGAAGAGTTGTGGTCCTCATCACCACCAGAAGCAGCCTTGTCGTTGTCAATTGCTGGACCTGTGGCAACGCAGAGAGAGGAGTCTGAAGAAGAGAAGTCAGAGGAGGAAGGTGGCTTTGAGGAGGTGGAATACCAGCCACAGCAGGCGTCCCAGGGGGCTTGTTCTCACCTTTCGGGGACCCTTGGTGTTGTATGTGGCTGGGTGGAGGAAGAGACCTTCAATGATGTCAGTGAGGACAAGGAACGGGACATGGCTAGCTTGGTATCCAACCTTGTGCAAATTGGGAGTTTGCGGTTGTGCAAATGGACTGACTGACTGTTAAACGGGGAGTTTGGTCTGTCAGAGTTTGGTCTGTCACTGTGAAGCGGGCGACGGGCGTAACCCTTACACTACTTGACCGATAAAACATCATACCTGATCGTATTCACACACTGGATGTTTTAGTGCTGGTTTACACTGCCGCTACCACTAAAGTAGCGTCGCTTCCAGTGCGACTTTGGCGCGACTTAGCGCGACTTTGGCGCGACCTCATCGCGAGGTGACTTTTTATTTGGCCAATCACAATATCATGTTTTGTGACCGTCACCTAATTTCCTTTTCCTGTTTTTTGTTTTACATATTTCCCCATGTGTGCAGTGTTGTCTGTGTCATAGCTCAACTGATAGGCATGTTTGCCTTGGCATATCATATTTCAGCTTGCCAGAAAGAAAAAAAGACAGCTGGAAAGACACTGCATTAGTTTTCTACTAAAAATCATAAGAAAAATGCTGTTTTTTTTGGGTTGTGGACATACTACAGAGCTGAAACTTGACAGGTACACTTTTGTGACCCCCCAGACACTAAATACAAAAAATGACATGCCTGCCTAAAAAAATGCCCGATAAATGCCTGCAAGAGAAAAAGACAGCCGCAGAGAAGCCGTATTCCTGAAAATATAAGAAAAATGCTGTTTTTTAGGGGTTCTGGACATGCTACAGAGCTGAAACTTGACAGGTACACTTTTTAGACCCCCCAGACACTAAATACAAAAAATGACATGCCTGCCTAAAAAAATGCCCGATAAATGCCTGCAAGAGAAAAAGCCAGCCGCAGAGAAGCCGTATTCCTGAAAATATAAGAAAAATGCTGTTTTTTAGGGGTTCTGGACATGCTACAGAGCTGAAACTTGACAGGTACACTTTTGTGACCCCCCAGACACTAAATACAAAAAATGACATGCCTGCCTAAAAAAATGCCCGATAAATGCCTGCAAGAGAAAAAGCCAGCCGCAGAGAAGCCGTATTCCTGAAAATATAAGAAAAATGCTGTTTTTTAGGGGTTCTGGACATGCTACAGAGCTGAAACTTGACAGGTACACTTTTTAGACCCCCCAGACACTAAATACAAAAAATGACATGCCTGCCTAAAAAAATGCCCGATAAATGCCTGCAAGAGAAAAAGACAGCCGCAGAGAAGCCGTATTCCTGAAAATATAAGAAAAATGCTGTTTTTTAGGGGTTCTGGACATGCTACAGAGCTGAAACTTGACAGGTACACTTTTGTGACCCCCCAGACACTAAATACAAAAAATGACATGCCTGCCTAAAAAAATGCCCGATAAATGCCTGCAAGAGAAAAAGCCAGCCGCAGAGAAGCCGTATTCCTGAAAATATAAGAAAAATGCTGTTTTTTAGGGGTTCTGGACATGCTACAGAGCTGAAACTTGACAGGTACACTTTTGTGACCCCCCAGACACTAAATACAAAAAATGACATGCCTGCCTAAAAAAATGCCCGATAAATGCCTGCAAGAGAAAAAGACAGCCGCAGAGAAGCCGTATTCCTGAAAATATAAGAAAAATGCTGTTTTTTAGGGGTTCTGGACATGCTACAGAGCTGAAACTTGACAGGTACACTTTTTAGACCCCCCAGACACTAAATACAAAAAATGACATGCCTGCCTAAAAAAATGCCCGATAAATGCCTGCAAGAGAAAAAGACAGCCGCAGAGAAGCCGTATTCCTGAAAATATAAGAAAAATGCTGTTTTTTAGGGGTTCTGGACATGCTACAGAGCTGAAACTTGACAGGTACACTTTTGTGACCCCCCAGACACTAAATACAAAAAATGACATGCCTGCCTAAAAAAATGCCCGATAAATGTCTGCAAGAGAAAAAGCCAGCCGCAGAGAAGCCGTATTCCTGAAAATATAAGAAAAATGCTGTTTTTTAGGGGTTCTGGACATGCTACAGAGCTGAAACTTGACAGGTACACTTTTGTGACCCCCCAGACACTAAATACAAAAAATGACATGCCTGCCTAAAAAAATGCCCGATAAATGCCTGCAAGAGAAAAAGACAGCCGCAGAGAAGCCGTATTCCTGAAAATATAAGAAAAATGCTGTTTTTTAGGGGTTCTGGACATGCTACAGAGCTGAAACTTGACAGGTACACTTTTGTGACCCCCCAGACACTAAATACAAAAAATGACATGCCTGCCTAAAAAAATGCCCGATAAATGCCTGCAAGAGAAAAAGACAGCCGCAGAGAAGCCGTATTCCTGAAAATATAAGAAAAATGCTGTTTTTTAGGGGTTCTGGACATGCTACAGAGCTGAAACTTGACAGGTACACTTTTTAGACCCCCCAGACACTAAATACAAAAAATGACATGCCTGCCTAAAAAAATGCCCGCTAAATGCCTGCAAGAGAAAAAGCCAGCCGCAGAGAAGCCATATTCCTGAAAATATAAGAAAAATGCTGTTTTTTAGGGGTTCTGGACATGCTACAGAGCTGAAAATTGACAGGTACACTTTTTAGACCCCCCAGACACTAAATACAAAAAATGACATGCCTGCCTAAAAAAATGCCCGCTAAATGCCTGCAAGAGAAAAAGCCAGCCGCAGAGAAGCCATATTCCTGAAAATATAAGAAAAATGCTGTTTTTTAGGGGTTCTGGACATGCTACAGAGCTGAAACTTCACAGGTACACCTTTTAGACCCCCCAGATGCTAAATCCAAAGAAATTTTTTATTTTTATTTTTTTTTAATTTTTCCAATAATTGGCTCTCTATCAAAAAATTATAATTTTTAAGAACTTTTTTTTGCGTGATCCCTCTCCGGCATGCCACAGTCCAGGTGTTAGTCCCCTTGAAACAACTTTTCCATCACTATTGTGGCCAGAAAGAGTCCCTGTGTGTTTTAAAATTCGCCTGCCTATTGAAGTCTATGGCGGTTCGCCCGGTTCGCCGGTTCGCGAACATTTGCCGATGTTCGCGTTCGCCGTTCGCGAACCGCGAATTTTAGGTTCGCGACATCACTATTTGCCAGGACAATGTCTTTGTGTTGACACTAAGGCCTCATGCATGCTGTATGCTCTTGATGATTTTTTCTCCTACAGGAATTTAAAAGCATAAAAAACATGGTAAAAAGCTGTGTTTTGCACTGGCATGCCGCTAAACTCCTTAAAACACCTATAATGTGCATGGACACAAAGGCTACCATGGAAAGGAGTTTACAGGCAGAGAAAAAAAATGAACAAACACCTGAAGAAGCAGCTTTTTTGGAGCTGGAGTGTGCATAAGGCCTACTGACTTAATGATCTGTATTAACCTAAACCCATTTAATGTAAATGACTGATGCATGTCACTAATCCATTTATTGCAACATTTTCTTTAATTTGTAAACCTTATGTCATCATGTGATCTCAAAAGAAAGTTCCAGTGATATTTCAAAACAAGCAAATGTGCTGTAAATGATTGAACAGCGTTGTTTGCTACATTTTTTGGTGAACCTTGACTACTTTTTTAAACCTTTTATGTTCTTTGCTTTTGATCACCAAGGGAGTTTGGCAGTTTGACATTTACTGTGTTGCTATTTGTCAATAGTTTCTAATGGTTTTAGTTACTTGAAAAACATTTTAACGAAATGTGCCATGTTTATTTAAAAAGAGGTGTAAATGGACTCTGGAAAAATAATTGCACAGCATGTATGGCACTCCAAAAGTGGCAAACATAATTTCTTTTAACAAGCCTTTTTCTCTTTCCCTGTCTAATTTTTCAAGTTTGACAATTATGTTTGCAAGAAATATACTATTCTACTAAATAAATAAGCTGCTGTTGTTAAAAAAAAAAAATAACACTTTTGTTCAAAAATGTAAAGACAACTTCACCATTTTTATAGTACATCGCATGTGGCTGCTTGACCCTTTTAGAAATGGCTGATGCATATGAATCCAAAGTTGGGGTACAAGTAAATGGCATACAAATCTTTACAAATCGGCTTCCTAGACTTGATTCAATTTCAAGAATACAGTAATAGAGCCCATTCGCTACTAATGGAGTAGCTGAGAGAAGATCTAAGTGGAAAGTAAACCACATTGAAGTGGAAATAATCAAGAACAAGAAAAAAGCTGCCGATTTTAGTAGTGTCACCACATACACATAGATAACTAAAATAAACAAATTGGCGCTAAAATCAAAGCGAATAAAATATTTCATAAATATATCATAAAATGATGATAAACTGTGCAAAATAGTGCAAATTCATAAATACAAAGTGCTGTGCATGAAAAGAACTGTGAATATTCAAATAGATACCAAACAGTCCATATAAAGTGCTAAAATGTGAAAAAAATGCGTGAATCAATAATATAAATGATATGGCAATAGTACATACAATTTTCCAAAATTCATATCAAGTACTGGTGGTGAAAATAAATAGTTCATATATAAAATTCATGTGCAAATGTGCAAGCATAAAGCAAATGATGGTGGTCTGGACACGTGAGGTGCTCTTGAATCCAACTATGTCACTGATGTGCACCAAATTCCACAATGTATGCAAGAGCGGGACAGAAGCTGGAGGTCCTGATTGATGTGATTTCATCCAACCTGAGGTCCTATAGCTGAGAGATTACCAGCTTTGTGAAGTGATCCTTTTAGAGCCTTTTATGAGACGTTGCCACCTACCAGTTGTCCGGTTACCAGCGCTTGGAGCCATATAGGAGAAACATTTTCTCTGAACCACGCTTGTTTTAACCTGCCTGGAGGTGAGCGGCCATTGCATACATTGTGGGATTTGGTGCACATCAGTGACATATTGGATTCAAGAGCACCTCACGTGTCCAGACCACCATCATTTGCTTTATGCTTGCACATTTGCACATGAACTTTTATATATGAACTATTTATTTTTACCACCAGCACTTTATACGGATTTTGGAAAGTTGTATGTACTATTGTCATATCATTTATAATATTGATTCACACATTTTTTCACATTTTAGCCCTTTATATGCACTATTTAAGTCTCTCTTTGAATATTCAGGGTTGTTTTCATGCACAGCACATTGTATTTAGGAATTTGCACTATTTTGCACAGTTTATCATAATTTTATGATATATTTATGAAATATTTATTTTAGTTATAATTCAATTTCTGGCAACTAGGTGGACGAGTTTTAGGAAGAAGCAAAATTTAAAGCTTTTGAAGTAATAAAGTGAACAAAGACCTACAAATGAAATATTACAAAAACATAAAGTGATTGACAAGCTAATTGTCTGGGCAGGGAGTGCCATACTATTTGTGACTGTGTAGCTGCACAATAAATTCTGTCATTTAGCTGTTGGCCAGACTGGTATTGGGACTTTCTTCCACTATTACATATCAGTGGAAGTTCTCACTTCTAGGGTTGATCTGGAATGGATTGTATTTCTTACAAGACCCTATCTGTGCTCTTGTTATATAATATCCTATTGGTTTTAGGCAGACAGCACCTCCTTCACTACCTGTCTGGAAAGGAGACCTACAGAAAAATGTTTTTTCCCATTGCCTCTCAACATTATCTGGACTAAAAGTTAATGGGAACCTAGTAGCTTATTATTTACCACAGACTGCTTTCTTTCTTTCTTTCTTTCTTTCTTTCTTTCTTTCTTTCTTTCTTTCTTTCTTTCTTTCTTTCTTTCTTTCTTTCTTTCTTTCTTTCTTTCTTTCTTTCTTTCTTTCTTTCTTTCTTTCTTTCTTTCTTTCTTTCTTTCTCTATCTGTATATATCCTTTTGTGTCTGTACACAATGGAAATTGTGTGAACTTGGACAGCTGAGAGTTGGGGTGTGTGTGTGGGGGGTGGGGTGGTGGGGGTGAAATTCCAAATGTTTTTTGCATAAGGGCAATTTAGGGAATTATCTGCTGTTGTATTTAGGTTTACACGATGGCCAGCCTACTCCTTAATCACAAACATTAGTCTGAACATAACACTCCACTCCTGAAGACTCCTGCGTTACCTAAAAATAACCCATTTGTTGACCCTCCTGAAGACGCCTGGGATATGTGACGACATTTGCCTAGGCAAGAAACCTGGAGGTAATTGAAGAAATGTAAAAAAATGTTTAAAACAAGTAAATATGATATGCTTTCCTATCTATTTACTAATACTAGCAGCATGAGTTTTAAAAATAACCAATGTTAATTGAGAGAGTGAAGTTCCACTCTAAAGCGTAACTCCACTTTTGTTGAGAAAAAAAACATTCCCCTCTGGGTTATCTTTGTATATTGCAAGGATTTGTTGCAGATTCCTATCTTTTGTTATTCTGAAGAAATACCTGTTTGTTCCTCTGTGCTCCTGTGCTAAGTGGGTCTGATGGGAGTGGTTTCATAATTATCAATCAGCTGTTCAGCTGCAGGGCATGCATTAGGAAATCTGCTGGGCCTGCATCCCTTTAGACATTTTCCTATTAGGAGAATCTCACCAAAAATGACATTTTTTTTCCAGAGGATGCCTGAAATCTGACTTGTATCTTAGTGCAGACTTCTGGGAAAATCAGTGATCCAATCACACAAGCAGGACATGATGTTTCTGGGGGGTGATTAGTACAGAACACCTCCAGGTTGCCATATTGCATTGCATTTTCAGAAAATTACAGTGGCTGCAGATTGAAAAGCAAAGGTAATCTTAAATAACAGGACGCACATGATACCTTCACTGTCATTGTGCAATTGCTGGGTGTTCAATGTGTTCCTATACCTTTAAGAAGGGATGGCCTTCCTCCAGGCATACCTGCCTTTAACCTCCCTGGCGGTATGATTATGTCAGGAATTACATACCAAAAGCGGTACAATTGTTTTCATGGAAATTTGGCGTTATGTATTATAGGCCTACAATTCTTAGTAATTACTGACTTAAACCTGACCAAAACAAGAGTCTAGTAGATATCCCAGATGTGATAAATTTGAAACACAAACGCGTGAATTATAATCGAATCAATAATATTATTTTATTATTTAATATATAATATATATAATAAAATTATATTATTGATTAGATTATAATTCATGCATTATATATTATAGATAGATATATGTGTGTGTGTATATATATATATATATATATATATATATATATATATATATATATATATATATATATATATATATATATATATATATATATACACATATATACATATATATATATATATATATATATATATATATATATATATATATATACAGTGGGTACGGAAAGTATTCAGACCCCCTTAAATTTTTCACTCTTTGTTATATTGCAGCCATTTGCTAAAATCATTTAAGTTCATTCTTCTTCCTCATGAATGTACACATAGCACCCCATACTGACAGAAAAACACAGAATTGTTGACATTGTTGCAGATTTATTAAAAAAGAAAAACTGAAATATCACATGGTCCTAAGTATTCAGACCCTTTGCTGTGACACTCATATATTTAACTCAGGTGCTTTCCATTTCTTCTGATCATCCTTGAGATGGTTCTACACCTTCATTTGAGTCCAGCTGTGTTTGATTATACTGATTGGACTTGATTAGGAAAGCCACACACCTGTCTATATAAGACCTTCCAGATCACAATGCATGTCAGAGCAAATGAGAATCATGAGGTCAAAGGAACTGCCTGAAAAGCTCAGAGACAGAATTGTGGCAAGGCACAGATCTGGCCAAGGTTACAAAAAGATTTCTGCTGCACTTAAGGTTCCTAAGAGCACAGTGGCCTCCATAATCCTCAAATGGAAGACGCTTTGGGACGACCAGAACCCTTCCTAGAGCTGGCCCTCCGGGCCAAACTGAGCTATCGGGGGAGAAGAGCCTTGGTGAGAGAGGTAAAGAAGAACCCAAAGATCACGGTGGCTGAGCTCCAGAGATGCAGTCAGGAGAAGGGAGAAAGTTGTAGAAAGTCAACCATCACTGCAGCCCTCCACCAGTCGGGGCTTTATGGCATAGTGGCCCGACGGAAGCCTCTCCTCAGTGTAAGACACATGAAAGCCTGCATGGAGTTTTCTAAAAAACACCCGAAGGACTCCAAGATGGTGAGAAATAAGATTCTCTGGTCTGATGAGACCAAAATAGAACTTTTTGGCCTTAATTCTAAGCGGTATGTGTGGAGAAAACCAGGCACTGCTCATCACCTGTCCAATACAGTCCCAACAGTGAAGCATGGTGGTGGCAGCATCATGCTGTGGGGGTGTTTTTCAGCTGCAGGGACAGGACGACTGGTTGCAATCGAGGGAAAGATGAATGCGGCCAAGTACAGGGATATCCTGGACAAAAACCTTCTCCAGAGTGCTCTGGACCTCAGACTGGGCCGAAGGTTTACCTTCCAACAAGACAATGACCCTAAGCACACAGCTAAAATAACGAAGGAGTGGCTTCACAACAACTCCGTGACTGTTCTTGAATGGCCCAGCTAGAGCCCTGACTTAAACCCAATTGAGCATCTCTGGAGAGACCTAAAAATGGCTGTCCACCAATGTTTACCATCCAACCTGACAGAACTGGAGAGGATCTGCAAAGAGGAATGGCAGAGGATCCCCAAATCCAGGTGTGAAAGACTTGTTGCATCTTTCCCAAAAAGACTCCTGGCTGTATTAGATCAAAAGGGGGCTTCTACTAAATACTGAGCAAAGGGTCTGAATACTTAGGACCATGTGATATTTCAGTTTTTCTTTTTTAATAAATCTGCAACAATGTCAACAATTCTGTGTTTTTCTGTCAGTATGGGGTGCTATGTGTACATTCATGAGGAATGAACTTAAATTATTTTAGCAAATGGCTGCAATATAACAAAGAGTGAAACATTTAAGGGGGTCTGAATACTTTCCGTACCCACTGTATATATATATATATATATATATATATATATATATATATATATATATAATATATAACGCATGAATTATAATTGAATCAATAATATAATTTTATATATATATATATATATATATATATATATATATATATATATATATATATATATATATATATATATATATATATGTGTGTGTGTGCATATATATATATATATATATATATATATATATATATATGCATATATATATGCATATATATATATATATATATATATATATATATATATATAAAATATAAAATGTGTTTTGTGTTTTGTGCAACGTTTTTTTTTTTTTTTGAATTTCCCTCCCTAGTTCCGCTCCCATGCAGCATTGCTGCTGCAGGGAACGGAACTAGGAAGTGATCACACCGACGGAGGAGCGGCGGGCCTCTTGGCTGGCGATCTCAGCAATGAGAGATCATCGCTGTATCGCCAGGAGAAGGTAAGAGAACACCGCTGCGCTCTCTGCACATCCACCCCGAGCGTGACTCAGGGTTACCGCTCCTGATAGAAAAAATCAACCCGAGTCACGCTCGGGATTACCGCCAAGGTGGTTAATCTATCCATTATTATATATGTGCTCCAACTTTAGAGGCTCTCAAAATGTGTAGATGGGACTGCAGCACACAAGGGTGCCTTGGCCCTGCAACTTTTCTCCCCTCTCTTTCCTACTTTTTCTGGCTTTTGGCTCAGACACCTTGAGCCTTTACCTACCTCTTTCCTGGTAGGGTTTCTTCCCCTACTTACATCTTGATATTCAATCGGGATGTCGGTACCTTGTTAAATTTTCTATACCAAACACTATAGCTCCATTATTATATATGTGCTCCAACTTTAGAGGCTCTCAAAATGTGTAGATGGGACTGCAGCACACAAGGGTGCCTTGGCCCTGCAACTTATGCATATATTTGTAGATGTGTGCAAACAAAACCCCTGGTTTTAACGTGAACTGTTAGACAGGAGAATTTGGTTTGTTACAGGCTGGTTGGTAAGTGAGCTGTCAATTTTTCTTTGTTGTTGTTTTTTTTTTTACATGCGCTGCCCTTTTATGTGCTCCTTGCTGCAAAGGCCAATTATAGGTTGGGTGGTTGCCATTTGTTTGTACTGTTGTTGAATTGGATCTCCCCCACGCATCAGCTAATAACAGTTCTTCTTTATGGTGACCATTCTGGTATAAACCAAATCTGCTGTCTCCTCTATGTGCTGCAGATCACCACCATGTCTGGCTCCTGATGCAAATGTATTTCACAGGAGCCAGGAAAGCTTTAGTACTGGGGAAAATTTAAAATGTTTGTTCTCCTCCACTGACCTTTATTTTTTGCCCATCAAGCACATTGCCTAAAGTTGTTGAGGGAGGGAGGCCACTTACCTACATCAATACAAATACTAAAGAATAGAAGACCAATGGGACAAGAAAGAACATTGTTAAATGTATTCAACTGCTCAATAACAAGTTAGTGGAGGGACAGCAATGATGTATGAAATGTCCCTGAGAGACAAATATGTCCTTTAAAGTGTACTATTTAAAAAATATTTTTAATGAAATCAAAGGATTACATGTAAAGTAGCCAGTTGCATTTTGCTTCCAACGTCTGCTGTAATAATTTAATATATGAACTGGTGTTCTGGTAAATGACAAAATTAGTAAATGTAAAATTCAATCAATATAAAAGAAATATCTCAGGAGACTTTGTCCAGGAATAGACATGAGTGATAGATGATGAATGAATGATCACCACAAATGAGTAAGCTGAAGTTAATGAGTTTCAATGAAGATAATTAAGATGAAAATGCAAATGAAATGATTAATGAGTCATGGAAATCCTGGACAGAATCTTTTCAATGTTAATCAGTCTTGCTGAAGTATGGGAACTGGATTCCCCTACCAAGAAGTTGTGAAACCAAAAAATATATTTATCATAAAGTAAAAAAATAAATAGCTGATGTATTCTTGCTGTATAAAAATTAGGGATGAGCATTTCCAACTTGGTTCGGTTCATGAGCGGTTCTTCCAATACATCTGTAGCAGGTTTTCCAGGCATTGGGCCTGATGTGGGTCTGCCATTGTTACCGGTTACCTCTCCAGCCCATGTGAGCTGTGACCCTGGGTGTGAGAACTGAGACATTGACAACTCCGGCATCTTGGTTTGTGTGGTTTTATTGTAGATAAAGGGGACGGGAGAAGGGAATGAGTTGGATACTCCTTTAGGCTTAACTAATATACAATATAAATGTCTGTTAATGCTGCCTTGACGCCAGCCGACGCTAGCCAGCGCTAACTGATGCTTAGAATACACTGTATCTTGACGGAAGTGCTGAATCCTTGACTCTAGGTCCAGAAGACTCAGGACTGTGTGGAGCATAAACTACTGACACTGCTGCACTGTAAAGTCACTGACCACCCTCTCCAGCCTGGCACTGGCTGGAGGTCGCTTGCTGTGAATTACTGTATAGCTGCAACTCTTAACTGGTACACTGCACAATTCAGGGCACAAACCGCAGGCGCCCCCTTTACACTTTTAGCTCTTCAGGGCCCACTGACTATGTACCCCCTTTGCTACTTCAGGGTCCTCAACCTAGGTACCCCCTTTACAGCTAGCTGACACTGGATCCCAGAACCTCCTCCGGAGTGGTCTCCTCTAACTCTCCAGGCAGACCCCCAGTGGCAATCATCAGTACTCACAATCTGTGTAGGCTTTCCTGGGACTGAACCCCTCTCGCTCTCCGCTGGTTCTCGGCACACCTGATCCCCTCAGCTCAACTCAGCACTCTCTGGATTCTCGAGCGACACCCCGAGACATCCTCTTCCTCAGACAGGAGGAGAAGCAGCCGTTCTCTCTCTCCTGGGACTCTGCTCCCGCCAAAGACGCCGGGTCACGCGCTTCCCCCAAACTTATACTCACTCCCAGAATCCTTTGCAGCATAATCTGCCTTCTGGGGTAGTTACAAGCTTGAATGTGTCCCCTGATTGGGCTTCCTCCACTACCCTATGAGAAGCTTCTCACAGGAGCCAGTGGCGAGACTTCCCCTTCAGCAGGCACACATGGAAACCATGACACCCTAACCAAAAGAAATCATGGCCATGCTCTTAGGCAGACAAGGCCCACTATGCATTTACCTAGCACCTACCTGTAGGGTGCTACACATCTTAAAATCCCAAAACTGCAAACTTTAACTGATAAGTTCACCTTTTAATAACATGCTACATGTACATCCATATTTAGGGTGTAACATGCAGCATGTTAGTATTAAGCACCCCCCTGTGACAGCAGGTGGGGGACCCTTTCCCCGCACTCACTGTCACATTTTAAAAATGGGCAGCTGTGCGGGGCTCTGCCCACACAGCCATGTCATTCATTCACAGAGATTTGTGAATTAAAAAACTACAATCCCAGCTGCCACCATGGCATATGGACATGTCGTTTCAATAAACTGCGAGAGTGTCCATAGTTCATTCATTCTTCCAATAGCTTTGTTATAGAAAGCTTGTATAGAGGTATTGAAACAAAGCTTGAGGAACATTGTGTAGGAGCTTGACATTGCACCCGTGATCTGCTGAATGTGGTTGCAATACTTTTCAGGTTCCTGTAAAAAAAAAAAACATACAAAATTATGTACATATGTATGCAGCCCAGCCACTTTCAGTATACAGTCCTGTGTTCCGGCAGCAGGATGGGGACTTCCTGTCCCACTCCTGGAAAAGGCTGAGCAGTGCTCAGCCAATCATGGGAAGCTTGATTGGTGGAGATTGTGATGTCCCGGAAACACTGTAGGGAAAAGAGGGAAAAGGGTGGGGATTTCAAATCCCTGGACTGCTGCGCCGGCTTAGTCAATCAGAGAAAGCCTTGTATTCATTCAGAAAATACAAAGCTTCCTATTATTGGCTGAACTATTTATTATTTACTAAAGCATGGAGTTAGTAAATTCGCTTTTTCAGAGCAAATGCAAAGGTAGACTAACACTGTACACCCCCTTATGTCCCCGCTGTACTTTCCTCTATAAACAATGTGCTGTCAGTGCCTAGGCAAACGGCGCAGCAGTCCAGGGATTTGAAATCCCCATTCTTTTCCCTACAGTGACAGAGCAATGCTCTGTGCTGGCACTGACCATTCAGAATTGCTTTCTCTTGCCATTATCTACACATGGTTCAGGGGGATATAAAACAGCTTTTTGAGTTGACCTCAACTGCTTCCCTGGACTATTCTGACAATGTTGAATGGGGGCATATTGATAGCATAAAAAAAGGTGTACACATTTCAATTTAAAAAATTTACATTTAAATATTAACTAACACATAAAACAGAGTTGTAAAGCAGATCAACAAGGTTTGTCTTATTGACGGCATCTAATACAAAGTATTTATCTAGTATTGAATATATATAAAAATATATATTCTACAGTGTATCAATAAAACTCACAATTTGGATGATTTAATAGTAGCCAGTAAAGAAGACAATTAAATCACTAAAAAGTCATTTGAGATTGAAATTGCTACAGAGCAGCAACATCGAAAAGTCAGATGAATGCAATGAAACTGTGCATAGTCCAAAAAATAAAAATGGACACTAAACTGTCAGAGTTGATGGTTACATGGAATACTACTGTGTGGGTGAGAGAAGAAAGGGAAATGTCTCCAAAGGGTTAAAAAGATCATTTCTGAAGCACAGAAAGAATCAGACTACTGTGGAAAAATGTGTAGTGAACCCTTCTATATCATCCGGATGTTGGAGATGTTGTGACCATTAAAAGTAAAGATATGATATATTTTTCTCACACACCATACTAAAATTGATGATGTGATTAAAGAACATGTCAACCTAACATTTCATTTCACTGATTTGTGCCTTGTGTGCCATGTACCTGTATTTCTTCCTTTGTGTGAAATATCTGATGTTTCTGCCAGTCCCCTGTTCTCCTAATTTAAACTGACCACAGTAGGCATGCGAGAACTGTGTGGTCAGCTTTCTAGATGTGCTTGGAACTCAGCCTGCTCTCCTCCAATGATCAGACTTCTGCTGACAGCGTCCCCCCCCCCCCCACACACACACACACATACACACACCCACCCATAGACATTCACTGTGAAGTTCAGTGTGCTTCTGTTTCTCTATCCCTAGCTCTCTAAGCTCCTTATGCAGCTGAGAACAGACATCAGAGGTGTACACATTTACTGGTTATCCCCATACTTAAAAAACCCTTACTGGACCCCACCTGTTTGAAAAACCATCTCCTTGTTCCCATTTGCCTCCAAGCTTCTTGAATGCCTTGTCCACAACCGCATGAGTTGCTACCTCACTGACAACAACCTTCTCGATCCCCTACAGTCTGGCTTCTGCCCACAACATTTCACTGAGCCTGCCCTACTAAAACTCACCAATGACCTACTAACTGCAAAAATCAATGGCCATTGCTCCATTCTCATACTCTTGGACCTTCCTGCTGCCTTCGACACAGTTGACCACCTGCTCCACCTCAACATTCATGCTCCTCTTCCTCTTTCAGTTTGGCTACCCCAAGGCTCTGTCCTTGGGCCCCTCCTGTTCTCTCTCTATACCTCATTCCTGGGCCAGTTGATAACTTTCCATGGATTCCAATACCACCTCTATGCTGTGATATCAGTATGGATGTGTAGCACCCTTGTCCTAAACAGAGCTTCTAATAAATGTAGCTGTGCTATGTTGTAGCTAGCCTCGTTAATTTGTAGTCTTTGTGTTTATTGCTCTTCCT